>NC_089173.1:15863525-16463525 GCF_009819655.1 Sylvia atricapilla | reverse complement strand
CGGGTTGTACATGGTGGATAATGCAGAAAGATGGAACAATGCGATGTGTACCTCAGGGAGATCTGAATATGGGGTAAGATTGATATGTGCTGAATGTTACTACCATTGTCTGCGCGTTAGATCAGTTTGACATGAAACAGAAGGAAATGTGTAAGTGTCGAAGGTCTGAGCAAGTAAGACGGACGGAAATGTGTAAGTGTTAAAGGTCTGAGTAAGTGAGATGAAAGTTTTAATTGGATGGATATATGGGATAAGGGGTGGAATGTTCTGGGTTGAGCTGCCTCCTATCCCATATATCCATCCCATATCTTGGATACATTGTTATGTCTCGCAGCTGAATCCCGCCCTCTTGGGCAGGAGCCTGCAGTTCTTTCTTTCTTTTTTTTTTTTTCCTGTTTCAGCTCTTGCTTTTGCTAGCTCGGCTGCTTTTGCCTTCTTCGCTTCGCTTCGCTTCGCTTCGCTTTGCTCTCCGGCTGCCCCTGCTGCCGTTTCCCCCCCATTGCTTCTGTTTGTTTCTTTTTCCCTCCTTCCTTCTTCCCCCCCCCCCCCCCCCCCCCCCCCCCCCCCCCCCAAGGTATTAACCGGCTCCGGACCTGACCTGACCTGAGAAGTTGGAGAAGTCCCGGGCCTGCCAGAGACGCGTCAGCACCCTCCTCCTCATCACAGTAACCCGTCTTTTCCCACTATTCGGTGTTGGGGAGTGTATTTTTGTCAATAAACCGGTTTTTCCACTTTCCTCCGAGGTATTTTCCTTCCCGAACCCAGGGCTGGGGGGGGAAGGGGTGGTGGAGGTTTGGTTTAGGGGACTCCTTTTGGAGGTTCTTCCCTAATTTACTCCAAACCAGGACACCCCTGCATATTTTTAGGAACTGGTATGTACTTAAGAAAACCTACTCACTTCCCTTGGGGTTAGGATGGATGTAACACTGACTCCCCTAATGTGAAGGAACTTACAGATGACCAAGAAACTTACTTATATCCTCTTCAAGAAATAAATATTTTCTCCTTATTTCTTTCAAAAAGCCACCAAACTGCTCATACTTGAGAAGAAAATTAACCTCTTTACTGATTAATCACTAGGCAGCTTTGACTGGTGAAGAGAAAACTGTATTACAAATGAACAGCTACCTGTTATCAAATTACAAGGCATTTTCATCAAAGGACACAAAAATGCAGCACATATATTACAATAAAAATTACTGTATCTGAGTTATGCAAACATTGGTCCTCAGAAACTCTAGAGAAATTATATAAAGGGAAGAACTTCCTGCTCTTACTTTCAAATTATTCTGTCACCATATTACAGCAGTGACAAGGAGCTGATAAAAAAGCTGAGATATTTCCCAAGACACAAAGTCAGGTATTTATCAACATTAAAGGAGACACACCTGACCACAAGCCCTAAAAGTAAAGCAGGGAAGGAAGAGGTGATTCCCCACACACTTCTCTCAGTACCTTTCTCCAGGGCCACTTAAAACCCACCCCAAATTCAACCTCGGCCATTTGCTCTCCAACCTCCAGCCACAAATTCAACCACGCCAAGGTTCTTCCCTTGTTTACACTCTTTATTTCTTTTAAAGGGAAAATATCTCAAACTTTCCCCTCTTTTGTTTTAGAAGGACATGGCCTATTACACCTTTTGCTGTTATTTATTACTTTCTGTACCACATTTCTGCTGCCGAGGCAAGTGATTTGCTGAGCCCACCTGGACAACTGAGATCTCTGCAGGCCAGAAACCCCACTCAGCTGAGCTCTGACCCTCCCAGGCACAGAACACCTGCACCCAGCAACATTTCAGCTATGTCACTCTCAGGCATTACAAATATGCATCTCTCTTTATTCACTAAACCTACCTGCAGGACCTTGCCACACATCACAAATAAACCTGTTTTTTTCTTCAGCACCTCAGTTCACCGTCACCGAAAAAATTATATGCTCATCCTTCAGATCCCACCCAGCCTCAAATGCCAGCCAGCACTGACCCACACAACTACAAACCCAATGCTTAAAAATTCCTGCCTCAAACCAGAAGGTTTACTAATTGACAGAAAAATAATACAAATGTAAGAAGACAACTCGACTTTACACCAATACAGAAAAGCTGTTCGTTGGTGTTAAAATACCTTGTTTTCAAGGACAGAAAACAAGGATGGAAGCCATGGAAGCAAGCTGAATATTAGCTTAGGTGTAAACTTAATTTTAGATAGGCTGCTATCTAGTCCACACAGAGAGGTTTGTTTTTTATATATATGTAAGTAAATATATGCTTTCTTTATTAACAGTTTGTTTATCAACACCCTATTTGAAATTCCTGCTTCTCCTCAGTTGTATTTCTCCAGGCATTGTAAATTTTTGATTCTTCTTGAAGCCAGGAATATTTTCACTTCTCTACCCTTAAGACATGAAGATCACAAAAGTTCAATAAAAACTTCCATTCTTTTAGCAGCTGAATGTTTGCTATTCTGCATAACCCTCGAAGGACACAAAACCCTACAACATTAATTATACAGCACATTTAGGCACCACCAAAACAAGTCTTAGTCTCATCCATTTCCCTGTCCAGCAGCACAAATCTGCATCTTGCTTTTTACACATTTCCCAAAGAAGATTCTGTTCTGCTGGTAGGCTCAATTCTCAAAATATTGTGCTTTTAAACAATGAAATGAATAAATTCTTGTCTTGGGTTATGTAACTTAAAAAAATGTGTATTCTGTTTCATCTGTTAAGAGCAGTTGGGGACATGTTTTTCTTTATCTCTTGTAACTCTAGGGAGGAGGGGGGTGGGTGACTTTTGATAATGGGCCAGCTGTTAAAAATGGATGGGGCATTGCTCCTTATCTCACTTTTACAACCCATCCACACTCTAGGGAGATATCTTTTAGTAACAGGCCATTAAAGCTCACCAATGACATGACACATTACATCATCTTATTGTGAGATACTCTACCCAGTGGGGGGAGCAAAACCATTTCTACTTAGATAAAACCTGAGACACAGAAACACCAGGTACTCTAGTTTTTTACTAGATTCTCAAAAAAAGACTAGACTTATCTCGCCATTACTGAACTTTTTTCTACAGGACTACCTCTACTCTAACAGAACTACATCTGCCACTCCAGGAGGGCTTACTTTGGACTGTTTCCAACACCTTAACTAACAGTGTCAAGTTATATTTCTGATTCTGTCAGGGTTTCTAAAATTTTTTGTTTGTTTTGCTTGTTTTTTGTACTACTACATTTGTATTCTTAATATTTCTAGTAAAGAACTGTTATTCCTATTCCCAAATCTTTGCCTGAAAAGCCTTTAATTGCAAAATTATAATAATTTAGAAAGGGGAGGAGTTTACATTCTCTATTCCAAAGAAAACTCCAGCTTTCCCTGGCAGACACCTGTCTTCCCAAACCAAGACAATTCTTCATAATCTTTTGTGTCTGGTTCTGTGCAAGAAAAGGAATTTATTATAAAACACAAGCATATTTATGGATAAAAATTAACTTCTACCAAATACAAACCAGAAGACTATAAAGCAAAAATCAGAGCAAAATAGTGCTTGATTAATTTGGCCCTTAGTAAGAATATAAAAGGACCAGCCTGTGGAGGATATCATAAGACTGATTTATATTATAAACCCTGAACTACTGAGGTATATGCTTATATATCACATTTTATAAGAGGCATCATGGGATCACACCATCTGATACAGAGACATCAATAACTGCACCTTTTAAAAAATAACAGCCAGAGACTGAAAATTATCACAGTGAGGTTTTCTTGTGTTTTCTTCTTAACTATGGAAATTTTCCAGTAAAAACAGGAGCACAGGAAGATGCAGCAGGAGTAAAGCCCAGCCCTGGAGGGGCACAGGAGGCTCAGGGTTCCCACTCCACCAGACCCTGTAGATATAGGCAAGGGCAGCCCCATTTACTGAAGACCGTTACTTTACTTTTGTCCAGATGATTAAATATTTTTGTCCTTGAGCAAAAATATTTAGTCTCCAGTTTTAAGTGAAGAAAACAAACTCCCAGCAAGAAATGAATTATTCTTCCCTTCCTGAAAGAACTCATACAAGATGAGCATAACATCACCAGTGATGGGATGAAATGGTGTTTTAAACTGTCAAAATAACAAATCTATTATGAATAATTCCCACCACAAATCCTGGAAACTGGACAACCTACTGTTTACGCAGTGAAAACAGAAAATTAACAGGGAGATCTGTACAAATGGATTTCAACTGGATTTACTCACAACTTCCAGTTGCAGTCACTCACAGGTGCATAACTGTTTTACAGTCTTGTCTTTTCTGTTTGGGCAAACCAAATAGGAGGCAAAGATGCAAAGATCTGCTGTCCCCTGACACATTAGGATTAATTATGGGGAAAAGTAAATGAGAACTATTTCATCTTCAAAGTGCTTTCCTAAGACATTAACATCTAATAACAGTATTAAAGTCACATTATAGGTCTTTGATCTGTGGCAGTAATAATGCTGTCTAGTTTAATAAAAATACCCATTAGAATAAATATTTTTGACTATCCACTTTTATGAGTTTGTAAAACTATTATTACCAAGTTGAAGACACTTTGGGATAGTTCAAACTAAATTTTGAGAGCAGCATTGCCACAGTAACAGCAACTTGGTTCCCTTTCCTTGCTTCTCCATGTCTCCTAGAGAGAAATGAAACCAGCTTTATCAGGATTTCCCATGTCAATACTTTTAAAAGAGAAACAAGCAATAAAAGCTGTCATGTATCGTGAAACCAGAAACTAAGTAAACAATCACAATGAAGCAGAGCTCAGAAATTATGCACACCTCCTACAAACCTGATCTGTACCAGGCAGTATAGACAAAGCAGTACCCAGCTCACTCAGAGATATTACTCCCCAAATTTTACTGGAATTCCAGCAGAGGGACCAACTCTATTTCCAAGCTGTAATAAGATAATTGCTGTTTCACCAGGAATGTAATCTTTGAAGCATGAGCCCTTCATGTCAAAGACTCCTGGCCCAACCAGAGTGACACAGGTTATTGGTACCAACTCACCTGGTGCTGCTGGAGGGACTCTGGATACACCGACACATTTCATGAAACAATTCACTGCTGAGGATATTTAAATGTCAGTAAATAATGTTTACTGCTGTAAGAACTGACCTTTTAATTTGCTAAGGAGTTTGAAAAGGCATCATAACTTCTTGCTGGGTTACATTTACAAAATTGAGTGTCAACTTCCAAGTTTCGGGAGCTGTGATAGTTGAACATTCATCTGCGCAGCACTGCAGGCACAGCATCAGCCAATGAGAGATTAATTAATTGTTTACCAAAAGTAAGAAATAAAACAAGCATATTTTTGCTGTTGGCTTCACAGAAAGTGCAATCAGCATTTTCAGAGTGCAAGGTAGTCTCTCTTCATGTTTGTTTCTGGCTGGCTGACATTCTCTTGCCAACAATGTTATTGCTTGCTCTTTTTTTCAAAAATTATTAAACTGAAATAGCTGAAAGGCTTCTAAATAATATTCCAGCACTGTCGTAACTCAGGACATGGAATTCCGCTAATTTTGTTTTATAAACTCTATGGCTCCTCTTTACCCCTTTTTCCCCACACAGCACCTTGGTACAGGTGCAGATGAGAAGCTGGATAATCTCAATTACAGGTGATGGCAGATGAGGTGAACAAAGAACAATGCCTTTCATTTGAGATTTCTGTTCTTTATCTTTCTTGAAGAGATCTCTCCTGTTGGCCTGGGCTGGTGCATTTGATGAATGGGTCAGCAGCAAGGGTCTGTATGAGCAAATGAGTAAGATGCACATCCCATCCCTCAAACCATAATGAAAATCTGAGATTGGATTCATGCTTTGAGATGACCTAACAATAGTTCCTGCTTTTTTTACATATTACAATTTAGCTATCCAGTAACAGCATGAAGTGCCAGCAGCAACCATTCCTGAAAGCTGAGAAAGTAACTCACACATAGGTGGTGCTACTTTGCAGAGCTATTTATTATTAAATTAATTTTTAAAACCCCATAAAACAGCAGTAAGACAAGACTTTTCTAATCACAAGTGTTCTGATAATCGTTTTTGAAGCAACATAGCTGCTGCCAAAAAAGCTGGAGTTTCATGGGCAGAAAAACAATCTAAATTACCAGAAGTTGCTCAGTACTTTTTTTTTTTTCTTGATTAGCATGTAATGTGACCACAGAACTGATATACAAAAAATACCTGTCTATATCTGAGAGCAAAGGGTGACATTATTTCTGCTTAATTACCTGCACCCATACTCACACCTCTGTGTTGCCAGAACTGACTATATTTACCACAGGTGGGATCTTCTTTCTCTAAACCTCACTCCTGCAAACTTGCTACTAATAACAACTTGTAGAAAAAGTTGCAAAGTTCCCCTTGACCTCTTGTGAGAAGGATCAAGGTGAGCCTCAAAAACTTCTCTCGGTAAAGTTGTTACAGAAGTTCCCCCCAAAACAGTTTGTTATCACAAAAAGAAGTAGTTCAGAAGTTCTTGGTGAGTTTTTCATAGAAATTTATAACCTCTAAAAGCTGTTGGTTGATGACTGAGTGACATGAACTGAAAAATTATTCAGGAAAATCATTCCCTTTCTTTGCTCAACCCATGTTGAGTTTGTTCAAGCTTGTGTTTTCTCAGCAAGGCCATTGACTGATATACATGATATTACACAGGTAGAGATTCATTCTTTTGTTCTTTCTTTTTCATGATGGAAAAAGACCAAATTTGCTTTCAATTATTAAAAGCCAAGAATAATGATACCCAAAAGAAGGTGAAAAAGTACAACAAAAATATGTATCAATTGCTATGGTCTGGACAATGAAATACAAAAATATGATGAAGAATATACAGAATCAGCACATAATTTATTGATTGTCCCTTCTCCAATGAAGGGCCATCAGCTAGTTTAAAAGTAAAATTACATACTAAAATAACAGCAGAGAGAGATAAAAATTATGAGGGTCATGCAAGGGGAAAAAGATGTACCTTCAGCAAAGATTTTTAAATGAGATGGAGAGCCAATGAGGCAGAGAAATACAGGGAAGCCCTTCCATGACAGAAAGAATTGCAGAAAAGCAGGTTCTTTTAGCATTAGTGGTGAAATGTGGAGTGGCAGCACAGGAAAGAAAACGAAAAAAGCAAAGCACACACTCCTGAAATAAATTGCCCTTAATCTTGCTTTTTAGAATGTCTATTAATTACATTAGCATAATGGAAGTTGTCTGAAAGGCTAGAAAAAAAACAGGAGAAGAAAATAAATGACTTGTGCTAACAAATGTGCTCACAAGTTACATGACTGCAAACACAAACTCAAATTGTACATAAGTCATGGATTGCATCACCCAGCTCTCCCTGAGCCTTGCAAACCTCCTCCCCACATCCCAACCCCTGCCCTGCTGCCTGCAGAGAGACTCCACAGCAAGTTTTGCTGCTACCAACATCACTGCAGTCACTTCTGTCCCTGTGTCAGGGATCTGCATGTTCCCAGTCATTGGGTCCAGCTGCTCCCAGCTCGGGGCACTCAGGGTCGAGGGAGGAAAAAAAGGCAACAGGTGAAAGAAAAATGGCAAGTGCTTGACCACAGAAATAAAGTTCAAAGGATTTGCAGAAGTAGGCAGAAAGTTTAATGTAAATGGGAAAACAAGAAGGTCATTTTTTAACAGCATGAATAAATAAAGAAACGCTGGGACAATCTGCTGGGCATGGGATGAATTCCCCATCAGCTGAACCTCTGAGCTGGGCCTGGATGTGCTCCTTGGGAGCTCAGCTGGAAGTGCAGGCTTCTCCCAGGTGAAATTTCACAGCCCTGGTGACACAGGAGGGTTTTACACATGGTCACCATGGTCCTCTAACACATTTTGGTCTGCTCAAGCGTGCAGCCCAGGAGCAATCCAGGTCCACATGCTGCCCCTTGCACTGCAAATTAACCCCATGGAGTGTAAAATTCCTTGTGGGAGAGTCAGAATCATTCCTTAGAATACGGCATAATTGGTGTACTACGGATGTAAACAGACTGTTCGCCTCAATTATTATGTACGCAGATAGCTATTCTGGGGTTTTAATAATTTGGTAAAATATAAACATTTTAAGAAAAGTTATTCTAATGGTCTGTTTAGTTGCATATGTCCCCCACAAACATATTTCTCTAGAAAAACATATTTAGAGCAGGCAAGAAGATTTAAACCTGCACCCTAATGGCTGGTTTATATAAAATGTATTAAGAAATTTAACTGTGCCTCATGACCACAGCAACTTTCTGGTGCCAGCCCATTGCACTCCACCAAATCTGTGAACTGTGGCACTGCTGGGGACACAGAACTGTCCAGGCCATCTCCACAGGGAATGGGAGAAACCTCCTCCTCCAGTGCTCCATCCTGAGACACACAAGGCTCAGCCCCCCACAGTCACACCCCACACAATCCAGGTGAAATGCTAAATACTAAATAAGAATGAATTCTGTTTCTAGAGAACTGTGTTGTACTGATTGAGAATATTGCACTGATTTATATATAACTTTTCATAACAATAACCTTGCAGATGTATTTGAAGAACAGGCAATGACAATAGCAAACGGAGCTGTTTTCAAATATTGCATGAATGTTTTTCCTTTGATTGTCAAGTGCAACAAAATAAAGAAACCACAAATTATTCAACTGTGAAATCGTATTTAAATCTAAGACTTTATCTGGCTGTTAGAACACCTCAGCCCAAGCTACACTGCAGAGCAGCTCCTCAACCTGCACAATTTAGGTGTTAATCCAGCTGAATCTGCTGTGCCAGAGATGCTCTGAGCCTACCCCAGCCCTACTGTAGCTCTGGGAGCATGGCCATAGGGATGGCAGTACAGGCCCAGGGCTGCATTAGGCAGGCTGTGAGCAGCTGATGAGCTGTGCTGATTCATTTCTAGAGAGATCTACTTGGAGATGATTGGGTTTCAATCCTTGACCTACAGAATTTTAAGCATTGCTTCACTCATATTAGAGATTTTGTATATAGACAAAATACAGATTATGGATGACTTCTAAGTCAGCAGGAAAGAAACTCCTTTACAGTCAAGATTATTTATTGTACTGAAGATTTGTTTAACAACAAAAATAATTAAAAAAATCCTTCCCAACTCAACTGTAAATTAGGTTTAAAGTTGGTAGAACTGATTGTTGTTAAGTACATAAATAACTGAAGTGGGAATGGGTAACAGAGTTTAAATATAGTCAGAAACCAGCAGTTTCTCCTATGAATTCCTCTATCAGAAATAAAAAACTCCCTTTTCACATGTTCAGTCTACTGCTCTCTCCTGTTTCTTTCAGTAAACAGCTCATACCTTGTTTGATGGAAAAAGCCTGAAAGAGAAACCTTAAAATGATAAATTACTATTAAATTAAGAGAAATTACAGCACCACAAGAAATCCACTGAACAGCTGAGGTTGGACAGGGCCTCTGAAGATCAGGTAAGTCCAACTCTCCCCTTTGAGAAAGAGTCACTTGGAGCAGATTTCCCAGGACAGTGTCCAGGTGAGCCTGGGGATGTGCAAGGATGGAAAATTCAGCCCACTGGGGGCTCCAGTGGTCACCTGTCCCTCCCAGCCAGCTGCAGCTGTGGTGCTGCCCAGCTCTCCTTGGGAAAACACTCCCTGCCCCAGAGCTGATTACTCAGTCAAACTAAAAATCAGCACTGAAAGCAGGCAAAACTATTCATATTATAAACAAGGAAGAGCCACATTTATGCAGAAAAAAGCACACTGGTTTAGCTAATGAGCACTAACAGAAAAACAGGAGTATGGAGAGTGTTCTACTAGATCTCATCAGTGCTAAAAGCACTAATTCAGTTCTAAACATCTGTCTGTCTTTGCACTACACCAAGAAAATGCAGATTTCTTGTGGAACTAATGAGAAAGAACACTGTCCCAGTAACTGAGCCATCACTGCAGTCACTGTCTTCGTCTTTGTCACCAGTTCTGACACTGTTTGATGACAGGAGAGCACAGTCCCAGAACCTGTGCTTCGTCTTCTCAAAGTCAACCTTCAAACTTAATCCTTCCTCTGCTTAGAACAATTAAAAAATACCTACAATTATAACTTCAGATGTATTTGTTTATCAATTGCTATCCAATGAGCATGCCTCAGGCATTTATTTTCCTTTCCTAGAAGGAAGTTCAAGTACATAAATAAGGTAAACAAATGCTTTAGATGACAGCAGAAAATCAAATGCACCCTTTGATAATAACCACTGGGTTAAAATAACACCATATTTTTTTTTTATTTCAAGTATGCATATTTACATGACAAAATAGGTCATTTAATTTCAGGTACTTAAGTTGAATTGTGATTACAGTGCACTAACTTGTCATTATCCTTACTATGACATCCCTAAATCAGTGACAATGGAAAAGTGCTAAGAACACATCATGCAAATGAACCAGGGAGGCTGCCCAACAGTCAGAAACCAAACTAAGCAAACCTGGCAATACTTAAATATCAAGTCTGAGTTTGCTGACAGACTGCCACAATTGCTCAAGAGGAAATCAAAATTAATATCAGAAAATACTATACTAGGGTCAAACAAGAATATTTGTAATAGAACTTATTTCTCATGCATTTTTACAGACTAATATTTGCATATTTGTTTCTGTATGCATATATATACGTATATATATATTTAAAATCTGATCCTTGGTTTTAACCCCACAAAAAGAGAAATGGAAGGAAAACAGATTTCATTATAATGGAGGTCAAAAGAGCCACCCTGCATTTATGATCCTTGTGTGGTATTTCAGGTCAAGAGCTCCAAACTGTGTGCCACTTGGAAATGACACAAGCCCTGTTTGCTCCCTGTACCTTGGTGCATTTATGAGCCAGAACTTTGTTCAGGAAAACAACCTGGGCTAGGAAAGGCACACCTTGGGGAGGAGGAGGAGAAACAGCAACCGGAGGTTGCCATAAATGTACCTCCAGTCCCTTTAGCTTTACAGATGATTGTTGCAGCTTCAAGATTCAATGTTACATCTTTAATTGTGGGCATTTAGCAGACTGCCTCTTATTATTAAGATACTGCTGAATTTTATTGTCAATGTGGCCACAGGACAAGGCTAATAATTACCAGCACCAGAAGCAGCTTGTGGTTTTACATTACATTGAGGTAAATTACACTGGAATCAGAGTGGATTACTTTTATCAAATGGGGAATAAGCTGTTAATTAACTCCCTGCTGTAGCAATCTTTTTCTGAGCTAGCAACTGGTATTAGCTCTAGATTAAACTGTTGAATTAATTTCCCACTTACTTACTATTTCAAGAGTTTTTAATTTACCTGGCAGCAGTTTTAATGGGAAATTGTATTAGTGAGCATAAATTTGTTTTGGAAAGGGTAAACAGTTTGTGATAATGTTTATTAAGTCGTTTTGTTTGAGCAAAAATATAATTGCAGTTTTAATTAGTGCATGGTTGTTGGAGTATTAGGTTTGAGATTACATTATGACATTCTGAGGAAACAATCACTCAGGTAATCCCAGCATTTATGAGTGAGAGCAAAGGGAAAAGCTGGGTCAACACTGCCCCGACCCTGGGGGTGCGCACAAACACACACAAACACTCAAATTCACACAAATACACACAAAAGCACACAATCACAAGGGCCCAGCACATTCAGAAAAGGTCTCTGAGCTCTCTGTTCCCCGGCTCAGTCTCAGCACTGCTCTCCCCACTCACCAGGCCCTCTGTATTGTCCTCTCTGTAATATAAATTCCCTCCTCATGAAGGATTTGTAGGAACTAGACATGGAAGATACAATTCAGCTCAAAAGTGGCCTAGGAAAGGAAAGTTACCTGGGTCAACCCACAGCCCCACCTCCAGGTGCCTAACTGTGCAACCCACTGGCTGCTAGGCTGACAAGAGCATTTTCTGATAATGGTTGTGGCTGGAAAAGCATGATCTAGCTACAGGTATGGGTGTAAGCAACTCCATCACAGCCTAAAACCAGCCATAAACACACACTCAACTAACATTTGTTCTTGGGGGTTGTTTCCCTCCATCAGCACTTTTTTCCTGTACTGCGTTTGAGGTGTGTCAGTGTTAGACACCATTAAATGTTCTTTAAAAGTCTGTAATATGCCTTTTTTAACATAAAAAATGTTCAACTGAAGTTTATTCAATTAATTTTGGTTCTCAATTTATGAAGATTTTACTATTCATGCAAAGGAAAATGAGAATTAAGATGCAATGTACTGACATGGAGTAGAGTTTTACAGCCTTTTTAATACAGATGTAATTTTAAAAATAATAGGTTTAAAATAGTAAAAAACCAAAAACTAATAGTTTTGCTAAATTACCTTTTTATTACATAGTTTCAATTAGCATTCCCTCATCCTCCCACCCAACATGCAGATTGTTCTCTCATTGTTCTGAAGGAAATTATAAGATGTTAGAAGTACAGAAGATACTTCAACCAAATGTTAGAGCCTCAATTGAAAACACAAGTGCACAGCATTACCAGGATGATTTGTTACAGCAAATTCTATAAAAGATAACAGTTCCTAAAGATGTGTATAACTTATGGAGCATGGTTCTTGCATATGGTAATAGATTATCCTCCTAAACTCATCGGTTATTACATTTAATATGCACTATGCTAAAAATTACAAACAATAAAATGCTTTCATCCTGACTCGGGTTTTTCATATCTTTGAGCCACCAGAAAGCTGAGGTGGTTTTAGTTAAGGTATTACTCTACAGCATGAGGAAAATGTTATACTACAGATGCAGGGAAGATTTAATCCACATGTTGTGAGGTTACGTATAGATATAAACAGTGGATTAATCCTTGGATCTCCTCACTTCTGACTCTCCCAGTGAAAAGAAAAATGGCCTAATTCTGAAACTGTATGGTTCCCTGTGTTGTCAATAGCTTTTATTTCATCTGCAGAAGGTTCTGTGAGACAGAGCCCAACTGATCACCATTTCATCACCATTTATAACACTAAAGATCACAAAAATATGTAGGAATATCCATACTGAGAGAAGGAACAGAGATCACTGCTGCAGACATAAATGAGCCCAGCCCCATAAAACCCACTCAGCCTTTCCTGCAGGACTGTCCCAACAGTGATCAACTATGACACTGAGCTCAGGCAGCTCAGGTAATTCCAGTGAACAGTGTTACAGAGAAGAGACTCAAATCCTGTTCAAGAATGCTTTAAACACCTGATATCAAATTTCAAGGTGTTCTAATAAGACAAAATTTAATACCTACTTGAGTACATAAAGTATTAATTCTCTTCCCTGATCTAATGAGCACAGCTTTTAATACTTGATGTTCCGTAGCTAAAGTTCATGTTTGGAAACTCCAAATATCCTCTCAATACCTTTTTTTAATTATCCTCCTCTTAAGGCATAAATATTTTACCCTAACAAAATCAGTTTTATTTCCAGAAAGACTGTAATATAAGCACACTGATATATAAATCCATAGGGCTTAAGATTTCCACAAAGAAATCTTTTTGTCACTTCCTATTCTATGTTCTCAAACAAGAAAGGACACTTATGATAAAGAATGCTCAGAAAAAGGAAGCCTGTGACCACAACAGAGCAGAACTAGAACCCATTTCCAAACCCACCTTACTAAGGGATTCAATCCATGTAACTTTTAAGCATCTCTTTTGTTGATTTTTTTAAGAAAAGAGAGTAACCTAATTAAAGCAAATACCTGAAAGATTTCTTTGGAGAATTTCCTATTTATCTATCAGCAATATGTACCAATTGTGGTATCTTTGTATCTTGTACTCCATGATGGCATTCCCTAAAAAGGATATTTGTCAAATATAAACCTGTCAGGCTACAGTATATCTGTGTTAAGAATAGCTCTCTATTCCACACCAATCTGCCTGACATAGCTATTACAGGACAAAAGTTAAGAACACGAGCAGATTCAGTCACTCTGTCCAGAATACAAAACCAGAGCTGTTAGATGGAAAAGGTTTCATTTATTTTCTTAGAAACTTAATAGAAGAGAAACCTATTGAGAGATTTACGGGAATCTATAGAGCTCAATTTGATATGATGCTTCTTAGGTACGTATGAACACACACACAAATAAATGGAAATCATCACAGATCTTCCTACTAAGTCAGACAGCAATTTTATAGTTGTGATTCTTATGTCTAAAAGCAGCAAATTTTAGACAGATGCATGAAACAAAAGCTAATCACAGCTGAGAACCAGAGCAAAAACCAACCATTCATTCACATGAGATACAAATAGCAGTGAACACCTTGGATTTGAGGAGTCCTGAGCTTTGAAAACTTAATTTATGTTTCACTGGGAAAAAACCCCGAAGTTCTTAAATCTGGAAAAAAAAGAACTCTATTAAAAGCACATATAGCTGACTAAAACTGAATTTAACAATATTGAGAAGCTGGGAATAAAAGGACCACTACCAATATAAAAATGCTTAAAGAAGGTAACAAGAAAGAAAGGTTCAAATGTTCTCAGCATGTTCATCCACATACACAAGCCCTGTCTGTGCCACATGCCCTCCCCGTGTTTTAGGACCGTCTCCAGGTGGAATTTTGGGCACAGGGAGAGGATGAATGGAAAGGACACGTTCTCTGAGGAGTTGTAGCAAAGTTTACCCCTCTCCAGGACAGCTGGGGATCAGCACAGGCAGGAAGGGCTCCCGCGATAGGTGGTGACAGCTGGGCACTGCAGCCCCAGCCCTGTTGTGTCTGAGGCAGGTATGTTGGAAAATTTCAATGATGCCTTTAAATTCTAATGGTTTCAAGCTGCCATAGACTTCTGCAGCCATCAAAAATAATCTGTCATGGGAATAAGGGGTATGAACATCATGTCAGAGCCACTCTGCTGTTAGATTTATTGGAGGGTAAAGCATGTCATTTATGCATCAACTCACAGGAGAAAAAAGCAATCCCTATGAAGTCAATCTAGTAATAGACTGGAAAGCAATGATGACTGTTTCATGTGCAGCAGCTATTTGTAGCAGAAGTTGGCCTAATTCAGCAGGCCTTGCCTGTCAGAGCTGTGGGATTAGCAAGTGTTTAGATGAAAATCTATCAGGAAACATCAAGAAATGGTTTAATGAATAAAAAAAGTCTTAGTTGTTACATTTAGTATTTGCTGAAACTTTTCCATTTGCACCAGCATATTTCTAAAAAGCTTACTGGAAGTGACCTCTCAAATAGAATATAAATGTTGAAGGACTGCAACTTCAAATTATCTACCACAGTTCTCTGCAATTTCACTGCAAAAATCTGCTCTCACTCTTCTCCTGTGGGCAGAATTCCCTGAAATTGCAAGTGCAAGATTTTTTAAAGACATAATAATCATGGCCTCACTGTACTACACACATTTTTCCATCATCTAAATATTTCACATCTATTGACTAATCAACCTCGTCAGTCCCCACATCCAACTGCTGGCATCATTTTGGAGGAGTGGAAGCAGGGTGACAGACAGCTGCCAGTCAGAACACAAGACACACAGAAATGGCACCAGAATATGCCAAGTGAGTCCCCAGACCATCCCCATGCCAGGAGCCTGGGAGTGTCTTAAACATTTTCACTTTTTGAAACTATTAAAAAAAAAAATTCAAATCCCTTAATTAGGTTCAAGTTCCAGTGTTAACTAACCCTGGGCAAGAGGTTGCTTTTCATCTTCCTTCATCCATTAAGTAAAATTAAAACTAACCTAGAGAAGATATTTCAATTTCCTTTCACTTAAAGACATTGTTCAACATAGAACACAATGATTATCTCAAACTGAGAAACCAAGACATTCCTATATAAAGAAAAAATCAGGAGTTAATCTGATTAATACAAACATTGCACAGCTAATTGTCTCCAGTGAAATTCCCAGCACAGAATGAAAAAGGAAGAGGAAATAAGACACTCCAGTGTACTTTCATGTGAATGTAGGAGGCATTAAGGGAACATTTAGCCACACCACAAGTTCACATCCTCTACCAGAAAATCACCCACCCAGCAGGAAAGCATCAGCAGCTCCTGGTATTTCTTCTAAATGTGCAAACACAGACTGCTCCACCTGAAGTAAATACTGACATGGTTACAAGTCTGGCCTGGCACAATCAGTGTCAACCTACTCCATCTCATCAATTTAACTCATGAATCTTCAGAGTCACATTTAAACCAAGATCAACCAACACTGCATACATTCTGCACTTCAGAAGAAGCTTCATTTTAAATCTGAGATTTAATATAAAAACTAAGAGGAAACTTTATTTTATTCCAACTGCTTGAAACTGAAATTGATAAAATCAATCTTGGTAACTTCTTTTAGATACAGGATAACTCTTTTTATTTTGTTTTATTTTGTAAAATAAACGTGCATAAAGTTGAAAAAAACATTAAAGGTGATGCTGAAACAGTTCAAAGTCTCTTGAGCACATTTTAAAAGGGATAGTTATAAATGCTTTGTATTTGTGAAAAATCATTTCACCACAATATTTAACTGCTCCCCCAATCACAGCTGAATGGCATCCCAGAAAATCCATTGCAAAATTTCCATTTATAGCCTCACAAATGCGTAAGACTACACTTTGATGATGCAGAGGATGCAAGTATTGCAGTTGTATTACTGGCTATCACCTAGCAAAAATACATGAGTGATAACTCATGTTACATGTCACAGTTCACTCATTATTTGGAGACCAGTATGTTTTTCTTGAACTGTGGAACACGGTAACAGAAAATTAGCTCACTACCAAGACCAGCTAGTTCCTCAATTAACACAGTGCCTAATCATCTTAGCCTTGAAAAATATGCAGGTAGCAAATCCCCAAACTAAGCCATATTTTACTGTCTCCTAAACTATTTTAATCTCAGTATCATTTTCATTGTATCAGCACAGAGGTTCTACAGGGAAATCACACAAATACAGCTTTGGACCAGTGCTGCTCCAGAGATCAGAATCTAAACATCTCTCTGACCATTCCTTCTCAAATTCCTGATCCCTGGCAGAGAACCTTCTGATCTCGAGAGCTTTGTTGAACATTCTCATCCCAACCTTTCCCAATCCTTCTCTTTTAGCAGACAGCACAGACAGGGCTGGCTTGAGCACAGGAAACCCACCCAAAGCAACCCCAGGATTTACTGCTTCCTCCTTCTATCTCTTTTTTATCATTCCTCTTTATTGCCTGGAAATAAACACTACCTTGAAAGGAAAAGAAAAATGATCATGGAGCAGTTTCTAGGATGGCTCTGCTTTTCCAATCAGGAGCTGAGTGCAGAGGATTTTTGGAGTGGGCCATGGTATGGGAATGGCTCAGCTAATTGAAGGCAACCTCAAGGTCAACACAAATTGTGGTGCAGACATAAAAATCAAGGGCAAAAAAAATAAAAAAGGAAAGGCAGAGTCATATGATGAAAGGAAAAAAGGAGTTCAGGAGAGACACAACAGAAAGGGAAGAATGTGTCCATATCAATGGGCAAAATAACTCTTCCCGGGATATTTTCCTGAGTGCAATCTACAGTTAAAACTTCCCATAAATGAACACAAATTCTCAACAGGATTAAGACTCACGCTTAGCTAATGTAGACTGATAAGCTACTCTGAAGAAATATCATCTGTAATCAAAATTTTAAATGAACCAGATCCAAAACAGCAAGGCCAAAACAATTCATGGTGCATTTCCTTGACATTTAATAGGTTTGAATAAGAGATTCTTCTGACCAGTTTTCAGCAATCTAACCCAGCTAGAAACACAAAATAGCCTTCTGAAACTTTACACTAACTAATCTAGAGAATTTCAGGAAAAAAACCCTTGAGTTCAATATATCCATATATTACACAGGACTCCACAGAACAAGGGAAGTACTGAACCCCCTCAGGGCAGAGCCCTCCAAATTGCCACTGCGAGGTGGCAAAGTTTTCTGGATCAGCTAAATTTGAATAATAGGGTGTTCTTAGCCCAGATAACCTATTGACTTCCATACCTAACAAAATGGAGAGGCTCTTTCATGTGCCTCCTAGATTTAGCAGCTGTTGCTCTGACACTGTCAGCAACACATCCATCTTAATCACAGTATGAGCCTTTCAACTTCCCTTTCTTTTTCCCTCCTCCCGCCCATCAGCTCCAAGCTCTGTGTGCAACCAGAAGTTAATGCAATCTCCCTGATCTCTCCTGCATGATGCCTCTTTGTCTTAGCATCTGATCCATGTACATCTCTCAGTTTTTGTCCTGCACATATAGGAAGCTTATATTTGGATGCCAATGGGAGGTGCCTTCAGGCTGTTTTTCCTTTGCTATTCTGAAGCACTCTGCTGTAGCAACTCCCCAGTAACTTGCCTTGCCCATCACCATGGGCACTTTACTTTTTATCCTCATTATTCTTTTTGATTTTTCTTTGCTTGAAATAAAAGCCTCCATATGTTTTGCTCTTCTTTTATTGGAAGATGTTAATGCTGTGTACCAGAGGGCACAGTCAGACTGCCATTTGGACAGAATTATACACCCAGTTACTGCCTAGGGTGTATCACCTGTATGAGTGCTTTCAGCAAATCTCAGCTGTTTCTGACAGAACTGAAGGCAATATTTTACTGCTGGAAAACAATATGCAGTGTTTTCCAAAGGAGTATTTTTTCTGTCAAAGTCATTCAAATTACCTAGTACTTAATGGCCTACAGTTCACTGTAGATACATTTCTAGTTCTTAAAAATATGACCCATCTGAATTGTAAGTGCTTTTAAAACAAGAGCTCAGCCGTATGCACTTTTAGTTAATTTAAAACCATATTCAAACTCTTCTCCTCATTTGGGTTCTCATCTGAAAAAGTGAACTTTGAATGTATCATTCATAACAGATCAGGAGTTCCTTAAAAAGAAACCAATTCTGTTTCACCAGCAAGGCATGAGAAGGCTGCACATCTGAAACATCTTTGGTGTGCTGGGTAATTCACATTCACTGAGTGAATTAGCTGAAACAAGCATTATAAATGAAAGAGAATAAAATAAAAAACAATTCACACTAAGGGAAGGCTTGACTTATAGGAAGTGGCAGCTCTGATGGCCCAAGGCATAGAATTAGTTTTGCCACTTGATAATTTGACTGATTCACTCGAGTGGCCAGAAAAGGACATTTTCTGCCTGATTTCAGTGTAATGAAGTCACCTGCTCTGTGACTGCCAGGGCCAAACCAAGTGCAGCACCAGGACCATGACCAGGCTTCTTGCTCATGTGAGATCCAGCTACAGCTGCACATTTGCCTTTCTTCATGTGAAACCATACAAGCACCATGAAAATTACCTGTTCCATTCACTCCCCTATTTACAGAGAGCTTGGGGCTACTGCTGGGATGTTCTCTTAGTTCTACTGCATATCCCAGCAAAGAGCCTGTGCTTTGCTTCTTTTTTAACAAAGGAGGTAACAAAGGCAAAGACAGAAAAAATAAAGTCATTCCAAGGGACTAGAAATATATATGACATTTTTTTCTTAATTAGGTATTATTATTAAATTCTTTATGAACAATTACAGCAGATTTTACATTAAGATTATAAAACATCCATTAAATATCATTTTCCTTCTCACACATCTTATATGAAAAGACTGTAATACACAGGCAGAGATTTGGGAACGCATCTCAACAACTTGCATGATGTGATGTCAGTTTTATTCCTGCTTTGCTGGACTGGGGTCAGACTGGTAAATGTAATATATGTGCTCATCTGTAGGCATATGCCCAGTTTCACTGGTTATTATTTACAGCTAACCTTTCAGGGTAATGACTGTATACTGCATGTCCAAGGAACAAAATGTTATACTGCTAATGAAGAGAATATTTTCTTCCTTTTATGCAAATATTAGATTGAGACTGCCCCAGTCAAGAGAGATAATCCACTTAGAAATATTATTATTATCATTAAAGCACATCCAATCAATATGCAAATGCAAAAAAAAAGTAATTAAGCATTTTATTTTTACAATTGTTCAACAGCAAAAACAAAGATGTAATGTGCATCAAAATGATTTGACATTTTACAACCAATTTTCTACTTGACATATGTTAGTGAGTGCATGATTCATCTACATTTTTCAGAATCAAAGTGCATGATCTGGCAAACTAATTCTGTTAATAAAATGAAAAGGTGACCTTGCTTAATTTAATGTCTGTGTAGAAATACTCTTTCAACATGTTAAAGAATTACAAAAAGGTTATCATAGCTTGCTTTCATGGGAGAGTACTCTACCTTTTCCAGTTAATTTCTCAGGCTTTTACTGTAATTCATTAGATTACATAAAAACAATGTAGATAATTATATTTTAATAAAGGCTTTCTTTTCCTAATAAAATGTCTGTCATTTATATTCAGACATGTATTATATAAAATGCTTCTCTTTCTTGAAGTGCAGCTTTTCATATTCAAGTCACAGGAGGTTGGTAGCTGGAGGAATTTCTATTTTTTTACAAAGGATTTTCAGCATAAATTTGGTTTCTAGATTGACTCCTCCAGAAGTGCAGCCCTACATTTATCTTTCAGAGAGGTACAACCCAGGATCAGCAACACCAGCTACCAGCAGCAAACCAAGAGGCCTCTGTTCAGCAGAGGATGGTACACAATACTACACTCTTAAAGTCTGCTTGTTTTACCTCATACCAATTAATGTTCACTGTGATAAAACAAGGTATACAACTAAACTATACAACTATAAACCTGTATAAAACTGTACAAATAAAATAGTTTAAACAACACAAATACATCTCCACTGAAATCCCACTACAATCTCACTTTGAGAGTGATCAGGCAATCAATCTATTCCAGTTATTCTTGCTTCCAAACAAAAACGTGCACTTCTTCAGACTGCTCAGAAAGAGATGTTTCCTGTTCATCACAAATCCTAATTTGTTGCCAGCCTTTGGCATCATGTTTTATTGCTTGGGAAGGGCTGAGAGAAGAGCACGTTGTTCCTGTGCAGGAGGAGATGCCACTCCAACCAAGGTGGGATCCTGGGATCAGGCACTGACTGCATTCACAATTTTGCAAAGAATCCTTACAGAACCTGTTCTCCAAAACTCTGTGGGAAGTAGGAAAACACTTGTGTTTAAGACACCAAATAATCCAAGCCAAATCGATGGGATTATTTGTTTGCTGATCTTAAATCACACTGAAGCATTTCCCTCATGTAGGACTCCAGGGCTATAGGACAAGGACCAGAGCACAAACACATTTAAAATGACAATGAAAGCACTCAAAACCTGACTAGAACTATGGAATCACCTGGATTTAAGTACATTTCATGCCTATTTTTTAATCCAGTGAGATTTGTTCTCTCCTTTTTCCTGCATAACTTCACCAGCGTTGTTATAACAAGAATTTTGCCAAAATACAGCTTTATCAAGGTTTCCTTTAGGAAACCACACTACTCCAATGTAATGCAGATCTGAATGCTGCATTTCAAGAGAATATTATTTATGTAAATATAGCCGCCTTTAGCATTGCAAGAAGATGATGGATCAGCATTTTTCTGCAACCAGAGGTGCATTATACTTCCAGTTAAAATTGTACCTATTTAGTTTTAGGTCACAGAAGTAAGAATTTAAGTGTGTGTAGATAACTTGAGTTTAACAATTCTTTGAAGTACTGCTGGATACACAAAATGCAGTCAGTATGGGAATCTCACACAAACACAATGAGATGCAATTAACTCCACGTGTTTGTGATACTAGTATTTGTTGTTGAACTATTTGTTCAACTTTATTCAAGATACTTTAAAGGAAAATAAAACCGAGCAAAACAAATTTAATTATAATACTGTTATTGCCAAAACAGTCCTCCAGAAAACAAGGAGTGCTGAAGGCAAATCCTTCACATCTCCTGATGCTATTTATGACTAAGGCACTTCTTAACAATAACTTAAAAGAGCTAAAAAAGGTTTCAAAGTCAGCTGAAGATGAGAGAGAGAAGCAGACAGGTCTTATGATCACTATAGACCTCAGTGCCATGAGTCAGGAGACTAACAGAAAAGCTGGTAGAAAATGCCACAGATGTTAAAAACAGAGAGATGAAAAAAAAATTAATGGTTTTGCTAATTCTGTGAGACTTCAGCCAGCTTTTTCAAATGCTTCCCTTCCATCTGCAAATCAAGGCAAACTCAGTGCAGCTCTACCCTGAGTGGCAGGATGATAGTTTTAATTCTCTCAGTGTGACCACCCTGGCTGAACTTTGTTTTCTCTAATGATGTAGGAACTCAGTAAGATCGAATTAAAAAAAAAAAAAATTACAAATGCATAAAAATCAAAGTATATTGCTGAGTTTCATACTTCTTGGACAGTAATTATTAGCTGAGGCTAAGTGTAAATTAAATTTACAACAAGGTTAACCATTCAGCAAAATCTCCACAGCTTTAGTTATTCATTTGTCAAAAACATAATGTCCCACCCGACAGAGCAGACACTGAAAATGAATCCTTAAAGAAAGATAATATTAAAAGAGAAAAGGAAAGAGAGGAACTGAGTGACTCACAGTCACCAAGTATAGTTCTCAGATTATCAGAACTCTACTGAATGGCTGTATTAAAAGAGTAATGATATGATCCTGCATTCCTCATTCACTCCAATTCAGGCTCCCTTCAGCACAGAAATCTGCTGGCATGAGATGGGGGGTACTCAATCATGCTGCACACATGGTCTTTAATTTTAAAATCCAGTTAAATAGATGTTCTAACATCATTTTTTATCTAAGAACATTTAATGATAAAATGAAAGAGCGCACATGTAACTTATTTGTCAGCTTTACTGTGCAGTGGATAACTTTCCTATGTTACTCATACGAGCTTTCATTTCCCAAATCTATCTGCATTCATTATGACAGTAAAAATGAAGAGTTGTTAAAGAGACATATGCATTTTTATTATTGTTCAAAAAAATGGATCTTTCCACAGTCCTTTGAGCTTCAGAGTGTGTGATTTGCATAAAATATTTCTCATTTTGGGGACACAGCAGATGGAGTGCAGGGCACTGTGAGATATGCCATTTATCACAATGACAGTGTGTAGGTAGCACTGATCCTCTCACCACAGGGGGAAGCTCGAGCTGCAAATGTGGAGCAGCATTAAAAGCCTGACAAGTGGAGTTTGGCAACACTTGTACTACTTATTAACTTAATCATATTAATTTATTACCCATATATATCAAAGTAATTCACTACTGAATTGTCACCAAGAACAATTTATAAACTGTTAACATTCCGCATAGGCAGAGGAGTGTTGTGGCATCCTTAATCAGTGTTTGCCTTTGATTAAAAATAATAATTTCGACCAAGCCAGGTAATGCCAACAACAACAAAGTCCTGCATATGTTCCTCATTATAAATGGAACTTCCAAATGTCACCTATGACAACTGAAAAAAAAAAAAAAAAAAAAAAAAAAAAAAAAAAAAAAAAAAAAAAAAAAAAAAAAAAAAAAAAAAAAAAAAAAGGGTAATTGTAAACAGCAAAATGAGCCACAGAAATGGGATGTAAACACAGAAATGTTCAGTTAAATGCTGGAAGTGAAGAGAGGGTCCACGGGATTGCTGGCAGCAGGAGCTGCTACAGGCTGTGCTGGCAGATGTGTGCCCACCTTGATAAACACAACTGGGCACCAGAGACCCCAAAAGCCTCCAATCTCCTTCACTCCTCTAACAGAGAGACACCACATCAAAATGCCCAAACACCGCAGCAAATCCTGTTCTATCCTCCCTTTTCTGAATAAAGACGAAGTGGCTGCTGCTGTTGCTGCTCAACTGAAGGAACACATGAAGTTACCATATCCTGTGAGTTGCTCTCTAATACAGTCCCACAATGATGTGAGTTGGTGCTGCAATTAAAATATTAACTCCAATGAATTATTAATTACCTGAAACTATTAAGTACACAACAGATTCTTTTAACTATTAATAAGACAAAACTGTTCTGAAAAAAGTATTTGCATCTGTACAAATGAGTCAATATTTTAAACACTACATTCTTAAAAACTCTAGACAAAGTGTCTATTTTAACTGCTTATGAAATAAAAGAAGAACCATTTCAAGAGGGGTGAAGCTAACATAGCTGATAATGAAAATAGCGGTTTATCTAACACATTGGCAATGCAGCTGGTTTGCTTCTGTCTGAGTACTCACTTGAAAAGGCCTTTTTCTCCTCTTCTCGTGCATTTCCCCACCAGCCAGGTTTCCTGCCATCCCTGTGCTGAGCCCTCAGCAGCTCCCAGCCCTAAATCCTCACTGTGAGCCCTCTGCTTACCTCCCAGCTGTCCCCTTCCAGCCCTGCCAGGCTGCCACAGCTCCGAGCAGCACAGCCCAGAAAATGCCAACAGGGATGTTTCAAACAGGCTTGTGCCCATCACCCTGACACCCACCCTCCCTCACCAGGACTTCCAGCTCCCACTGCAGGACCCAGCCCATGGGCACTCACACAGATCCCATCCTACTGCCTCTAAGACTGCCTCGCACAGCTGCTGGGTGCCCTGTACCACCATCTCACAAAGTTCTAGTACCAGGATGATTTTCTCCATGAGCCACCCTCTCCTGTACCTTGAAAATAAAATGAAGCAGCCCTCAAAATGTTTTTATTGAAATAATAGCAGCCATTCTACAGACTGAGTAGAGAAAAATTGCAATGAAGGCAGAGTGGTTTTCTAACCTTTTCTGAAGACAACCTATAGGAAGGGTAGGAGGACTGGAGTTGCACAGATAACTCAAAAGATTCAACTACTGTTTCAGCTTCATTCCATATGAGGAGTTTGCTGAACCATTGGCGTCAGTCATGTAAGATTTCAGCTTCTCTCGACACAGCAAACTAGTGCTTCAGACCCCAAAACTTCCCTGAGAATGCATTCCACAGATAAGTCCCAGCTGTCTTGTTAAGATACACTGATGATAAAGACTTTAAAGCCTTTTTGTTGTTCGTGTCACTTCATCCCATGGCACTGTTTGAAGGACTGAGCCTTTGATGACCATCGCTCTGTGACACGCAGGATTTTTCCTTTGCCCTCACAGCAGGCAAGGGCACCACGCTGATTCCCACATTTCCTACACCAATACAGAAAAGAGAAAACACTTTCTCCTAAGATAACATGAAATGGACAGTGCTCAACATCAGCTCCTGAAGGATGCAGTCATGGCACGGTTCCTGTGCTGCCTCCACAGCCCTTCCCAGGGGTCTGCATCCCACACACACCACCTCATCTTTCTCAGCCACAGCACTAACCCAGATGTAACCCAAATAATCCCATTTCCCCCAAGGTGAAAAGTACCTACAAACATTTTAAAAGGTTGAGGCTTCACTTGCAGCTCCTTCACATGTTATTCAGGTCTAAGAGTAGATGGAGCGCACTGTGCCAAGAGGTCAAAAAAATACCGTCCACACCAGGAAATGCAGTGTGCCTAATTTAACTACCTGTTTATTACGTGAAAATGACCATGTAAACTGAGCTGACACAAACCAAATGGGTGATGAAAATAACAGCACATTTCAAGGAGTGGAAACACAGACCAGACGGCTCGTCTGAGTCTGCAGGAAGTTATTAATCATCACTCTGTAATACCCCCTCCAGACAGAGCTGCCAGCTCTGCAGCCACAACTGCGACTTCTCCAGACCCATCCATCTAACCAAGAGCCAGTCAGGACGCCACTGCCTCCACTTCAGCTTGACAAGCAGGCTGAAGAGGAGGCAAAAATGAAAAAAATGCAATGCTGGATGAATCACGCTGCATTTGCTGATGTGGAGCCTGTTACTAAAATGAAGAAAACTACTCAGGTGGACATAGCAAATGAGGGAGCCACATGAGTGAATTTTTTTTTACTAAGAATAATGTAGGCAGACTACCAATAGCATCTGCCTATCTGTGCTATCGTTAGAATGGGCAAGATCAGACACAAGGATTATCAAGGACAAGAAGACACCCAGAGGAAATGATTCAGGCAATTACACTGCAGTTAGAGGGGGCAGGTAACCAAAGAAGTCCTCAAGATGTAAAAACTCTGTCTTGCCTCTCTATCAGCCTCTGCCCTTCTGGAAGGGATGGATCTCACTCTCCCATGCTGCAGTCCTGGTCCTGCTCCCCTCCCACTGCCCTCCAAACATTCACATGGGAGATGGGAGCAGCTTTTATTCCAGTCTATTGCCCACCATTTGGATATCTGGAAGAAGAAAAACCTCTGTTCTGTGACGAGTGTTAAAACCCATTTTGTTCCTATTTCAGCCAAAAAAAAGAATCCAATCCCAAAGTACTGCAGGCACCCAGAGTAAAGCAATTTGAGTGTAAGGAGGTACAAATGAAGCCAATGGAGGCTTCATGGCTGGGTTGCTCCACTGAGAGCCAAAACAGCTCAGATCCCCATGGAGTTTACAAGAGGCTCCTTTCGCACCTTTGCTTGCTCAGCAACTCCCCCAGCTCTTACCCTGTCCTCTCCCTAGGAACAAGGAAAGCACCACAAACCCCTGGGGAGCTGTGGCCCTGACACAGGGCTCAGGAGCTGTCCTGCTGGCTTTGGGGCCACCTCAGGCACGGGGACCCCCCCTTGTCTGCAGCCCCTGGTGACACCACCACGCTCTGAAATGGGAATTTCCCCCCTCCAAGCTGCTCCCAAACCCTCCTCAGCCACTCTAGGAACATCGTCTGGGACTCCCCGAGGTTTTCCCGAGGTCAGGGAGGTGGCTGCCCTGACAGACACCCCTGAGACACCCCTCTCACCATGTGCTAAATACAGGGGATGGAGCCCACTCACACTTCAGGCTCCAGACAGCTCCCAGCAGCCTGGAAACTCAACTCAATAATCCTCTACTCAGACTGTGTGCTACTCAAAATATCTGTGAGACACAGGATGTGCACCCCCAACACATCGCATCCCAAAACATTTCCCAGTTTGAAGCAACATGGCAGTCTGTGTGACTTGGTGTCCTATTTGCAAACACACACACACACACAGAGTGGAAAAGTAACATGGAATATTCTGGATTTCAGAGAAGAACTTATCAATGCAAGAGGCTCTTGTGCTTTCCTATCTATCAGTAGTAACAGAAACAGGAATCCATGAAATTCCTGAGCTGAGAACACAACAGAGATACTAAAAAAACCCTCATTTATAAACTACAGGAGGGAAATCACAGTTCTGGAACCCTGTCACAAACATGAGCAGTGCATGAAGCTGCAGCAGCCCAACTGTGGCCTGTGGTTCTGGCCAAGTGCTTTCATACTTTGTTAACTGCTCCTGCTAAGGCTGCTGTAAATATTGTTTAGGAATGTTTTTTTCCTCCTTCCACAGGGAAGGTACCAGTTCCCTGTGACATCCTTGGGACACCTGAAGCTGCAAGGAAATTAAAACTCTCCCTGTGTCACTCAGTTGCAGTGCACAGGTTCTGCAAGCAGAGTGATCTGTGAGATCAGGAGAGCTGGCATTCTACTCCCAGCAAGGATCTTCCTTAATTCTGCTTTTCCTGTTACATACTCTACAACTTGATATTCTCCTCAACACTTCACTATGTTTGGTTATTAGGGAGTTACAGTTTATTTAGACTGGACTTTGACAGCAATCCTAAAACTGCTAAGCCTGTTGAATATTTAAACAGTTACTCTTATGAATACAGCCTGTAAAGATAGCTTTATTAAGAAAATGAACTTACCTTTAGCATGCTGTAATTAATAAAAAATTAAAACACTCATCAGGACAGCAGAAGATTTAATTTAAACTCCATTAATAAATTAATGAAGTGAAATTAAATACTATGCATTAAGTTATGTATATAATTCCACACATTTTTATGCTAGATTTTTCACTTTATGATATTGAAAGTGTTAGGATAGGGTTAATAATTTCTGATACCACAGAAGCAGGGAATAGAGTCTCAGCTTCACTACAACCAGGTGTTGCTTCCATTGTTGCAACCAAATGAAGTATAACTCTGCCTGGGTAATCGGGATGGGGGAGAAGGAGAAGATTGGGATGGCTTGTGCTTGGAAATGAAGTAGGTCGGGTGAAACTGTACCTAATCATCATAAGATAGATGATCGAATTGTAATAATTGTTGGTAGCTGAACATGATCATTATTTCAAACTAGAATGGTGAGAATTGCAAAGGAAGATATTTACAAAATCCATGCTTGGATGTATACAATAGAACAATTTAGGTTTAATGATTAACATAGTTATGTAACGAAATGGTATAATACAGGGCCCCTTTTGGACCCTCGTTGGAGTTGGATTTGGGTTTGTACCCCGGCTCCCAGAGCTCTCAATAAAGCACCTCATAATCATTCCGATGATTATGCGTTTTCCTCGCTAACAAAAGCAGATTATTAAAGCACAATGCACTGTGGCAACATGGACTTATATGCTTTTCAAGTGTTTCTTCTGTAATTCCTACAAGCATCTCTGTCTCTCCCCAGCACACATTAATGGGATTACAATACATCAGGCATTAGCCACGCTGCTCAGATCCCAGAAGAACTAAAACACACATGCATTTCAAAGAAAGAAATGCCTCTTACAGGCCTCCGAGACAATAGTTCAGCCTCTCGGGTTGTTTTCTTTTCTTTCCTTGCTTTTACTAAAATGACACATTTAATGGAATTTCTTGTAAGGAAATTACAATTAATAAAGAACTAAATTACAAATCCATTAGATTTCAGTCACTGCAGCAGCAAAACAGTTTTCATGAATGCTCAAAAAAAAAAAAAAATCCAATAATGTAACCTCTGGTAAAGCCTGCAAAAGCCCTGAAGGACAAGGCAGTTAGATCAATATTAGTTTATTTTAACTGCTGTGCAGTATGAAGAGATGAGGCTGATCATCTGATGGATTTTATTACCTGTTGGAGAGATAAGCCCTGGTGATAAGAGGCCTGGAACTCCGTGGGGTAGCAGCCTTGCATTTTCCTGGATTGCCACTCCCAGGGAGCGCTTGGGGGGTCTTCCTGGGCGGGAGCTGGTGGGACAAGAGCAGAAATAAAAACAGTTTTCTTCATGAAACATCTGCCTACTACACATGCCATCAAGTGTGTATAAAATACATGAATCATCAGTGATAAATGAAAATAAATTTTAGAAGTTCTTGCCTAGGGAAAAAAAAAAAAAAAAAAAAAAAAAAAAAAGGAAATATAGCATGATTAAACACGGAAGAACTGCATAGGTTTCACATGAGCCAGCAGTAAGGTTTTCCATTATCCAAGGCTTCCATGACCTCACAGGTACTTGGTGGAGAGGGGTTATAGCAGTGACTGCTCCAAAGGCTCTGCTGTGCACCTGAAACACAGAAAATTACAGGCTGTGACGCCTGAAGATGAGGAGTTGAAACCCTGAATGCAACATCACCTCAAACCTTGTTCTGGACCATGGCAGGTACTTGCCTCATTCTGAAGGGCAGCATTAACTTAACCCCGAGCTTTGCAACACTCACCATTTACCTTCACAGACTGACTGGTGGGTTTAACTCTTATAGTTTAAACCAAATATTAGCCCAACCTGCCAAAAAACTCACCAGTTTATGAATTATGGCTGCAGATTTTAATCCAAAATGTCAGAGGTTCACAGACTGGTTCTACTAAACTCTTCTTCTCATCTATCACCTTCACCCCTCACATCAGTGTGTGTACATTTCCGCATCCTCCACTGCCATCATAACACAGATTTACAGGCCAAAAAACCATTTGAACTGACTCTTCCTCAAGCCATCCAATAAAAATGCAACCTCCTCATGTTTGGAAAAGTATTGCTGCTTCTCTTTGGTCATAACAGATTTTACTCAGTTGAATAATAGAGCTTTTGACAACACAGAGTGAAACACTATAAAATAATTAAGCTGCAACAATGAATGAGGTTTGAATAGAAAACATTTCCAAAACGACTTCTAGGTCACAAAGAAATTTAAGTTAAACTTCACTCTATCAAGTTACAGTGGCAAAGCCCTCCATCAAGGCACGACAAACTCTGCATTTAAATGAAGACAACTTCCAGCAGCACTCCACAGAGGCACCATTAACCTGTTCATTTTTCACACCGTGCTAGTGTTATTTTGTTTTACTGTACATCAAAGTAGCACAAAATCATTTTTTTGATTTATTATTTTATCTCTACAAAACCATTCTCCCCTCATTTTAGCTTTGGGTTTGTCCATTTTGAATTTCATTTTATTCAGTATTTTTTCAATTTTTCTTCTTGATGCTTTCAGTTGTTTATCATACTATGATGGCTGTGAAGTAAAGTTTGCTACAAGAACCACTGGGCTATAATAAAGCAAACCTAAAATAAGAGCATTTTATTTCCAGGGGAAGTTTGATGCACACATGCATTCTCTATTAAAATCACCTGCTGAAATCATCCCCTGCACAGCAAAATTGTCTAACAGATAGCATTAGGTTGATATGTGAGGTTTTTGAACAAACAGGAATTGTTGTTCTTTTGAATTACAAGAGCTTGTAATCCACAGGCATGTGTAAGTGCTTAGCTGGCACTTACTGTCTCTGAAAAAAACCCTACAAACCAGCTAAAATTAGCAGCTTTCTCCAGTGGAAGAACTCGATTAACAAAACAACAAAACATTTTCTTCCCAAGCTCAAATACTAACAAATCTTTTGCAGAAAACTCCGTATCTTGGTATTAACTTAAGAAAAAACATTTTCAAAATGCAAAAAAACAGCTTTGAAAGAGATCTTACAAAGAGACTTTTGAGTTGTGATTTGTGTTTTCAGAGGATGAGCAGGGTGGCTGTGGAGTTTCAGCCCTGGTTCTGCAGTTTTTGGCCTGACAGAAGCTCACGTTGATGGCTCTGAGCACAACCCATGGCCCACAGGTTGAGCAGGGCACAGCTTAAGGTGTTTCCACAGGCAGATGTGACACCTGTGCCTGAGCACTGACCCGCATGGAAAGCCCAAGAGATGAAGGAAGAGAAGTTCACATCAAAAACTTACTCCATTCCCTTCAAGGGCCCTGCTGGCTGTTATTTATATCCTCCCTTACACAGACAAGGGAAGTTCCACTGGGAAAACAAAACATGTCATGTCTCTGGGGCCAGAGTCCTTTTGGGGAAGGGGACTGATCGACTGAAGAAAAAGAAGTGCCCTTGTACCTTACTGAAAGCCCTTTTAGTGAGTATTCCTATAAATTAGTAACTCCTAGGGCCCAGATATGGGGCTGACTTACACAGCTGTAGCCATGATAATTTGAATGAATTGTTCCCAGCTGAATCTGTTCAAATAAAACCTAAGTCTTTTGTCTCTAATTTAATCTCAGCTTTTAAATGAAAAACTGCATGCTGCTCACAGCTGACTGACACACCTGTAAGGGCCTGTTTGGGTCTTTAATGCCGAGTTCTGCAGTTCTCAGTGCTCTATGTCTGCTTCCCAGCCAAGGACAGGAATCCCAGAGCTCTCAGCACTGCAGCAGACACCTCGAAATTCCAGCTGGAGTCCCTGGATGTTCCCAGAGATGTGTCACCCAGCAGGAATCAACACTTTTAGCTTGGGAGGACACCAGAACTCACAGAAAATGATGTATCTGAGTCCAAACGCTTCCAGTTTGGGCCAGAAACAATTTTTCTGGCATTTCTGTTTAAACATGAAACCAGGAATTTCACAGAGAAAGGATACAAATGTTTGCTCAAGTCTTGGGGGTTTTAGTAAGATATGCACAAAGGACCGGCAGATTTAACGTTTTTATGGGATTTACTTTCTGTTGTGAATGTGCTGCTGGCACCACCAAGCCATGGAATGTCACTGCTCTGTGTCTCAACACTCCCCCCAGTATCCCCTATTAACGTCCCATATGGTCTAGAAATCCACCAAATTTCACATTTACTATTTAAAACTTATGCAACCTCCACAATTCAGCCAAATTTGCTAATAAAAGCACTGAACAGTAAACCCAAGGCAAGCAGATTTGGGGAGACTAAGACATAATTTGTGATTATGGAAGTATTAGCATATATGTGCTAATAGCATTAGCATATAAATATTAACTTTATTTAATATTATTGCTCATCTTTTGTCACTCTGCTCTTTTACTGCACTTTCTTCTTCACATTTTCCTTTCTGTCATTCAAGAAAGTTACATATTCAAAAAGTCTAGAAAAATCTCCTCATTTCTAACAAAGAAGGCATAACAGGAACAATCACCTTCAAACAATTTTAAATGCACTTAGAGAGTCAAAAATCTCTATGCAAATTTTGTACTTGCCATCAATAAATCTTTGTAAATAGAAAACTACTCAAATCTAAATTAGATATTAATTCAGTCAAAAACTTCTAGTTTGTGGGTATCTTTTAAAAACTTTATAAAAAACAAAAATTATGGTCCCAAACGAAGACCATGGAGGCTAAAACAGAAGCACAATATTGTTTCTCATGCAAACCCTCAGGAATACTATTCTTTTTACTAAATAAAATATCTACTGATTAACATTCTATTGGCTTTTCTCAAACTCAAAAACTACTTGGATCACCAATTACTTGAAAGTGAGGATGACTGGAGGTTTTGAGTTTTTACCTGCCATTTGCACCATGGTTATAAAGTCATTCCTGTCTTCCTCTCCAGCCCCCCCCCCACAAAATCACTAACTCTTGAAAGAGAAAAATAAACTAATCTGAATGCTGTTCATTTTTAAAATTTTGGTTGAAATTAAAGTTGTCAGAAAATAAATTACATTTTGAGCAGTATATTTGACAGTTGAAATTTATACAGTAAAATGGTGATTGTTCATTAATGTCTCTTTTCTTCTTTATTTTCCACTCTTGTTGAGAGCTAATTTTATTATTTTTTCTCTCAAAGTTTTGTATATTCCCTTGATATCACAAGGATTTTTAATTTGAATCAATACATGAAATAAGGTTTTATTTTTGTGATTTTCTTAAAGTTACTGATCAGCTCCATCTTTTGTAACTCTATTTTATGCCCATTATAGACAACCATATTTCATAAAATCCGCAAATTCATCAATGCTTTGTAAAATGTAAATAATCAGTGGAAACATGCAGCACATTGCTGATGTATGATAGTGCTCTACTTTTGTGCTTTTAAATATACTTATAAATATACTTGAATCAGAAGAGCATTTGCATATTCATCAAGACAAATAAACATGTGGTGATTTAACTAGGAAACTGTTATTGGATGACAATTTAATCAGCACAGGTTGAAAGGTCCGTCACTGCAGCATCCTGTTTCTGCTAAAATATTGATTGTGCTACTGATTTCAATAATGCCTTATTTTACAGGGCACAAATAACCATGTAATTACTCTTTAATTGAATGGTAATTGCTTGCTGGCAATTATTTGTTAAGTTTTGGAGTGTAATTACTAGGTTATTTGTGTTTTGTGAAATAAAATATGTATTAATAGCCCAAAATATTTTCTGTATGAATGGTCTGCCAAAACTAGGAAAGTTAGTTATGATGGCAGGAGCTTGACAAATAACACTATAGCACTAAAACTACTATTTAAAGGATCAGCTGAACCTTTGAATGCTTTCCCTTTACAAAATTAACATTAGATATAATATTTGTAAGATAAATGGAGTAATACTGTACCACAGAAGCATGATTTCCTCTGGGGTCTAGTCCACCATTTAGCATAATTTATCCTGATGTTTTGCTTTTCATTCTCTGAGCTTCTTTAGAGGAACTGAAATAGCATCCTAACCTCTGGAGAGCAAAGAATAAACCAAGTAGAAATATATTTCAACTGTACTTCATATTTCTGCAAGTGAAGTGGATTACCATCAGCACATTATCTTAGCAGCCTATAAACTCTGTAGCCTTGGCAGCTCGCTAGATAACAAGGGAAAGCATTATGTTTTGCAGTGTCAATGAGATATGACACTTTCTGTGATATGTTTATTCCAAGCTGTGATAGATGAGGTACCCAATACTTTGATCGTTAAAATTTGAATTTTACTTCTACACTTCATTTTTGTCACCAACTATTTATGAATTGGCAGGAGGAAGCCTCGCTAGGACTGCTGATTTTGGTTTTTTTTTCAAAAGAGATCCAGTTAATAAATTATTGATTACATGAGGCTGGAGCTATTTGGTACAAAAATATGCCAGACCTGTGATTTAGGAAGCTCTCAAATGTATCACAGATTTCTTCAATAGCAACGTATTTTATTAGGCTTAAAGGAGAAATACTGAAGTATTGTATGACACACTGTAAATTGCCCTGCTAATAGTGGCAGTAAGTGGTGCAAGTGCTCAGATGTAAATAAAAAAGAAAAACACAACAAAAATATCAGTTAAAAAAGCTAAATAAAACACACACACCCCCTCAATCTTAGCTACTTTCCTGAAACTGGCACAAGAACCAGAAATTAAAAATTTTCATCTCTTCAAAGATCATGAAATACCCCCTAGTGATTGTGAAAGGTACTTTTTGAAGTATTTACCAATAAATGTAACATCCCAATGAGTTAAAATTCCTCCGTTACCTTCAGATTTTTAGTTGTAGCACGAACTTAAAAAATTCTCCTTGCTTTTGCATTTATTACAGGCTTTCAAAGATGCCAGCGGTAGTTAAACTCTGCTTGACCTTTCAGTGTATAAGGAGAGAAGAAAACCCTGACCCTACAGCAACCTGATTCTGTCTCCTCTCGGCGCTGGCAAGCTGATCACTTGTCTGGCCATGGCAGGACATTGGATCACCAGCCACATCAAAGGCAACAGGAGCCAATTCAGCAGCAGGGAAAAAGTCATCCGTGCAAAAGGGGCAATTAACATTAATCATAGATGAAGCTGTTGGATCAGGAGAACCTGGTGCCTATGGCAACGCTCGGAGCAGTGCCCGCTCCAGCACCAGGAAAGCCCAGGCACAGCTCACCTGCCAGGGGACACAGGACATGTGCAGAAAAAAGCCTCTGACACTCCAAAACACTATCTCCCCACCCAATTCTCCAGGGAATTTCAGCTGGGAACGTCCTCAGAGGAAACGTCAGTGGGACTTTGTTCTAAAGCATCACAAATCTGAACTTTCTTTGTTGTTGTGATTGGTGTTACTGTTAGGAAAAAAAAAAAAAAAAAAAAAAAAAAAAAGTCCTTAACAGCACTGAATTGCTCAAAGCTTGAGGCTCCAGTGGAATATTACAACTTTATAACTTTACCTTTAAGGATGGAATGTAGAACATTATCACTGTGTTCATCTGAAAAAAATCTCAATTAGGGAAAATCCAGTACTTATTTAAAACTTGACTCAGGGTCTACAGTCAGAAAAACTACGTGAATTCCTTGTATTCAATTGTCACTATAGTGGTTCTTACTTAACAAAGTTTAATTGCTTATTTCTGAAATCAGGCATTACAAAGTAAGTCTAAACCCAAAAAATTTGGTTTGTTAAGATTTAAAACTTTAAATAACTCTTCAATTACTTATAAGTGTGCCTGCAGATGTAACAGCACCTCAACATTCCTGGTTTTACTTTTTTTCTGTCAAATACGGTCACAGGAAAAAGGGGGATAACTCACCAAATTTCCAAATTAGGGAGATTCATGGCTCCAAACAAACTGGAGGCTGATCCATGTTCCACACTGCTCCAGCTCTGTTTAAGGGTGTGACAGTGAGGAAATTGGAAGTGTGACTCCAGCAGATGAAGGGATACACACAGAAATTTAACAACTGCATGAAGTTAGTAATTGTGGCAGTGGAGGTGCACTGGCACAGATAAAATACAGAGCATTCAGCTATGGATCACAGCCAGTGGGACAAAGTTCCTGCTGCTGTGTCTTCATTCCCATTGTTCCCCATCTGCCCAGACCAAACCTTGCAGGAGGGGGCCTGTCCAGGCTGGAATCATGTCACTAATGACATATCCAGACCACAAATTCCAATTACAGATCTGTTGTGAAAACAATGCTCCCCCACGATGTCCAGCTAAACCAAATGTGGAAATGCCAGAGACATGGCCAGGTTTATTCTGAGCCTTGAAAACCTCAGCTCAGCTGCTTGGATGGCTCTGCTTGGGTTCTGGATCCAGTCAGAGCTGGGAACCACTGCAGATTATACCCAATATTATTACCCAATTTCCTTTCTGACTGGTTTTCTTTTTTTTTTTTTTTTTTTTTTTTTTTTTTTTTTTTTTAATCTCCTAAAGTATCTGGCTATTCAGCAGGTAGAAGAAACAAACCACTGAATAGGTTTTTAGGATCTTTCCACCTGTGTGTGAAAACTCAGCACTGAAGTGAGCAGATGACATGGCAGGCACTGGGAACAGCACAGCTCCATCCCAACAGCTGATGCTGGTCAGGGCATAGACAGAACCACAGTACACACTCCAACTCTGTGCCAAGATATGCCAGGACACTGAAGAGCTATAAATCTCCTTTCAAGCAAGTTAATTTAGCCCCATCTTTTTTTAAGAATTACTTTATTTTCACATATACATCCACAAATATTTGCAAGGAAACTTTCCAAGCAGGGAATCACCATCAATTACAAACACTCATGTCATGTGTCTGAATTGTATCAGACCCTTCCAAGCTTTATTTTTGACCTGTATCTGAATTCAATGCCAATTTACAGGAACGTATTACAATAAAAAAGATTTTGAAATACTGCTGGTTTCCACTAAGCTGTATCTCAGTAAGTCTCAACTCAATGGAAGTTGTAAAAAATGTGACTGTTTAAGCCTATTATCTATGGAAAGAAATCCAAGAGCAAGACCTGACGTATTTACAGCCCTGAGTATCACATAACCCAGGGGAGCTGATACTAATTCCCTAACAGGGGTGCCTTGTGCTGTGGTGGTAGAGTGTTGTCAGAGCAATTTTCAGGCTGATGCAACGGGAAACTGCTCTTGCCTTAACTGTTTTTAATCTCTGCATTACAAGTTTTGGTGTTTTCACAGTCTTGGCAAAGGCCCTTCAAAAGCAGAAAACAGAAATTTATCTTTCAAAGAATAATAAATGGAAGAACATAGAAGCACTCCTCTGCACCTATGTCCATGTTGAAAGGAGGAATTGTTCCCAGCAATCCAAAGGAGCCTCTATGATTAGGTGATTTTGTCCAGAAGAAACATCTGAGGGCTGAACTCACTACACAAAAAATACCCCTCAGTTTGCTGGTGGTCCTGGACCAGTATGGAATTGGACAGGCAGTAATGTAGGGATTCAGCTCCACTGCTTCACCTTTACCTTTCCAGATTCTTTTGATTTTTGATTTTGTTGGTACTTCATTTGTTAGCTCCAGAGACAGACAAGGTTGCTATTTATACTGCAAACATACAGTAGGAGAAGGATTTCTCAAACAACAAAGCACAAGCCTTCAGGAACATGAGAAAATTAAAGGGCAGAAGGAAATTTTTGGCAAAATTCACACTAAATTTTGTCTATAAAACCTTCATGTTTTGAAAAGATCCTAATATGAATATATAAAGCCACAGGGGCATTATCAGTTAAGTGAGATTTAACTTACAGGAATGTAGAAATTTTCCCTATTTTGTGGATGCATATGCACACAGAGAAACTTTACCTGATGGGAACTCCATAATAGCAGATAATTGGAATGACTGTGAAAGCAAATGCCACTGAATTCTGATTCTGAATGTGGCCAGCCTCAGGGCTGACAGTGAGAGGTGCTTCAGCAAGGATCTGTAACTCTGTAACCTCAGCTGGGTACCAAAACCCTGGGACCATAAAGATCCCAGTTTATGGTATCTCATTCCTCTCCCCACTGGGTTTCATTGCCTCCCCTAAGAGATTACAGCATCACTCTTTCCCTTTTTGGTAATATTCCCTCTGCTCCACCAGTCAGGTTTACCCTTTCCCCCCAAGGTGGGGTAACACATATAGGGAATAATTATTCTCAGCTTATAATAAGCCTCAAATACTACTTGTTTTTCTATACTTTTCTGACCAAAAACTTGTCTGCTTTTCCATTGACAGCTACACCAAGGAACCCTTCTCACCACAGTCACAGATCATTTCCCACTGAGAAACACGATGTCATTTTACTAATGTCTCTCTCATATACAATTAGGGAAAACTGGAAGAAGCCAACTACAGAAAAAGCAGCTCAGACTACTGAAAAGCAGCATGAGTTATTCCCAAGTTCAGGGATTTCCTGAACTCAAGTATGTCCTGGAGTAGATACAACAGCTGAGCAGACAAGTCATACCTGCTGTTGATATCTTTTTAAAAGACTTCCCTTCAGACCCAAGGGTTTGACTCTCCCAAAAATTCTGTAGTGTAACCTCCTAGCACCGTCCACCTCTGGGCAAACACATGGACTGCCACAGAATCCCACTCACATGTCACACACACAGCTCCTGCTCCTCACTCAAGAGGTTGTTTTATAAGCAGCTGAAAAAGACTGAAAGAATTCAAGTAAAAGAGTGTTTGTGACCAGATTTCCTGGAGATAAATGAAAGACATACATTTCCATTGCGGCCAGCCTACTAAATTTTGCAAGCATAAATATTTACCTAGAACTGGGAGGTGGGGAAATCAGGAAAAAAACACCATCTAGACCCTTCAAAGTTTAAATATTGTAACACAGAGGTCATTATTTATAACTAGAAATAGAGAAAGTGCCTTTTCTATGTATATTTCTATCATGTTATTCATCCCCTCCATATGCATTCTATTAATCCCAATCTTACACCAGAAAATAATTTCTATGTCACTTGCTCACTGTATGCATTCATTTTCTTTAAGCTTTCTTCTGGTTATTGATTTCCTGCTTTGCTAAGTGCTTTGTTTCTTTTGTAGCAGGCTATCCATTTTAAAACAGTTGTTCAACAAATAAAAAAAATCATTCTAAAATTAAATTAATTTTATCTTCCTTTATTTTCATCTGAGTTAAATGCAAGTGACACACTTCCCCTAAAAATAAAAAGGAAATACTTAATGCCTCCCAGCATGCAAACAAGTAAGTAAGTAAAATTTTTCTTTTCTAATAAGACTTATTTTTATGATTGGAAACATCAAAGAAAAAGCGTAGCATAAATAAAGCCTCTTGTACTCTTATGTTGTAATCACTGCTGTGGCCAGTGGTTTAACATCAACAAAAGAGGATGATCTGGTCCAGAGACAAATTCACTTAAGTCCTATCTTGCTACCCTAAAAGTTGCTAAAAGAATCCTTTTTTTCATTCTCTGCAATGGGCTCATGCTCTAACATGACAAAGTCTGCTGTCCTCTCCCACCAGACCAGTACAAGATACTCAGATTTTATACAACAAGGAATACAACTACTATTTAATCCTCTGCAAAACCAAGGGAAACAGAGTTTCTGCAAAAGATGACACTTCTGGCATGTGCAGCATCTTGTTTGGATGCTGTTTATTCAACAAGGGCAAATTCCAGAGTTCTGTGCTTCTTTGCTCCCTCAATCTGCCAATGTCCTTATTAACTAACTTGAGCGAACTGCAGGGAAAAAAAAAAGTAGGGAAGCAGACAGACACTCTGTATTATATTATATTATATTATATTATATTATATGTAAAGGCAATTTTTTGTCATATTTCTTGCTAAAAGCATATTATCAAGTGCCAATTTACTAGGGTACCAGAAGCCCCTCTACATTTTCTTTCTCTATGTCCTGTAACAGACCCTCATTAAATGGCAGGAATTTGCTGTTCTACATCATCTTCCTCACCACCATGTCTTTAAGGAAAAACCTTGCCTACTACTGCTCAGGCATGGGAATTATTTCCAAAAGCAATGAGCTTTGTGTTCTTGATCCAGGTATTGAAGTAAAAATTATAAAACGCCTCCCATATTGAATGTATTATTCTGTTTAGGGAGGGACGTTTTTGTGAAGGAAAATGTATCCAATCAACAGATGCAGGATTCTTTGAGGCATTTAAATCAGGTAGAGATGTGGGAGCTCATATTTCATGGCAGAAGGACAAGTGCCAGGACAGCTGAAGATCCAGGTGCACCTTTGGGAGGGGACAGGCATCATCTCAAACTAATTTTGAGACAGATCAAAACCACTCAGAACTTTCTTTTTAGGCTACAGCCACGTGAGGAGGGGAGAAAAACAATGACCTGAACCCTCCCATACACCTGAGAACACTGCACACCTTGGAACTCTGCACATCTGGGAATGCTGTACACCAGGGAATGCTGCACAACTATCATCTGTTTGCATCCAGCACTCACTGTCAGCTCTACAGGTAATTCAAGATTGCAGGAAACAAGCACCAGCTCTGGAAACTCAATACACAACAGTGCAACACCAGAAGCTGCTGCTTACCTGTTCTCTAGGAAAAAACAACTCATACTGGGACCCAATCCTGCTCCCAGGGCCAGAAAGGCAGGACAGAGCGATGACCAAGAGTACGGGTCAGGGCTGTGAATCCTTCCCCATCAGTATCTGCCCTTTCCAGTCCCATTGTCTGACTGAAGGACCTGACTTCAAACTCACTGAGCTGGGTGAGGCTTAACTGACCAGGGAGCAAATGATGCTGTTTTGTCATGGGAACATCATCATCATCATCATCATCATCTAATTCATAGTGATTTCATCCTTAGAGTGCAAAGTATTTCCTAGAGGTCAATGTCACTATAGACAGGGAAATACAGATCTTGCAAGGTGGAAATCACCCTGAGCTGTAAGGAGACATAATCCTGAATCCCCAGCATTTGCCACTTAGTTGTGAAATCAAACTGATCATAATTACAGTATTTGTACCCTATCCCAGAGCTTGGATCCCTCACACAGTCCAAAACCATCTGCAAGATGGTACTTTAGAAACATTTTCAGGAGGACAAACTCCAGCGTCCAGAGATCACCCCCTCCTAATCCTCGACTTAGTAACTGGTGGTTCCGTTTATGATCACAGGAGGAAAAAAAAGAGCTTTATAAGCATGCAGCCTAACTTTTAAAAGGAAATAGGCTTTGAAAAAGTTTGCAGGATACAGGAAATGAAAAGAAAAATGTTTTCATTCATTTTTCTGTTTGGATGCATGGATAGATTTGACTTCAAATAGATAAGCCACACAGAAGTTTAATTTGTAAGAGTCAGATGGTAACAGTTTCTGTTTAATCCTAAATTTACATTAACTTACAGGAAAATTAATGATCTTAAACAGGCATCAAAGTGAGGCTGGTTTTTTTCATTTCCCTAAGTTTGCTGGAGGAACAATTGTTTCCTTTATCTGTCTTCCAGAAAGTTGGTGATTGTGTTTAAGTTAAACTCTCGTTTAGCCTTCAGGCACAGCATATTACGAGTTGTTTTGCAATGAACATTAGCCCCTTATGAGTGCAAACTCTCTGACAGCTCTCTTAGATTCTTGAGCTTACTCAAGCATTTCACAAAATCACTATTCACAATTGCACACATTACAATTTACACATTAAACCAGCAGGTTTTCACCTTAGGTTTGTTGCCAAGAATAATCCTTCAATACTCTTTTATCTTTTTGTAAGAACATAATTATGAATGTGCAATTAACAGCCAAAGAAAGGTCTTAAGAAAACTCTTAGAGCAATATTGCCTGTTTTAATGCCTCAGCCAGATAGTGGTTTAAAGAAAGCAATTTAAAAAAATAAATAAAAAGTCACATTTTTCAGTTGGCAACGATATGTCAAGTGTAAATTTTGAGATATTAAAACCACAGTGCTACAGGTCTGTCTAATCACCAGAAGTGCTCTTAATTCTTTTGTTTTGCTGCTGGACAGACCAAGCAGTTGTAAACATCATTACTGATATGCATCAGTACAAAAGCACAGGGACCAGAGGCAAAAAGAATTATTTGTTGCATTTTTTCCTTGAACAGAGCCCATTCAGTGACTGAGTTTCCCTAAGGATGAATAGTATGCTCATTTTTGTCTTTTGTTACATCCTGAATTTGTACAGTCTAATCCTGAAGTAGTTCCCCCTAAAAATACGGGTGCTTCCCTTTTACTAATTAAACATGAGTACTGGGTAATTGTTGACATTCTCAAGTTGGAATAATCACCTTGGACTAAATGAGTGACAGAAATTCCAGCTTAGCCTTATTTCAGATAACACTCAGATATGTTTTAAAGCTGTAGAGAAATGACAGAAGAAGACTTTCCCATTTGAAAACAAGCCAGCTGCATTATTTTGCAGCCAGGCCATAGTGCCATAAAATATCTGCTTGAAACTAATTAACTTAGGAGAATTATCAGAAACATCACACAGCAAACTGACTGATTTGAAAATAAATTCAACTGCTTAACTTAATTCTATGGTGATGGACATCTGGCCTCCTCTTGTTCAGAAAATTCAATGTGTCCCACTATTAACAATTACTATCATTTTAGATAAACATTTCTTTCCTAGAAATTTAAGAGCTTCAGCGTGTTGGGGTTTTTTTAAAAATTCAGAAGAGAAATTTCCTCAGTGGTTTTAGATGAAGGAAATATTTGGGCATTATCAGAGATATGGAACACAAAATCAGACTTGCACTATTTCAAGAGACAGATAAAGACATAAATATGAACAAATAAAATGCAACAAAGCCTTTAACTGTACCCCATGTGCCACATCATATAGCAGAGCATGTTCAAATACAGGAAATTTCTGTAGAGCAGTCTGGAGCACAGTCACAACCTGTGGGCTCCCCACTCTTCTGGGAGGGTTGTTATAATTTCCTTGCACAATAATCCCACGGAATTTATTGCTCAGCATTATTTAGGTTATCTTTAAAGCCTAAAGTAAAGACACTTAAATAACTACAACCAGAAAACTTCACCTTGCACTGCACTGAAATGAGGAGGCAGCTTCAATTCTGTATCAACAATACATTAAAACAGTCCCATTACCTCAGTGCAAAATTACCAGCTGCTCAAGTAATTGTTTCTAAGGAGTATTTTTAACTAATAATTTTCCTTTTTATTAAAAACAAACAAAAATCAAAACTTGAGTTCAAGCAATGCAATTAGTTTCCAGGTCAATGACTTGTTTTCTCTTAATTTTAAAAATAGCTTTTAGTGAAAAAAACCACTTTGAAGGAGCACAGATAAGGAAGCATGAAAATCTGTTCTGTGTTCCTTTCCAGTCTAGGTAGGTCTGACCTGGAGAAATAACTTCTGCTTCTGATAAATACTTAAACAACCATAAAAAGAATGATCTCAGGCTGATGGCAGCACAGGGTGGTGTTGCCATTAGGCAGAATAAAATCTTTCCAGAAAGGGAGTTGCAGATTTAATTGATATTTGGGAGAAAAGAAAGATGTGGTACATCTAGACCATAATTTAATGGGGAAAATCAACTAACAGAGTGCCTTGGTCTAATAGAAGAGGAGTAGGAATGTGAGCACTCATGGACTGAAACAGCAAATTATGGTATGGAGAGGAGCTACCTTGAGAAATCAGCAATAAAGTGGTTTGGCTCTAATTCTAATATCTTCATAAACATTCAGAAAAGAAAGCAGGGAAGTTTAAAACAGCTCAAAGAAGAGACTGCATTGACAGGAGAGGGGAAAGATTACAAAACCCTTCAGTGAGATCTGAGTGAATAAAAGCAGCTTAAAAATTAATGCAATTTTTTCAAAAGGCAAAATTAATGAAGTGTGGACAACAATGAAAATTTAGCCCACCAAAAGAGAGGCAACATCTGCAATGTTAATATGCTGAGAGACATTTAGGTGTAATAAAAGACTGTAAATTAGGCAGATGTGATAAAACAAGGAAAATATCCAACTTTTTTCTGGGCTGCAGCCTGGAAGCATCATGTCAGTAAAGGCAGAAATTGCCCAAACTCATCTGCTCCTGCATGGCCTGGAACTGCACATAGATTCCTAAAACACCTAATTACAAGGAAGATATTCCCAAGATAGAGGGAATTGAAAGCACTGCAGTCAGAATGATTAAGTTGTAAGAATGGGCTGATCTCAAATGAAATATTAAGATCTACATCACTGTATTCTGTGTGGCAAATAGCAGATGTGAAAGGAATGCTCAACATAAAACACATCTAAGCAGATCTTTGCATATACAGCAAAACCAGCACAACTTTTTCACTGAAATGGCACCATAGAGATCAACTACTTTTACATGTGAAATGGTAAAAAGGCACAAAATTCCTAAGTTCCTGTGAATTACCTGTGGGACAGAGCTGGGACAGCAAAACAACCACTTAAGATTTCACTGCCCTGATTTCACAGCTTTGAAACCCACCAGCCTTTGCAGAGATTTCCCCACTCCACATTTCAGTATTTGGGATTATTTTCCAACACCCAGACAGGTATTTCAGATTTCAGGCACAGGAGAGAGCTTTGTGCAGGGACATCATCTGGTGTGACACCTTGGTTCCCTTCTGAGAACAGCGATGCTGAAGCACTTTCAGTTTTCTCCTCCAGCACTGCTCACTGCTTCTTCCCAGCTTTAATACACAGCTTTTCCTTAAGCAAATATTAACAACAGAACAAACTCCTCAGCTAACTGGAAAGGTTATTTTCCAGTGATACTTAAAAGAGCCCAGTTATTCCAAAGCATTATTCTACCATGACTAATTGACATTAGAAGTGCAAAGTACATAACTTGATTCTTTTTCAAATACAACAGAAGACATTTCTTTTCAAACCACACAAAATCTGTCTGGGTCGAAATTCTGTTCAGGTGCAGTGTTGAAATCCCTAAGGAAAACATACAAGAACATTTTTTCAGTAATACCTTGTAAGCCCGATTTTTTTTCCATGAAATCTCAAATTTTGGTGCCTAGTAAGCATGTTCTCACTGTTTGCTCATTGATTTTTTTATTATTATTGGACATAGACATTTCCTGGAAAAAACAAAAATAAAATAATAAAACTTTAATTTTTTTTCAAATTTTCATTTCTTAAAAAATGCTTTCCTAATGAAGTAAAAAGGATTTCCCCTTTAATACTGAAATGCCCATTTTAAACTTTCTAATAGCGATAAGAGCGATGCTGCACAGTGTAAAAATTATTTGAAATTACTCAAATTTAAATTCCTCAATAACCGTGTATTTCCAAGTCAGTTCAAAACAGACTGGGTGCAGTCACACACTTCAAAGAGCATTTCCCTCCTGTTATGGACAATTTCTGCTATTCCTGTGAACCCCTGGGCATCAATTCTAACTTTCCAGCAAAAAAATACACAGTCAATGACTGAAGTGCACATTAAAGTCCAGAAAACCTCTGCCATCTACTATTAGCATTTGTGTTTTCAGTAAAGACCTTCAGATCTGTCACACTTCCTTAGAGTCTAAAATTTGTATTAATTGTCAGGATTCAATTGCAGATTTCCCAAAGCAGGTTTCCCTTACCCAAACTGCTCCCAAACTTAAACCTGGGCAAAACTAAAAACAAGAGAATCAACATGAAGTTGTTCAGAAAAATATGCAGTGGCCTGTTCTATTTTCTACATTTGACTTTTACCTTGATATTTAACAATTATATATTTGTATAATTAAATTTTCCATCAGCAGCCTTTATGTGTTTTACAGTTATTTTTAACTTCACTTTTTCAATCTCATGATTTAAAACAGCTCTTGATCATGAGCAACATAAAATAAAAAATGCTCAGAAATAAATGGCATTCACTTCCATGCTTTTATCTATCCACCAATTTTTATTGGAATTTTAAAGTTTTAAAGGCTGCAGTTTTAAATGCAGCCATAATGACAGGAAACATTCATTTAATGGGAATGAGGCAACATAATTTAAAAAGGCAGTAATAAGATATTTAGCGAACATTATCCATCAGTGCCCAAATGAAGATTTAAAGATGTACAGAAAAGACTCTGCCTTCATATATTCCCACAGATCCACCCATGTCAGGGAGATATTGTAAAATATAAAAGGCCCACACGGGTGCAAAAAAGTGGTCACCTATAGAATAGTTCAGCCTACAAAAATAGTGCAGTAAAAACATATTAAAAAGGGCTTAAACTTAGATGTTGCCCCACTCAATGAGAATATTTCTCAAATTCCTAGTGCACTTCTGGTCCCCTATTCAGGTGATGGGTTTTCCTCTGCATTTTTTTTTTTTTTTGTTCCTCTTTGGCCCAGAAGTGTTTCCTTGCTGAACCTCAGAATCTCCCCCAGATGTATCCACCCCACAACCCTACTTCAAGAAATTCTTAGTCCTTACTCTTCACAATAACAAAGCACCATATCTCAAGATTTTATTTACTTTTTGGCATTGAAAAATACTGCCATTACAGCAACTGTAAGCTTGTTCTTTTATGTGCTATCATGGTTTATGCAACAGCCAATACTTTGAACGGGGAGCTCCAATCCTGATAACCAACCACCCTCCCAACCACTGGCACGGGCACAGGAATCTGGCAGGAACAGCTCACCAGGGCTGTGGTTAAAGACTTGCACCAAAAAAAAACCCTGGAAAAGGCAGCCTAATTTGTGTGTTGCATTCACCAGAGTGACCTATTTTGCAACTGTAATGGAAAACGGGAGATCTTTGCTCTGCCCCTGAATCAGGAGCAAGGACCTGCACAGAGGGTGGGGCAGGTGACAATCCAAACACCCAAAAGAGAGAGCTGGAACTTCACTGCAGGGGTCCAGCTCAGTGGGTGTGAGCAGGGGGGGAAATACAAATGGAAATACTACAGAAATAATACAGAAAGGGTATCCTAGAATGGTTTGGGTTAGAAGGGACCTTTGAACACCATCCTGTCCAACCCTTGGCAGTGAGCAGGGACACCTTCTACTGGATCAGGTTACTCCAAGCCCCACCCAAACTGGCTTTGAATGTTCTCAGGAATGTGGCATGTATCATCTCTCTGGGCACCCTGTGCCAATGTTTCCTCACCCTCATTAACAACTTCCTTGTTTAAATGAAAGGTTATGATGAAGGAGTAACATAGTTCCTTTTTTTTTTTTTTCCTATACAGAATTGTAGAATAATTTTGATTGAAAAGACCTTGAAGATCATCAAGTCCAAGTGTTCACCCAGCACTGCCAAAGCCACCATTAACTGAATGAGCTGGAGAAAGGATTTTGCTAAACTTAACTGCATCTTTGTAAAAAGAATTTTAAGACTATGACATGATCCAGGTCTAACTGACTTTACACATACTTAAATTCCAAGCAGAAATATCTTGTTGTCTTCTTACTTGCTCTTCCCATCACATTGGTTTTGCTTCTTCCAGGATGATAAGTTCTGTCCAGCAAAACACCAAAACATGCATTTGGTTAATACTTCCCGTGGTTCTGCTGACCCAGCTTGTTTCAACTTCAACCACTGCTCCTGTCATCTGCTGGTTTCAGGGCAGGATAACCTGCTCCTTCTGACACCTTAAGTTTTAGCTTTCATGTTTTTCAGATTCTGTGCTGCCTAGGGCTGTAGTTCTGAGCCTCATATTAAGTGTTGGTCAGCTCTCTTCACAGAGTAGGTAGACAAAACAAATCCTTTTCCTGCTGAAGACCAAGGACAATGAGTACAACTTTCAGGCCCAAAAGCATAAACAACGGTGGACTGAAGAGAGAAAACAAGAAGGATGGGACCTCACAACCTGAAGCTGTAATTGGACAATTAAACCCCAATATGCAAATGGACCAAAACTTATAAAAATGTAAGACCTCGTGACTGGTGGCCCATTTTTGTGACCATTCTTAGTCCACCTTGGGTGTAGCCCTGGTCAGGCTCTTGTCCTGCCCAAGGTGTATCCTAAAGGCCTTTCAATAAATATCTACTTTATTCTCTAGCTCTGTCCAGTCTCTGTTTCAGGTCAGCCTTCCCAAGGCATCACTTCCAGGAACCAGGGAATTAGACACCCACTATTTATACTCTGGTACCTCAAAGTGTTCTGCCCATGCAGATAATCTCCTGCAGCTGCCACAGATTGGCTGAGGCAGCCAAGCTGGAGTTAGCTCTCACTGCCCTAGAAGAAACAATCAACTCATCACATTTGGGGTAACAACTACAGCAACAGTAACCATTAAAATGCAAACACTTGTTTTCAGAAGTTTAAGGTACTTCTTGAATGTGAGACATTAAACATTTATAGCAGCTTTAACTTGGATGCTTACCCATTTTAAACATAAAGAAACAATTGAACCAGTGGCACTAATTATTTAAGCTCAAACAAGTGTCATGGTACTTTGATTTTTTTATTATTATCATAGGATTTATCTAATAGTCCCTGAAATATACACACCCAAGATATATATATGAGACCTTTGTATAATGATAATTTATTTTAAAAATGCAGTAAACAATATATATTTAAAATTTGGATTTTTGTCCCCTCCTAAACTCTCATAAAGACAGCAACCAAAAAACTGAGAAAATCAGAGTGCCTTTGAAGATATTTAATTAAAATCTAATCCCACATTCTTAAGGGTTCACATAAATTAGGCTGTCATTCAGATTTATGCATTTCCATTTGCATATTGCATACAATTCATCAATTACTGGTGTTTGAAGGCAGCGTCGTTCCCGGGGAGCGCCGCTGCCAACAGGCACCCAGCAACGCTCCAGAGGCGCCCGCGGGCCCGGGGACAGCCACTTCCATATGGCTGATTCTCCTCTGCCTCACAGGCCACCCCCAGCCCCTCACACACCTCCTCTCAGCGGGATGGATCCCACTCGGCTCAATCTGTCACCCGGAGACCAACATTTGGGGGGTCCTGGAGCAACCCGACCAGAGCCAGCATTCCTTGTGCCATGGAATGCTCCTGAGCTTCCTGGCTCTGCTGGAGGCAGCCAGGCCCCTCTCTCCTGGACTTTCTCAAACAAAATCACAGAACCACACAATCACATTTATTCAGATCCATCAAGTCTGACAGCTCCCCCAGCACTGCCACAGCCACCACTAACCCATGTCCCCAAGTGCCACATCCACACAGCTTTTAAACCCCTCCAGGGATGGCTTCTGCTTGCTGATTACTAATAAGTAATAAATACTGCCAGGAGGCATTTCTGGCTTCCTCATTGCTCACAAAACTCTTTTTGTACCATTAAGGGCCACGCTAAGTTAGAACAAAATATTTCCTTTAACTGTTCAAAAATATTTATCCAAGTTTATACATTTTTGAATGTTTTCTGACCTAGGAAATTTTCCCAGTAATTTTCTATAACTTTTAAACATACTTACATAAACACATCTCATATACATGTGGGTAACATTTCCTTTTAAGAGCATCATTACCTGAAGAAGAATATATCCGTAACTGCTTTATACTCCAGAATTTGTGTGAGCAACTCCAGCATTGGAGCAGAGCTGGCACATCCAAGTGCCCAAACAAACATCTAACATTTCCTGGCCTATCTGAACCATGGTCCCTCATCCCTACAGCTGTCTCATGGATGTCTGTACATCCACAGCCCAGTATCATCTTCCTTGCTCCTACATCTACAATAGTTTGATGACAGGACAGCAGTGATTCAACAAAGAACTCAAGAAACTGAGAGAACACAACCAACACGCAAACAACAGGCTCAGAAAAGTATCAAACCCAACACTGATTCACATATCCTGCTTCTACATCCTGCTTTATGCTCTTTTTTTGGAGCTTAGACAATGACCTTTAAGCATCTAACACTGGGAACACAAGGTAGCTTATGACTTGAAAATTAATCTGTGAAACAAATCTATGTATCTGTAATTAGATTAGTTTTTCAACAGCTTGTCACAATGACGTGGGAGTCTCAGTAAAACCTCCATTGTGCAGTTTCTTTGCTCACTCAGTTCATCTTGCTCTGCTATTTTAGGCCATGGAGTGTGTGGAACAAAGGTCCACGTCAGTGGTGGTGATTTCCTGCTCATCCAAAAACCACAGCAATGCTTCATGGAAGAGCAACAGCAAAATGTTATGTTCTTCTTTGGCTGTTCATTTTTGAATATTCCACTAACACACTGATTATAAATGTACCAAAGGACAGAAATACCAACTAAAGGTGGTGTTTCCCTCCCACAGCTCTTGCACCTCAGCACTGACCTGCCACACATCTGCTAGCCCAGCCCAAGACCTTTTAGGGCCAACTCTGATAACTGCACCAAGCAGAACATGTGAAACTACTCAACTTCATTAACTGCAGCCTCAAGCAGGTCTCAAATTCACATCTCCAAAGGGGAAAGGCTACAGCAATAACCACTTGTTACAGTCTTGTTACTAAGCTAATGCTCATCTCTTACACCCACTGAGATTTTGCTCCATTTATTGTATGCCTTCTATTATATGATTAAAACTATCCTAGTACTTCTGTTCTTCCATCAAATGTTTTAAAAATTTACTTTAAACAGTTTGTTTCCGCTTAGCAGTGAGCTGCTATTAAAGCCACTGCATAAATATAAATTCACAACAATTTGTGGATATCTTATGATTTTATTATGTTTGCATAACCTAACAGAATTAATTGAGTTATGGAATAAAGAATAAATCGCACAGCTGATGTCAGCACCAATTTCTCAGTGACTCTGATGAGAGGTGATGTAGTTCTACCTATGCTGAGGAGTTGACCTACTGAAGCAACCATGGAACACAACATTGTCCATTTATTAATTTCCCTTTAAAAACAGAACACTTCACTGTGCTTCCAGGATTTTCACAAGCAATAAATCCACTTTTACAATGCAAAGATATCCCACTTCAAAATTCCATACACCTTGTGGATTGAGAGATTTGTCTGTTTCAAGGGACAACCAGACACAGGTTATGTACTTTTTCATACACTCAACTGCCTCACCTGGAAAATTTTTGACAACTGAAGAATTACTGGGATTCTTAAAAATCCCAAGAAAGCAATGCTGAGATGATTGGTTTGGGAAGTTTTTTGAGTTCCCACTTTTCAGCATCGATTTCACTTTCTGTCTTCTCTTAATTCTCTTTTAACTTGAATTTAAGAGAAACAGGTGGGAAGGGAAGGAATTGTTTCAACATCAGTCATCACTTCAAAAGTATATATCAGAAAAAAAACCAAAACAACAAACCAAAGATTTCTATATCATTAACAGTCCATGAAACATGAGATGTCCATACACAACAACCACCAAGCCATGACATCTCCCACTGGTGACACACCAGAGGTTTGGAATCCCACCAGCACCCGAGTGCCACCATGGCTCCAGGATGCGCTCAGCTGCTGGCATCCCATCCTCCCAGCCCCTTCATCCCAGAGGTTCTATCACCACTGCCTGCAGTGACTGACACGTTTTCCTTGCTGCTGTTTTATAAACACGCTGCGTAATGACGGCATTTCGCTGGGGGCTGGGCACTTCTCTGTGACACCTTGTCACAACACAGGAGTGGCACAGGCACACTCCCAACCCTCCCCAGAGCTCCATCTCACATGAGAGGTTCCCAAGCAGCTCTCAGAATAGCTGCACTATTAGAAATAGTGCATGGAATAGCTGCACTGTGCAGAAAAACTCCAGAACTTGGAATTTTCTAACCTACTGGTAATTATTTCTGTGTGTAACTATTCAAATGTAATTATACACACTGCATGTAAGGAGACAAAACATGTCCTAAAATGAATCTGTGAGATGATCAATGTACAGAGGTGACATACACCAGAGGAAAAACCAGCAGTAAAAGGTACATGACTTCATGCATTAATTGAATTATTAATATTGACTGCCCTGAAAGTTTTCCTGTCTTGCTGTTGTACAGTTCATTGCAAAAAAAACCTCGATAACATCTGTCCCACAGTAGCTCCTAAATAATTAGTCTATTTTAATTAAAGTTTGACATAGTTTCTAGAACTGGTACCCTCTGGCATGTGTGGGAAGTTGGCAGAGAGCTCCACTCACCTCGCACAGAGTGACTGGATTCGCATTGTGTCTACAGCTCAACAGGAAAAAACTGAAAATCTGGGGCTCTCAAGTGATGTTCAAGACAAAAATCGTGGAAAAAGGTCACTGCTCAGCACCCCTCAGCTTCCTGGGCAGACAGCAGCAGCCTTTGGCAGGATGCTAAGCTCTGCAGGCTCATCCTTGTGCCCACTGGACATGGCCAGCTGTGACCACCAGCCCTGACCACAGCATTCCCAAGGGCCTGAACCACACTCTGCCTGCAGATCTGACTTATGGCACCACAAAATAGGATTTTTGCCATTTCTCCAGAGTGCATCTTCCCTTCTCCTAACCAAACATCATAGATTTGTGTGAAACCCACTCCTCATGTACCAACTCTGCTTTGACTGCCCTGTCCAGTCACTGAGGACAGCTCAGTTTGGTGTTTCACTACCACCTCTATCCCCCTGTTTGTTAACAAAAGCTGTTTGCCCTAAATCCTTACAAGAAGCTGCATGATGAGCAAATGGCACTGACTTCTCCTTCATCCAGCACAGCCTCTGGGAATTGATCTTTCTTCACATGAAGTTGTGAACTGGTAAAAGAGGGGGGAGAAAGTCATTTAAACCATCATTGGACTGGAAGGTGACAAACATCTGGCTTCAAAACAGAAAAATAAACCTGCTCTAAATTAATAGCCTTCCATATGTTAATGCACCTCAGATTTTTACTGTATACACATTAAACTGAAGTTTTTAAAATTTAAATAATGTTAAACCACATCTACAATTTCCCTCTGATAGCTGGAACAGACAGATAGTTCAAGACATAACTTCCCATCAGAAGACAGCTCCTCTGGTTCCTCAAGTACTTCACCCTGCAGTTCTGTCAGGAAAAGCCTTGCTGGGTTTCACCTTCAAAATTTCTCCCTCAGGAAAAAAAAATGAACTAATGGTGAACCCTCACGGGTAACCGTCAAAGTAAGTCTGCAACCTCAGATGTCCAAGATGCCTGTTACTAAATTATGTGTGTCTCTTACAACAGCAATTTTCAGAAATGTGTCATTTTGCCTGTATAATTGTGACAAGGAAGTACATTTGTAGGTATTCCAATTTTCTCTACTTTCAAACTAATTTTTACATTTCAGTTTTCATTTTTCAATTAAAGACTAAAGTCTAAGCTGGCTATAGATTACCACTGAGATTCTGGACTGGTCAGCTGCCAGTTCAAGCCATCAGTGTTCCTTTCTGTTGACGAAAAAACCCTATACAGTCATTTTTAGAACAATTTCTAAATTTTTAATGTTTGATGCACATAAAGGATGTAATGCAGAAAGTGATCAGAAGATACAGTAGAACTAAACATCACTCAGAACTGTACACCCATTTTACTTATTCCTTTACCTGAGAAAACTGAAGAAATTCATCTTTATAATCTTTGGAAAATTACTTGTTTTATATAATTACAGAAATTAAGTGCAGTAGTGTTACCAAAAAATCAGAAAATCATATAGCAGTAGTTATGCTAAGGCTTCTTGGCTAGCATTAGGGCACAAGGCCTTGGGAAAGTAGCCTGGGAATATGCTGGGTCTGTGGAAACAATAATCAAAGGGATTAGCAAAGCATGAAGAACATGCTGTAAGGGAAAACCGTCTTAAAGATAAAGTTTGAAATATTACTAGGAGGGGGTCTAGTGACGGGGGAAGGTAAATTTTGGTAATTAACCTATAGTTTTAAATAAGACAAGCATGTAGAATTTATTACTTTAGAAGCCTGTTACCTAGTAGCTGAACGTCATTGCTTTATCAAAATTTTTTTGTTTGTAATCTTTGTAAAAAGGTATAAAAACCTGAGTCTTGATGAGGGTCTTTGGGAATCCTGATTTGGGACGTTGGTCCCCAGGTCCCCGGGCCCCGAATAAAGCACGACATAAACTGACTCCTTGTTAGTTTGTGTTTTAACTTCGTTCCGGGCAACAGTTTTCTGGCGACCGCGGCAGGACTCCGAAGGCTGCTGGGGCGGTTCGCGAGCTGATCAACTCCACGCCGGCACCAGGTGATTTCTGGGGAGACATCAACCCGTGCCCGACCCCGCGCCTGACGGACGACTGTGAGGTAAGCCCGACAAGTGCTTTATTCCTCTAATAAGGGTGTCGCCCTATAAGACGGGAGAGTAATTCCCGCAGGGCTGGGTAAAAAGACGTCTGTGGTTGTGGTAAAAGCCTAGGCGCTGGCCGTAAGACACGGCAAGGAAGCTGTGCAGGACCAGCACTTGCCGCTCGCAGTGACGAGAAAAGGCAAGAATTGGTGGAATTGGTGGAATAATCAAGTTGTGTGAGTGAGATAATAAAATTGTGAGTGAGTGTTTGTTGATTAAGTGTGCCATGATGCCGTTTAAAAACTTCAAAGCATTGGCGTCCGTAGGTATGGAGATCCCCGATGATTCTCCACTTGGATGCTTGCTGAAAAATTGGAAAGTGGGTAATTTTGGGCAAGAACTGTGCAAAAAGAAATTAATGGACTATTGTAATCATGTTTGGCCACAATATGAGACTGGGGGAATGCAATGGCCCCGGAATGGTACTTTGAATTCTGATATTATTACTCCTTTGATGCACTTTTTGCGGAATAATGAGAAATGAGATGAGATACCGTATTTGGATTTGTTTTATTATTTGCAAGGAAAGCCGGAGTGGCAGAAAGAGTGTGGTTTGTTGGTGTTGAACGTTACTGCAGATGACAAATGTTTAGGTTGTAAAAGCAGGGAAAATTGTAAGTGCTGTTCTGTCACATTCAAAGAACCTGAGGAGGATGTTTCAATGCTGGTAGCACCCAGTGCTCCTCCTCTGGAATCTTCAGATGAGGGGGATTCAGAGGAAGAGGACGGTAGAGAGAAAATGAGGGAAAAGGAAAAGCCTAGAACTCCTTTATCGGAAAGGACCAGGAGAGGTCAGGTAGGAGGAAAAGGGGGGAGGATGGTACAACCCTCTTTGATGGCTCCTTTGCGAGAAGCGGTAGGACCGCAGGGGGACAGGATAATGGTAAAAGTGCCCTTTTCCCCGAATGATTTAATGATTTGGAAACAATCAGCTGGTTCGTATCGCGAGGACCCGGATCGGGTTGCACGAGTGGTAAAAATGGTTATAAAGACTCAAAACCCTGACTGGAATGATTTGCAGGTATTGTTAGATACAGTTATGGACTCCACTGAAAAAGAAATGGTATTTAGAGTAATGTCTGAAAAGGCTCGGGAAATGCTACGATTGCGGGTAGCGGATGGCACTTTAAATGATTTAGTGCCCAGGGAGGATCCGGAGTGGGATCCCAATTCGACCGGAGGATACCAGAGGTTGAAGGCTTACCAGGAATTATTGATTGAAGGGGTACGGGCGGGGATCCCAAAAACATTAAATTGGTCAAAGTTGTATTCGGTGCGGCAGGAAAAGAACGAGTCCCCATCGGCTTTTCTGGAACAGTTGAAAGAGGTTGCTAGGCGATTTACTAATTTAGAAGTAGAGGAGGAATCAGGGAAGTTACAGCTGGCATTGATATTCATAGGACAGTCACAGGAGGATATAAGGAAGAAATTACAAAAGTTGGAAGGGGAAGAAACTCGGAATTTGGAGAAATTGTTGGAAGTGGCGTGGAAGGTGTATAATAATCGTGAAAAGGAAACTGCTAAAAGACAGCAAGCTAGCATTTTGGCTGTGTTGCAGCAAGCTGCTGAAGGAACTTTCCGAGGGAGAGGAAGAGGCCGTGGTAGGGGCAGAAGAGGAATGGATATGGTGGCAAATGGTGGGAGAGGGGGATTTGGAATGGCAGGGCAGACTGAGGGACGATCGAGACTGGGATTTGACCAGTGTGCCCTATGCAAAAATCGAGGACATTGGAAGAATGAATGCCCCCTTAATGGAGGTATGGGAGATAACGGGGTGGTGTCCATGGGGAGTCCGGGCCAACTGAGTGACGGGAGTCCTTTCCAAAGAGGACCGCAAGGTGTCGCTCAAGCCTTTATGATCAGAAGCTATCAGAACCAGAGCTGACTAGACCGAGATTTAAAAGTAATTTTGGAAATAGAGGGGGAACCACTGGAATTTCGGGTAGATACGGGAGCCACATACTCAGCTATAAACACACAGGTCGGGCCATTAAGTGATTCTAAAATCCAAGTGGTTGGGGTAACAGGTCAAATAGAAGAACGACCATTTTTGCGACCTGTGGACATTAAATTTGGGGGGAAAGAATTTAACCACCAGTTTTTGTATATGCCCAATAGCCCTGAATCTTTATTAGGAAGGGACTTGCTGTCTGTGTTGCAAGCAAAAATAACATTTGAAAAAGGAAGGGCGAAATTAGAAATACCAGAAGAAAACATATCTAAATTGTTTTTGGTTAGGGAAGTGGAGTCAGTAGAAGTCCCCAAAGAAATAGAGTTGGCTGTGGTCCCCTGGGTATGGGAAACAGGTATTCCGGGAAAATCTAAGGCTGCACAACCAGTAGTAGTGGAATTAAAAGAAGGAGCCAGCCCAGTAAGAATAAAGCAATATCCTTTAAAATTGGAAGCAAAGAAAGGAGTGGCCCCGATGATATCCCAATTCCTGACCATAGGTATTTTGCAGGAATGTGAATCTGAGTTTAATACTCCCATTTTCCCAGTAAGAAAACCAAATGGTAAATATAGGTTAGTCCAGGATCTAAGGGCCATTAATAATATCACTAAGGACATTCATCCAGTGGTGGCTAATCCTTATACCTTGTTAACATCTGTGTCAGAAAAATTTCAGTGGTTCTCAGTAATTCATTTAAAGGACGCGTTCTTCTGCATCCCTTTGGCATTTCAAAGCAGGAAATATTTTGCTTTCGAGTGGGAAGACCCAGAGACAGGGAGGAAGAAACAACTCACTTGGTGTCGTCTGCCTCAAGGATTCAAAAACTCACCTACAATATTTGGGAATCAATTGGCTCGGGAATTAGAAGAATGGAAGACAACACAGGTAAAGGAGTCACCTTTCTCATTTGTGATTTTGCAATATGTAGATGATATTTTTCTTGCTACTGCAGATAAGGAGATTTGTTTGAAGTTGACCATCGATCTGCTGAACATGCTAGGTCAGGCTGGATACCGGGTGTCCAAAGAGAAAGCGCAACTGGTAAGACCACAAGTTATCTACTTAGGATGTGAAATTTCTCAAGGAGTGCGTAAGTTGGGGGTCAATCGAATTCAGACTATCTGTGCTATCCCGACCCCACGAAATCATCAGGAATTGAGGTCATTCTTGGGAATGGTGGGGTGGTGCAGGTTGTGGATCCCTGATTTTGGATTAAAGGCCAAACCTCTCTACGAGGCTGTGAAAAATCCCGAACTGAAATGGGGCAAGATCGAGGAAAAAGCATTCCAGGCCCTCAAACAGGCACTGAGAGAAGCTCCGGCACTGGGATTGCCTGACCTCAATAAAGATTTTCAACTCTATGTGACCGAGAGGCAGAAATTGGCATTGGGAGTGCTCACCCAAAAATTGGGATCATGGAAACGCCCGGTAGGATACTTTTCCAAACAATTGGACTCAGTTAGTGCTGGATGGCCAGGATGCTTGAGAGCAGTGGCCGCAACAGTACTATTGATACAAGAAGCCAGGAAATTAACTCTTGGAAGAAAAATGGAGGTATACGTTCCCCATATGGTGTTGACTGTTTTAGAACAAAAAGGGGGGCATTGGTTATCCTCAAGCCGGATGTTACAATACCAGGCATTGCTGAGAGAGCAGGATGATATTGAATTAAAATCGACTAATCATCTTAACCCAGCAGAATTTTTAAGAGCAGAAGAGGAAACTGGAGAACTGGCACATGACTGTGTGGAAGTCATTGAGCAAGTATATTGGGAACTGTTCACGGATGGATCAAGCTTTGTGGAGAATGGAACCAGGTATGCTGGGTATGCGGTGGTCACCTTGCAACAAGTGATAGAGGCCAAAGTTTTGCCTCCTGGGACCTCGGCCCAGAAGGCTGAAGTCTGGGCCCTAACACGTGCTCTCATATTAAGTCAAGGGAAGAGGGTAAACATATGGACAGATTCTAAATACGCCTTTGGGGTGGTACATGTACATGGTGCCCTTTGGAAAGAGAGGGGCCTGCTGAATTCTCAAGGATCATTAATTAAACACCGGGAAGAAGTAAAAGCTCTTTTAGAAGCTATCCATAAGCCACAGGCTGTTGCGGTGATGCATGTGAGAGGACACCGAAACGAGGAAGGGAAAGCATTCCAAGGGAATCAGTTCGCAGATCGGACGGTCAAGCAGGCAGCCCGAGAGGTATGGACTTAGTTGGTATTGCTGCCCACACGAATCAATCCAGCCATACCGTTTATGGATCAACGACCCCTCTACTCGCCAGATGATGAAAAATTGGCAGCATTTGTTCAAGCTCGGAAAAATTTAAGAGGATGGTATGTAACTTCTACTGGACAGGTGGTACTGCCTCAGAGGATCATGAAAACAGTTTTGGAAATAGAACATAATAAATGCCATTGGGGAGCAGAGGCGCTGATAAAATTTTCGAAAAATGAGATAATCTCTAACCAGATGCTAACAATGGCTAAAAGGATCAATGCTATGTGCCCTTTGTGTATTAAGAACAATCCGGTGGTAAGAAAACAGGTGCAAATGGGTAAAATACAAATTGGACCACAGCCTGGAGACTATTGGCAAGTAAACTTTTCTGAGTTACCTAAAGCACAGGGGTATAAATATTTGTTGGTTTATGTGTGTACCTTTTCGGGATGGCCAGAAGCTTTCCCTTGCAGAACAAATCAGGCTAAAGAAGTAGTTAAAACGTTATTGAGAGAAATAATCCCTAGATTTGGGGTGCCATTAGGGCTATCATCAGACAGGGGTCCTCATTTTGTGGCAGGAATTGTGCAGGAGATAGCTAGGATGTTGGGAATCATGTGGAACTTACATACTCCGTGGAGGCCTCAATCGAGTGGACAGGTAGAGAGGATGAATCAGACACTAAAAGGGCAGATCAAGAAAATATGCCAGGAAGCCAAAATCCAGTGGCCACAAGCTTTACCACTGGCCCTACTAAGAATAAGAATCAAATCGAGGGAAAAAGTTGGTGTAAGCCCATACGAGATTCTGTATGGCAAACCTTACCATGCATCCACCTATCAGGGAAACCCTCATTTGGTAGGAGATCAAGTGTTGATGAACTATGTGCTGTCACTAAACAAAACTCTTACAGCCGTTCGAGGAGCTCTGCAGTGGAACCGCCCATTGCCATTGGAAAATCCTGTTCACGACATTGTTCCCGGAGATCAGGTGTATGTGAAGAATTGGAACGCTGAGCCATTAAAAGAAACATGGGACGGTCCTCACCAGGTGATAATGACAACTTACACCGCAGTGAAGGTCGAAGGGATCGACAGTTGGATACACTATACCCGTGTAAAGAAGGCCCCGTCGAAATGGGAGGTGCAACCACTATCTGCTACCCGAATGGTGTTCAGAGCAAAACACTGATAACTGTGTTTTTGTATATTGCAAATCTGTCAAATGCTTTTGTGGTAGTGGATGTTCCTGAGCCTTTAGTGGTAATACCTGAAAATGCCACTCTGAAATTAACGTGTCTATTTTCTGACAATCAGGGAGCTGGATTCACTGACATAATTGCCGGATGGAGACGATCAGGAAAGGTAATAAAGGACGGAGTCACAAAATTTTGGGATGAGAATCAGCAAAGAGGGAATACTACCCTTCAAATACCTGGCATTCAGAGACATCAAGGTGGTCAATTTGCTTGTATCGTTTGGATAAGAAACAGTTTTGCATATGGGGATTTTGAAGTAAACGTTTTGGCTGAGGATGAGGCAGCAGTCGGAGATTACCCGATATCAGTAATACCTGTAAGTACCCGAGTAGATATATGGGATGGCCCTCCGTTGTGGATAAGCTGTATGTTCAGGTTAGAAAAGATTTGTAGGTGGGAGATACAGGTCAAATGGTGGAAACGGAATCAAGAACAAGGATGGGAAAGTCAAACAAAAGAGACAAGCTGGTGGTTGGAAGGAATGACAGGAAAAGGATGGTTGAATATCACTAATCCTCGAATAGGGGAGACAGAAGAACAATATTTGTGTGTAGTGTCCTGTGGGACTAATGGAAATTATGGGTTAAGGAAAGTGGAAGCCAGACCACATACAAATGTAGGGATACGCCCTCAACATAGTGTCTATAAAGCTGTCAGAGGGAGAGATGTCATTCTCAGTTGTAACTTGGAATCGGGAAGAAAGTTTTCGGATTACGGATGGTGGTTCAAGAGAAATTTGGTTTCTGGGGGAAAATACAAACTACAGGAAAGACCGGAGTTGTTGACTCTGACTATCAAGGATGTGCAGGGGGGGGTAGATGAAGGAAATTACATTTGTTGGATAGCCCATGATGAATGGTGGGGGATGGGGACAATAACCGTGTCTATCTGGGAGACGGAGACAAGAGTGACTAGACAAACACCAGAAATTGATCATTTAGTCAGGAGTGCTGATCAGGAAAATTTGGTGGTAGGACTCATAAGGGATTTTGGTCAAATTCAGAATGTAACAACCATTACGGCTTGTCTACCTTTACCACACGCTGCTGGAGATCCTATACCATGGGGAGTAATCCCTGTGACGAATATGCCGACCATGGTAAAGAACGGGACCCGGGAATGTAGGAATGAATTACACAATCGAACTAAAACGGTAGAACGGCTGACGGTGGTTCGGAAACAGTGGTCAACTCCAGGACAACGTGCAGATTGTAAAGCACTTCCAAATTCTATTTTTACAAAGATAGGTAGATTTAAGGACGTAGGATGGTGTGAATATGATGAGATCCGGAAAACTGATCAATCTATTGTAGAGCATTATTATGAGATGGTATGTCAAGAAAATAAAGTTCAGTGGGAAAATTGGCAGGCCATTTGGGGACCAAGCTTACTGGAGACATATAGTTACTTAGGGGACATAGGATGGTGTATAGAATGGAAAGGTTTAAAAAAATCAAACTCATGGGAGGGTCGTAAGGGGAGACTCGGCTCATCGGAAAGGGAAGGAACAATTAGGGAATTGGAACTGCACACAAGTGTTTACATGTGATAGTCCAGAACACCAAATCGGATTAGTACCGGTGTTAATATTATTGAAATGGGGATGTGAATGTCGAGGATATAACCATACTATTAAAGGAACCTTAAAAGGGACAAATCAATTGGATTGCAAAAATACAATGGTTAGGAGCCCAGGGAATTTAGTTTGGATTATGGGACACGGACAATGGACTACTCACATGCCCATAGATGGTCCTGTCACTCAGATAACCTTAGGGGTACCTACTTTATGTCCATTTTGGAGACAGTCAAAATTAACAAGTGAGGAAATGAAAGGATGGACCCGACGAGAAACCGGAGATGAGTTAGGTCCTGAGGATGAGTGGCATGAACCATCAGGAGGAGTAAAATTCGGGTGGGTATTAGAATCTTTGTTTGCCCAAATTTCAACTTATCGTAATAGGGAAATGTTATATAAGTTAATGGGACAAACCGAAAGATTGGCTGCAGTCACAAAAAAAGGATTCAAAGATGTTAATTTGCAGTTACAGGCAACCACAAGGATGACAGTACAGAATCGTATGGCATTGGATATGATATTACTCAAGGAACATGGGGTGTGTGGGTATTTGAAGGGTAAGGATGACCATTGCTGTATACACATCCCAAATGTGACTACCGAAGTAGAGAGGGATATTAGCCAATTAGACCAAATTGAATCAAAAGTCCAGGAGGTAGAGAAGGAGGCAGAACATAATTGGGTTGGAGCTTTATTTAGCTCATTTGGAATCCAGATCTCTGGTTGGATCTCTTCAGTGATACAATGTATGATCATGATTGTAATAATCATTATTGTAGTAGTAATCTCATACAGGTGCCTTCTGGGAATGATTATCCGGGAAGGAACTCATACCCGGAAGATCATGAAAGCAGTAACCCGAAGTGAAGTAATGGCTCCAACTTCTAGAAGAACTGCTCCCCTGCCGTATGTTGAAACCACAACTTGAAGAATTGAGCATCCTTGCAAAGAAGATTTTTGAAGAATGCTCAAAAGGGGGGAAATGTTACCAAAATATCAGAAAATTGTATAGCAGTAGTTATGCTAAGGCTTCTTGGCTAGCATTAGGGCACTAGGCCTTGGGAAGGTAGCCTGGGAATATGCTGGGTCTGTGGAAACAATAATCAAAGGGATTAGCAAAGCATGAAGAACATGCTGTAAGGGAAAACCGTCTTAAAGATAAAGTTTGAAATATTACTAGAAGGGGGTCTAGTGACGGGGGAAGGTAAATTTTGGTAATTAACCTATAGTTTTAAATAAGACAAGCATGTAGAATTTATTACTTTAGAAGCCTGTTACCTAGTAGCTGAACGTCATTGCTTTATCAAAATTTTTTTGTTTGTAATCTTTGTAAAAAGGTATAAAAACCTGAGTCTTGATGAGGGTCTTTGGGAATCCTGATTTGGGACGTTGGTCCCCAGGTCCCCGGGCCCCGAATAAAGCACGACATAAACTGACTCCTTGTTAGTTTGTGTTTTAACTTCGTTCCAGGCAACAGTAGGAAGTCACTGCTCAGGTGGGATTTTAGAGATCAAAGTCCCTTTTTTCCTTAAATATGTTAGGCTTTCAGGATCAGGCACATCCACGATAAAAGAATTCCCACGATTTATCTGTGCTGTAAGTACCAGAAATACATATGGTCAAACACCAAAAAGTAACACTGCTCCAGCACTACACAGCACACTTTATCTTCTTCCCAAATTAGCCAAGAAAGAAGGAAAAATCTTCCTTAAATCTCAGAACCAATATTTCACATTAAAATACGAGGAGCCATGGAAGAAGCAGAATCATCCATATGCTGAGGGCATCTGCAAACAGAAAATGTTTTTGATTTTCCCTTTCTGCTTCCATCATTCCTCTCCTGCAGACCAGCAATACACAGAGGGGTTAGTTTGCTGAAGGATTTTGATTTAAACTTGTATCAAAAGTGAATTTGAGCTAAAAGAGATTCTTTAGGTTTCACAGAAGAACGTAATGACACATGCAATACTTACCCAGGAACTGCAGTGCCAAGGAAGGAAGGGAAATAAAGTATAATTTTACATTGGTCGCCTACGGGCCACAGTTTCTTTGCTTTTCTATTAACAGCTCAGAATCCTCTGTGCTGTGAGAGCACAGAGAACTGTAACTGCCAATTAATGTAATGATATTTGCATACTCATTGCCACGGTTATAGGGAATAGTGGTGCTCTCGTGCAAGGGGGATGCAGAGGGGCGTTCATCTGGCAGGCTGGGACTGGGAGAGAACTGAGGGGAGCCAAGGAATTATAACCAAATCTGCAACACCACAGCTCCTCTGACTGCCTGTGCACACTTCCCAGAAAACATGCAACCCATATTTACCTATAAATTATTTGTTGTATAACCCTGTCTCCTTTGATTATTGCTTTCTTTATGCCTTTTTTTGTCACCGGTGACCAGTTTATAACAGCAGTGTTAACTCACAAACTCTTTGCCTTTACCTTCAATCTACTTCCTGTATTTTTTATGATAACCATATGCTGGATTATTATTTAATTATGATTAAAAATAAACTCACGAATGTAGGTTACTTTGAGATGAAAGCAGTTTACAAATAACTCAGATCTGCAGTTTTTGTCACAGTTCACTCAGCATTTCCTGTCACACACTTGCTCACCTGCACTCAGGATTCAATATCAAAGTTTATGCAGACACACATCCCTTCACAAAGAACTAAATTCTGGTCCAGAACTACTCACTGCTTCTTCCAAAAACAGTCAAAGTAGCTTTTAAAAACTTCCAGTGTATTTGAAGAAACACTTTTCAAATCAGGGCACTGTGGTTATAACAGAATAACCCCAGTGCATCCTGGTTCCTGAATAAGGCTGTTCCTGAGGTTCTGATGCCAATGTTATTGTCATTAGGGTTATTGTCATTAAAGCACAAAGTTCTGTATTCCCTTAGAAATGCCAAAGATTCTCCATTTCCCACACAATGTCACATCACTGAGATATTGTTGCACTACACTGTAAATAGCTAGTACTTCATCTCCAGTAATAAATACATACAGCCTATGTGATATTTGTATCTACGGATCTGAAAACTTAAAGTGTCTCATAGGGAATTAAAAAAATAAAATAAAATAAAAGGCCAGGAATGGCAAAATCAGCTCCAGGGAAGTGGCTAATCCAACTACAACCTCTCTGCTACGCTCAGCTCATCCCGTCACATCTGGAAATGCATCGGCCCACAGGATTTGACTGTTGTTCTCTCCTTCAGTTTTGTGTCTCCTACTTCAGATCATCTTCTTTTTCAATCATCTTCCTCTGATGTTGTCTTAGTTTACTTTAAAAGCAACACAAACATGTCGGATTTACAAGATTTTTATCACCACAGTATCTTATCACCTCATTAGAGTAATTTGCAGACTTTTGTCCCAGTTGATACCAGAAAGGATTTATTTTCACCTTCAGGTTCTTTTTCCTTTCTCAGTCTGTTTATGAGCTGCTGTACCTCATCTCTGGGCACAGGGAAGGTCCTGGCAAACAGGGAAGTTTTGCAGTACGACAAAAACCATCAGGCTCAGGCTGTCTTTGGATGCTGACCAAAAATGTTTTTAACTCCAGCTCACACAAACTTCCTTTGGCGTTTTGGTCACAAGAACTGCAGCTGCTTTGGGTGGTTATGAATGAAGAGGGCGACCCTGCCTGGGCCCTGAGCTGTAACAGAGCTGCTTTGCACTGAACTGGGATGAGAAGCAAACCAGGAACCATGTGCAAACACACACACCTATCACTAATTCGTGATTTAATTTTACCCCTCCTAAAACCTGATGGCTGATCATACCTGCATAAAGAATACACAGAACAGGGCAGCTGCTGCAAATAACAAGCCAGAAACTTACTCTTGCAACCATCGTGGACCCAGATTATTATCTGTGTCTGAACACCCACCAGCACAAAGGACTATAAATTGCAGGGCATATGATGCTCTGTGTTGCAATTTTTTGCAGGATGAAAGATGAGCCATTAAATGCTGGTGAGCCCCATATGATAATATGTAACACCTCAAGGCATTCCAAGGGCTCTAAAGAGTGCCAGAAGTCACTGTTTTCCCTGATCTTGGCAAACTGTAAGTCAGCAATGAAGGAGATCAAAAAGATGATTCCAAAAATTAGTTTATCAAAAGGATTTCAGTAGAATTTTTCTATTTTTCTATTCAACTGCACTGAGGCCAGAACCATGGAACTGATATGGAGTTACCAGGTCAACATTTTAAACAAGATGGTGACAAGGAACAGGTAAAAAGCAGATGTGTGTTCCTATGATCAACATTCTTCAGAGAAGTGGTAAATTAAGGGAATCTCGACCTGTTTCCAGCTCCTCTGATGACAAGAGCTGCTTGAATAAAGCTACTCTAATTGGAATCTGATTGATTTTCTAGTATTTTTTTAATCCAAATTAAAATTATTCTTCTGAGAAGTGAAATTAGAATTTTTTAATAGGTGAGAACCTATTATCCACTGCAAAAGAAGCAAATAATAAAAGCCCAGTATGTCAAGATAAATTTTGATCTTCCTCCCTGCCTCATGGTACAATGTCCAAGAAAAATCATTTAATACTACTTCTATGAATTTGTAATTTCATCCCAGAAAGTAAAGAATAAGATAAACATTTTCTGTTTGTTTTTCACTTTCACAGCAACACCATCCTTACTTGCTTCTAGATGGTCACATTTTGCTGACATTTACAAACATTTCATGTTGATCTTACATGGGTTACATCAATCATCTATACAGTTTCAATGACACTTTGTTAAATAAACTGTCATGAAAGATTTATAGAGAATTTGATAAAAATAAAGAAGATGTAGTTTAGCTTTTAAAGATGAATTACCCCTTTTCTGAGGTGTAATATCAGCTCTAAAATACCATTAAGCTTTTCTGGCAGGAGATGAAGTGAGAAAATAAAATGCACTCTTTAATCAGCACTGCTTATTTGCATCTTTGTGCTTCTACAAATCACTGGGAGAACAGAGCACCTGGAGGGAAAGGGAACCTCACTCCACTTTGTGTGTTCTGGTTGTCTCTCCTAATGCTTGGCAGAAGCCATTCATGGTCTTATCACATTATTTGAGCAAAAATTGCCTCCAGATTAAAAAAAAAAAAAAAAAAAAAAAAAAAAAACCTCTACTTCAGATTAAAATCTCTATTGACAGTAAACAGATATTCCCAAATTCCCTCTCAAAAGAGGGACTGCAGAAAAGCAGCACACTTATTCTAAGCCCTTTATCAGATTAATGTGGCCAGAGCAGCTCATTAAGATGCATTCAAAATTTTCAGACTTTCCTGTCTGATATCAATTTAATATTTGAGAGCAGGGAACAACCATCTCAGTGTTGGGAAGGGCTTTAATCATATTTCGTTCACCAAGAAGAATCAAAGTTTGACCAAACCTTTCAGCAGTTTTCCACTCCGACTGATTCAGATACAAAAGCAATTATTTGTTCCACCTTCCAGTTACCTTCAGAGTCAGCTCTGGTCCTCCACAGCAGCTCCACTTGTTATGGAACACCAGCCAGGAATACAATGTGGAAAGACTTTTCCACTTCACCATTTAGGCTTGAAAAATCACAAGTGATGAATCAACACTTGCAGAAAAAAAAAAAAAAAAAAAAAAAAAAACCCCAAACAACAACAAAAAAACCTCAAGGAATCTTTCCCTTCTCTTAAAGACCATTAATTTTTGCAACCAATGGGACACCATGAAACATTCCTCAAGAACTTCTGCACTTTTGTGTGATGGCTCATGTCTCAGCCCTCTCACAACTTGTTTCCTTCATGTAGTTATCCCATCCCAAAAGTGTCACACAATAGGTCAACAGTGGATAAACCCACTCTTAAATTATACTGGATTCCCTACAAAGTATCTGTGATCAAAAGGCTGCAGGTATAAAGCATTCAACAAACAGCCCTGGCACATCAGTCTCCCACGAGTCTGTTAGAGTCCTTTTCTTAACATTACACAGTTACTTTGAATGTTTTCTTCCTCCCTGTTTTCCCCCACCTTATAATTTCTGTATCATTACCATAAATAAAAAATTCATGGCCTAAGTTCAGATCTAGCTGGACACTAAAGTGCACTCTCCTTACATTATGATTATCCTACAGTCTGAGTACCTGAGACCTTTACACAGGTATCTTCAATATCTATCCCACAATAAAAAAAGTGAAACTGCTTTGTTCCCCTGCATCTCAGGGCTGACCTCAAAGAAACTAACACCCTCACCACTCCATCCCTCCAGCCCAGTAACTCCTCCATTCCCCACTGCATCACCACCAGGGCCAGCGACTGAAATTCGGGTTGCACAGCTCCTTTTGGTGTCCCAAGAAAACCCTTAGTTCATCTCTGCAGCCTTTAGGGGAAGAGCACCTCGATATTTGGGGTGCATCCATTCATTTTTGGTAGAGAAACAAAGAAGACACACACACTATATCTGTTCTGTGTCACAGAGTCCCATCAGCAAGAGCTAAAACCTCTGACAGGTTCCAAACACCCAGAGCTGCTCTCTGTGAAGGGAACACCACAGATCTGCCTCCTGTAGAATTTGCTGAACTGTCTTTGCTCTCAGCAGTCACTCATTCAGAGGGAACCTGACTCGGTGTTTTCAAAAACAACCCACAAATCCGATCTGCACCCAAATTACAACAATAAGTGGGAACTCAACTACATTAATTTGTAGATATCGTAACTGCTACGTTACCAGCAGTGTTCCCAGACACTATGAATTCAAATAACAAAGGCTAGGAGTTTGAAGGCAGCAACTTACTCAGTTATTCAATACATGTGTCAAATATGTTACTGAGTGGTAAATGAATAAATATTGGATTTCAATTGCTATGACTAGAAATAAATGGGAGCCATTCTCTGAGCAGCAGCACTGTGAACTACAGGCTTTTAGTGAAGGCTTAGTTAAAGGAAAAGCAGAGTAATTAGAGTAATTCCTATATATTCTGAAAAAAATATCAGTTTGTTATGTGATGGATTGGATAAATAAAACAAAATTGTCTCTATTTTACCACACCATGCAGTCTTCAGGAAAACCAACACCCTAACCCAGGGATATATTCCAATGGGATATGCCAGAGAGACCCTGATAGTTCAACACTTGAGGTCCAAAGTTGCATTTCATGCTGAAATGAGTATTCCAAATATTTTCAAATATCTTGGAAATAACTTACATGCCTTCATACATGCCAGAAGTAGATGCATTTTAAATTGTTTAGATCATATACTAATCACTGCTACTGGATAAGATACTAAATTATGTAATTTTATAAATAGATATAAAACTTTTATTATTATGTATAAATTACTCAAGTCACACTTGAAGCTAACAAAAATTACATTATGATATCATCACTATTATATAAAATTATTAGCTAACATTTGAGCTAATACTCTACTGGTGGATGTGCATATGAAAAGATGACATGAGGGCCCAACATTTCTAATTGTTCTGCAACCAGTGAAAAGCTCTAACAGAAAAAGAGAGAGAAGTCTCTTGCCATGACAACAAACTTGTGACCTGTTCTGATGAAGTTTCCTTCAGATCTGCAACAACTTTTAAATTGTCACATGCTCTGAAACAGGAAATCACACAAATCACCCACATTCTAATGAAGTTCAAAGTTGCAAGAGAAGCAGAGGAGCATCCTCAACCTCGCAGCACAGAATTAACATGTCAGTCTCTGGAACAGACACACAGGAAGTGCTTTAAATCACCCTCATGCTAAGGGATTTAATACAGAATATTGGTGTGAAGCAGCATCAGACCAAGAAAGCAACTGGCTCCTCTTCAATATGGTAACAAAGACAATTAATAGTCATTGACTGCTTGGACTCCACAGTCTCTGCTGCTGGGGAAAGACAAGGCTCTACTTCCCAGATAGAACTTCCACCCTAACTTACAGAAACCCTCCTTTCATAATTCCAAATTAACCAAAGATTATTTAACTGTTTCACCACAAGCCCCAACTTTGAAAGTCTGGCTATCCAGGGACACCTTGGGTTACACCTTTTTAAAATAAACCCCTGGCTTACAAAACTTTGGTATTTCTGGGAGGACTTAATAAAAACTTAAGAATTGCACAATCCTAAAACCACTCCTGTAACAGCAAGGATTTGGCTAAACTGTCTGCATATTGCAGATTTTACTCCACAGGCTCTGGCAGGGCTTGGCACACCAAAAATGATACAAACAGGTTGAAATCCTAACTGTTGTCACCTACCCGTGTCCAAGCTGATGCTCACTGACCCATTGCTTTGCTGGGCAAATAGGGAATGGCACTGCCAACCTTTCAGCCCATGAGCATCATTTCAGCAGCTAAATCCTCTGCTGATGCAGGGATCCAGCTCTGGGCTGCTCCTACAGCCTCATGGTCAAGATGATCAGTGGCCTCTTAGTTTGACATTTTAGATTTTCCCAGTCTTTATCAACGAGTGTTACAGGCTGCTGAGGGAACTACATAACAGGATTAACTAATGGCAATAACCCTCTTTTGTCAGCGAGGATAACTGTCATTCAGCACTGGGGTAAACTGAAAACCAGGAGTTCCTTTTGTGGTATTTATTTAATATTCTACTCTGTAATCTGTTTGCAACAGTATTAGTGCAAAATGTAATGGGAAGATGTAAACACTCACCAGATTCATTTTTGTACCTACAAACAAACCAAATGAAAAACAAAAAACAGTTTGTTTCCTGTTGCTCAAGCCGTTCCAAGATCCTGATGTGTGGGGGTGGGCGGAGCCCCAGCTGCTCTGCCCTGGAGGGAGCCAAGCTGAGGAGTCAAGGAAGAATTTCGCAACTTCACCCTGAGCCCCTAGGACAAAAAGACAAACCTCCCAGCCACGGCGACCTGTCTGGAGACCCACAAGCCCCCTCGGGATTTTATGTAGATCTGTTACAATTGATTGGTTCTGTACCCTTTTCCTCCCACCCTGGTGTCCCATAAAAACCCCTGGGTTTCCTCTGGTCAGCAGAGGTTCCTCGTCCCTGGATCCCTTTCACTGGTACCCTCTCAATAAAGTACCACCTGCGGAAATTCCATACGAGACCTCTCTCTCTCTCACCACGGCCGGCTAAAAGAGGGGCTAACTCACAAGGGCATGAGCTAAGAGCACTGAGCTGAAATCACTGAAAGCTGAAATCACTGAGCTGAAAAATCACTGCTCTGCCCGATGCTGAGAAGCCCCTCTGCCAGCTGAGGAGCGCCCTGACCCCCTAAGGAGCTGTTTCTAGCGAGACATCCTTTGGGGCGGCTGTGGCTCTCTGGGTCCCAAGCGGCGGACCCCATCCACCAGCTGGGATATCTGGCGCCCGAACCGCCTCTGGATTCTGGACCCCCTGCATTCCAGTGGAGAAGCTGCGCCCCTTTGAGGGCTGAAAACAGCTGATTCGAGTGCTACCTCCTGGACCAGCCTTCGCTACGTTCTAGTAACGATCCTGACCAGGAAATTTCGCGACCCTCGATCCTCCAGCCACTCTGAGGAGCGAATTTTGGCCGGTAACCACGCACCAGAGCATTTGGACGCTACCTTCAGGTAAGTATAAGCGCTTCTCATCTTTCGTGTCCCTTTTCTAATTTTTTCCTTTTTTTTTTTTCTCTTTTTCTGCTGCGTGGGGCATAGAAACCTTTTAGCATGGGGAACAAGCTTGTTAGAACACCCCCTCCTGAGAGAGATATATATCCCGTCCTTAAAAATATCCTTCTTGAAAATCTATCTAAGAAAAAGCTTCCAAGAAAAAACCTCAAACATTTCACTACCTGGTTAACACAAAACTTTCCTGATATAATGATTGATTCTCTATCCTCTAACTTCTTCTGGGATGAAGTCAGGAAAAAAACTTTACAACACGCAAGCTACGGGGGACTTCTCTGTTGCATTCTTTTATCCTATCTTTCACAAAATTGCAAAAACTGTAGAAAACAAAAAAAAAACGCGTCGCCGAAATCCCCTTTCCCCCTGCCCCCAGTTCTGGCCAAACTGGAAAAACCTGTTCTCCCTGCTCCCCGGCGCTGCCACACTATCCATACCACTCCCCTGCCTATTTGCATGCTAATGACCCGGTGATTACCGCTCCTGAGGAGTCCGCGGCTCGTCCCCCCCCCCGGCCTCGGCAGCACAGTTGACAGACGCCCTCTGCCCCGCCCCTGCGCCCTTGCCCTCGCGCTGCCTGCCGGCAGTCCCGGACCAACCCCCCACCCCTGACACCACGTGTATCCTGCTCCACCCGCCTCCGCTGCCCCCCACCGCCCACACTTCCTGCGCGGCAGAGCAGCGGCAGCTGTGTGTGCAAGCTCCCTCCCCTGTCCCGTGCTGCGCCCCCCCCCTCCCACCCCGGACATCCCGGGCACTGCGAACGGCTGCTGTCACCCCTCTCCCCCCCTCCCCCTCCCTCCCACTGCAGCAGTGACCATGGGCACTGCAGACCGCTGCTGCCATCCCTTCCCCCCCCCCCACCCACTCAACGTTCTACATGCTGCTGTCCCTCGGCCCCCCCCCACCGCCGTGACTCCCTCCCTTCCCATCCCCCAAGACAACCCCTCCCCCCACCCCGCCTATCCTGCCCAATGCAAAGCCGGCATCCCGAATTTGCCGTGCAAAAGTTCCTGCTGCTCAACACCCCCCTACTACAGCTTATTCATCCTCCGATAGCAGCTCATCTGCTTCAGACTCCAATTCAGATGACCACTGGGTACAGACACGCAGGCAAGTTACCCAGGCAGGTGATTGGGAAATAGCCCAAAACATCACAGCTTTCCCAGTCATAATAGGAAAAGGCAAAAGAGGAGGCTCTTCACACATAAAGACATGGGATCCTATCCCTTACAAGGAACTCAAAGAACTCTGTACAGCAGCAAAAGAACATGGTAGAAGTTCTCACTTTTTTAAAAATCTACTGGAAGCTACCTTCTCTGCTTACACATTTGTGCCACATGATATTAAAAATATTATCAACTGCCTTCTTACCCCTACTGAATACATGTTACGGGAAAGACGGTGGAAAAAACACTTAAAAACATTATCAGACACCTATCATAATGATCCAAATCAGAGGAACCTAACAATTCAGCAACTTGCTGGAGAAGGTGACCTCCAAAAGCCCCTAGAACAAGCAAACACGCTGCCTGAAGCAGCTCTACAAGACATAGCTACTGCTGCAAAGACATCACTGCTCCTCACACCTGATGACTCTGTTCCTACACAACATTTTTCTAATATCAAGCAGGCAGTAAATGAAAGCTTTGTCCAATTTATAGACAGACTTAAATTAAGCCTGGAAAAACAGATAGAAAGCCCAGAGGGGCGAAAAGAACTTTTAACAAAACTTGCTATGACTAATGCAAATGAACAATGTAAGACTATTTTAAGAGCTTTGCCCTTAGATACTGAACCAACTATTGAACAGATGGTAGAAAGCTGCACACGCTACGCATCCACGGAGAACAACATGACCCAGGCAGTTGTCAAAGGTATTGTAGATGGAGTTTCTGGTGCTTTTGCAGTAGCACTGTCGAAGGAGAATTCCCGTTGTTTCCTGTGTGGAGAACTCGGACATTTTATCAAGACGTGTCCTGAGAAATCACCCATCCAGGACCGTCACATCCAGAGGTACCAGAGACCCCAGCAGTACCAGCAGCATCCGGGAAACTCCCAGCAGGGCGCGGTCAGGCCCCGCGTCCGAACAACAAATCAAAGGCCACACCATCCCACCCAAGAGCCGAGAGAGTGGAGACATCGCGGCACGCCATCCCAGGGGATCCCAGAACACATGAGAAGGACCCAACATACGGAGCCTCACAGACGGGAACACGTCGCCAGTTGGTAACATCGCTGTCTCTTAACCTTGTCGAGAAATGTTTTTATCGTATCCCCACAGGAAAATACGGACCCCCTGGAGGCCCGTCGGACATCCTTATCCTGAGTGACACCTTCCGAGGCCCAGAGCAAATTTCTGTACTGCCAGAATTACAAACTGTGCTTCCTGGACAAGAAATTCTTGTTCAGCTTTGCTGCACGGACCCTCCCTTTTTTCTTTCACAGGGAACACCGATAGCACAAGCATTCCTGCTTCCACAGAACCACCCGGAACAGCTCCCACTCAACCCGACAGTGATGTGGGCACAGATTGTGGGCCCAAATAGGCCAATCATCGAGTGCACCTTGTTCTGCAAAGGAGAGAGAGTCCACCGACCAGGTCTGCTCGACACAGGCGCGGACATTAGCATCCTGGCCCGCTCTGAGTGGCCAGACAACTGGGAACTGGAGCCAGTGGCAGGTGTGATCTCGGGGATTGGTGGAGCTGCTGTTTCCATGAGAAGCAAACACAATGTTGTCATCAAAGGACCCGAGGGCAAGATGGCAACCACCCGGCCTTACGTGGTAAGGGCCCCCATCACCCTATGGGGCCGAGACCTCCTATCCCAATGGGGGGCGTCCATCCGAATCTCCGGCCAGGATTTCTGATTGGGGCCACTGAGAGAAGCGCGCCACCAGCCACTCCCCAGCTTACCTGGAAAAGTGATACACCAACCTGGACTGAGCAGTGGCCCCTGTCAAAAGAAAAACTGCGCGCACTAGAGAACCTGGTGGAGGAGCAACTTGCCAAAGGACATATCACTGAGACGACCAGCTGTTGGAACTCTCCCGTTTTTGTACTGAAAAAGCCCGGCACAGACAAATGGAGATTACTCCAAGATCTACGCAAAATTAATGAACTCATTGAAGACATGGGACCCCTCCAACCCGGCCTACCCTCACCATCGATGCTGCCCCGAGATTGGATGCTTACCATCATTGATATAAAGGACTGTTTCTTCCATATCCCGCTTCACCCACAGGACGCTCCACGGTTTGCCTTCTCTGTTCCATCTCTCAACCGACAAGCCCCGCTCAAGAGATACCACTGGCTGGTCCTTCCACAAGGAATGAAGGCATCGCCATCGATATGCCAATGGTACGTTGCACACATCCTGTCTCCCATCAGGACCCTATTCCCAGAAGCAATAATCCACCACTATATGGACGATATCCTAATCTGTGCGGCAGAAAAAACCTACCTGGACAAAGCTGTTAAAAAGACTATTGAAACCATAGAAGCAGCAGGGTTTGAGATTCGTGAGGACAAAGTGCAGCACACCAGCCCATGGACTTACCTCGGCCTCCTGATCCGCGAAGAGGACCATCGTACCCCAGCAACTCACCATCCGAGACAACCCAAAGACTCTAAGGGACTTGCACAGCCTGTGTGGATCTATAAATTGGATACGCCCCCTGCTGGGGGTCACAACAGAAGACCTCGCCCCCCTCTTCAATCTTCTCCGGGGCAATGAGAGCATGAACTCTCCCTGCACCCTCACGCCAGGAGCCCGAGACTCCATCGCCAGAGTCCAGGAAGCCCTGTCTTCACGTCAAGCCCATCGCGTCGAGCCCAGCCTGCCTCTCCTGTTTGCCGTTTTGGGCAAAGCCCCTCGATTTCATGGACTGATCTTCCAATGGGACTCCCAACTCAGAGACCCTCTGCTGATACTCGAATGGATCTTTACAAACAACCAACCCACAAAGACAATCACCACCTTCCAAGAAATAATAGCATATTTAATAAAAAAGGCCAGGACTCGCATCCGTTCACTTGCAGGGTGTGAGTTCGCATGCATATACTTGCCATTAACTGCTGGAAATCTAGAGGATTTGCTTCAGACCAATGAGAGCCTCCAGTTCACCCTAGATAGCTACACAGGAAGAATTTCCATTCACATGCCAAAACACAGACTTTTCAATCGCGATGTAGCCTTCCATCTGACCCCAAAATTAGTACAGAGCCGGACACCCTTGGAAGCCATAACTGTCTTCACAGATGGCTCCGGATCATCCCACAAATCAGTAATGACTTGGCAGAACCCAAAGACTCGAGAATGGGAGTCAGACATCCAAATAGTGGATGGATCTCCACAAATCGCAGAACTAGCAGCTGTCGTCAGAACCTTTGAGAAATTCAAAAATGAACCTTTTAATTTAGTCACAGATTCAGCCTATGTTGCCGGCATAGCTATGAGAGCTGAACATGCTCTCCTCAAAGAAGTCCCTAATCCAAAATTATACCAATTAATTTCTACACTCATTCATTTAATCTCCCACAGAAAACAGCCTTACCATATCATGCACGTAAGATCGCACACTGACCTTCCTGGTCCCATTGCAGAAGGGAACAGGAGAGCAGATGCGCTGGCCATGCCAGCAGAGATTGCAAATGTCCCTGACATCTTTGCCCAGGCAAAACTGTCACACACGTTCTATCACCAAAATGTACCTGCCCTCATCAGGATGTTCAAGCTCTCGAAAGATCAAGCAAGAGCCATCGTCGCAACGTGCCCAAACTGCCAAAACTACCAAATACCATCTATGGGTACTGGAGTTAATCCCCGTGGACTGAACAGCTGCCAACTGTGGCAAACTGATGTGACCCACTTCCCATCCTTTGGGAGATCCAAATATGTGCATGTGTCAGTTGACACATTTTCTGGAGCAGTGTTTGCATCGGCTCATGCGGGAGAAAATGCCACCCACACCATCAAACACTTTCTCTTGGCATTCTCCACCCTGGGAGTCCCCAAAGAAATCAAGACAGATAATGGCCCAGCCTATGCCTCCCGAAAGCTGAAAGATTTCTTCAATCAATGGGGGGTAAGACACAAGAGAGGTATACCCAGCAACCCCACAGGGCAAGCCATCATTGAAAGGACTCACCAAACCCTCAAAAGAACCCTCCACCAGCAGCGGAGAGACACAGAAATTCTGTCGCCCGTGGAAAGACTCTGTAAGGCTCTCTATGTCATCAACTTCCTAAACTGTACATCATCAGAGCCTGACCCTCCAATACTCCGCCACTTCTCAAATTCATCCCAAGCTAAGCTTACAGAAAAACCACCAGTGCTGGTAAAGGATCCTGAAACACACCAGATCTCGGGCCCTTTCAAATTGATTACCTGGGGGAGAGGCTATGCCTGTGTCCAACTGCCATCTGGCCCAAAATGGTTTCCAGGAAAGAACATTAAACCATACCTGAGCCCTGCTAATAATGCTCCCACAGACACAAAAAAAATCCTCCCGAGTCAATCACAAGACCTCCTCAGAACCAGACCAGCTCGGCTTGGAGAAGGAGACGTCGCCGGATGACCCCAGACCAGAAAAGAAACCGTCCCATCACCCGACAGCAGACGAGACAGAGCCGAGCAAGATGCCCAGAAAAAAAAAAAAAACCAAGCCATAGGCCAGAAATAGTCTGACCAAAAGTTGATCCTCAGTTTATGTGTTTAACACCCCTTTTTGTCACCCCAAATTATTCCCTTCCCTCAACCCCTGCCAAACCTCCCTCCCCCTCTCACCACAAAGCTAATCGCTCTTGCTTATATTCCCTCTCAGAAGCCCCATCCCTGTTTCAAAGATGAAATCTATCTGCGCTGATGCTGTCCTCATCGCTGCCTGGATGCTCTCCACCTTGCCTCATGCCTGCAGCTGGGTCGTCCCACAGCCTAGCCACAACGTTTGGGTAACCCTAGCAAAAACACTCCAACAAGACAATCTGTGCCTGTCTATGGGAAGCGTAGATAACCCACTTTCCACATGTCTGGTAGGAATTCCCTTTGTAGCAGATGACTGGCCCATCACTAACTCAGAAATCCTCCGCACCACAGGTAAGAGACCCAACCCAGTAGATACTTGGGATGAGTGGACCAAAATTCTGCCAGATGCCAAAGATGAACCCCAAGAATTAAACCTGCTGGGGTCCTCTAAGGCAACATATTGTATCAAATTCTATTTCAGACACAAAAATCAACACTGGCCAGGAATTGACCAGGCAAAAAACACTTACAGAAGAGACATATCACCAATTAATAAAGCTTACAATAACCATGATTGGTGCAACTATACCAGTCACATGCTTTCTATGTCCACTCTCCACCCCAAAGTGCTACCCAAAGGGATGTTTTTTATCTGTGGTGACAGAGTTTGGGCTGGGATTCCCTCACGCCTCCAAGGGGGCCCCTGTAGCCTTGGAAAGCTTTCTACTCTCACTCCAAATATTACACTACTACATAACTGGAGGAAAGCAAAGGTATCCACACGCCAAAAGAGATCCTTTTCAGAGCATGATGCAAACTGTGACAGTCATATTTACAACATACACTGGGTAGAGCGAGTTGCAGTTTCTGTGTTCACCCCTTGGTTAGCTGCGCTTAAAGCCCTTGGTGATATAGATCACCTGGGGTGCTGGCTCAGTAAGCAAGCCAATGCCACATCTGCTGCCTTAAGTGATCTTTTAAAGGATGAGGAGACTACCAGACAAGCAACCCTCCAAAACCGCACAGCGATTGATTATCTGCTGCTTGTCAATGGACACGGAAGCCAGGACTTTGAAGGAATGTGCTGTTTCAACCTTTCTTCACACTCAACATCCATCCATGCGAACATACAGAAACTAGAAGGATTAGTAAAAGACATAAAAACAGTAAAGTCTCTGGACTGGATCGACAACCTCTTTGGACAATGGGGATTGACAGGGTGGGTGGCCTCTTTGGTTAAAAGTGTTTTATGGATTTTCATTGTGATTGTTATCGTATTGCTTATGTTCTCATGCCTCCTACGCTGCTTTAAAAGAACGGCTGGTGAGGCTTTTTTACTAAATATAAAAGGAGGAGTTGTGGGGGTGGGCGGAGCCCCAGCTGCTCTGCCCTGGAGGGAGCCAAGCTGAGGAGTCAAGGAAGAATTTCGCAACTTCACCCAGAGCCCCTAAGACAAAGACAAACCTCCTAGCCACGGTGACCTGTCTGGAGACCCACAAGCCCCCTCGGGATTTTATGTAGATCTGTTACAATTGATTGGTTCTGTACCCTTTTCCTCCCACCCTGGTGTCCCATAAAAACCCCTGGGTTTCCTCTGGTCAGCAGAGGTTCCTCGTCCCTGGATCCCCTTCGCTGGTACCATTCCAATAAAGTACCACCTGTGGAAATTCCACACAAGACCTCTCTCTCTCTCACCACGGCCGGATAAAAGAGGGGCTAACTCACAAGGGCATGAGCTGAAATCACTGAAAGCTGAAATCACTGAGCTGAAAAATCACTGCTCTGCCCGCTGCTGAGAAGCCCCTTTGCCAGCTGAGGAGCGCCTTGACCCCCCAAGGAGCTGTTTCTAGCGAGACATCCCTTGGGGTGGCTGTGGCTCTCTGGGTCCCAAGCGGCGGACCCCATCCACCAGCTGGGATACTAATACTCTATGTTATTTAACATTTTCAGCTGACTTTGGGGACATTGTAGACTGCTCTGATGAGGCATGTTCCAGTGTCAGCCAACAGTTTATCCCTGACATGCTTGTCAATCAAAATAAAACCAACAGACGGCTTTATTTGTTTCAAATGAGCTTTCCCTGGTCATTAAAATTCACTTTTTGTCCTGGGTTGTAGTTTAGGATGTATTCTATCATGATCTTCAGTTAATGACCCATCAATGCCTTGTGCATGACTCATAGATAACTCCCTCCGGGAGTTATCTCTCTTTAATGGGCCATCAAGGATCTCCTTTATGACTCATCATCCCATTGTGAGATGCTCCGCCCACAGGGAGGAGTCAAGAATTCTCACGTGGATATAAGCAGGGATTTGGGACAGTACAGGCAGCCCTCATCCACTGGATTCCCAGAGGACCGGAGCTACCAGACCTTTCTATGAGATGAGATGAGATGAGATGAGATGAGATGAGATGAGATGAGATGAGATGAGATGAGATGAGATCACTGCTTCAGGAAGACCACCTCGTCTGGACTGCTTCCATCACCCTGATCTGGTTGTGTTCTGACTCTGTCAGTGGTTTTTCTTTTTGTATTGTTGCATTTATTTTATTTTATTTTATTTTATTTTGTTTTATTTACCTTTTCTTCTCATTAAATTGTATTTCTGACTTAGAGCCTCTTACTTGGTTTGTTTTCAAACCACAACACTTTTTATTACAAAAACCAGTATTTGGAGAGAGCAAATTGAAATGTTCATGGTTCCTACTGAATCAACTCCTACTGGAGTTGACTGTTGCAGAAAAAACCTGAAAACATAAAAATGCATTATTTCAGCAGCTCTGTGCTACCCATTCTTGGCCTCTCTGTGGCCTGGTAACTGCAGAATGGCCATTTCATACAAACCCTGTAACCAACATTTTGCACCAGGATGACATTTCCTTTAGTGCTTCCAACAGCAGGATATAAAAGTCTAGAATATTAAAATTTTCCTAGGACTGGGCAGCAAGAGCCAGGGAACATCTCTTCAGAGAACATAAAAATGTAATGGTTATTGACAAACTACTTTTTAGAAAACATTGGGTTTCCTATGCTAAATATTGAGGAAATCATGCTCTCTTAGATTAGATTTGTAAACTTATGGCAAAAGCATAGAAGTCAATAAAATTACATTTAGAATATGCATTCTTGGCAAAAATAAAGTGCTTCTAGCAATGCCAACTTAATTTTTGGGAGATAAATCAAGAGGCCATCCAAATACATCCTGACAAAAAGCCATGATTTCCAACCAGCCCTTGTGCCACAGAATGCAGCCTGATGATTTTTAATGATGTATAAATCATGTAAAGGAAGCCATTATTTCATCTCAAGTTCCCACATGAGTAAGAATTTAGACCACTGCAAATACCAGATTTCCTATTCCTTTATTAAAAAAGTTTATTAAAAAGCCTGAACAAACAAGGTTTTTAAATCATTATCTTCCTTCTCTACAGGGAAATTGTGCATATAGCCTCTAATTTTGTAAATTATGAGCACATGGGATTTCAGTTATTATAAACACACTTTCCTTCCTGCACTGCTCCTCTTTTGGAAGAGAAAACTCGATTAGTTTGACATAATTTGCCCCTGACGATTCCATGTTGTCTGTTATCTCCTGGACGCTCACAAACTGTTTACTAATCACAGCATATTTCTAGTTGAGTGGTCTATAATTTCCAAGCTTTTCCTCCTCCTTTCTCCCCTCCTCTCTGCTGGTACCTCACTCATCCCACCATGACTTTCCCAAGTCAGCCATTAATCACTCCGACACCTCATCCACCATCCCTTAACTGCACAGCACCAGATCCAGCTGATTTGAGAACATCTACCCTAAATAAGCTTTCTGTCACACTTGTTTTCTCACCCGAGTTTAACTCCTGCACTTCTGTCAGTGCTGTTAATTGTGTCACACATCTCATTGCAGCTGACCTGAAGCCACAAAACTTCTATCTTCCCAGCACCATCTGTTGCTGCCCTTCCCTTCTCACTGCAGCACATCAACCTTGTTTTCCCAGGATGGACATGTGGAATGATTCCCTCTGGCTCTGGAAGGCCGCTCTGATTGCATCTCCTGATGTTCTTTGCCCTTTCCCATCCTGTCCCACGTGCTCGGGCTGTTCTGCTCCATCCCAAATGCTTTCCCTGAGCTCCCTTGTTAACCCTCTCACCCTATTTCTATTACATTTTGACATCCTCAACTAGTTTTTTACCATAAACTTTAAAGCTTCTTTATCTTATATGTATATATATAATTGGGGGGATGGGGGTTTTATATAATGCATTCCAGTACATGCTGGTTATGTTTGGCCTGGAAAAAAATTCAAATTACCACAAAATCCTATGCTTTACATGATTCTGCCTGAAACCACAGGAATCCCTCCTGCTTTGGTGGCCTTCCAGAGGAGCCACCATAACATTCAGTGCCCTTGTCTCACATCATCTCCCTCCAGAGCTTCACTTTCAGGCAAGCGCTCAAGCCCTGTTCTAAAGGCAACATCTCGTTCTTCTTTAGTTGTCTTTGCTTCCCAAACAAGCCACATCCTTTACAATAACATTTCAGCTTTGTGAAGTATCTGATCAACTTTCTTACATAACAACCATAAATTATGATCATATACTGATTTTTTTGCTGCTTTTCCTATTTATTTCCCTGTCCTACTGAGATTACAACACAACTGTAAGTTGATCTGGAGCCAACTCACCACCCTGTTTCTTGTACCCACTCTAAAAACATTAACAATAACCTCATATCTCTGGTTTTTGCCATCTCACTCTAATTCTAATCTAGAATCTTTGTGCTTAATTAGCAAGTTCATACATAAACACACACAGCAACTTTCTCAGTTTGAGCATTCCAATGAACACATTTATTTCCCTCTCGTGTTAACACTTCCACTCATTCAGAACAGGTTAGACGAGGAAGAAACTAGCAGAACAAATAAGTAGTTCCTAAATCACACCATCAGCAGAGTTCCTGATCCTGATGGTATAGCCACCTTGTTTCTTGCAGAAATAATTAATTACAGCCTGTGCACAGTCCTACTCCACCTGGGAAATGCAGCAAAATCCAGTGGGCTCAAAGGTACACTAACCTTAGCCAAAGTTTGTGTAAGTCTCTTAATGCAGTGATGTAACCCATGATGTAAATGTAGAGTTACCCTTCTCATCTTGCCACTCAAAGCCTCTTTATTTCCCTGCACACTCACTCCCCTCACCCACCCCTCTCCATTTCCATGGCCCACTGCAGGCTGCTCCCAGCTCATTTTCAGTTCCAGCTACACATTTTCAAAGCAGCACATCAGGAAGTTCTCTGCAACTCTCTCACAGCACAAAATGACATGATATAATATTGATCCAGGAGCTGCTGTTGTGCAGCTGCCACTGGGATGGAGTAGTCAAAGTCAGCAAGAGTCCACCAAAAATGAGGGGAGCTTGTCTGCAATGCAGCTGCCAAGGGACTGCTGCAGCACCGGGTGTGATTTGCCCTGATCTCAATCTAGCAGGAGAACAACAGCAATTCTACAACACTTTACTTTTCCTAGTAAGTATTTCTTACTCTGTTTATGACCATTTTGTTTAGCTCCCACCCTCCTGCTGAATTCTATTTAACAGGAATTAGGAGTTTGTCTTCCCCGAGCTGTGTTTCATTACAGCCATTTAGCCAGGGAGCTTCTCTGTAGAAGATACGTCGACAAAGGATGTTGGGACAACAGGCGGCTCTTCAAAATGCTATTTATTGTATAGAAGATGTTACAGCAGTCATGGGTTGTGGGTGACAGAGCCACGCCTAAAGCTGCCAGCTACAACTTATAGGCAAGCCTGAAGGCCACTTAAGTTTTGGTTACAATGCATTATATAGTTTTCTTTGCCGAGCATCTTAATACATAAAAACCAGTCAGCATCATACACAATACCTTTACCATCATCTATAGCCTATCATAACTACTATCATTACCACATAATGTTACAGTTAAGGCGTTAAATTGTTTTTCTGTTTTCTTGCAGTGGAAAATTCTTAGACCTTTTTTCTACTTGGTAAAAATATGTTTTTGTTTGCCTATGGCATCTTTTGCTTTTTGTGAGACCTCTTTCTGCTTGCTAAAAACATCTTCTTTGTTTGTGGCCAACATATCCTCTGCTCTAGTCATAAAACCTCCTTCCAACTCAACTTAACCTTTGCTTTCTCAGTTGTCCAGTAACAACTGGCTCAGCAATACTTAATTTAGACATCTTTTATTCTTTTATATACGAACTTGCATCCATCTCTATTCCGTTCTCAAGTTCCACATTCAGAGAGCTTTCTGCCAAACATACATATCTGTGAAACTCTCTTGTCAGACTTTCAACTTGCCCAACTCTTCTCATTTACTTTTTAGGCCATGCTAAACTTGTGTGCAGTTAAATTAGGAACATTACCTTTACTTAAGCAAAGAACAGAAGAAAGAGACTAAATGTTATGCTGCAAGATGCCACATATATGTCCTTAAAATTGAGTTTATTCTGCATGATCTTTTCAAAAACATGTCAGCATGCATAGATAAATTCAAGTGACAGTGGTTGCTGTTGATCTTAGCAGGAACTGAGGAGAGGAGGAGATCCAGGCAGGAATTTATGCCAGTTTTTGAGCAAAGACCTCAGTTGGCTTCACTGTACAAATTTAAAGGGAGTTGACAGTGCAAATTATCACATATACTTTCTCCAAATCTATTCTGGCTTCCCAGCACTAACCTCAGTAGATCCTCCCTGCCTGAAACAGTTTGCAGAAGAACTGGAACACTTCAGAGCACTGGGGAACAATCTCCTACTCCTGCTGATCGTTTTGAGGCAAAAAAACCCTCAGGATTATGTTCAAGGCAGGCAGCTGAAGGAAGATGCATGGGGGTAAAATGGGGACTTGGAGGCCAAGTCTGAAGAAGAGAGATGAGAGATAAGGGCCTGTGAATAAAGTGAAGAAGTGGAGTAGAGCAGAAGAGGAAGGGGAAGCCTGTGGTATGAGCTGTGCAAGACAAGCAGAAGTTTGTAGTTGCTCAAGCACTCTCCAAATACGAGTGTAGCTCAGGATTTCCACCACACACGCATGCATGGAAAGTGCTGCCAAAGGCATCCAGCTCTTCCCGGGATGGATGGCCACAGGCACAGCTACTCCACCAGTCCCCACAGCAGGTCTGGACAGCCCAGTCACCGCAGCACCCTTATGGGTGGCACTGGCTGCAGATGACAGAAGTTCTGGGGGTTTGACTGCATTTCTCAAGATCACAAGTAATGGCACACACACAGAGTTGTGTTTGAAGACCACCATGGAGACAACCAAGCACCCAAAATGATGTAGTTTCAGAATTGAGGCTGCTTGTGCAGCTTGAGTTCTGCAGTCCTGTCATAGCCCAACTACTGCCTTTCCAGCCATCCCAAAGGACACCTTTAGGATGGACACCCAGGGCACACTGTGGGCTCAGGCAGCTGGAGACCAGCCTGGCTCACCTCACTGCTCTGCACAAAAATAAGCATTTATGAGCATTTAAAGGATCATTTCCCAACTCCTCCATCGGTCACACACATGCACACCCAGCCTGGAATACAGGATGGGTCATTAAAGCTAAGATAGACAAGGCACAGAGTTACAGGGACAGAGACTGGCACAGAGTGGTGCAACAGATGTTGGATAAAGTTTCAGATCCAAACAAACCTTCAAGAACTGTTTTGGAGGATGCAGAAAAATACTCATTTGGAAGCATAATTCATACCAGCATTTCAGAGTAAGACTGAGAGAAGTTTAGAAGAAGTCAGCCCTGGTTTTGGATGTTCTGTGATGTCCTTTCAGCCCCATGGTACCAGCAGGGTCAGGATGGGCTGGAGCAAGGGCTGGTGAGAGCTGTGCTGCAGCTCTGCTGAAAACACCACAAGACAAAGTAGACACAGTTCTAATTAGGAACAGCTGTTATTTTCCAATTAAAAATCACAAGACCAAAATATTAATTTACTAAGCAAGCGTTCAGTTCACACAGCCACAACTACGACTCTCAGCAATATATTCTTTTTTTTAAGAGAGGCTGTCGGGATGTTTCTGGCATAAATAATTTAATGTGACAAAACAGTTTATTGTTTGCTGCTGATAGGCAAACAATGCTGTTTCATATTGTGAAATACTGGCTCAACATGTAAAGAACTGTAAAGGATTTTCCTTAGTGGGGCGAACAAAATTTGTTGAAATTTTTCCAACTGTTTTACCTAATAAAGTATTAACTGAGTTAGGCTTTGAAAAAGATTATCTTCTGCTATCATAGAAGCAAGTTAATAAAGTGACAATAACAAACTGATGTATCTGTCAAAGTTTATAGATAAGGATGTCAAGCTATAGGTTATCAGCCTACAGAACTGACACTGCTCATATATCACAGCCCCCCAACACACACTCTGTCAGCATTGTTTATTTTCAGTCAGGAGTTAAATAATGATCATGTACTAAAAATGCCTTTGGGGAACTGCTTTGTCTTACATACTGTTCACCTGTTTACTTCAGAATAAGTTTTGACTTGCTTTTATTTAATTTTCTGTTTGAACAGCTGGTATTTTTCAACTTCAAATGGACTTCAGGTCAATACACTGCAAAAAAAATTACTGCCTTTTCTGCATTTGCTGCACACAGAGCCTGTAAAATGCTGATGAGAACAGCTCCACACCCAGCCCAGCTCCTGAGGGAGCCAGGGAATGTCCTCCAAACCCCTGAAACCAGGGCAGCACTGAGAGAGGAGGAGAACACAGAATAGGAGTGGGTTTCCAAGAGTCCAGCCACAGAAATCATACCCACTTTGTACAGGCCATCACCACCAACAGCTTCTACTCCTTCCTGCGTGTGTTTTTACAGTATTCAAACCTGGTTATCCAGAAAAAGGCAGGAGACACTATGGGGTTTGGGGTTTTTTTTGTCTGTGGTTTTGAAACAGTCAGTGTCAGAGAAAGCAGCAAGTTCTGCTGAAGTCAGAGGTGAGGATGGAAAGAAGACACAGCCATGGAGGAGAAAACCACCAAGCTTATTTGTTTTCATCCTAAACACATGAAGAAATCTCCATTTTTTTCATAAACACATAATTAATTAATCCTATAAAAACTATTCCTGAAGAAGTTATGAAATTAGTTAAATTAAGTGAGGTTAAAAAAAAATAAAGAAATCAAAATGAGAATAGAAAAATAAATGTCTGGCTATAACCAGGAACAACATAAAGGGTTTTCATCTATTTATTATTTTATCCTCTCTATGCCAGGCAGGGTGACTGAATGATACTATTCAACCAGAAATCACTTTCTGGAACTGACAGCTCTATCTGTCATATTTAATGAAGCAAAAAAGAATGGGAAAGATCATGAATTCTTAATTCAAACAAGTTTCTATTACTTTTTTTGGAATCATTGTCTGAGTAAGGATCTTAAAATAAGGGCTAAGAATGAACATATTACTCTCAGAATGCTTTTTCTAATCAGTGGATTTTTCTTACTACTACAGTACTTTTTTAAAAAGGGAACTACAATAAAAGGGCACATTTAGAATCTCCATTTATTAATGGCAGGAAGAGGGGAAGGAACTGGGGGGATGGGGAGGTGAATGACACCACTTTAAGCAAAAACTGCTACTGACAGTTTGTCTCCCTCAACATTACATTGGCCTTTCTAGGTACCAAATTCAGGGACCTGAGTTTTACAAAGTGAAGCAGGACCAGGGTATGAGGGTTTCCATGCCCCCTACTAGTGTTCAGAAGAGCAAATAATATGGTCTTTGGGCATGAAGACATAAACGCTACTTCACCTGATAACTCTTAGTCCTATATGACCTTTAACCAAGATTAGAGATCCTTATTCTCCTGAAGTCAATTTTATCAGTTAGAAAAGACAGTCATCTAAAAAAAATATTTTTTAAAAAATCATTCATCATGTAATGAACCATATGCAAATAAAAGCCTTTCTTTTGCAGTCATTTAAGTTCTAATCCAAATCAATCACTTATTCCAGGACAGTCAACTTACACCCCAGAAGGCATAAAAAGAGCTGATTTACACAATCAACACTTTTAAATACAAGTTATTAGATGGCAGACTCAGAAAAGCCAAGTGCACAGCAGAGATCTGGGTGTCCCAGCTCCTGCTGCAACTTGAACAGCAAATAAAAATTATCTCTTTTCTCAGACTGAAGTCACTCTATCTCGATAACGCTTTATACAGCTTTTACAGAAGGGACTTTGGTTCCTTTGCATGTAGGACAAATGCAAAAATCCCTGCAACATTTGCCCATTTAATGAAGTAAGAGGCTCCAAGACCTCCTGAGTTTCGCTCTGGAAACTTTTCCACAGGAGCCCAAGCTATTGTGTGAGAGGAACCAGGGGGTGCCGAAGGAGCTGGTTGCTATGGTGGCATCTCATAAATCATCAGTTATTGTCTGTTATTATGAAGGTGACAGCCTCATAAAGAGATTTGCATTCTCAGCTAATTTTAAGATTTTTTTTTTCCTGCAGACATCATTTGCTTTGTAAAAGAAATGTCATGACAACCAGAGAACACTTAAGCTTGTTATCGGGTAGTCAGGCAGCCGCTTGGCCTCCATCACTTTGGTATTTGAGCATTAGAGCCTCTTTTGCATTACTGAGTAGTTTATCTTTACAGTTCATAAATATATTTCTGAACGTGGAGACGGCATAATAAGAGGACGAGGGAAAGTGATGGAGGGCTCCTGGTTGCCACGGCAACCTAAACTGATCAATTCCCTGTCACTGTTTTAAAAGAGGCACCACTCTCCTGTGGCCCCCGATGCTAGTTACAAATGCAGGCCCTTCACTGGCATGTTCAGCTTCCAGATTACAGCAGTTCATGCCTAATTTATCATTTAACATGTCCTCCCACATTTGTAGTGCCGTACGGACGGAATGAATAACAACTTCACTTGTTTACAGTGTTTTCAACTTAATTTCACTAATTAGTTTTGCAGTTGCAGGAATCCGAGGGAGCGGCTGCCCCTCCGGAATGCCAGCCACAGGCAGGGAATGGGCAGGGAATGTGCAGATGGACAGGCTGGGTCACCCTCTCCATGCCAGCTCCAGGCTCTGCCCCCCAGGACTCCCACGATCAACACATTATATATTTATATCCCTCTTATTTTCAATCATGTTTCAAGTGACTGGGAAACTTTTTATGGGAATGGGAAAGAAATTATGGAAAACCTGGTTTAGTTTCATAGTAGAATAGCTTGTATTGCCCTGTACAAAGTTTAAGATGAAAATGCTGCTGGGTTTACCTTGAAATTGGACACAATGGGGCCACTGACTGTCCTTCCAGCCAAACTTCTACTGCTTCCTTTAAGAATTTTTACCAGATTTTATGCAAACTGAACTTTCAGTGTGTTTCAACACAGCATTTATCACTTCCCAAACTCAGGCCACTCAGAATGTTCTTCCACATCTTCGTAACCAGCACTTGTGTCTTGGAAAACCCTTTCCCACTCCCTGCGCTCCAGAACAACATAGAACAGAGTGTGAAATCTCTACGAGGAAAACTAAAATGCCCTGAACCCAAAATGCTCTCAGTCACGACAACAGTAATTACTCAGATATCTAGAAAAATAAACTTACTCAAGGAAGCCAGCAATGACAAAAGCCAAACTCTGGTGTCCTAATATATGGAAACAGTCTCTGACCTTTCTGCTCTCAAGAATGATATAAAATCTGCATGTTCCAAAACTACTCTGTAATTTGAAATTATAAAAAAAAAAAAAAAAAAAAAAAAAAAAAAAAAAAAAAAAAAAAAAAAAGGCTAGAACCTGTAAGATTCATCTCTGGCAACAGGAAGAGTTCTGTGTTTGAGCACTGCCGCCCCCAGGGAGCCCTGGATGAGGGAAGGGATTTTGGTTCCTTGGTAGTATTTACACTATTGCAGTCACATAGGAGACCATTTGACAGCCTCTGCCCCAGGCAGCTCCTCCCTGTCAACAGCTTTACAACAGGGCTCCTTCCCAGAACTCCTGTTAATCAACAAAATTATACATCCACAGAAAGTGCAAACCCTTCGGAGGGTCTCGGGGGGCTTGGCGAGGCAGCGCTCCCAAAAACTGCTGCTCACGGCGGCACAGCCATCTCAGCCTGCGCTCACCGGTGCTCCAGCTGGCACCATCAGCCCGGATTTCTGCGCTTCCCCACGCCCAGGGCACGGCCCCACGCCCCATTTCCAAGGGAACACGGGCAGCTCGGAGCAGGGAGAAGCGATCTGAATCGAGAGCCCCAAGCGGAGCCTGCCCGGCCATGCTGGGGCTGAACGGGAGCGCAAAGCTGGGCTTTGAGCAAATGCTGCTTCGGCTCTGCACAGAGCTCTAGCTCCGTTCCACAGATTCAAGGGCACCCCAAATCCTCCTGTTCTGCCGCTGAGAGTGCAGGGATGCATGAATGAGAACGCAGCACTGCTGCTAAGAGTGGAAGTTTATTTCTAAAAATAAATAAATAATCAAATCTGTAGGAACAAAACTTTTCTCGTGTATAATCTACATTCTCTGTCATTTGCATTTGTTTTGTCTTCTGTGGTTTAGCCCATAATACCCTTAGTGAATACTACGGGGGCAAGGCCAGACCTCTGGCAATCAGCAGCGTTAAGCACGGCTTAATTCTACAAAAACAACCCAGGAAACTGCAAGTCTACGTTCTTTGCCCTGGTAAGAGATTTGGCATTTATTTCAAACACACAAAGTGGCTGGAAACTCCACAGAAAAAAAAGAGCTAGCTTGAAAATTATTCTATATTAGCACTGTGTATGTGTATGACTATGAACACCCCTGTGAGAAGATGAGCACAAACTTCTTATTATATCAATTTCATTCTTCAAAATTTTGAGATGATTTGGAGATGACAGCAGAGTACCCTCCTATCTTCCCCTCTGACCTAATTCCCAGGGAAAAGCACCATTTTTGAGGAACACCTTTCAAAATCTGCTGTAATACAGTAAAGCATAGGCCATGCAATGATAGTTTGCACCTTCCTTCTGGAGAGTATCCTTAGGGCCAATATCCATTCTTTAAAATACTTACTAACACACAGAAACCCTCCTCTCCCATCTCCTCCATACAAATAAGCCAAATTCCGTTAAAGGCAATTGCATCAATTGCATCACACTGGTGTAAGTAGAGAGAAAAGCTTTTTTATGCCAGCACAAACCAACACTAGCTACTGACCCACTGCTCCAGTGCTTCTGCCTGTTTGTACATCCACATCATCCACCAGAAGCACATGCTTTTTAATGTCCCCCTTTCTAACATTTCCTTGTAAACTTACATTTTCCAGTTCTCAGAGCACCAAGCCTTATACCCTAAACTTGAATTACATACTAACACACAGTATTAGCATACAGCTACACACGACATGCAGTTATAAAAAACCAGTTCCAAATAAAAGCACAACACCTCCCAAGATTAACCACTGTATCTGCTGCTCTCAGAAAGATGCAAACCCAAAATTTATATTTCTAACAACACTAAATCACACTGGATTCTCCACTTGTGCTTTCAAATCCATCTGTCCCTGCTGGCCACTGACCACAGCAGCACAGAGTCCAGACAGCAGGACCGTGGGCCAGGCAGGATCTGGAGAACTCTCAGGGCCCTCAAGTAAGAAAAGGAAGAGAGCTATTCCCTGCACTCTGTTTTATCTACACTGCATTCTTGCAGCTGCTAAATAGTTTGTTTATAGTTTAGGTTAGTATGTAACTGTGTTTAAGGCATGCAGGAGGCTGTGCACTACTACTCAGTGCTCCTCAAATGCGACGGTGTGGTGCTTCTCTCAGGGCTTTTGCCCTCTTTCCTTGGCTAGCTCTGGCACTGGCATCACAAAATGTACGGTACTGTATTCTGGAATACAGTTCTGATCCTGTAGGTTCTTGCCTCAGCAGAAGCATGAACAATGTGAGAAATAAAGGGATGGAACTCCAGTGGGGGACTTCAACTGGATTTTATTAAATTCCTTTCACCCAGGAGTCAGCCCACCAAAGCTGACTAAACTCGCGGGTTTTCACCTTAAATATGGGGGTGGAGGAGTGGGGAGGATACAACTTGGAATCAATCGAGAATGGGAAACGAGTGACCCCGAACATAAAGGACAACTTATAGGACAAATCAAGGGACAAAGGGGGAAGGGGGACTTGGACCCCATCTACCACTCAACATCCTCACCAGAACTTTCTAGAGATCAGGGTGAGGCTTCAAAGTGACAGGCAGGACCCAGGTGTTACATAAACGATGACTGATTAATAACAATAACTGGGGTAAACCATAATGGGGTAAAACATGGGGTACATGGAACAAACCATTATAAAACAAAGAACAAAAGCATGCAGAAACTTGGTAAAGTCCAAAACACACTGCAACACTCAAAGACAACATATTAAGAATAATCACTATCTCTATAAAACAGTTACACGCTGTTCAGAAGAGAACATGACAAATACTTTAGCTCTTTGTGAAGCACCATAATTGCTCATGATTTGCCTTTTCATGATTATATCCTCATTCAAGATCTACTCACTGAGTCCTTAAGGCTGGTGCAGCACTGGCTATCATCAGAAAGGTACAATGGCTAGAACACTTAAGGAACAGATTGTGCCAGTGTTGAAGGATTTAACACTCCTCTCCACTTACTGGTGTGTTTGCCATGACAAACTATGTTTTATTACTGTCTCAATCCTGTTATTTACTGAACTTAAGCCTTCATCACCTGCAGAAATCCCTGGCCCAGACTACTCCTACTGGATTGACAGAGATGCTGGTGCAGTTGCTTCAGTTTTGTTCCACCTGCCAAAGTATAAAATCAAAGGAAGACAGGATGTGCTGGCAGCAATGTAACACACCAAGGATCTCCACTGAGCACAGAATCTCTCCCAGCCTGCTCTAAGTCTGTTTGCTTTCACTTTAGGATAACTAAAAGTTCCCCAAGAGTTAATGCAGCACCTTCAGGTTGTTAAATGGAACATGCAGAACATTACATTATTATGCTGCACATGGCTAAGGAATTTTAGTATTCACAGGATTATGGTAATTAAGTCTTTCTTCACTTTGGGTGATGACACTTGCTTGACTATCATGTCACTCCACTTAAAGTCTGTGTAAACAACATTATCTTAGTCACTCTGCATTACATTTCCTACTGTGAGCAAAATTGCAAGGTCAAAGTGGACAAGAATGTAGGTAATCCCAAGGAAACATCATGTAAATGACTCACTCAAGGTTCAAGCTGGGTTTTCAAGGGTGGTAAAAGGCTTGTGTATTACACTGATATTTTAGTCCTACTTTGCAGAAGATATCAGTGGCAAACTGCAGTTCTGTGTGTAGGGACATTTAGCTGCTCAGGACTCTGCAAACCTCTTTCGTAAGGACTGGGCTGCCAAAGAAATGTGCAGAGTAAAAGAGGACTGATTTTGGAACCAGCAGAATATTAATTAACTCTATAAGTGACAGATGCAAACAAAGAAATATATATTACACAGACATCATTAACAGAACACAATAAAACCTCCATTAAACTGTCAGTCAGAGAGCTGGGAAAAATATTAACCTCATTGATAAGAACAATTCTTTTAATTCACTTAGCTGAACTTGCTCTACCTTTGAATATCAAATAGGAAAGCATTTAATGTCATTATTGTGATTTTGATTGTTGAACAAACTCGCAGCTGAATTTCTTTTACCCTAACAAGTACACAGTAAACTCCAAGCACACAGATGTGTTTCAGTGTATATATATATACACACACACACACCTGTCTGATTCTCAACCACCCAAGATTTAGTTTGATCTCAGACTGAACAAAAGGACTGCACAGGTGAGCAAGCTGTACTTCTCAAATTAGCAGGTAACATCTTACAAATCCCTAAGCTCTGCAAGTTTGGAAACAGCAGCCCACCCCTTTCCTGCACCATAAAAGCCACTAAACGGAAAAAACCTTGTTAGCATTTCCAAAGCTGTTCAAACACTGTAAATCCATGAGCATTCAAGCCTACATAATTGGAGACGTAACAAAATCAGGATGGGTTGGGATTTATCAGTAGTGAGGCTTTAATAATTCCTGGGAATTCCACCTGCAGAGAAGTGGTTCTTAGGGATATTGCCACTAACATTCCAGATCCTTGGAACTGTCATCTCAGCCATTTTTATCTAGAACAGAAGCTGTGGGAAGTTTAATTAATGACAAAACTACACCTTTTCAAGTTCTCTCAGGTAGGAATTACATTTGGAAATTCAGTGATAAAAACAGGCCTTTGCCAAAAAGCTACAGGAGTGAAATTTGCCCACTCCAGCTCTTCCCTTGCTACAGTCAGGCTGTCAGGAAGAGCCACGAGCCTGCTTTGAGCTCACTCATCATGTCCTGCTGCAGAACCACCAGGCTGGGCATGAACACCAAAGTTCATAGTGGGCTCAGTGGCTGCGTCTAACATAGGGCTATGTTAGACCTGTTGTTTACAAAGAAAGATGGGCTGGTAGGAGATGTGGTAGTTGGAGGCCACTTGGGGCATAGTGATCATGAAATTGTAGAGTTCTCAATATTTCGTGAAGTTAGGAGGAGTATCAGCAAGACTTTTATATTGGATTTTCAGAGGGCAGACTTCGGCCTATTCAGGAGGCTTGTCCAGAGAGTTCCTTGGGAAGTAGTTTTTAAAAACAAAGGAGTCCAGGAAAGGTGAGCATGCTTCAAAACAGAGATCTTGAGGGCACAGGAATAGGCTGTCCCTGTGTGCCGAAAGACGAGTCAACAAGGCAAACATCCGGTCTGGATGGGCAACGAGAATTTGAAAAAACTTAGGAATAAAAAAAGGATGTATCATTTCTGGAAGGAGGATAAGTTTTCTCAAGAGGCATTTAGGGGGGTTACTAGGGCATGTAGGAAGAAAATTAGGGAGGCCAAAGCTCAGTTTGAACTTAATTTAGCAACTTCTGTAAAGGATAATAAAAATCTTTTTGCAAATATGTTAATGGTAAAAGGAAGGATGAGACCAAACTTTGTTATCTATTGGATGCAGGAGGGATCTTAGTAACTGCAGAGGAGGAGAAGGCAGAAGTGCTCAATGCCTTTTTTGTTTCAGTCTTTAGTGGGAAGATGGCTTGTCCTCAGGACAACTGTCCTCTTGGGTTGGTTGATGGTATCAGGGAAAAGAATGGTCCCCCCGTTATCCAAGAGGAGGCAGTCAGAGAACTGCTGAGCTGCTTGGATGTTCATAAATCTATGGGCCCAGATGGGATTCATCCTAGGGTGATGAGGGAGCTGTCAGATGAGCTTGCAAAGCTGCAGTCCATCATTTACCAAATGTCTTGGCTCACTGGTGAGGTTCCAGATGACTGGAAACTGGCCAATATGACACCCATTCACAAAAAGGGTGGGAAGGAGGATCCTGGTAATTATAGGCCAGTTAGCCTGACCTCCGTACCCCGGTAAGGTTATGGAACAGTTTATAGTGAGTGTCATCACGCAGCACCTACAGGATGGCCAGGGTCTCAGGCCCAGCCAGCACGGGTTTAGGAGAGGTAGGTCATGTTTGACCAACCTGATCTCCTTTTATGACTGGGTGACTCACCTGGTGGATGCAGGAAGGGCTGTGGATGTTGTCTATTTGGGCTTCAGCAAGGCCTTTGACACTGTCTCCCACAGCACACTACTGGATAAGCTGGCAGCCTGTGGCTTGGACAGGAGCACTCTTTGCTGGGTTAGGAACTGGCTGCATGGCTGGGCTCAGAAAGTGGTAGTGAATGGTGCTGTATCCAGCTGGCAGCCAGTCACCAGTGGTGTCCCTCAGGGGTCTGTATTTGGGCTGGTTTTGTTTAGCATTTTTGTTGATGACATGGATGAGGGTATTGAATCTTTCATTAGTAAATTTACAGGTGGCACTAAGCTGGGAGCATGTGTCAATCTGTTGGAAGGTAGGAGGGCTCTGCAGAGAGATCTGGAACGATTGGATAGATGGGCAGAATCCAGTGGGATGAGGTTTAATAAGTCCAAGTGCCGAGTCCTGCATTTTGGACACAAAAACCCCCTGCAGCATTATAGGCTGGGAACAGAGTGGCTGGACAGTGCCCAAGGCAGAAAGGGACCTGAGGGTTCTGGTCGATAACTGACTGAACATGAGCCAACAGTGTGCCTAGGTGGCCAAGAAGGCCAATGGCATCCTGGCCTGTATCAGGAATGGTGTGGCCAGCAGGAGCAGGGAGGTCATTCTTCCCCTGTACTCAGCACTGGTGAGACCGCACCTTGAGTACTGTGTCCAGTTCTGGGCCCCTCAGTTTAGGAAGGATGTTGAGATGCTTGAGCACATCCAGAGGAGGCAACGAGGCTGGTGAGGGGCTTGGAGCACAAGCTCTGTGAGGAAAGGCTGAGGGAGCTGGGGTTGTTTAGCCTGGAGGAAAGGAGACTCAGAGGTGACCTTATCACTCTCTCCAACTTCCTGAAAAGTGGCTGTAGACAGCTGGGAGTTGGTCTCTCTTCAGGTGGCAACTGACAGAACGAGAGGACACAGTCTCAAGCTGTGCCAAGGGAAATATAGGCTGGATATCAGGAAAAAGGTTTTTACAGAAAGGTTAATAAAGTATTGGAATTATCTACCTGAGGAGGTGGTGGATTCACCATCTCTGGATGTGTTTAAGAAAAGACTGGATGTGGCATTTGGTGCCATGGTTTAGTTAAGGTTGGGGTTGGGTTGGACTTGATGATCCTGGAGGTCTCTTCCAACCTAATGATTCTGATCCTTCTTCCAAAGCTCAAATTACAATATAATCTGATATAATCAACCTTTCATCTCCAGTGTATGATCAAGCATGACATAAACATGACAGATAAATACTAACAGTTTAAGTAAAACAATACACAAAGAAAACTTTCTCCCTTTAGATCACTTTCTACTCCATGTGTAAGACACAGAGATATGTCTCTTATCTTTCTTCTTTGTAACTGTTAACCAGGATACCCCCACAGCATTCCACTCTGAAAACATCACGCTGAGTATTTATTTACCTGGTTGCTCATGGAGAAAGTTACAATGAGACACTCGTGACAAAACTCCCTTTAGTAAATTCTTCAGCATGAAAGGCTTTGAAGGTATGACACAGAGTTTGCTTCCCTATCAAAACTAAATTCAGAGCATAACTCAATTATACCACTGATTATATAGCACAAATTATTTGTAGCTTTTTCACAGTTGTTTGCAGGCACAGGTGTCTAACACAGCTCAAACTTGTGATCCAAAACTCTGCACCTGTGACTATGGACAAAGTCAGGGAACGATGCTCAGAGTGAAGGCCAAAAGGGGTTTCCCAAGTGGGATCATCTGCAGACATACTAACAGAAAAGGATGAGGAAACACCGAGGGCAACAGGCCTGTCCTGTGCACTACAGTAACTCATTGCTATCCTTGAAAAAACACAGTAATTCAACTCTTAAGATTCCTCTGCAATAGGACATCCACATATGAGAGGAGAGTAACATCATTTTAACTGAATTTCCCAGCATTCAGCCATTTCAGCCCACTATCATAGGTGGTTAAAAGAAGACCATTTCATATTTGAAATATTTCAGTATTCCCCAATCACACTTGTTATTTATCTTGCATGTCAATGATACTTGTCGCATACATTATAATTTAAGTCTTACTAAAGGATTTAATGGAAAAACAAATAAAAAGTAAGTGCATATAACATTACTAATATAAACAGGCAAAATATTAAGATCAGTGGCTTGGTGTCTATTTTGGCAGGAGCTGAATTTGGCCTAATGACTTCTGGTTCTGATTTAGTGAGGGTTCCCTGTCATGTATGACTTTGTGACTTCTTCAGTATGTTTTCTTTGAAAAGTAAAGGTTTTCTGTATGAGATTGGAATTTAATTGTTTCCTTTTTAGACAAATATGCTTTTGGATGGATGCTGATGGAAAGGGCAATCAGATGTCAAAAGGGCAGCAGTACAGTGAGATTATGTGCCGAGGTCTAGGGCAGGACAGGCAAACAAGGGGGATCTCAGATCACTTGAGCAGATCCTTATAAATAAAATCTCAGATAACAGGCTTTGTTTATTCTGTAAAAATGCATATCAGCAGGTCAAATCGACTCTTGTTATGTTAACTACTTAAGTTACTTTCTTATTAACAAATATTCCTGATAACATTATAGAACTCTCCTCTGTTATACTATCTGGAGCATCTGGAATGCAAGGAGGGAGAAATAAGAGTTTAAGTAACTAAGAAGGAGATGTCTTGCATCTAGAAGGAATGACGTGTCCTCTCACCATTTGAGGGGGGAATAAATAAACAAACTGCACTAAGAGAGAGCTCATGTGGCCGCAAGTAAACAATGCTTAATTTATGTGGAGAATCACCAGTGTCATTCCTCATTTTTTAAGTAATTTTCTTACCAACTTTACTACAGATATGTCAGCAACAGCACTCCATTTACTTTGTTTGCACATATGCTTGATAATATCTTTATGCAACACTCACCTGAGGCAATTCTCACTACAAAAAATGTATTGTAATAAATCCAAGCTCACTTTTTAATTGCCAAGTGTTGCCCAGTGCTAAGTCCTGTCTCTGGGTGCAGGAAGTTTTAACAGAGACCCATTCTCCTGCAATGTGATTATATCCCACAATTTTTATCTTGTGAGAATATATTGGAATTCCAGCTCTCTTTAATGTTGAGTGACCATGTGTGAAAAGCTGCCTTTTCCCGAACAGCCTGGCAATTCCACTTGGCTTTTATCCTGCCTTTTAGCAGGCATTCTGTATGAACTGAGATGCATTTAGCAAGGATCCTACACCTCACCACAGCAGCTTCCCTCGAGAATTTCACAGTTATTCCCAAACATCTGGGGGGAAGGGGCAAATTTGAGCACTTAGCAGGAAAACCTCATATAATTCAAGATGAGCACAAGAAGCTGCTCCTCACCCAGAGATGGATTTGTTATCCCCCATGGCAGGCACACAACACCATCTCCACGGGTGTCCAAATTCCCTGTGAGGTAACTGAGTATTGCAGGTACTGCAAAATCCCAAGTATTTTGAAAACATAGGATTAAAAATATTTTTTTTTTAGTTTAAATGATACATTTTTCTAAACCAGTTTTGCAAAACATCATAATTTAAACATTATTTGAGAGCAGGTTTCAGAGGTATTTAAAGGAAAATGGGTATTTTATTCCTTGACTACTTTTTTCTGCCTTTAAGTATTAATTTTGCACCCTTTTTTTTCCACCTTTTTTTTTCCCTCCTCTAAAGAGCATCTGTTCAAAGAGAACAGAAAGTGGACAGAAAACAGAAAAACACTCAAAGTTGGGAGTGGTCCAGTTTTAAAATAAAAATAATAATTTACAAACCAACTTTCTCAGCATGCTCTAACACCGAGCTGCAGCTCCTCTGGACTATTGCTTTCTAAATTATTCAGGGACCACATTTTGAAAATGCATCTGTGCAAGTCCAAGTGCAAGTCAGCCCCGTCTGCCTGATTCTTCAGCATGTAGAACATTCCCAGAGGTCACCTAATGAAAGTGATGCTGAGCAGAAATCACTGTTGGACACATTGGCTTTAATGGAAAAGTTTGGTGGGTTAGAATAATGCTTTTTAACGTTTTTCACCCCGTGCATTTCTGATGTAGGCCAATGCAAAACCTTCTAGTGTTAAGACTGTTAAACCCTCTTTTTCAAGGCTTTCCAATTTCTAGTCTTCAAATATATAAGAAAAACAGGATCTCTATGTGTGTGAGTTGAAATATACAGGATGGTGGGTTTGTGCTTGTCCACCATCCTTTGAGGATGCACATAAAATACAAAGTATGATCCTGTTTTGCCTGTATGGAGACTTTCAAATGCACTTTAGGAGCAAAATATCAAGTGACTCTGCTTGGAAAGAAGGAATTATTAATTTTAATATATCTATCTCATTTCAGTAACACCAGTTTACTGAAAAAAACCCAAAGAAAATAGCAAGTACAAGAAGGTCAAGAGGATTGACAGCAAACCTGTGGGTCAGGGAACACTGGGTCAGAGATCTGCGAAGATTTAAATACTAAAATGACAGTAAATCTTTCAAGCTATTCTCCACCGTGTAACATTAGAGTAATTACCAATACCTTTCAAAAAAGACAATTAAAAATCTTGTATTCTTAAGACAACTTAATTTTTACCTTCTTCCTGAACGTAGTATTACACTGAGCGAATTTAACTTAAAGATCACAAGCTGAAAGGGAGAGTACACAGGGAGTGGAACAGCACTGTTTGCTCAAGGGACCCAACCAAAAATCCACATTCATTATTCAGGCTGTTACACAAATCAATTGGGATCTTTAGGCAGACAGAGTGTGATCCTGCTGGACAAGGTGGTGTTGTTGTATTCCCTGGTTTTGTTTCCAAGCAGTCTGGCAGGGATCACAGATTTCTTCCTGTTTTCCTGGGAGCAGATTTCATGGCCCCAAGTGCATGTGATGATATGGACAGAGGAACAAACTGGCCACGAACCCAAGCACAACTTTCCCTCCATATGTTCCATGACATGAAATGGGCTGTCAGGAACTGTTGATAAGCAGCCTGCTCTCATGTACAGAACTCTGTATAACCATTTCAAAGGTCTGACCAGCAAGGAGGGCATTTCCCTGACTGTCCTGCACACCTGAACAGGCAGCTTGCTTCAATTCAGATGTAAAAACTATAGCAATTCTTGTAAATCCAGCTGCACTCTCAAAATTCTCAACTAAATCCTTCAACTTCCAGTGTGAAAAATATTAAAAAATGTGGTTTCTTCAACTGGTTCCACACTCTCCTCCCACTCACATATGCTTGACTGAAGCCAACCATGAAGGACATTTCTTCTCTGATGTTCAACCTTTCTTTCCTCAAGAAGAATACAGGAATTAAAAAACTTTGAACTGCAAACTTTTCCAGTTCTTCAGAATTGCTGCAGTTTGCCTTTACCAAGTTATTAACAGCTTAAACATAATTCTGCTTTATCTCAAAGGTCCTTTGGCATGTGTACATGCTGATAATTAGGTGAGCTACATTTATACTTCTGCCTGTAATATCTGCTATGGCTACTGATAATCCCAAATTTGCTAATGTATTATTACAATAAAAACAAAACTGATGTGTAAGGAACTTAATGCAAATAATACTTTCAGGCCCAGCCTGTAAAGGCTTCAAAAAGCTTAATGATCTTCTCAGATGTGCTGTAACAACAAAGAATCTCATAGTTCAGTGTCAAATGTCTGCTAGAAGCCAATGTTCATCACAACTGGAATGACTTGTTCATCATAGATTCCATCAATAATTGTTTCAGTATGTGAACGTGATCAATGTTGCTCTCGTCAAGTATAAATCAAGCTGGGTATTTTCTAATGGGACTTTCAGCATTCTCATGGATCATGCTCACAAGTAAGATTTAATCAATGCACGAGCTCAAGTGACCAGGCATCTCTCTCAAAATGGCAATTATTTACAAATTCAAAACTACAGAAAAATCCTAATGTTCTTGGCATGGAAAGTTTAAATTATGTGACCGAATACTGAAAGAGGCAAATAAAGTGACTGCAGCACTGGATCACATCAGATCAGAACTGCATTTGGAGCTGCCTGATTTAAACTCAGGTAACACATTTTAATTATTATAGCTGAACAGTGATGTCAATGGGCATTAGACCTAGAGTACAAAAAACAACATTTATCAGAGACAAAAGAAAATACCAAATTACCCATTTAATCTCCTAGAAAAGTGACTCCATTTCTACAAGTTAACAGCAGTAATAAAAGTAGATTCACTTCTTTTTTTGTGTCACTGTCTGAGCAAAGCCAACTAACCCACATGAGAAGCAACACTGCTGCTGCTCAGCTCCTTTCTTCTCAGTTTCTTCTTTCTACTACTTAAACTAATTAAAACATGGTTCTGGGATGAGCTGTCACAGACAGATGCAGACTGACCTGGGTATTATACTATAAAAACTGTTTTCTGATCTCTGTAGTGACTAAATAAAGCTAAAATATTACTTAATTAGACAAAACATTTATTGAATAGGATAATTTTAAAAACTAATCTTAAAACCAATCTTAAAGCCTGTTTATGACTGTAAGGAGTTTTAATTTAAATGCTGTATTTTGGTCATTCCAGAGCAGTTTTAGGCTACAATTGTGCTGCACAGCTGCCCCCACGTTTGGTTCACCTCCCACTCCTATTTCAAAGGGGAAGTTCTGCCAGCACACAGATCCAGCCACGGTGTGTGGAGTGCAGGATTTCTCCAGGGGAGAGAACAGTGGGATCTGGATATCCAGAGGGTAGGGAACCTCTCCCTGCCTCAGGAACTTGGAGAAACCAAACCCTGCAAGGTCTCCTGAGAAGTTACACCACAGCCTCTGTCCAAGGCCAAAAGACAACTATTATTTGTGAACTCAACTCCCTCCAGCAATGACCGATAAGACTGTCTTAATATCTGAGAGTATTTTCAGACTTTTTCAGATGCATTTCACATGTTTTTGTATTTTGTCAGCTCAGGTAATGTTAGAAGTGGAAGGGAAACCTGGTTTCTTTGTGCTCAGAAGAGAACAGCAAAAAGTGCACAAGGGTTGCTCAGTTACTTGCCCCTCAACTGACAGATACCCTTCCTTTTATAATAATTTCTGATATAAAAGAAATAGAGTTATATATTGATATATAATTCAGGGGATTATATATTTTCCAATTAAATGCCTTTCAACCTTTGCTCTTTAAAGGTTATAGAAATTCATGATTTTAGCCTCTCCTCAGACTTCCTATCTTTAGTCATAAGGTCAATCAAATTCCCCTTTTCAAATGTCACATTTTTAAAGAATATGGTAACCAGAACAAAAATCCTAAGTGAGGTCAGAAGACTTCCTAACCTTTACACATATTCCTTGCATTCTTATTTCATTACTGGCTGTTGTACCCCTTCTCCTTCCCCTTCCTTCCTCTCTCCTTGTCTCATGTGCGAGACAGATATTTTACTGATGTCTCCATAGTTTAAAATTATAGGTAGATCCAATCCCCTTCAGTTCTTTTGGGGCTGCTACTTTGCTGTAACAACTTGCAGAAGAATTTCCAGGCCCTCTCTTTACCCCATAAATGCTTCTGATGAAATACTACTGTTTGATGGTTCTAAGCTATATGAAGTTTACTTTTAGAAAGGATTACATTAAAATAAACTCAATAAACTTGTGTGAGTTACATTTGCCATTATTTCCGAGCTGTATATATCAAATTCAGGTTTTTTGAAGAGCCACATTTATTAAGATACAATCTGAACCGCTAAAATTTGACCATTCCTTTAAAGAAATTCAATCAAGAAACCAACTCAAAAAAACTCAAACCACTGTTGCTCTAAACAGTCCCTGTTATATCACTGGTGTCTAAATTACTAATCTGGTTAACATATTTTGCTGTCAGGGTTAAGATAAACCATCTGGACAATTTTGCTACAAATTCTTTCATGGCTAAATGTAGCTTTTATTGTAATTTGTCTCATTTCCTCCTAATATAACAAGAGAATGTTGCTGTGTGGATACACTCCAGTGACCTGAGAGACCTTTCCAGCAACTCCAAAATGTCTCACCACAAACTTTTTCTTGATCATCACCATTTTCTTGTTATTTATCTTCTTCCAAAACTGTGATACTGGAATCACCTGCTAAAAAAAATGCCAATTCCATCAAAATCCTGAAACTGGTAACTAATTTTTTTCTGAGTTTATTCCTTTTAAGAAACTGGCAGTTGGCTTTTCAGCCACATCAGAATAACCAGGGGCTCTCAGAGTTCTCTTACTGCACCTCTCCAGTGTCCCTTCTCTCTGTTATATTAATTCCAAAAGTCTCTCATAAACTGCAATCCAGTGACCTCACCATGTAAATCCATGGCTTTATTGGCATGTTTGACCACACAGAATTCAGCAAATTCACTGCACAGGGAACATGAGTCATGCTGAGTGTTTGGGCATTGCTCCCTTCTCCCCGGTTTAGGGCAGCCCAGTTAACATCTACTCACATGCAGGGTCATGGCAAAGACAATACAGATGGTCAGACACCTTCTCCAAAAAATAAATATATCAATAAATGAAACCTTTTGAATCTCGTGAGCTGGTTGTTTTGCTGTGATTTTGGGATTTTTCCCTTCCAAGGGGGGGGGGGGGGGGGGGGGGGAAGGGAAAAAAAGCAACTCTGCTCTTTCCATTTCATTGTTTGACTAACTAGAGATTGAAATTCACCACTTCCTCCCCTAATCGCTAGGCAAATTAAATTTCCTCCTAAAATGCAAATTCATTCCATAATATAAAAATGAACACACAGAGGCAGAAAGGTTTACATGTCAAATGGCAATTTTCCTAAATGGCTCACACTTTAACTTGTTTTCTTTTTTCGTATCCTAGCCATGACAAAAGATTTAATGGCCATCATTACTCAGATGTTTTGTCAGCATACCATGATGAATGCACTCTTCCTGGGTGTTATTCAGTTACCTCACAAGATTTCTCTTCTGTGTTACATTAACAACACCCTTCATACTTAACAATTTGATCTATTACACATTTGACTAATGTTACCCATTAGAGTTCTGTGCAGACTCCTTGATTCAGGGAAAGATAGTTATTAAAATTAAATATGTCCTTGCCTCTTAAAAATGCATTTTCTTTAATTACTAATATACATTAAATAGGATTGATCCATTAGAATAGATATCCCATAAGCTGCCCATGAAAGTAAGTGTAAAGAGAACATATCATCCATTAATTATAACCATTCCTCTCGACCTGTGGAGGTGCTGCTACTTCCTCTCTTAAAACTTTCTCCTCTGGATCGTAAGAAAGGAGATAAGAAACAGGAAGGAAAGAGGGGGAAAATCCAAAATCCTGCTCAGCTCCAGGACATGGTGAGTGCCCAAGGAGCAGCTGAAGGATCCTGCCCCAGGAGGCAACACTGCATAGCTGTAGCTCCTTCAGTCTCCCAAATCCAACCACACACCATCACTATCCACAGGCTCAGACTAGAAGGGACTGCACACCAGGACAGCTTGAAGGCTGAATCCAAATATATTAAAATGTGAAGGATCAGAGGTGCAAACTTGGGGCAGAACAGCCCAGCATGGCACAAGAGCACTGGTGAAAAACACAAATCTTCACATACCAGACCCCAGAACCTACAACATTTCTTTTTTAAATAGTCATTTTTGCTGGAAAACTTAAGCTACCAGTAGATATTGGAACATGCTTTAGACACTCATTCAACTAATGATTGACATTTCAAGTAAACTCCCAGCTGACTGTGGGTAATCAATATGGATTTTTAATGGCACCTATACATCTTGCTGGATTTGACAGAACTTGCAAACAAGTAATCTTCAGGAAACTATTTTGCTCAATTATAAAGTATGTAAAAAAAGACAAATAATGACTATCTAGACATCATGCACTTCACTCAGAAGCATCAACAATACCGATAAATTACTTAAAATTGTTTTACAGTTTTTGTTTTGTCTCTTAGTTTTAGAGAACTTGGATGATGGGTCTACAAATAGGCTGTTCATTCTAGTCCAAAAGATTACAGAATGGTTTATTTATATTTCTTCCCAGCAGTATTTATACTCATGATTTTTTTTCAAAGGGTATTCAGAACTTAGTACATATTAGTTGAACTGATCCTGCATAAAACTGTTTGAAATAATACATCAAAATTTATAATGTTTAGAAAAAAGCACCTTTCACGCTTTGATATAAGTATCATAAAATCTTTCCATGGAACTACTTTGAGCAATGGGTTCTTAGCTTGAGTTGAATTCCCCTCTGCAAATACCTGTAATTGTAGGTAACATTTTACACAGCAAGCAATAAAAAATAATATGAAAATGTAGTGTTAACATTCCCTAGAAAACCTCTCAATATTTATTTTATATTATCTGTTATTAAAGATAACAGAACAGAAGCACTGCTCACCATCTTTGTTTTCTCCTGTCCTGTTCAAACTGTTTATTTTCCCTTTCTGTCCTACGGGAATTATTTGCACAATTAAACCTCACCAAGACCAGCACAAATTGTTTGCACAAATGCCACAAGCCAGATATGAGATTCAGAAAATCCAGCTCATTAGAGCTGCAAAAAGTTATGGACTGTTTTTATATACAGGTGAGGGCATCAGTCATTCCATGCAACTGCAAACAGGAGAGACACTGTCCTGTTCTCTCATGGAGAAAGGAGCAAAGCTGGCAAAATCAGACCTGTTTCAGACCATCAATTAATGAGTGAAATTCCTTTCATACCATAAATTAAACATTCCAAGCTGTTATTATTAGATTACAGACAAAACTAAATATAGTGAATTTTTAGTGTATTTGCCTACAGCACTGTCTGGTTTGTTCCACTGAAAAGTCTGTATTCCAGTTCTAACAGCCCAGGAATTGCTCAGAACTCGAAATTTTGCAGGCGCCCATTTTTACTGACAACCTTTACAGAGACATGTGGTGAGATACAAATCCTCTCCAGTCACCATCTGAAAGCAATCAGTGGCATGGGACAAAAGTCATATTTTAGGGGAGAATGAATCCTTTTACCTTTTTCTTTGGAACCACGATGGAAAGCCCTGCAGCAGAATGTGAGGCATCTCCAGAGGGGGTCAGTTAAGGAACAACATGATGACTGTAGCTGCAGCACAAGAAAAACTCTGCTTGTATTTTTATTACAAGGGGACAGCCTGAAGAGGGGGGAAAAATCCACTCTCTGCCACACTCCAATTTATGTGACAAACTGAATTAATTCCCACATGTCAGCATCCATTTCAAAGCCCCCTGTGGAAACCAGAAGTCCATTTCCAAAAGGAGACAGCTGTCTGTAGCCCCATCCCGAAGAAATCCGCCTGTCACACACACACACCCCCCCCCACCCCCCCCGGCCCAGCGACCACAAAAGCCACTTCAGAGGAAAAAAAATCTGGGTAAAGTTTTGTCAGAAAGAAAAAAAAAAAAATCTGAGAAAAAATAACTTATGGAACACCATTTCTTGCCTTCAGAATTTGTACCATTTGTACCGATGTCAGATCATTACTTAGCACAAACAAAAATATTTATCCTGGGGATTGCAAACACATGAATGCATTTGATGACAACTTCCTTTTATAGACCCTGAGCTTATTTCTGGCCTCTATTATTCCTGGTGAAGGATTTCTCTTCTGTACAGGGAAAAAAGTCAGGTGTAAAATCGAACAGATAACCCAAGAAAGCCATTTGGTCATGAGGTTCAGCTCTACAGAGGGCTGCACCCCAAACCTCTCCAGGGCTTCTGCCCTCCTCTCCAGGAAAAGGGATGCAGCTCAAACAAAGGGAGAGGTCAGCAGGGTAAGGAGAGAGGTGTTTCTAGGAGTTCTCATTCCTAACCTCTCTACAAAGACTCCAGAAACAAGGAAGCACTGAACTGTGTGCACAGACCAGGGCTGAGAGGAAGAGGACAAGGAGCTTCTCCCACATGCCCAAGTGAATGCCAGCACTATCTAGGAGCAAATCAAGGAGCGATTAGAGTATTTCAATAAAATCACAGTGGTTCCTGCAATCCAGGATTTGACTGGATTTTTAGCCTCAGCAGAGCTGCACCCACCAAAGCCTGCACTGCAACTCCTGGCCTGATCCTGAGCTGAATTCCCTGATGTGGCCTATTGGCCATTCATCTGTCTGCAGTTCACTTAGAACTAAACGTAGCACAGGAAAAGGACACTTCAAAGCAACTCTACAGAGTATTGTGAAACACTCTTAAGAGGTTTGGGGCATTCAAGGAAGAATCATTCCAGCCTCCTAGAGAGAAACATCAGTGACCCAAACACACTCTATGCAGATGTCATTGGTTTTGTCAACTGTGTCAGCTCAACAAATACTAGAAATTGTATTTATCTCCTCTGCCCATTTCCCATTTACACAGAGTTGAACAGACTCGTAATTAACAGCCTCAGAGAGAGTCAGCTCCTGAAATTAGGCAGCAGTTAATGAAGAGAAGTGAGGAGGTTTGCTTGAAAGAGAAATACCTACACAAAGCACAGGCTTACACAGCTTAGGGCAGACTCGTTGCAATCTAACAAAATACTACAACCATGAAATCTATTATGAGAATGCTCCATATGAAAACCATCACAGGATTAATTTCAAGAAGGGAATTTCTCATGCAAGCTTTGTACTCTAATCTGAACTTTTACTGTAAGCATTCACATTCAGTTCAATTATATTTCAGGGGATATTTAGCCAAATACTCTGGAAAATTTTTCTTGCTCTTGTCTACTTTAGGAATTAGAGGGGACCAGAGATCACAGCTGTCTGGAACAAGATTATGTTTGTAAAGTACAAAAATATTAAAGATGGGAATACTTTTAAAACAAACATAAAACTCTCAAAGCAAACACAGATATCTTTCATCTTATTAAGAAAACACATGAGTATTTCCTTTTTCATTCTCTACAATAGAGTCTTATTCAATTGTATTAAAAAACCCTGACAAATTCCAACAGGCTTCCCTCTTCCACACAAATTTCTAACCAATTCTGTAAGCATACACTGTGCAGCAAAGAATGTTTGGGGAATAAATGATGCCATAGCAAAATAAAATGCACCAATTCCTGCACAGCAAGCTCTTGAAAGGATTCCAAGATTAAAGGAACACAAAAAAATGAATTACCCTTTTTCACCCCTCATGAGAGTAATCCTCCAGGTCAGCTTTGAGGTACATCTGAAACGAATGGTAAACTGTTTGGTAAACAGAAGGATTTTTCAGCAGCCCTTTTTGAAGGAAGCATGGGAAAGTTTAGATCTAATCACAGCATAAAGATGAGTTCAAACTAAGGTTGGATCTTTTTTACACATCCTGCCTATGAAACACACTGCATGGAATGTCCAGGGGCTCCAAGGGACCCATTCATACCAGTGACCTACTGTCTCTGCTTTTATTTTTAGCAAGTACTTTGGTTTTCTTAGGAAGAACTTGTATATGCTACTTATAATTTTGTATCTTGAATTAGTCCCAGTAAGACAGACACTGGTGTCTCACTTACCATCACTTCAGCAAAGACAGAAAGAAGCTGAAAGTAACAGAACACAACAGAAGTTTTTATGTTTTCCAGGAGTTTGGTTTCCAGCTTGTGCCGAGGGTTCTGTGCCACCCTGACCCCAGGCAGGGCACCGGTAGATGGTGGTCCCAAAGGCTGCTGTTATCAGTGCAGCCACAGCCTGCACTGATAAACACCTACAAATCTTCTCATCCTTACTCCCCTGATGCACAATTCAGGCCGAAATACGCAGCTTACAACCCAGCGAAAAGCTTCTCCCTGATTTCCTGCAAACACTAGAACTGGGAATTCTCAGCGCTTCAGAGCAGGCAGAGCTTGAACACGACCTCCTCTCCCCACACACTGCACTCAGCTGGTGTGGAACAAACCCACAGGAAAGTTCCCTTTCTTCATCCCATTTTTAACGGGAGCGATGGGACCCTGGCAGGAGCTGCGGCTCCAGCGCTGACAGGAATCATCCCACCTATGCCTAAAACAAACCCAGCCAACTCTCAGCTGCAGAAACAGCATTTGTGTTCCTCCAAAAAGGGATGGCAAGTCTTTAATTATTAAACCAATTGCATTTAGCAGATGGTCAAAGAAAAGTACTTTTAAAAAGTTGCCCAGAGGGTTATAAAAACGAACAAGCCCCAACAGCTGCCAGCTGGTGCGTGAAATCAATAATGAGAAAACGAGTCCGACTGTATCTTTGTGCTCATTGTCTGGCCCAAGCCTGCCAGGACAAGGGAGTGGGACGTCACAGGCTGGCTGAATGGATTACGTGGATCTAATTAGGGAAAGACAAACATCTGAAGCGGGGCTGGAAGCAGGGAGCCCGTGTGAGGTGGACGGATGGCCCCAAACGCATGGACCCCCTCAGCTCCAGGGCCCCCAGGTTCCCTTTTGGAAAAGCCAAAATTCAGCACAAGCACCAAAGACAACTTAGGCAAACATACAGAATGCTTCACTGATTTTCTACAGTTCGTGTACAGCCTTAAAAATCAATGAAAGTGCACAAAATTACTGAATTAAAATGTTATGTGAATGCTTTTCTGTATTTAATCACTATGAAGTGTGGCTAAGGATATAAATTAATGTTAAGTCTCAGCCTCCGAGGAGCACCAACCTGGTTATCACTGCTTTTTGTTCTCCAAACTATGCTCAGATTAGTTTTTTAAACTATGGGCCTCTCATCAACCTTAAAACAATATTAAGTTTCTACAATAACATGACAAGACTTCAAGCAAAAATGCAGAGGAAAAATAAACATTACTGAGGAGGTAAAAATAAAATTTTACAAAGCAAATTTGTTTTATTTAAATAATTTTAACAAACAAAAACTTACCATAGGGACCTGATTACCTTGTACATAATAAACAACAGATAGTTTTTGGTTTAATAACTTACTCCATGGCCAAAATCTTCCCCTAAATCAGCAGAAACCACCAGTTTAGTTCAGCAAGCATTAGGGGTTTTGTTTGGAGGGGTAGGAGGGGTTGTAGTGTTTTTTTTAAGGTTCGCTCTGGAGAATGATGGGTTATTTGATGAACAAGGGGATGGGAGAGGAAAGCAGTCACATACAAGAGTAAACAAAACAGAACTGAGAAAAGCACATTAAATAAAATTTCAGCTGCAGCAGCAGTGTGCTTAAAAAACAGAGCCACCTCACAGTTAGAGACAGAAGCCTGTCAAATCCCAGGATCTTACTGACTTGTCACTGTGGTTTTTTCAGTGAAGGTCCACGGATAAACAGACAGAAAAGCAGATTAAGATAGGCAGAATAAATTATTAATTGCTGCTCAAGACAGCCAAGATAACTCAACACAAAAGCATTCCAAATGTTATTTTTAGCATATAAATAGTACACTGTGTTTTAACTTAATCAACTGTTTTCTTTATCAGATTTTTATCTGAAGATGGGAACAGCACACGTCCCTTCAGCTCCCATCAGCTGCTACACTTGGTAGGATTTTATCTTGGAGAGAAAACAGAGCTCTGAACTGGAACTCCATCAGCTGGTGTTGTAGTTACTCTGGACAGGACATATTGAAAATTTTCTTGTGCACACAAAGCCCCTGGTCCGTATTAATGCATTGAAAGTGACACTTCCTGGGGACATTCGGATACAGACCATGCAATTAGCATTGGTTTATGCACTGGAATCTGCTTTTTGCAAATAAAAATCTGGCTTTATCTCCACTCCCGTGACAGCCACAAGCCAGCCACACTGTGTGCAGGGTGCTAGTGCTGGTCTGCATGCAGTGAGCAAATATGATGCACAATTATTTCCATTCTGACACATATTTGAAAAGTAGAGAGACGGCTTCTTGGATGTGCCTGGAACTGGATTTTCATTGCCATCATAGTCTGCTTCTGTTTTTCAAAAAATTCCTGGATTTGTAAACAAGGTCTATTTTCAGAAGCTCAATTTACCTTCTGTTATCACATAAATTCTGTATCAATAAAGTGCCACCATAATTTTTCTTTTCTGCTGCTCAGCAAGGCTTACTTTCAATCACACAATATATGAAATGTAGATTGCTAGCAGTGAGCATAATTTTGTCTATTCATTTATTTAGGAATCCTGCAGTAGATTCCTGAAACACTGCTTACAGCAGAACTGTAAACTAAAAGGCACTGGAATAATAAAGATAAGGCTGTCCCATTTAGAAAGGGAAATTTCTACATTCTTGGGTAAACAGAGAGCTCTCATAAATCGAGCAGTGCCTTTTAGTGCTGTCAGTGTGACTTGAGTCTAGATGGCCCATTGTGTTCCCTAAGAAACTTACTTAAAATATTTACTGTAGAATTGTTTTTAGTGAGAATGATGAATAAAGTTAACTCTTTTTAACAAAATATTCTGTTAAAAGTACGCTTTTCATGAAGTTCCTTTTAATATCTGAATAAGCACATCACTTGTAAGAACCACGACTTCCAGGCTCTGTATTTGTATGTGTGCACAGAGATTACAATGACACACAGATGTGAGTCTTGTTTGTAACCTAAAACTCTGAATTTTACAGGAATTGTTATATTTTAATCAAATTCTGCAACCTGTAAGTCTCCATCCTCTTCTAATGACAGTTACACAATGTCTTGCCTTGGATAAACCTAACTATATGCACCAGTCCTGGTTCAAAATCTCCATGAAAAAACATTGAGATAGTTGCGCTCAATCCTCTTTATTTGTATATCCAAAAAATTTTCCCATCTGACACTCAGATTATTTACTGGAAGATTGAGGGAAATAGCAGGGAATCTGTAAAAGGAGGGGGGAAGATAATGATAAAAGAAACAGCAAAGAACATGAGACCATTTCAGTCAGTGTCAGCTGTAACATAAAAATATACCATCTGAAAGAGGTTTGGTGTGCAGTGAAAAACCACCAGAGGCTGTCAGTCCAGCCCAGAGTGAACAGACATCCCCCCAAGAGTCCTGCAGCCATGACCAGCAGAGCTTGGCAAACCCACCAGAGATCAGGCATCGCAGAGGCAGAAGAGGAAAAAAATCACTCTTACTTCTGGAATGGCTCACAGTGTGTGTGGAGCATGGATAAACACACCTATTTAGGGATGCCTTGCAGAAGCTGGGAATTGAAGACTACAGATGAGCCAACCCCACTTTCACAACCACTTTTACAGAAAACACAAGTTTACAACAAAGCTTCAAAGCCCAGTGGAACACTGAATACACAAGACCAGCCTCTGAAACATTCTATTATCTACAGCATTTTACCGATCACTATTATATTTCTTCTTAACCTACAATAAACACTTCTATAAATATATTCTTTTTGACCAGGTAACTCCTACTCAAGCAGCTCATTTGGCTAAAAAAAACCCACATTAAATTAATCTAAGAGCATGTGCATAAGTTGAGACCTGGTCATCTTCTACTCTCCTGCTTTTACTACACAAAAATAATCTCATTTGTGTTTGTGCAAAAAAATTCTGCGTTAAGAAAAAGGAACTTTCAACTTCAATAACACAAGTTATGTTTAGCACAGCTGAATAAATGTATTTAAAAGTCATTGATAATTTAGATTTTACATCATGAAATGCTGCTTCCAAAGTGAATGAAAATGGGGTTTTAAATTTTTTTTTAATTATGTAAGTCTTACTAGAATACAAACATCCTTAGTGGAAAAGCCAGCAAGGGTTAATTATGTCATGATGTGTTACGATTGTCACAGGGTGATGGTAAAAGGACACTAATGGTGATTTTTTTAAATTCTATTTCAGAAACATTCACAGAAAAGAATCTATATATTAATAACTTGCTCTGATATGAACAAAACAACTCTTCTGCACTGCAGTTATAAAAATACAAACAGCCTGGCATGAGCACAATGACCTGGATCACCTTCAGTCTAAACAGCAGCCAGCCTCTGCACCATTTCTCAAAGATAAATGCAGGCAATTACAGAAATACATGGTGAGTATCAGCCAAAATCCAGCCAAAAAACCAGCACAAAAATACAGCTAAAAAATCAGGAATGGTTTATAAAAAATACTAAAACTTTTCAAAAGCTATATTTATGAAATATTTATCATAGAAGCACTGCCATTTATGAAATTCAGAGATTGTCTGCACCTAAATCAGCACATTAAGGTGCAGTTAAAGTACCTGAACAACCTTAACCCTGTCTCCACCTGAAGGGCTCAGATCTAAGGATCCTCAGGACATTGTAGGCAATCGTGTATTTGACAGATGCAGTGACTTTTAAGATATAAAAGTATAAAAGAAACTTCTGAAACTTAATTATTCTTTGTCACAGAGTAAGCACTGGAGCCCATCGTGGCACACCCAAAAGCTTGCCTTTATCTTCCTAACTTGGCCAAATCTCTTCAAGGAGTTAAAAAAAGCTCAGAAGCTCAGTGTTACCAAAATATCAGAAAATTGTATAGCAGTAGTTATGCTAAGGCTTCTTGGCTAGCATTAGGGCACTAGGCCTTGGGAAGGTAGCCTGGGAATATGCTGGGTCTGTGGAAACAATAATCAAAGGGATTAGCAAAGCATGAAGAACATGCTGTAAGGGAAAACCGTCTTAAAGATAAAGTTTGAAATATTACTAGAAGGGGGTCTAGTGACGGGGGAAGGTAAATTTTGGTAATTAACCTATAGTTTTAAATAAGACAAGCATGTAGAATTTATTACTTTAGAAGCCTGTTACCTAGTAGCTGAACGTCATTGCTTTATCAAAATTTTTTCTGTTTGTAATCTTTGTAAAAAGGTATAAAAACCTGAGTCTTGATGAGGGTCTTTGGGAATCCTGATTTGGGACGTTGGTCCCCAGGTCCCCGGGCCCTGAATAAAGCACGACATAAACTGACTCCTTGTTAGTTTGTGTTTTAACTTCGTTCCGGGCAACATCAGGAGGTGGGTTTTTGAAAAGCACCTGCTGTTGGATTAACTCTTTTCTTTACATTGACAAGACTGAACAATGTCACATAACTACTGCGTCTGGTTTCAATGGAAGTAGATGGGTTTCCTTTGGAAAATCTAAGGCTCTCTGGGGTGATTTCTGACTCAATTCTGCATCAACAAGCAAAGATCACAGTCAAAAATTGCACCTCTGCTTCTCCAAGTTCCTCTTCAAAAAAACCAACTCACTAGCACTGATGGTTGTTTTTTAAAGATTACATTTCTTTCAATCAGTGAATTTCCAAAAGGCATTACTGCCTGGGAGAAGGTGCAGAGCTAAGGTAATGTTATTTTGTTCTTCAGGAAGGAATTTCAAAGAAGGCAGGAAGGAAAACCAGGAAGATCAAGATGAGTAACAAAAATACCGGTAACAATCAGCCCTGTGTTACTGATCCCCCTTGGACATGGCCATGCAGGAGCCAGGAACAGCTATCCCAAGTTTGGGTTTTACCATCAGTGATTTACTCTGTAATTCCAAACCTTTCTGAAACTGAGGGTTCCTGCAGCTCTCACAAGAGGCAATTTGCCTGAGGTTTCATGCAAGACCTTTTAAACTGATTTTCATGTGTTATTAGTTCATAATACTGGCGTCTTTGGCTTGCTTTTTAAGGTTTTTCTATCACAAGGACATGCAGAGTACAGCTCTACTGAAAACTGGCTTGTTGGGCTGTTCACACAAAGTTATGACTCTCAAAGCAGTGAATGCAGGTCCATGCTCCATGATGAACTCCATGATGAATCAGTACACTTGGAAATAAACTTAAAATTCCACCTGAAGTTTTCTACAGCTTACAGTGGGGATATGTTGTCTTTGCTGAAGCACAGAGATCTCCACTACCTCTTTTCCCTATCTATCTATTTCAGGTATTTCCAAATTTTGGGATATCTCCTTCAGACAGATTCTCTACATGTGTATTTCCATTATTTATATTTGTTCACAGTTTAATACTTTCTAATTTGTTAATTTGTTGACCAGAATCCAACATGTAAATGTATGGAGCTGCTTCCATTAATGAGACCAGGAATCTTTGTAATAGTGGCTCTTTAGGGAGAACAACAGAAAGACCAAAGTAATTCCTCTAATATGGCATTGACCATCTCCCTTTTCTTTCATCTTCTTCAAAAATACAGGTAAGACATCAGTCTGCCCCTGTATTTACACTGCTTCAATTCCCAGTTAAATAATATAAAAATAGATGAAAGATCTATCTTTGTCTTGGACTGTTTTCAAAACTGGACACCAATGACACTTGATTCCCCTGATAAAATTCTGTCTACCCAAAATATTCTTGCCTGCAATGAGAATTGCTGGTAGCGACGGCTAAATCAAATGGAGTAGGAGTTTCAGGGAGCAATCCAGACTACTGCAAATATTAAAACACCACTTGTGGACTTCTGGCTACATCTCACTTTCTGATTTATCATAAGCTCTATTACTAGGTAATTTGCTCAGTAAAACTCAAGACCTTTCACCCTGCTACTACCAGAACTCTAAGAATACACACTTAAAACAAGTGCTATAGTAATCCTGGATACTCCTATAGAGGAGAACTGCTTCCTCTGTAATTCCAGATCCATTAAACTGAGGGGAGGCAGCCAAGAATCCCTCTGAACCCACAGATCGTCCATGTAGCACCGAGCTATATTTTCCACGTTCAGTGCTCAAGCAGCAGCAGCCCATAACAAAAAGCTGCATTCCCAACTGCATCCTAATGGGATCTTCCCAACTCCGGTGCTGCTGCTGGGCTATCAGCACATGAAAGTCCCGGAACAAGAACTGAAACAACGTGATGGGTGCCCATTGTCCTTGAAACCTGCTTCCTCCTCGGTCCCCTTTGTGAGCAGGGCACGCACACAGCCTCGATCCATCCACGCCTGCATTCACAGCTCACCAATACTCATACACAGCAAGGTCAGATTTTTTTTTTTTTTTTTTTTTTTTTTAATATTCTTTGATTAATGCTGAGAGCTGCAGCATGTTTAGACACGGTCGTGACCCCAGGCATCCATTTAATCAAATTTCTCTGCTGCTTGTCCCAGTGGAGCCATCGTAACAAGAAACTCTCTCAATGAAAAAAAAAAAAAAAAAGGAAAAGAAAAAGAAAAGGAAAAAAATGCACACTTCACATCTCACATTGTTTACATGCTGTTAAGTAATTATTGCACTTTTCAACCCCTACAGGCCATCAACAGACAAGTCACCTCCTTGGAGATTCTGTAAAGCTTATTCAGCTGTATATAATTCATTTTGTCTCTTTCCTTCATTGTGAAGCTAACTGCTTAGCTTAAAGACTTCTTTATGAATACATAAGTACATGGTGTCCATGCTAAAGATCTCACTAATTATAAGTGTATTTATCATATACAAAGTGTTCCCAGCACTTCTTTCCCAAAGCCATCCTACTCCAGCTCTACCATCCAGCAGTTTCTCACCATGTATTTACCCAAATACTCACATGTGCATGCTGCATTGCCCTGGAATTCTGTCATTACCTGAGTGACCCAGCAAGTTGCTCAATATTTGCTCAGGAGTTTTCAATAACACTCTGATCTTTTATGCAGCTCTTCTCCAGGGCAAAGTGCAGAAAAGAGCCAGGCAGGTAATAAAGAATTACAGTTTGCCTTTATCTAATAGCTCCATCAGTCAGAGTAACAGAGTTGGATAAAATGGTAACATATTCACCTGGCTCTCCTTAATTGCTACCCTAGGATGCAAAAAGTAGGGGCAAGAAAAAAGTTTATTTCTAATTGCAGTTCAGAAATTAGAGGTGAATGACTGGAAAGCATCGAATACCCTCCTCTCCAAACTCAAATGGAAACTGACTGAAGACAGCATTACAACCACAAAAGCAGGTGTCTGGGGGAAAAAGGGAAGGGGGGAAACAGTGTGGATTTGGGAGAAACAAAAGGATTTATTTGACATTCTGGCTTCTTTTTTTCTGAGTGTCTTCTTCCATCCAGAAAGAAAAATATTCATATTAGCTGGCAGAGTTATGAGAAAGATGGTGACACGATGTGCAGAGCATCCTGCTGAGGAATTCTACACACTCAGTGTACTCTAAGGACCAGATTTTCACAGTCTCATCAAAACTTGTCTACTAAATAAAGGGCTACCTGGATCAAATGGGACAGTAAGAAAGGAAGAAAGCAAAATGAAAGGGGATGCTGGAAGATTAGGATCACTAGGAATGTAAGTAACAAGGATAATATCAGGCATAAGTAAACCACTGGGTATGTGATAACTGAAATTCTGCCTCATCTAAAGTTGACTCCTGCACACGGCACATGATAGAAACAGCCAGTTTTTGACAAAACAGTCCCTTCAAACAGAAATAAATCTCAGCAGATCCAACACACCTCTTTACTCGCAAAACTCTACTGAAACTTCTATGTACACACTTGTAAATATGACTGCATTGTTCCATTTCTTTTTAACCCAAATCACCTTTGAAGAAAAGGACCTTTCACATTTAACTTTTGTGGGAATAGGAAATTGTCACTGATACAAAGTAAATTTAGGAATATGGGTTAATTAAAAATTAAAAACAAACCCTTTCTCCTCAATCTCACACATTACTCACTGCTACAGAGAAACATTCTCAGCTGTATTAATTATTTGATATTCATCACTTTCTCCAGAGAATAACTGACATGCACATGAACAGTAAAATAATTGCATTGAGCAAACTCTACCTGAATTGTTGAAATGTATGACTCATGCAGATTATTAAATTAAGTAAATACTAGTGACTCTTTTTTACTATAATTTGTTGAGCTAAATATTATGGAATTTATCAGCTGGAATAGTACCTACAACTCATGTAACCATTCAACATTAAATTCTTTTGTTTCTTGATGTTATCTAACTCAAAAATCACTTTTGACAATATTTAAAAAAAGAAGAAACTAAAATTTTGTGTCAAGAGCATAATTTGTTTCCACAAAGGCTACACATGCATTGTACAGCTTCTCTGTTAGCACTTTTTACCCAAGGGCAGTGTTGGTGTAATGTAGATGTAATAATGATGTTATTATAACCCTGTTCTCAACTGCTTTTACAGAGACAGCAATATTAAAGTCAGTATTTTACATTCCTGCAAATTACTCATGATTTAAACTGAAGTTTTCCACACCTGGTATCTGCTTCCATCTTAAGTTTGAGATGAAACCACAGAAAAACAGGCTGATGCTCCATTATTAATAAAACACCAGTATTTTCTTGCAAAACTTTAGCACCTCCACACACTGAAGTATGGGTTGGACTCCTCCAGGAAACTCATTCTGTAGAAAATATGAAAATATGTCAACTCCTCCTGGTGTTAAGATAGGGTTAATAATTTCTGTGACCGCAAAGCTGGGAATAGAGCCTCAGCTTCACTGCAACCAGGATGTTGCTTCCATTGTTCCAACCAAATCAAGTATAACTTTGCCTGGGTAATCGGGATGGGGGGAGAAGGAAAAGATTGAGATGGCTTGGAAATAAAGCTATCCTTTACTAGGTCGGGTGAAACTGTACCTAATCATCATAAAACAGATTATATAATTGTTGGTAGCTGAACGTGATTATTATCTCAAACTAGAATCATGAGAATCACAAGGGAAGATATTTACCAAAACTCATGCTTGGGTATATACAATAGAACAATGGAGGTTAATGTTTAACATAGAGTTGTATAATGGAGGGGTATAATATTGAGGCCTTCTTGGACCCTCGTTGGAGTTGGATTTAGATTTGTACCCCGGCTCCCAGAGCTCTCAATAAAGCGCCAACGTAATCATCTCCCTGATTATGTGTTTTTCTCGCTAACATTTTGGTGACCCAGATGGGACCCTGTGACCGCTGCTGAGGACCTCCTGTCCTGATCATGCTCCAGCCGACACCGAGGGATTCTCGGGGAGCCCATGGAGGCGGGACCCCCCGCCGCTCACAACGTCCCCTGGAGAAGAGGTAAGGTGCTTTATTCTGGTCTGGTGCCTGCCTGTCAGACATGGAAAAAGCTGCGCGTGGTTGGGCTAAGGAATTCCTGGTGTTGCCTAGGCGCCGTCCGTTAGACAGGGCGAAAGCCCTGAAGGTTCGGCATCAGTGGAGTTATGTACTGTAACATATGGAGAAGCTAAAAGGGTTAAAAGGGGGAGGTTATGGGTGGCAATGCCCCCATACCCGCTTCTTCTTTGGGGTGCTTGGTAGCACACTGGAAAGATGAAAATTTTGGTCAAGAATTACAGAAAGATAAATTGATTGATTATTGCAATACATGGTGGCCTGGTTATGTTTTGCCTGATAATCAGAGATGGCTGGAGAATGGATCTTTGGAACCGAATCTGATATCACAACTGATGGAGTATTGCAAACAAGAAGGGAGATGGGATGAAGTTACAAATGGTGATTTGTTTTATTTACAGGAAAAGCCAGAGTGGCTGGCTGAGTATGGGTTAAAAACAATGATCTTTGAAAACAATCAGTGCCTGGCTTGTGTCCAAGATAAGTGTAGTGTGGAACACTTGGTTTTGAGTGCAGGTTTGGGAAAAGGGGAGGGGGAGAATGATTTAGAAGCTGATTTGTTGGTGGGACCCACAGTTCCCACCAGTGCCCCCCTCGGCATTGAGTTCCACTCTGTTTGGTCTCACCCCACCTGATTCTCTTATCTCTTCCCACTTACGCCTACCCAATATGCTTCTCCTCAGAGATATCTCCTTCCCCTGTTGACATCTGCTCCTGTCCCTCTGAACCCTCATCTGTTGTTTTCACCTGGTCCTTCCTTCCCCAGGAAATATCCAAGATGTAGCTGTGATAAAGAGACATAGGGAGGGTGCAGAAGGAGCAGATAGTAGTGGGAGTGATGAAGATAAACCAGTAACCCTGGTATCTCATTGGACCCAGTCAAAATTGGCCCCTGCCTGGCCTAAGGCAGGAGGGGCAAGAGTTAAGTAATTTGGACAAAATACTTGAGGTGGCTTAAAGTTAATAACAATAGAGAAAAAGTGGCTGCTAAGAAACAAGGACAGAGTCTTCTGGCAGTTTTACAAGGACAAGGGTGAGGACGTAGTAGAACTGGTCGGGGCGGTAAAAGAAGTGGTTTTGGCAGAAGACATGAAAAACTAATAATAAATCAATGCACTTATTGGAAAGTCATTAGAAAAAGAGTGCCCAAACCGGTTTAGCCAGAATGGTCAGCCCCAAGTGGACAGCGTAGCCGGAGTCATGGTCTTATGTGAAGGAAAGCCAGGATTAAAGGAACACATGGTGACTACACGCCTAGAAGGGAAAGCAGTGACCTTTCTTGTCGACACAGGAGCCACACATTTGGTATTGAACTATATGGAAGGCAAATTGGGAATAAGTTGACTGTAATCATTGGAGCCACAGGGAGGGAAGAAACACAGCTATTCCTGCAACCCCTAGATTTGAGCTTTGGGAATAAAGTTCTAACACATGAATTCTGGTACTTGCCTGAGTGCCCAACCCCACTTTTAGGATGAGGTTTATTGGCAGCACTCGAGGCAGTAATTACTTTTGAATATGATGAACTTGTAATGAGGATACCTGAGTCCAAAAGAGTGAAGATTTTAATGATAAAAGAAAAACCAATTCCTAATATTCCTAAGGAGGTAGAAGATGCAGTGATTCCCTCTGTATGTGAAATGGATGTTCCTGGAAAATTTAAATTGGCACAGCCAGTACATGTAGAATTGAAAGAAGGGGAAAATGCTGTATGGATTAAACAGTACCCTATAAAACAAAAGCAAGACAGAGAATAGCAAAGACTATTGATAAATTCTTAAAATATCAAATTCTAGAAGAATGTGAATCAGAATACAATACTCCAATTTTCCCAGTGAAGAAGCCCAATGGTGAGTATAGACTCATACAGGATTTGAGGGGCATAAATGAAATAACCAAAGATATTTATCCAGTAGTGGTCAATCCTTATACATTGTTAGCATCTGTAAAGGAGATATAAATGGTTTACTGTAATTGATTTGAAAAATGCCTTTTTCTGCATACCCCTTGACCAAGATAGTAGGAACCTATTTGCCTTTGAGTGGGAACATCCTGGAAGTGGAAGAAAGACCCAGCTCACCTGGATTTGACTACTGACGGGAGTCAGAGGACAAAAGAGCTGGAAATCTTGACTAAAAGACAGGTACCAAGAGACCAATACCTATTGCTCCAATATGTAGATGATATTCTGATTGCTACTGAAGAAGAGGCAACCTGCATAAAGGTAACAACTGAGATTTTAAATTCCTTGGGAATGGGAGGATATAAGGTGTCCAAAGAAAAATCCCAAATTGCCCAACAGACTGTTATCTACCTGGGATGTGAAGTCTCCCAAGGGCAAAGAAGGCTGGGTACTAATCATGTTCAAGCTATTTGTGATATTCCAGAGTCTCAGAATCTACGAGCTACTAATTTTCCTTGAAATGACCTGGTGGTGTCACCTGAGGATTGTGGACTATGGACTGATTGCGAAACCCTTCTATGAGGCTCAGGAGACGCAGCCATTCGTCTGGGGCAAACCACAAAGGGAGGCCTTCCAGAAATTAAAGGAAGCATTGATGACTGCTTCTGCATTAGGGTTACCTAATTTGTCTAAAGACTTTCAGCTGTATGTACATGAAAGGCAGTGCCTGGCACTGGGAGTCCTGACCCAATGACTGGGAAGCTGGAAAAGGCCAGTGAGTTACTTTTCCAAACAACTTGACAATGTAAGTGCTGGGTGGCCTTCATGTCTGCGGGCAGTGGCAGCTACTGTGCTACTGATACAAGAAGCCAGGAAGCTCACAATGGGAAGACACATTGATGTCTATGTGCCACACATGGTAACCATCGTCCTGGAGCAGAAAGGAGGCCACTGGCTCTCTTCAAGCTGGATGATGAAATTCCAGGTAACCCTGACCGAGCAGGATGATGTGACACTAAAGACAACTAACCTTTTGAATCCAGCCTCGTTTCTAGGTACTACAGCTGAGGAGGGTCCACTGGGACATGACTGCATAGAGGTGATCGAGTACACCTATTCAGCAAGAACAGACCTGAAAGATACTCCTCTGGAGCAACCAGAATGGGAACTCTTCACGGATGGAAGCAGCTTTGTGGAAAATGGAATGAGATACGCTGGATATGCGGTAACCACAATTAACACAGTATTAGAACCAAAAGCATTACCACCTAATACATCTGCCCAGAGGGCAGAGCTGATTGCATTAACCAGAGCACTAGCACTGAGTGAGGGGAAAGCAGTCAACATATGGACTGACTCAAAATATGCCTTTGGAGTAGCGCATGTACACGGAGCATTATGGAAGGAAAGAGGACTACTGTCCTCCCAAGGGACACATATTAAACATCAAGATGCAGTCCTACAACTGATAAATGCAGTACAAAAACCTGAATAAGTAGCAATCATGCACTGCAAGGCACATCAATCAGGCAGTTCTAAAATTTGTGAAGGGAATCGAAGAGCAGATTGGACAGCCCATCAGGTGGCACAAGAAGTGCAGAAAACAATGGCCTTGATTCTGTCAAAACTTAATGTCTCTCAATTCAATTCACCTCCCAAGCCAAAGTACACAAAAGAAGATGACAGACTGGCACATGTACTGAAGGCACAGAAGAACACAGAAGGGTGGTATGTAACCACACAAGGGCAAATAGTGGTATCCCCCTTGGTAATGAGAGAAATCTTACAGATAAGACATAATGAGTGTCATTGGGGTGCAGAGGCATTGGTAAAATCGTTGAAGCGATATATAGTCTCGGTACAGATGCAAACAATGGCAAAATCAGTAATGTCAAAATGTGAGATTTGCTTAAAGAACAATCCAGTGGCTAGGCGACAGACACAGCTAGAAAGAATTCGAGTGGGAATAGAACCAGGAGATTATTGGCAAGTAGATTTTGCAGAATAACCCAGAACTCGAGGATATAAGTATTTGATAGTAGGGGTCGACACATTTTCTAGATGGCCAGAAGCCCTTCCCTGTCACACCAATCAAGCAAAAGAAACAGTTAAGTGGTTACTACAGGAGATTATTCCCAGGTTCGGGGTGCCTATAAGGATATCATCAGATAGAGGCCCACATTTTATAGCCAGGGTGATACAGAAGATGAGTAGATTACTGAGAATCTCTTGGGACCTCCACACTCCACGGAGACCCCAGTCAAGTGGACAGGTGGAAAGGACGAACCAGACATTGAAGAGGCAACTTAGTAAGATATGCCAGGAAGCCAAATTGCAATGGCCACAAGCATTACCAATAGCATTGCTGAGGATTCAGATAAAACCTAGGAGTGGAATGTCAGTCAGTCCCTATGAGATATTGTATGGGAAGCCATATGAATCTCCAGACCCCAATCCAAATGTACACGTTACAGGGAAACAGGATGTGTATAATTATGTTCTCTCTTGAGAAAACTTTAGCACAGCTCCGGAGCGCCCTCCTGTAGAATAGACTGCTGAGTCTTGAAAATCCAGTCCACGATATCAAACCGGGAGACGAGGTATACCTCAAGACCTGAGATGAAGAGCCATTGAAGGAAAAGCGGACTGGTCCCCATCAAGTACTGCTAACCACCTTTACAGCTGTCAGAGTGGCTGAAGTGGAACCCTGGATACACTACACACGAGTGAAGAAAGTCCCTCGTGGAGCTGTGTCATGGGCTGTGCAAGCTGTAGGACCAACAAAGCTGAAGATAAAACTAGGAATCACTGTTGCTTTTGGGATATGGAATGCACAAAGGTCTACCAACTGCTCTTCATTCTAAGGTACAAACAAGAAGAAAGAGGTACAAACAGGAACACAGGTAATAAAAGCTCCTAATACAATTCAAGCTGAAAATGTGATGATTGGATTAGTCAAAGACTTTGCCAAAATGCAAAACACCACTAAAATAACAGCCTACCCAATAAGTTGGGGAATCATAACATCAAAATTACCTCATATAAAAGAGAACAAAACAATTAAATGTAAACAGGTTACAGAAAATGTTACAGGAAACCCATTAGTGTGGAAGTGTGAAGAAAAGGATTGGAAAGGATTAGAACCCTGGGATAGTGCATGGTCTGTAGGTATATTTCAGAAATTTCAATATATGGCAAGCACTTCTTGGTGCATTAAATGGAAAGGCCCTAAAAATGAAACAGATCCAGCAATAGCAAACACTGGTACTGCTAGCAGAAAGGAAACAGCAAAAGTAAATTGGTGGACATGTGATAAAATTTATGATTGCACCTCTGACAACCTGGAGGTAAAACAATGGTCACCCTTGGCTGTAGCCTTGCAAATTGGTTGTGCTTGCAGAGGAATCAAACACAAACAGGGCAAAATCGCACCCAGGATCATAGTAGGATGTAGTAAGAGTACAGTCCGAAGTCCGGGGCAATTTGTATGGGCAACAAGTGATGGTGCTTGGACAACACACTTGCCAGTAGACGGGGAGGTAAAGGAAATCCCTCTGGGCCTTCCCACCTTATGCCCAATCTGGAAAAGGTCCCCATTTAATGGGAGCTGTGAGCTCCTGCAGATAAGAACAAAACGAGATGTCTCGAATAATCAAAATCAAGATGACACCTGGCAAGAACCCTCTAGTGGAGTAAAATTCGGGTGGGCCCTGGAATCTCTGTTTAGTCCTGTTGCAAATTATCAGAATAAGGAAATGCTGTATAAAATCATAGGTCAGGTAGACAGATTAGCAAGAGTTGCACGAGAAGGATTTAGTGAACTCAACATGCAGTTACAAGCCACTACCAAAATTACTTTACAAAATCAATTGGCTTTAAATATGTTACTCCTAAAAGAACATGGAGTGTGTGAATATTTAAAAGGACAAATTGACCATTGCTGCATCCACATCCCAAATGTAACAACAAATGTAGAACATGATATTAGCCAGTTAGGACAAATAGAATATGAGGTACAAGAGGAACAAAAGGATTTAGCTACTACCTGGTGAGACAAAATTCTTAGAGAATTAGGTTTGAATGTTAATTCATGGGTGAAATGTATCCTGGAAAATTTGATAATTTTACTGATTATGTTTCTAGTGATTTGGTTAGTTTATAGGATCCTAAAAGGAGAAATACAAAGAAGAACATCCTGGAACAGAACAATAATGAAGGTGCTGACACGAAACAAGACTGCACCTCCAGCACCTCCAATCCATAATAATTTTCACAACAGAGCCCACATCAATCACAGATTTGAAGCTGAACATCCAGTATAGACTTTGAAGATGAATGGACTTTACTGAATGAAAGCATTTACACTTAGTAGATTTAAAGTGAAATACTTTCAAAGGGGGGATTGTTAAGATAGGGTTAATCATTTCTGTGACCACAAAGCTGGGAATAGAGCCTCAGCTTCACTGCAACCAGGATGTTGCTTCCATTGTTCCAACCAAATCAAGTATAACTTTGCCTGGGTAATCGGGATGGGGGGAGAAGGAAAAGATTGAGATGGCTTGGAAATAAAGCTATCCTTTACTAGGTCGGGTGAAACTGTACCTAATCATCATAAAACAGATTATATAATTGTTGGTAGCTGAACGTGATTATTATCTCAAACTAGAATCATGAGAATCACAAGGGAAGATATTTACCAAAACTCATGCTTGGGTATATACAATAGAACAATGGAGGTTAATGTTTAACATAGAGTTGTGTAACGGAGGGGTATAATATCGAGGCCTTCTTGGACTCTCGTTGGAGTTGGATTTGGATTTGTACCCCGGCTCCCAGAGCTCTCAATAAAGCGCCAACGTAATCATCTCCCTGATTATTTGTTTTCCTCGCTAACACTGGTCATAAATTACTTCTTTAAACCTTTGTGTAAATCTGATGTAGCAAACGTTAATTTTGCAGTATCTAAATTATCAAAATTTTCTATGTGATAGAAAACCCTCTGCATTTTCCTTGTTAGGTTACAGAACTTTAAATAAAATTTTAAAAAGCTCAGCTCAAATTACAGTTCATTTTTGAGGGAATCCTGTAGAACAAACAGTCTGGAGTACAGGAGCAGACAGTGCCGGCAGTAGCATCACTTCCTTCCACAGATGTCCAAAGGAACTCAAATCATAGGAAAAAAAAAGTATTTAGGATTTCTCTTGGGATAACTGTGCCTCACTGTGACTGTACCCTAAGCTTTTACTTATGGTTCCCTGATAGAACTGATGATGCTGTGTTGGGGAAGAAATCAAACCTAGCTAAGAAGCAGAAGCAAGAAGGGAGGGTGGAATTGAAGCAAGAATTAACTCTAATCAAAGAATAGGTCATAAAAACCGGTGATGTTTTCACACTGCTGGAAAATGAAAATAAAACAAGGAAAGAGTCTGGAGATAAAAAGTTCCACAGAGTTCAATACACATAAAAAAAGCAGAAGCTGGAACTTAGAACACTTTAAATGGAATACTGCACGTCAGGACAATGCTCTGGGCAGTATTTGGGAGGAGGTGAGAGGCCTTAACCTGCACATCCCTTCCAGCTGCTCCTGGAGTCAGGCTGGAAACATGGGCAAAATCCCAAGTGAGCCCAGAGCTCAGGGGTGAGCCTGAACCCTTCCCAAGGCCAGAACAACAAGTGAAGCAGAGGAACAAGAGCACTTGTCCCCACAGCACAGGTACAGGACATTTATTCATTTTAAGCTGACAGAGAACTGTCAGAACCAAGGCAGAAAAAGCTGCATTAACACCAGAAGGAAACCTACTGTTGATAGATAAATGGGTAAAACTCTGTGCTGACCTCTAATTTTGTACCTAGTGAAGCTTTATGTAAACTAAATGTATGGGTGAATACCAGAATAGAAGACTGATTTCCATCAGTGTCATGGCAATTCAGCAACAGAATAAGAGCAGTGATATCTTGAGCCCATCCTCTTCCCTTGGTCCCATCCACACAAAATTTACCTCACTCTAAGGCAGAGCTGTAAAAAAAATCTGAAGAAAAAAATACCATGAAATTTCCTATTTACAGAGGAAAATGAACATTCTTTGTCCATTGGACAGTTTAATAGTTCCTGCCTAATTCAGATTTTTATCCATTATTATATCCAGTAACAGACATTGTGTTTTCTTAAGGGATATGGGTAAAAGACAAATTCTAATATTTAATTACAGTTAAGCAAGAAATTCTTCAATTTCACTATTTAATTTTTCAATCTATAAATGTATAAAATAACTGATGCCTCCAAGTCTCATTTCCAGCAGTTACTTTAACTGCCCAGGCTTTCAGAAATTTCAGGAACCACTGCATACCTAGACTGAATTGGGAAAATTTAATACTGTGTAAGATATGCAGATAAAATATGAATTCCAGCCATGTAACAAAAATGCCGTTGACAACATGTATATTATGCAATTATGACTGTCATTTTATTACTGTTATTAATTTATTAGTATAATTGCAATTTTTTTCAATGTCATAATGTGATAATAAAGGACTTGTCATTATTACATTAACCTCGGAACATCTCTGACCTCAGGGAAGGTAGCTGTACACTTTCAGTCCAAAATGAGCTGTCAGTTACCACAACGAGATTTTGATGACTACATTATCTTGTAATTAAATGTCTCAACAAACTTCTCCTTTTGATTGACAGGTAGTTAAGACTATCTTTGACCACAGGGCAATTTCTTTATTTTTCAAGAATAATTTTTCAGGAGTGAAGAAGAAAGACAAGAGTTTAAAAATTAAAGTGTTTTGAACTATATATTAATCTATATTTGGTATTTATAAGACAGTTGAAAATTCCACCAAATTGCATTATTCTCTGCCCAAGCTACAGCATTTCAGTGACAACTTTGATTAAAGGAGTTTATGCTTTTCTTTATTAGCATTTAGGTCTTCAAAGAAATAAATTGTTTAGATTTTACATTTTCTCCCCTTTCATGCTTGCTTTTAAGACAGTAACAATACTTAGAGTCAATACTGGTATCTACGAGGAGATCCCATCAGTAAGAATGTTTTAGGACATACTCATAAAGGTTGATTTGTGATAATTTGGACCATCTAGAAGACTCACAGAACACAACAGAAACTCAGTTCATAATGGGTTTAAAAGAACAAGCAACATAAATTATCCTCTATCAGATCATCCATCTTCTCAAACAGGATTTTTTGCCACAGCAGATCCCCACTGGAACTAAGGATGGAGACGCATCAGTGCCAAAAAGATCCCAAGATGAGAAGTGAGACACAACACGGAGCAGCAATCCTGGTGTCCTCTCCAAAGAGAAGCCTTTTCTGAAGGAGGGAGGGTGGAACCACCTTCTCTTGACAATCCCCCATGGAAGGATGCACTTGTCCCTTGTGAGGGACATCCCTGGATGCCACTGTCACCCACAGCCTTGCTCTCCCCGTGGAACTCTGCATCCAAACTTGTCCTTCTCTGCTCTGGCAGCCTTTGCTGGAGCTCAGGAAGACAAAGGAAGCAAAGTGAGGATTGGAGGTGCCCAGATCAATTTCTCCTCCCTTTAAATGGGATGCCATCCCCAACCAGCCTAAGTTCAACATGAACAAAGCATGAACGACATCCTTCCCAAACAAATTCTGACATCAAACATGTCCTACATCAAATACAATCTCAATAAAACCTGAAGTCCTTTGAAATGCAGAAAACTGTACCAATAGTAAATTCTGATGATAATAAAATAAAGCAAGGGCTTTCCCCAGCAACATAAAGGTCACACAGGTTTGGTAGACCTGAGGCACGTCTTCAACACAGCCAGGAGTGACAAAATTCCTTTCCCATTTGTGCTGCAATTAATATCAAATTATTTCCTGGGACACAGCAGCAATTACTCGCACGTCATTGTCACTTAAACTGCCAGGCCTATGGTTTAACCTTTCAGGAAAAATCCAGTGAGTCACAAGTTGACACAACAACACATGGTCACAAACACAAGGAGAAGGTTGCCCTTATCTGCTGATGCACTCTCTGGTTTTGGTATTTCTCCATTTCCTCCACGGGTGCACTGTTGAAATCCAAATCTTATCGAAGACTAACATTACCAATGTTCAGGGTTTTTTATAGATTTCACACTGTGCAATGTTCTCTAAGAGTTTTCAGCTCTAAGAATCACGTACATGTATGGGAAACCAGCTTTCATTCGAAGAAAAAGAAAAAAGCAGAAGGCTGAAAGCAAATAAAATTTTAATTTTTTACGAAATTTATGCATTTTTTAAAATGGTGTTAATTTATTTGCTGATACCAAATTTTTTTCACTTCTCTTTCTCTCACATTTCCTAATTTTAGCAACACATCTTCCTGCAGACTGTTGGACCCCAAGAGCTTTATTCAGATATTGAGAGCATTTAATAAATAGCACAAGGAAAAGTTGGAATGAAAATCTGAAATGACAAAAATGTTGCCCAGCATGTTACAGTTGTTTATGTGGAATAAACTGCTGAGGTTTAATACTGTGCATGTAATTTCTCTGAATTGTTCAAGATAATGACAACAGCTAGAGTTAACTGTATTTTGGGTTGAATTTCAGCTGCTATCAGGACAACTGGATTTCCTGAAATGCATTTCATACTTTTAAATTTATATTTAAAGTGATTTACTTTACAAATACCTGTTCTTGCAGAAATTACATTAAATAGATATATTTGCACAAGAGAAACTGCTACTTATCGAACATGGCTGTGGAGTGTTTTCAGCCACTACTCAATGTAATACCCAGAGTCTGGCCTTTACAAGACAGACCCTAGCTACCCCTCCTGCCTGAGGGGATATTTCCAATGTGCTCTGTACACAATAGTTTGGTCAGTTCTGCCCCCCCTCAATGACCTTGGCCTGTGGTTCCTTCCCCCTCAGTGTGTCTCCATTGGCTTCAGGTCAATGCCCTTACCTGCCCTTTGCCCCGCCCCCAGACCATCTACTTAAGGGGAGATGGGACTGGAGTTCACTCTCGCCTCTCTCGCCTTCTCTCTCTTCTTCTCCTCCCACCCCGGTGAAAGAAAATGGACTGTTGTGCTTAACAAAAGAGACTTGTCTCGTCTGTTTCCCTGCCAGCGCCTGTAACCTCCCTGGACACAATGAACACTGTTGCCACACGAAGCAACACATGGCAGTTGCAAATTTTTTGCTATTAATTACTAGTTCCTTGGAAAATCAGATACCAAACAAATTAAGGGAGTGCACAGTACCACGGAAATTATACTGCTCAATGTTTTCCCTAATTTTGGCCACAAGACTTAGTTGACTCAGTCTATACTTGGTCATACATTTACACTGCTGATAAGCAGATCAGCTTTTTCATTTGTAGAAAGGAACAAAGAAGTTTGCTATCAAAATTATACTAAAAAGTTCCCAATATAAAGGGGTTTTTTTGTATATTAAAAATTGTAACATACACACACACATAAATACAGCTATATATAAAACTATTTATTCTAGACCAGCTACAGGTCAAAAACCTTTATCTGAACCTCCTGATACAGGATATATCAAATGAGCAGACAACCTGTGTGGACAATGCAAACTTCTGAAGTCACTCCAAAACAAATCTTCTGAAAGGCAATGTTTTAATTTACATTTTATTTAAGAATGCTTCACTGTACACATATTCTACAGATCAAACTGAAACTAAAAATATTGACAATATCTAGGATAATACACCTTAAATGACACATTTAAATGATGTTTTTAAGAGTATTTGTTTTTGCAAAAGACATTTTAAGGTAAATTAAATGAAGATATTTTGAAGCCCCTTAAACTTGCAGAGGATGTTGCAGTGCTTGCTTATTTAGAAGGCTAAGATGTAAAGTACAGAGATAGAACACAAGGTTCTTTATTCTACCCCCCTGGTGATCTCAAGCTGACCTCTGCAGACCATATTCTCTGAAATACTGCGGGAATATCTGCACAGCCAAATATATCAGCTAGTCTGCCCCTGCCCTCCTGAGCAGGTTGGAAGTGCTCTCTAAGAGGATTACTTCCAGCCTGCAAAATATTTTGGGAAGGCAAAGATTCAGCACTGCTTACAGAGAGGCATGGATGTGTCCTGTCCTGAGAGGAACAGTGTGCCAGGAAAATTCTCTTTGGAGTTCTGTCACTGCAGCCTCACAGACACCCTCACTACTGCTTCCAGAGATTGCTACCAATTGGTTCAAAGTTACTGAAAATTATTTTATCATAACTGTGTTTCAGTGGAGGGTTGTGCCAGAGGCAGGACTTCCATAGAGAAAACAGTGGGAGTTCTTTTCCCTACTCCAGCTCTGACACACCAAATTCAGACATTTGGGGTTTTTACACATTTCCACAAGTCTGGGAACAGCGTTTCCTGTCAGTTCCTCCAGACTGTGTCAGTCAACAGGCACAACACCATGAGCTGCCTCTGTCTAGAATATGTTTCCTTCATTTAGGAAAGTGCAGTAATTCATCAGTGATTTAACCTATAGACATTTGAAGGTTAGAGAGCACCTCAGAGGGGCTGTTGACCATCAGCAACTGAAAGAATTGAAGCTCCAGCCTTAGTCAATATATATTTATCTATCTGTTGGGACTATTACAACTGTTCAAGTAATGCTGACCTTGAAACTTCTGCACATGATGCACCAGAATAATGATCCCTGAAGGAAGAGTATAAAAATACCTAAATAGGATATCTAAATCCAAAACGCACATAAAGATAAAAGGAAGCATTTCAAAATGTCAAGTCGCTTAAGATGTGGTAATATTATTGAGGCTCCTATTAATTATAATTTTAATAACATTGTTAAATATCATAGTTACACATTTCTAAATATTTTAATGATAGGATATAATTTATGTCAAAGACCTTGTTTGTTTCATTGTGAAATCTTTGCCAATTTGTAATTAATTTAACGTCTAACCAACAGCCTTGTAAATCGAAATCATCTCTGAAATGAATGAAATGTAAGAAATTCCCATTTTTGACACAGTCTGTCATTTGTTAAGAAAGTTATGCTGTTTAAAATGTTATGCCAGTTGTAACCTGTCTGTTAAGAAAGTTATGCTGTTTGTACCAAAATTTGTACCCTCAAAACCTTATTCCAAGTTGTATACCCCATCTAAAACGCCGGGTCCCCTTCCCCTTCCGTCGGGCTAGACTGTCGCCATTCCCGCCGGCTCCTCGAACTGCCGGCCCCGCCTAATAGGAAAATCCAAGGATTTCCATGGTGCACCGCTCCAAACCGAAGTGCAGTTGCTGGCAAGCGGACCCAAAAGCCGGGACCCAGCACAAAATCCAGATAAAAGGGAGACACTACAACACCGAGAAGACCCTCAGCTACCTAAGGACTGAATTCTGCTTCTGCCGCCTCGCCATAACCACAAAGAGACTGGGAAGAAGTGACTCCCCTAGACCACACGAGCCCAGTTGAGTTCCTGGGGATTCGCGCGAGGCCGGAACTCCCGACTCTGCTGCGGTGAGAGCAGCAGATTCGCCTGACACCTGATCCTCAGCGGCGACAGGAGCAGCGGCGGTGCAGGCGACCCCTCGAGTTCCCCCTTGAAAGAGCTGACTAATAAAGGCTTTTCAAAGGAGCAGGTCTCCTGGCCCGTTTATAACAATTTGGGGACTCGTCCGGGATCTAAGCCACGTCCAGAAGAGGACCAGGACGGGAAGGCGCAGCCTGACCTCGGACCTCCTGGACAGCTGGACATCCCGGACCAGAGGACGACGCTCGCCAGCCTCGTGGGACGCCATTGAGGAGCATCGGTAAGAACAACCGGTGGCGGGAGTGGAGACGAGCGAGTGTGGAGTGAATGGGGGGGGCCGGCAGCTCGGACCCCCCAAAGCAGGAAGCGAGTGAACTGGGAGAGACTGAGGCGTCTCCAGGGGCATAGGCGCCCCCCTCTGGACGTGCGGAGGAGAGAGTGAGTGGCACATCAAAGAAGTGGGTGGCAGAAAAGCAGAAAAGGCTTGGGCCAATTTCAAGCGTGCGAAAGGGCTCGAGCAGTGTAAAGCACGCACCACACTGGCTGAGGTTATAGCCCGGGGTGTCACAGGAGACTAGCGCTGGCTGGGGTAGCGGCTGGAACCCTAAGGGCGGGTTGCCCAGGCTACTTTCGGGGCTTGTGAGTTGGCACTGGCTGGGGTAACTACCGGGGTGTGGGGAGAGAAAGAGAGCACTGGCTGAGGCTACGGCCCAGAACGTCTGAGTACCGGCTGGGGTAGCAAAGATAAGCTGCTTTCGGGGTGCTTTGGAGACTGGCTGGAGTAGCTGTCGGGGTGCTGGGATAAAAGAGTCTGCATTGGTCGGGGGTACCCAGAGAAGAGGTACGCTGTCTGGGTGCAGAGGAGTAAGAGTTAGGGGAGTCCCAGAGTGCGAGGGACTTTTAGGTAGGGTGAGTGAGTACATTGCACGCTGTATGTCCAAATCCTGGCAGTAGGTGGTGGCTGGAACCCTGGGCCCTGCTTGACCGGCCACTTACAGGGATTTGCCTGACGTACAGGAGAGAAAAGGAGTGCTGGCTAAGGGGTAGTGGCTGAGGCCCTAAGGGCGGGTCACCAGGCTACCTGTGGGGCATTCTGAGCACTGGCAAGGGTAGTGCCCAAACCCTAAGAGAGGGTCCCTGGGGCTACTTACGAGTGTTCAAAGAGTAAGTGAGAGTTAAAATTTGGGCTGCCCGCCTTTAAACTTGTGTGTGTGTAGGGGCACCTTAAAGAAGTTTAGTTAAAACAAGGTCAGATAATTTTGCTTAGTGTTGCCCTGAAGTAAAGTTTCTGTCAGGGTAAGAGCACCGTAGTTTTTATTTGAGACCCAGTGAAAATGGGGGCGTACATAAGTAGAGTGGAGCCAGTTGAGGAGAAAAGAGAGAAAAAGATAAGAAATATTCCACCAGACAGTCCACTAGGACAAATGTTAGAACTATGGGAGGTTGATGAGGCCACTAAAAGCTTAGACAGAATCAAGATGATCCATTATTGTATAGAAGCTTGGCCTAACCTAAATTTACCTGCAAAATGGCCATGGTGTGGAACTAGAGACCCCTGGATGTGTTCACAATTAATTCAATACTTGAAATCTCGAGGAGATTCAAGTATTGAACAGATACTCTATGCTATCTGTTGGCAAAAACAAGTAGTCAAAAATAAAACAACAAAAATATGTAAGTTACAGCAAGGGAAACAAAGGAATGAAAAGCAGAAGAACCAAAAAGAAGCTAGCCATAATTGGGACCCCTTAGAACACTTGCCTCCTCCTACAGTTTATCCCGAAGTAATCCTCCAACCTCACCTAAAAATCATACCTTCCCAAACTGTAATCCCTGTTCCTTCCCCAGCTTACCCCCCTCCAATTTATAACCCCTCTTACCCTCTGCCATTCCCTAACACTGGTCTAACCTCCTCTCCTTCACCATCCACAATCCCTGCACCCCCTCACAGCTGGGAGCTAGGTCTGGCACCTAACAGTGCATCCTGTCAGGCAATAAAAAACCCAGAAAGTTACCCTTACAGTAACACCAAGTCAAAACCCAAACTCTTTCCCCTAAGGGAGGTCCCATTGGGGGGGGCAGTTGGAGGAATAGGGTTTGTCAATACACCTTTAACAGCGTCAGAAGTCAGAAGCTTTAAGAAAGAGCTGGGGAATCTAGTTGAAAACCCAGTGAGAATTGCCAACCAGATTGACCAGTTTTTGGGCCCAAATATTTATACATGGGGAAAACTAAACTCCATCTTAAATATACTCTTCAATCCAGACGAGGTTCGGCTGGTTAGGGCAGCAGGAATGCGCATCTGGGAAAGAGAAAACCGAATGGGCCCCCCCGGTGACCAGAAATTGCCAATAGCTGACCCAGGGTGGGACCCAAACAGAGGAGAAGGGAGGAGAAATATGGAAGATTATAGAAACCTAATGATAAGAGGTATTAAAGAATCAGTTCCCCGAAGTAGCAACACCAAATTAGCTTTTAACAGGACCCAAGAGAAAGATGAAACCCCAGCAGCCTGGCTGAGCAGGCTCAGACGGAATTTCCAGCAATATTCTAATTTGGATCCAGATAGCCCAGAGGGACAGATATTATTAAAATTACAGTTTGTCACAAAATCCTGGCCAGATATCAGAAGAAAACTTGAAAAGATGGAGGACTGGCAAGACCGAGAAATAAATTAATTATTAAGGGAAGCCCTAAGAGTATATCTTAGGAGAGAAGAAGAAAAAACAAAGGCAAAAACCAGGATTATGGTAGCCGTGGCCAGGGAAAGTGTAAAGGATCTCAGAAAGGATACTAAGGGTGAAGGAAACACAAAATCCTTACTAGAAAAGGTAAGAGGAAGGAACCCACCACCTTGGGGTACTCTTCAGAGACCAGGAGAGACCCGAGCCTGTTATTATTGTGGAGAAATAGGACACTTTAAGAAACATTGCAAAAAAAATGTCATTTGATGAGACTGTCATGAGGGAACAAGAGGCATTAGAAAAATTATTGAGGAAGGAGGTCAAGGAGGATTGAGGGTGTCATGGGCTCTATGCGTTAGGGGACCCCATGAAACATCAAGAAGGGCCCATAGTAAATTTTGAAGTAGGTCCCCAACATGAAGAGTTTGAGTTTTTAGTGAATACTGGTGCAGATAAATCATGTATTAACCGACTTCCAGTTGGAATTGCGATTAGAAGAAAGACATGTGAAGTCCTAGGAGCAGAAGGGGAGCCTTTCAAGGCTTCAGTTATAAAAAATGTAGAAATTAAAGAAAATTCCAAAAGATGTGTCACTAATTCAATATATCTACCCAAAGTAGACAGTAACCTGCTGGGAAAAGACCTGCAAGTTCAGTTAGGAGTAAAGATTCTTCCTAGAAAAGGAAAAATGGTGCTACAAATCATGAGGCTGACTGTTAGAGACTTAGGGGAAGTCAGGCCAGAGGTCTGGGCTGAGGAGAGAAAATATGGATATTTAAATATCCCACCTATAAAATAAAAATACAAGAAAAGATACCTCCTATAAGGGTCAGGCAATATCCTATTTCTCTAGAAGGGAAAAAAGGACTAACCCCAATTATAACCCATCTACTCACAGAAGGAATATTAAAACCTTTTATGTCACCCCACAACACTCCTATTCTGGCTGTAAAAAAGGCAGTGCAAAACCTAAGAGAAGTGAACAAAAAGACAATTACCAGGCACCCGGTGGTACAAAACCCCTACCCGCTCCTGAGCAGGATTCCTGGAGAGCAGTCCTGGTTTACTGTAATAAATCTAAGGGATGCTTTTTGGACCTGTCCTTTGGCAGAGGGGGGCCGAGATTGGTTTGCTTTTGAGTGGGAGTGCCCTGAAAGTAAGAGAGGGCAGCAACTGAGATGGACTCGTCTTCCTCGGGGGTCCACTGAAAGCCCAAACCTCTTCGGGCAAGCCCTAGAAGAGTTACTGAGACAGTTTATCCCTAAAAACGGTGTGCAAATCCTGCAGTATGTAGATGACCTCCTAATGTCGGGGAAAAAGCAGGATGAAGTGAAGGGAACCAGTATTAATCTACTGAATTTTCTAGAGGAAAAAGGCCTCAAAGTGTCAAAGAACAAACTGCAGTTTATAGAATCGTGGGTCACCTGCTTCAGACACCTCACTGGGGAAGGGTGCAAGAAATTAAGCCCTGAGAGAATCTCAGGTATGCTCTCAGTCCCAGCTCCAACCACAAAGAAAGATACAAGAAAATTATTAAGACTATTTAGTTATTGCAAGCTGTGGAAAAAAAAATATTCCCAAAGTATTAAATTTCTATATGAGAAATTAGTCCAACCTGAACCTGTGAAATGGACAGATAGAGATGAAGAACAGTTGAAAGACCTAAAGACAAAATTGTCTTCAGCCCCTGTCCGGAGTCTCCCAGACCTTAAGAAAAAGTTTGACCTATTCATTAACTCTGAAGGGGGAATAGCTTATGAAGTATTAACCCAAGAATGGGGAGGACACCAAAAGCCTGTCGCATATCTTTCCAAACTTCTGGATCCAGTTGCAAGAAGGTGGCCGGCTTGCCTCCAGGCTGTAGCAGCCACAGCTGTTCTTGTAGAGGAAGCACAAAAGCTGACACTGCAAAGAAAAATCATTGCACACACACCCCATGATCTCAGGACAGTGTTGAGCCAAAAAGCTCAACAATGGCTGACTGACTCTAGAATTTTAAAATATGAAGTGATTTTAACCGGCACCAGTGATTTAAAGCTAACTACATCAAAAAGTCTAAATCCTGCCCAGTCCCTCTCAGGGGAACCCACACCAAACTTAAAGCACAATTGCATAGAAATCATAGATTTACAAACAAAAGCAAGAGAGGATCTTGAAGATATACCTCTACCATATGGGAGGGTGCTATTTATTGATGGATCATCTAGGCTGACTGAAGGAAAAAGGATATCAGGCTATGCAATAGTCGAAGGTAAAAAAAGAAACAATTTAAAAGTGACAGAAAAAGAAAAACTACCCCCAAACTGGTCTGCCCAGTGTTGTGAAGTCTATGCTCTCAAAAGGAGATTAGATTTATTAGAACAAGACCGAGGTGCAATCTACACAAACTTGCGATATGTATTTAAAATAGTACACACATTTGGAAAGATCTGAGAAAAAAGAAGCTACCTAAATTCAAAAGGGAAAGATCTGATACATAAAGAATTAATTAAATTAATATTAGAATCTCTTATGAAGCCCCAAGAAATAGCAATTGTACATGTCAAGGGATATGAAAAAAGAGACACATTTGAAGGAAGGGGCAACCAAGTAGCTGATCAAGCAGCCAAACTAGCACCTCAAAAGCTGGGAGAACCAATAAAAATTCTTACCTTGAATGATATAGCAGCTGACAAAACTAATAAACCAATGTATAATAAAAATGAATTACAAAAAATAAAAAAGTTAGGTTTACACCAAAGGAAGCAAGGGGAATGGCTGACCCCAGATAGAAAGAAATTCCTAAATAAGGCAATAGCTTGAAAAATGCTGGCAGAAATTCACAACTTAACTCACTGGGGCACCCAAGAGTTGTGTAATGATTTTCTGAGAGAACACCTATGTGTTGGAATCTATAACCTGACTAGAGCAGTTACTGAAAGATGCCTAATTTGTCAAAAAATAAATCAAAAAGTAATAAGAAAGCCCACACCAGGGGGAAGACAAATAGCATTAAGACCCTTTCAAAATATGCAAACAAACTTCACAGAAATGCCTCCAGTACAGGGACATAAGCATCTTTTGGTTATAGTTGATCACATAACGCATTGGGTGGAAGCCTTCCCTACAAAAAGGGAAACAGCACAAGTGGTAATAAAGATACTACTAGAACACATCATCCCCCGATATAGACTGGTAAATAACATCGTTTCAGACAGAGGCCCCCACTTTGTAGCACAAGTCCTGCATGATGTTGTTAAAGCCTTAAAAATGAAATGGCAGTTACATACACCCTGGCATCCTCAAAGCTCAAGAAGAATTGAGAGAATAAATAAAACCTTCAAAAATGTATTAACTAAATTAATAACAAAAACTGGAATGAATTGGCTAAAATGTCTGCCCCTAGCACTCTTGAAAATCTGAGTTCGACCAAGGTCAGACATAGGGGCTTCACCATACACAACTATCCCGAATAAAAAGACCATTGCCACTTCCCAGTGACTCTGATACCCCAGCAAAGACTCCCTCCAAATAGACCACCATTAGAGACCCAGACACACTTAAAATAACCTTCAAAAGACAATCAAAGCCCAATTAGAAACAAACAAACAAAAAAAAAAAAAAAAAACAACAAAAAACCCGTTGTTCAAAATCTTTCCAAGTTGTTATCAAAAGCTGTCATTTAAAAATGTTCTCTGTAAGTTGTTCTAAGATATCATGAAGTGTTAAGCTGTTTTAAAAAAGTTGTGATAATATCATTACAGATCTCTCATAGGGCACACCACAGAAGGGCTAATCAAAAACTGAAAAAAAAGTGGGAATACACTGAAAGGAACTCCATAAGGCCAGCTAAATACCTTCCCCAACCCAAGAGGCAAGACCAGGTGAGATCGAGACAATGGTTCATACTGGACTCTTGAGAGAACTACACACCATCCCATCTATGACGGGGAGAACCTGCAGTCCCTTATAAGAGTTCACACTCATGTAAATCCCACGTGTTTTGATATAAAGCAGTATTAGATTGCATGAAATGCTGCAACATTTAAGCAGCGCCTAACTGGAAAGTGCCCTATAAGAGAATAGTTTTACTTTAGTTAGAACCTCAAACTAAAAAAAACTAAATAAAAGATATTCCCATGAATCAAAAACTGCCAATTGATGCGGGCAAAGGCCCGATCAAAGAAATAGAGGGAGGACTGAAATGAATGAAATGTAAGAAATTCCCATTTTTGACACAGTCTGTCATTTGTTAAGAAAGTTATGCTGTTTAAAATGTTATGCCAGTTGTAACCTGTCTGTTAAGAAAGTTATGCTGTTTGTACCAAAATTTGTACCCTCAAAACCTTATTCCAAGTTGTATACCCCCTCTAAAACCCCAGGTTCCCTTCCCCTTCCGTCGGGCTAGGCTGTCCCCATTCCCCACCAGCTCCTCGAACTGCTGGCCCCGCCTAATAAGAAAATCCAAGGACTTCCATGGTGCATCGCTCCAAACCGAAGTGCAGTTGCCGGCAAGCGGACCCAAAAGCCGGGACCCAGCACAAAATCCAGATAAAAGGGAGACACTACAACACCGAGAAGACCCTCAGCTACCTAAGGACTGAATTCTGCTTCTGCCGCCTCGCCATGACCACAAAGAGACTGGGAAGAAGTGACTCCCCTAGACCACCCGAGCCCAGTTGAGTTCCTGGGGATTCCCGCGAGGCCGGAACCCCCGACTCTGCTGCGGGGAGAGCAGCAGATTCACCTGACACCTGATCCTCAGCGGCGACAGGAGCGAGAACGGCGACAGGAGCAGCGGCGGCGCAGGCGACCCCTCGAGTTCCCCCTTGAAAGAGCTGACTAATAAAGGCTTTTCAAAGGAGCAGGTCTCCTGGCCCGTTTATAACAATCTCCATCAAGCAAAATTTTGGAGATGATTTTTCTGAAAAAACTGAAACTCTCTCTGGAGGTGGCTGGAGTAAAGATGAGAATCATCACAAGGAGGCTTTGAGCACAAACTATACTGACATTGTTTCACATCCAGCCTTAAAACCACCATACTCCATATGTAAAATTATATGAAAAAATCCCCCAAAGAAAACTATACCCAAAGTCTTTAAGTTGGCTGTTTGACTTCTCTTCAGAACATTCAAAAACTAACACAAAAATCCTTCAAATTCAAACTGCAGCTACATGCTGTCCATCAACGATCCCACCTGAGCTATTTTCAGGCTTTAATTGAAAGAATTACATTCGCCCTAAGTTTTCTTGCATTTTGAGAGTTTGCATTTTTGTAGTGGAGATTCCCACGCAGCCTCATGTAAACTATCTATTGTTTACATATTTCTCCTCTGGGAGGAGTCTTGTGATTGATGGTGATGTTCACCTACGAGGTCGAAGAGGCAGCAACCTGTGTAGCCAATCTTTTTTGCCTTTTGATAAAGTGTATATATATGGAGTCAGAGAAATAAAGTAGAGAGCTTTCCTGCTTGACCTCCTGCTGCCTGCCTTGTTCTTTTGTGTCCCTAACAGTGACAAATTACATTTAAAAACTCACAGTAAGGGCAGTCTGTTAGATTTTATATCAACTACTCATCACTCAGACTTCTCCATTCTCTTTTCTGTAAAGCCCAGGGCATTACCACAACACTCATCAGTGGCATTCGAGACATCAGTGCACAAGAACACCCAAAAACACTGGTACCGAGGAAGAGTTTATTTTCTTGCTCCCTTTGGATTGTTCCTCTCACTTCAGAAGACCCAATAACTACTTGAAGAAAACCACCTCGATTGCACACTTTGTTAACAAGTAGTAACTTATTTTCAAGTGCAAATGCGACCTGAGTCAGCTACCAAATGCATATAATAAACATGTCCACATCTCACAAATTATTTTCCAACCTCACCACAGATTTCATAACTGTCAGCTTTCTGGCTGTCTGAAATTCTCTATTTTCTAAAATCCTGAATCAACAGAATCAGCATTATGCTTTCTAACTGACCTAATAAGCTCTTGTTGGAGAGGGAGAAGGAAACTCATGCTCCAACTCCTCCAAATCAGAACCTGGGGTATTTTTTAAATACACTCCCACCACTTGCAGCTGTCAGGATGCAAAGTGGGTTAAAAAAGAGCTGTAAAATAGCAGTAGAGTCTTTTTGTAGCTACATCCAACTTGTGAAAAATATTTTTGGTTGAGTTAAAACATGCAGCACAAGCAGTGAGCTGTTCTGTAATTGAAGATCACGCACCAAAATCCCATTTGAACACTGAGGTAAGATGGATGCACACCACCATTACAGAGAGCATCTAATGGCAATTCCACAAGAGCTTTTCTGTTCAGTACATTTTATCTGGGCTCAGGAGAGCCAGTACCATTTTATTTTGCACGGTATTATCCCAGATGCTGTTGTGTTTCGGATTTATTTATGCCTTTCCCATTGGGATACAGGAATTTGCATGAAAATCTGATCCCTCAAGCAGGTACTGCTTCTCCTACTGCAGCCAGTAAAGGGCTACCTTAAAAGAGGAGAAAAAAAGCTAAAAACTGCATATATACAATGCAGTTCAATGTGGTACATGGAGTTTTATCTCATCCATATACTGCATAATAAAATTTACTGTTATATTACCTCTCTTCCATGATGTCCACTGGATTAAGACTGCAGCAGAAGTGTTGTTTTGTTTTGTTTTGTTTTTATAAAGAAATCTGCTGGGTTTGGAAAAATGAGGTTCAGCTAGGGCTGCAAGAACTTCATCTCTTGGTAACCAGTTCAGTATCAAACCTGTCAGTGCATGAGGCACTCCTGTCTGAGCAGTGCTTGGTAAAATGAAGTCTGAGAGCTTTGGACACCTGCCCAACAGCATAACCATAAATTCTGCCTCCAGGAGACCACTCAGCTCTGAAATCCAGAGAAAGGCCCATGCAAGCAGTGCTGCAGAGAAGGATAATCCTGGATAGCCTGGGGAGAGCTGCCTCAGAGCCCCTGGCATAGAATCCCTGCTGGCCTGACTCTGCAGGATGCCAGGGAGATCAGCAGGGCCAGGAGCACAGGGACCCCAGAGCTGATAGGGTCTGTCCAGCTGCTCCAAAGCCACCCCAGAAGCAGCAGAGCTACCCAGGGGCTGCTGCAGGCAGGCTCTGAACACAAACCAAGGGACAGCTCACACAGCCCTGAAGGCAGCACACCATTAGGGACAAATGGAGCTTTTTCTTCCAGGTTAGGAATCACTGCTGTCCAGATCGTGCAGAGAATTCCTGAGTATGTGTCTTCTCTGAAGAGACAAATATAATTTCTTGATGCCACCTCAAAAATATCAAATTAACCTCCTCTAAATCACCCAGCACAGTCTCAAAAGACCAGTGTTGATTAAGCCAGGACATAAATACTAATTTTTTTCCAAGTATGGTCTATTTATTGCATATTTTACACATAAGGAACGTCTCTTTAAAACGGTGAACAATCCCCTTATTTCATTTAGCCTGCAGAATATCTCAGTTTTGCCCTGTACTGTTTTAGCTTGGGGAGCAGCAGAAGATAATAAAGTTTAATGGGTACTATTACTTAATTGTTCAAAATTCAAGGTCTCTGGCACATCAGGGGCCAAGACAAAAACCTGCTGACTGAAAAAAACAAGTACATAAACAATTCACTGTAACTGCATTTCCTCTATTATGTATTACATTAAAACCTGATGCAAAATGTTAACTCGGAAGAGCTAAATATAACCACAAGATTCCTTATATTCAACATAACATATTTTAATAGTATTCAAAGAATACTTGTTAATTTGATAATGTTATTCTACCTATAAATAAGCCAGTGGTACAACAAACTGGGACAGGTGGGGTAGAAATTCCATTTTAATTTCTTGAGGATAACAATTAAAGCTCTGCCTATGTACTATGTTGCAATACATTTATGAACAAAGGTGACACTGAAGATTAATCAGCACATACAGGCCCGTCAAACTCCTCTAACTCCACAACATGAATTTATTATGCAAAAACGGCTCCAATACATGAAATTTACTGGCTTAGACACATAATGTTCCTTACTCAGCAAGTCTTCACCAGTATATGGAGATTTTTTTTTTTTTTACCAAACAATGAAGCAGGACAGAATCTGAGCCAGCACAGACTTTGTTATGATTTATACCACAAGAATTACTTTCAGGGTGGTTGCTAAGGGGTTCATGCATTCTGATGGGGTCTAGGACCGACTGTGGATGGAGTTGGCCACTCTCAGTCTATCCCCATCCCTGGGCTGGTTCCCAAGGACAGCCCTCCCTCCCTCTCTCCCAGGCTGTACAGGACATACCGTGAAGTCAGTTCTGCAGCACAAGTTCAACACGCATGGTTTCCCTAAACGCACTACTTGTAACTCAGAAATCCATGGAAAAGTCGGAAATCCATGGAAGAGCAGCTTCATTAAAAAAGGATCAAGCAGTTATGTAACCAGTGTATGGAAAGGGTCCTATTTCCCAGATTTGGTATTTGCCCAATTACTAAGAGCTTTACTTTCCAACCTCAATATTATGTTACTGAAGCTAATTTTTTTTTAATTGGAGAAGATGGAATATTATCTCTGCTGAACTCCAAATCGCTTTGGAACATAATGTTTTAAACTAACTTCCAACCAACACTGTACAGATGGCACAAAGCCTCTCCGTCTTTATTTTAACAAATAAAAATTATGTACAGTATACTGAAGAGTTGCTCAGCACAGAAATCCCAGCTAACAACTTCGTTGCATGGTGCTGAAAGGTGCCTGGAACTCTATACGATGCTGGAAGTTTACTCAGAAGCAACAACATGGAAGACACAACAATTCACAGTTGTTATGCAAAGTTAATGGTGAGGATGTACAATAATCAAACCAGTAATGAGCTGTAAACTCCCTTATGAAACAGAAAAGTCTTTTTTCTTTCAAAAAAAATATTTTCCTACCACATCCTCAGCAATGTACAGGAACGGCAGGAAATTTCTAACACATCTCCTCAGTTTTTCAGTGAAAACAATGACCAGAACATAAATTAATACTGTACAAAACTCTAGGGAATCCAAATTTTTGGAGTAGAAACAAGCTCTGTATCTCCCCAATCAATTTCCTCAGCTGTTTCAATTACAAAATACTTTGAAAATAGCCAAAACAGGGTGAACAGTCATGGTGAACAGACACAAGTCTGCTTCTTGAATAGACGAAAGAAAAACACACAAACTTTGACAACAGAAGAAGAACAACGTTTGTATTGCAAGAAAGAACAGAAAGGTTTTGCAGGTCACTCTTGAGTTTTATTGTATCTGAACTGCCAAAAGCTTAGACAAGTATTTCTTTCAGCTAATTCTCTACTACTCAGTCATTTCCTGAAAATATTAGCAAAGCACAAAGGCTGACAACACCAAGAACGATTTTGCTGGAGCTGGCTCTCCAGGATGAGAGAAGGCTTTACCTCCTGTTTCAGTCTTCTGTTCCTGCTTTTTTGTTTAGGCTTTGTTTTGTTTTTAAATTGCCTCCTTTATTCAATGGAAAAAAACCCTGCAACATGTAGAGCATTAACACACAAGTCTGTCTCTCTTGCTTAAATGCTACAAATACAGCAGCAATGGGCAAAATCTGTTCTCAGAACAGAACCTTTCACTTCTTTCCTCCACCTGGTGTTCAAGACAAAAACACATTACTGAGAAAGAAGAGCAAGAAAATAAAAATATGTGGGGATGATAAAAGTGCGGCTTCACGTCCTCTGACTTACAGAAAAGTTTTAACTTGGTGATTACCTTAATTCAGAAACAGGAACAGCAGCTGATGAGCTACCAGCAAAGCTTTCCCCAGTTATTCTGATCGTTTTATAAACAAAGGATCCAAGCAGAACCCTTTGATCCTGCCTGATGTAAAAAACAGGGATGAAATGGTTGGAAACACTGCAATCTGTCTGTACCTGCCAGCTCCCAGGTTCAGGTCTCTGCTCCCAGGCAACTGGCAACAGGACAAGGGGAAATGGCCCTAAGTTGTGCCAGCGGAGGTTCAGGTTGGATATTAGGGAGAAATTCTCCAATGGAAGAGAGGTCATGCATTGGAACAGACTGCCGAGGGAAGTGGTGAAGTCACCATCCCTGAAGTGTTCAAAAAACGTGGATGTGGCACTTCACAGGATGCCAAAGGTTGGACTTTATGATCTTCCAACATTAAAGATTCCATGTCTACACAAAAAAGTTCTCAAAGGAAATAGCAGCAAAGTGGCTTTGCTGTTGTCCCTGAAAACTATTGCTGCCTTCTGGGTTTTCATGGGAGGGAGAGGAACTGCACTGTCACAGGGAGTGACTTTTGCTGAACCAGGGTCAACAAGTCCCTAGATCAAGCCTATAAGGCTTCCTTGTTTATGAACAAATACAGAACATACAATTTCTAAATCCCACAGTCCTTGTAACATTCCTCATGCCTTCTGTTTTCTAATCTGAAACTGATCCAGAGCTCATAACAGATTAACTTCTTTCATTCCTGACCACTCCATTTTTATATACTGTAAGCAGAACAATATTGCAATATGTTTTCCTCTCAAATTGTTTTTGAAGGTATTTCACTGTGGGAACTGACAGTGGTCAGAACATAGATTTTTAGGCTTCAGGCACTAGCTTGGGTCTGTGGGAAAGCCAAGTACAGAACTCTCTCACTCTGGCCTGGGAAATCATAAGGAGGAACCCAAAACAATCCTTGTACATATCCTCTTCCTGACACCTGGTGTTTTTTTAACTTGTTTACTGGTAAAGATGTTTACAAGGAGGTGTTGTTCCAAATGACCAATCATATTGACTGTACCGAAACACTGTATAAAAGAGTCTGTCTTTCAATAAACCTTATCCTATAATGCCCTCAGAAGAAACCAGTTTTACATATAGTTATTTGAGCCGTTCCGAATCGAGGGTAGCCCTGCCTGTGGGAGAGCAGTTGAGGCTGGCTGTGTCCCCTCTGTCCCCTCCCGGCTCCTCCGATGGGGAGAGGAGGAGGAGGACTGCAGACCAGCAGTCTGGCCCTGCGCCAGGACCACAGTGGCCGTGCTCTGGGCCTTGGTTGCCAGAGCCGCTGGTCCGAAGGAGGAGAGACTTTTAAGAACTTTTCTCTGGAGCTCAAGGGAGCTGATCCAGGTTTGAGTCGCTTTAGATCTGACCAGGGGTGGAGGAGGTTTCGTCCAACAGCGTTTCTAAGCCTGTGCTCTCTCTCTTCCCCCCCCTTCCTCCCCCCACCATCACCTGTGGCCTTGAGGCTCCAAGAAGTCGCTGGAGACAAAAAACTCTGTGCAAAGACTTTAACCCTTTTCCCTCCTCCATGGAAGACAGAGGGATTTGAATGTAGAGAGAAAGCATTGAAACAAAGTCAGTGAAAGAACTGAGTAAGACTATTTGGAAGATGGGATGGAGGAAGTGGACATTTCTGACCAGACTTCTCTAGATGTGAATTATGGGGAAATGGACTGTTTTTGTAATATCCTAATGCTGCTTGGGGGAATGCAAGTTCTAGCCAAAGGGTTGTGTGTATTGATATACATGGGTTTTAATTAAGAGTTTTGATTAGAATATGTCCCTGGCTCCTGGGAAAGAACAAGGAGGTTTCTATTTCTTTTGAGATAGAAGTGAATTTAGAAATGGAAGAGAATCCCTGTTTTATACTAGAAAAGCATTCTTAAAACGATACCCCAAACATGTGGAAGCCCATAAACAGCTTGGGAAAACTGTTATATGGGTGGGACTGCACAGAATCTGCAGAAATTCTGGGCGGTTGTGGATCTGTGAAAAGCCACCAGACCTTTTTTTTCTGGTGGCGTGTTCTCCATAACCCTAGAGAGGCTCCTCTCCCAAGGTGATGTAGGATCGTGTTTAGATGGTGGTGACTGACTGAAAATCATGGTTTTCTCTCTGTGGTGAGTGGGAAAGTGAACAGTTTGGAGGGGGGGGAAGGTGTTTGAATGTCTCAGAATGTCTAATTTTTTTCTCTCTTTTTCTTTAGTGTATATTAATAAAATCTATCTGTTTTTACCTTTAAGTTGTGCCTGTTTTGCCTTTTTCTCCCAGTCCTATCTCCCAGCTGATAAACAAAATTTGGTGAATGTAAAACCATGACAGTAGTAAATCCACTCTGTCAAATTGTCCCACTTATAATGTTTAATCTTCCTTCTGTAATCAGGAGAGCTGAAGTACACATTCATAGTTGCTTTCCTTTGACACAGTTCTCTTATTACTCTCTTTCCCTCACGTAATGTCTCACAGCAGCTGTGCCATTATGATGATGCTTTCTCTTCTCTCTTTTTCTTTTTTTTAAACAGCCTCTCTAGCACAAATAATTAAAACCTGTATTTACCTTCCATCGCTTGGTTGGGACTAAGTGCACATTTTGAAGGGAGGGGGGCAGTTGTTTGTTTCTTTTTATTTTATTTCTGAGCAGTGACATATTAATGTTTCTGATAATAAATCATTCCAATTTGTTCATCCCTGCCAACAATGGTTTTAATCTTCATTTATGACTTGCAAAGTCCGTTTTGTTGGAAGCGTTTGATAAAATGCTCAATTACCATTTTCTTTTGCGCTGCAGTTCAACTGCTGTGCTGATAAAGGCTCTAGCTCAGAAGATAAACTGCAAATAATTCCTGAAGAACACATGTCAGAGGCAGTTTACAATGAATGTGATTTTTTTTTTTAAGCAGATTATTCTCCCACCAAAGTGACAGGGCAGCTCATTATTTATTTTGTTGAGAATATCATTTAAATATTGTTTGACACCTGCTCCCTGCGGTCAGCTACTCAGCACAGAGCACTTTCAAGAGGTTTGGAGTGAGGTTCCAGATCTACTAACATATTTCAGGGACTTGATTTAAGAAGTAGAAATGATAGTTTCAAGACACACTTGGCAATTTTTCCCAGGTAAATAAAGGGAAACACCACCAGAACATGTGCCGCACACACCTGTGTTCTCAGGGACTCAGGAAAACCACAGAGCAAATGTGTTAGCAAAAGGAGAACCTAAGGAGAAGGCTGAAGTTTTCAACTCGTCCCTGTGCAGCTTCTGTGACATTAAATACAAGAAAAAAAAATATTTCAGGTTACTTTTCATCCTTTCATGTCTAGGAGAGAAGATATCCCAAGAGTTCTGTGGGATCTTACCCTCTGGATACTCTCCAGATGGCTGTGGTGGGTTGCTGGCTGTGCTCAGCTCATGACACATCGTCTCTGCTGCTCCTTCCCCTGCTCCAGTGTGGGATCCTTCCATGGGAGACACTCTTCCATGAATTTCTCCAACATGGGTCCTTCCCACAGGCTGCAGTTCTTCACAAGCTGCTCCAGCATGGATCCCTTTCAATGGGGTGCAGTCCTTCAAAATTAGGCTGCTCCAGCATGGGTCCCCTGCAGGATCACAAGTGCTGCCAGGCTCCTGCTCCAGTGTGGGCTTCCCATGGGCTCTCAGCCTCTTTCAGGTTCCTCCAGGGGATGCAGGAGCACCCTTGCCTCACCACCTCCCACTACCAAAACCTGGCCACATTCAGCAACTGAACTCAACTCACACTGCTGCAATCCTTACAGCAAAATAGGATTTCCCCCTCTCCCAGCTGTGGAGTTAACCTGGTGATAATGACCACTGTCAGCACCTAATCTCAAAAGGATCATTCATACAGTATTTTCACCTAATCAGTGGTCTTCCAGTCCTTTAAAAATCAGAGCATTCTTCCAAAAATGCTCTCCTGAAATGTATGCAAACTGTATATGTGAAACACTTGATGCCTTAAGTTTTAGCTTTCATGTTTTTCAGATTCTGTGCTGCCTAGGGCTGTAGTTCTGAGCCTCATATTAAGTGTTGGTCAGCTCTCTTCACAGAGTAGGTAGACAAAACAAATCCTTTTCCTGCTAAAGACCAAGGACAACGAGTACAACTTTCAGGCCCAAAAGCATAAACAACGGTGGACTGAAGAGAGAAAACAAGAAGGATGGGACCTCACAACCTGAAGCTGTAATTGGACAATTAAACCCCAATATGCAAATGGACCAAAACTTGTAAAAATGTAAGACCTCGTGACTGGTTGGCCATTTTGTGACCATTCTTAGTCCACCTTGGGTGTAGCCCTGGCCAGGCCCTGTCCTGCCCAAGGTGCCAAGGTGTATCCTAAAGGCCTTTCAATAAATACCTACTTGATTCTCTAGCTCTGTCCAGTCTCTGTTTCAGGTCAGCCTTCCAAGGCATCACACCTGTGAAGGTGCTGAGAGGATAGCACAGCATAGCCAGGGATGTACCCAGAACATTCCCTGAGAAAAGGTCTCTCCCTGTCTTTCAAAAAAGCAAGTAGCCATGAGCCATTTATCTTAATGAATTAAAAGCATAATTATTGTAATTATGTCATTTGTTTCAGTTTCTTAATCTGTTTTCAATTACCCTGGTTTATTTGCTTCAGTTATGTGTTTTTTGCTTTCTTTTGTGCTAACTCAGTGTTTGTCTGGAGGGATTCAGAGAACACACTGAAGGTGGAGCCTTCCCCTTTCCTCACAAAAAACTTAAAATAAGAGGCATGCAGGCAGGATTCACACACACAGTACTGCAAGGGAACAGGAACCCAGCAAAATCAGAGGTATGCTTTAATTCAACACTCTCTGAAGTGTATCAAGTCCTTTGAAAGGCCATAATTTGCAAAATTATGTCAAAGATCTATCTGCACTTCAGAGACTTTTATACTCACAACTGGCAGGAAAGAAAATTGTACTAAACCAAAAATATGCTTTGAGCTAGTACATTCATCATACCAAATACATGTGCATGAGCTTTAGTTAGAATCCTAACTGTATTTATAAAAGACTTCCTCTAACTACTTTTATATTCAATGTATGTATAATAAGCATATATAAATCAGAGCATGTATTTTCTCAAGTTCTCATATCACCTATGAATACTTTGCTCTTCTCTTCAATAAAACAAAAGTAAAACTTATGGATTAAAAAAATAGATGTGTTTTTACAGACAAAATAATATTCATTAAGCTCCTTATAAAAATTGTAATAAATTATGAGGGAGCGAATGCAAATGATCTGACCAGAAGTAGTAGAGAGGGAGACTTCTGGAATACAATAACCAGCAAACACTTAAATGAAGCACAAATATACATTAAGTCTAGAAAACAATGCCATGACACGTGCAGGACCAGAATGGGAAGGTGGTGACTAACCTGGCCTCCAGGGTTAACAGAACTGGGCACAGAGCACAATCTAATGATAATGTGAGTTATTACAGAGACAAGTTGGAGTATCCAATTCCTCAGCGTGTATGTGCATGCACATGTACACATGTACATCTGTAAATACATGCTTTACAAACCTGTTACTGCTTTTCACTAGCCTCTCAAAAAGTATTGAGATTAATCAATAATTGTGTTTCCAAATCTCTCATTGTTCCTCTTTGCTGCTGTGGCTCAATACAGACATCATTACTTCTCCACAAGAGCAGTGATTTTGTTCGCCATGCCTGAAACAACTACAGCATGGAGATTAAATACAATCTATATCCACATAAATCATTGAATAAATGAATCATGAAATTAATATGTAAATTGTGTGTTTAACCTCTATTTATACAGCACTGTCTGTCACCATGTAGTAAATCTAAAACTAATTGCAAATTCACAACTCTGCAAAAAGAACACCATGGTAAAAGCTTGACATATTTATTAACTAAATGTTGAACTACATTGAGTAAGTAATTAACAGTCATGCCAGAACAGGGAGAGGAAATTATATTTAAGCACAGATGTCACCTGTATGAAATGGCTAAAACTATTTTAGATTAGATTTTGATATTAATCAAAGAATACTCCTATTTAATTTTTGACAGACGAATCTGTTTTCATTTATTCATCACTCCATTAAACACTCTGTTTTTAAACCTGAATGTCATGTCCATTTTCAGTCTGGTATGTTCCTTTTAATATGTCTCTTAAAAGGAAACATGAAGAAGACAACAGTAAGGTTAAATGGTAATAAAATCTTCCTACACTATAGACAAAACACCCTCAAAGGACCAGAAAAATTGTTTTATATTAGGTTAAATTCTGTTGTTTATTTCTTTGATACATAAAGAACAGAATGCAAGCCTTAAGATACCATATCTAATTTCATTTCTACGTATTTCCAGTGCTTTCTGATGAAAGGCATCTCCTGTTGGATGACCATGGAAGGCCCCCAGCTGCATGCACCAACACAGAGATCCTTCCTAAGCCTGATTTTGTTCTAGAATTGCAATGTATTAAAGACATATAACATCAAAATAGATGTTATATGAAAGCACCTGCACAGATGTGTCTGTAGCTTCCCAACAGGTGCTGAGAGAACAAAAGGGAAGGGAGATGTTCACCCTTCAGGCAGCCAAGACTAATCCCATGGCACAAGGTAAGTGATGCTCATCAGGAGTACCCACTGCTGTCAAACACAAACTTCATTGTGGAATTCCTAATATTAATCCTTTTTTCTTAAAATCCTCAGCTGCTGAAACTGAGCAAATATAGTAAGAATCAACAGAAAATAGAAGAAATTATATCTGTCTATGAAATCAGACTGGCCATATCCCACCTTACTTCTTTGCTTTTTTTTACCTTCAACAGGTCAATACAGGTACCTCACATGTGCAATTCCCAAGCAGGATGTGAGCACAAGGCAGGTTCATAACCATGGAAAAATGAATCCTTGCTGAATATTAAAACAGCAGAGTGAACTCGATTATATAAAAAATATGTACTTTAAAACACAGCAACTGGCCCACTGGGCAAACCTCCTTAACAGGCACTATAAATTTGAAAAATATCCCAAGTAAATTCCAGTGGATTCAAATGGAAAATGCACCCCACTAGGGAAGCAAGTGTCTGATTCCAGCAAAAAGGGTGAGATCCTGAAATAGCCAAGACTGATGAGAAAACTCACACAGAATTTTATGCACTTGTTTCCAGGCTTTTAGTAAAGATAAACTCAGCTAAAGCACATAAATTTTACTTCATATGGAATTTATAGACTTAAGCTGTCCCCTCATGGCAAATTCATCCTGCCCACAATGTTCCTCACACTGTGCCTGATGAGGTTACACGAGCATTAGGATCCCCATCCCACAACCTGCACAGCAGAGCCACAAAAAGATGAGGTGATTTGTCCAAGGTCACCACACGAATCATTTCCAGGGCCAGCAATGAGACCCAAGTTCCTCAACTCCTAGTTCTGGCAACCAGACCATGATGCCTTTAAGTGTATTACAGCAAACTATTCCTCGTGTCATCAATCTCAGCTCCAGAAGCACTCTAAATCACTCGAGGATTATGACATTTTTATGGGAGGACAACACTTCATTTACAGACCTGAAAACTTGGAAGGAAGAGCAGGAAAAACTCCCAAAGCTGATGAGAAAATCTCAGAAGCTACACTGGAAAGAAATTGTCTATAAAGACAAAACATGGAAACTGCTGTTTACTTTTCGCTATTTCTTATCCATTTATCCATCTATTTTTCCACAATTTTTAGCAGTTTCAGGGACACAGAGAAGAAAAATAACAGCCTGTGCCCCATGTCCTATGGCTAAAAGGAACAGTGGCCATTACACAGACAGCTTAGAAGCAGAGTTTAAAAAAGCTATGGGATTTTTCCTGAATGAATAATAAATTGCTGCAATTGTGTACAAATTTTCCAAAATTTTAAAATAAATTAAATAAAATATTCATTTCTTTTCACAGTAGATAATTTCATTGCATGAAACAATACAGAATACAAAGAGCTACAGGAAAACAACATGGCTCAGTCACCAAACTGCAAATCATTCTTAGAGGGGGTTTTGAATATTTACTGAGAGAAAAATTGCAGAAATCATTACAAGATCCACTACAAAATGCAAAATACATATTTCAGTGTAGCTATTCCTTGAATACATGAAAAAAAATCAAGAGAGAAGGGTTAATCTCTTCATGGGCTGTTCTTCATATGTTTAAGTGTTTGAACTATACTGTCAAATAAATAAATACAGGAAATTAAGCAATAATAAATTGATATATTGTAATGAATCTCCCCAAAAGCTGTCTGGACATGGTTCTGGGTACCCTGCTCAAGCAGGAGCTTGGATAGGATGAACTCCAGAAGTCCTTTCCAACATCATCCTTTCTATGACTCTTTTTTCCATTCCCCATCATTCAGCTCATCTGCTGGGTGGCTTTAACTAAACTTTTTTCAGTTTACTCTCCATAAACTGCAAGTGTCTGGATCCCTTTAAAATGAAGCCTGTTACTTTGCTGAAGCATGGCCTCCACTCCTGGGATGCTGCCTGATTTGAATGAAGTTGTCCTTTATTTCACTCTAATCTGAATGCTGCTTCCTCTCTTGTGCAGGTAGAAAGGAGAAGGAAAGATAAGCAACAGAATGCTAATACTCTAACATCCATTAAACTCAGCTTGTTCTCATCTTCTAATGAGAAAAAAGAAAAAAAAATTCCCCCCCTCCTGAAAAAACAACCTGACAAACTAAATGTCACTGTGGACTGTGAGGTTCAGCGTAGAAGCAGCTGACTGTGTGTGCGCAACAAATAACATCCCACTGGGCACAGGAGGGATTCAAATGATTATTCATAAGAGTCAGAACATACAGATTAGACAAATGAAAAGGCAAGGCACAATGTAAAATAAGCACGTATAACAGCAAACACAAACAAGCAAACATCTAGGGAGGAACAAATGGGATGGCTACGAGCATCTGAGATCTCTAATGCAACAAACAGTAGTTGTTGAAGAGACTGAAGCAGAAGAGATGGTGCAGACAGTGCATGGAGGGCAGAAAACCTTTTAAGTAGTGGAGAAAAAAATAAAAAGAATACATGTCTGCAAACATTGAGCAAATGTAGTCAAGGTGAAGGTAGGAGTATTCTAGCAGAGCCTTCCTGGAGGAGCAGCCTCTCTGTTCCCAACTGCACTGACAGCAAGTCCCCAACAGCAGAGCACAAAGAGCCACATCTAACTCCAGGGAACAGGAATTATCTAGACAGGAGTGGAGCTTCTTGCAAAGAGTCAAGTATTGATGCCTTCTGGACAGGCAAGGCCCTTTCTGGAGCAGCTTCAATGATCTGAGTTCTAAAAGAACCAGAGCTTTCCCTCACTTGTCTACACCATTCCTTCTTGGTGTCTTTTAGAGTCTCTTTTAATCATCTCCATTATTTTGTCTGGCCTAGTGTTTCAGATTTAGCAGTCGTTTAAAGTGAATTATTTGCCCTATAATTTACGAATTTCCATCCCATTTCAATTACTTAAGTCCCTCAAGTTACCAAATTGTCATTTTTATTCTTATATATATTGACAAAATTTTCTTACATCTGTCAGCAGCAAATTGCATTACCACACATCTACTTTGTGTCTGGGTGATTATTAAAAATATTAAATAAGATCAGACACAAAAAAATCCTTGAAAACTCAGTCAAGTAACCTTTCTTAAGTCTGATAATTTCAAATTACATTGAACATGCTTAAGCTGCTTTCCCCATTTTTTGCCAACCTGCCCAGGAATTTCCTTAACTATATGCCCTATAGAAGTCCAGACAGCAATGGCAGCCTTTCCCATGTCTAGAAAAATCAGTAATCTTAGCAAACACACCTACTGAGTCAGCTTTGCACAATCTACCCATGAAAATCACAGGACATTGTGTCTAACTATCCACTTTTCTGCCTGGTTTGAATTATATTTAATAACAAAGTGCATTTCAAGTTCCCCTTTGCAAATTAGATGAATTATTACCTCTAAATTTTCTATGTTTTCTACTATGAAATCTATATTGATAAGCTACCTAAACTTAATAAAAGCTCATAAATTTGGCAAGATAAATTATGTTCACATATCTGTCCTTACTGGGGCATAAGAAGGATCCACAGTATTTGCTGACCAGGGCAACCAAACCCTGCAGTAGCTCAGGACTCTGAAAGCATTTTGAACAAGGGCAGAAGGATTTCAAGTAAACCCTGAAGCAGAGCTTCTTCACACTAGACGCAAGATGAACCTGAGCTGCGCACAGGGTGCAGAAATAAATGGCAGCAAAGGCAGGGGGAGCACAGCTGCATCCATGGCCAGCTTACACAAGCAGTGCCTGTGTGCCAGGGGCTGATCCTCAAAGTTTTCAGACACCCAAGCCCCAGGCAAGCCCCACTATCTGTTTTTACTGCACTTCAGAACTCATTGGAAACTGCTGATCCTCAGCTTCCCTTCTGGGGCAGGAGGGCCTGGATCACCACACCATCCTTGCTCTTTATCACAATCCAAAGGAAATGAAGGAATCACAGAACCAATTAGGCTGGAGAAAATCTCTGAGATCATCAGGTCCAACCTATGAGCAATGCCCACCTTGTCATCCAGCCCAGAGCACTGAATGCCACATCCAGGCATTCCTTGGACACCTCCAGGGATGGGGACTGTATGAGCTGTCACCACCTTGGGCCTCACTTCCCACACAGAAATTTAGAGCAGCCCATCACTCCAATGGCCAGATTAAAGGCACTAGGGAGGGGAGGTGCTTCTTTCTGCCCTGCCACAGTGCTGTTTTTCAAACCACTAATGGCTCTGATATTGTTTCCACAAGAGATTTACGTTAAAAGGATAACTTTCCTCACTTTTGCTTTTAATTTCTGTCCCTCCTTTCCCTGCGCGACATTTCGTTCTGGGAGGGAGAAGGAGCAGCTCATTTCCGTGACAGCCCAGAACAATCTCAGATTTATAACGTGCGAGGAGCCCATCACGGTGATAGAGCAATCTTTCCAGCAGACATCTTTCCATTACTGGAGCTGATGCTTCCCTGCCCCGGTGCCACTGCTGGACAGATCTGTCAGCTCCATCAGGAGGGCTCTGGGCCCCGCCAGCCCCCTCACCCATCTGTCATCTTTATCTCAGCCAGCTCTGCAGCTCCTCTTCAACTCTTCACATGCAGCTTCACCATTTATTTTAAAAAGTTTTTTAAACAAAATGTTTCAATGAAAAGGCACATTTCCAACCGCATCTTATGTGACTTTATTTTCCATCTTATTTTATGACGGAATTATTTTAGTTTTTATGAAAAGAAATAATGGATAAAGATGAAGGCTTCATTCCACTGTGCTGACAATGTACTGGTGGAGAAATGGTGCAGTTAATAATGTAAACTTGATGTATGTAAGCACAGCTGTTTTGGAACATCTTTTCAGTAGCACTAATTTATACTTTGCCTTTATTTTGTGTTTTGGTTTACGATTTTGATTGGTCACTAGAATGAACTCTCTTAATTGCTTTCTGCTAAACTGCTTAAAAGGGAAAAAAAACAAACAAACAAACAAACAAACAAAAAAAAAAAAAAAAAAAAAAAAAAAAAAAAAACAACCCATCCCACCCCTAGAAATTGAAACCATACAACCTGTTTTACTTTATTAGACTTTTACTATGTTGCTGCATTCAAAAATCAAAACCCAGTGCTAAAGACTGTCAGATACCCTCTGGGCTCTGAAGGAACAGGAAAAAGGGAGGGGAAATCCTGAATCCTCGGCAGCATTTACTCATTAGCAATTTTAGATCCTGTATCACACAAACTTCTTCCAGCAATCTACTTTAGTTTTTGCATCTTAATTCAAGGTTTGATACCCAAAATATATATTATTACCAGTCGTAAATGGCTACTCCTTTCATTTCCTGTCTCCCAGCACTCCCTAAATTCATTATGCATTTACTTATCAAAAAAGGCAAACATAGTGCAGGGAAGAAAAAAAAATAGCAGAAGAGAGTAGGAGATGCCTTAAGGAGTCATACATTAATACACAGCCTCTTTGCATTCCTGAATAGACACTTAACACATTTAATATTTACTTCTTCTGACAAAACTACTTTAAAACTCTTGTCTTGGTTTGAGAAGACAGGTAAATGCCAGGGAAAGCTGGAGCTTCCCTTGGAATGGAGAATGTAAACTACTAACACCACTACCCCCTTTTTTCCAATTATAATTTTTTCAGTTAAAAGCTTTTAGGCAAAAGATTTTGGAAATAGAAATAGCAGTTCTTTACTGGTATGTATAACAAAGCAAACAAACAAAAAAACCCCAACTACAGCATTGATAACAAAAACAGTACCAAGAACTTCGAGGACGTTGCTTCACAAAAACCCAGGGCAGTTTGGTCTCGGTGCCTTTGTAGGATCCTCAGAGCACCAAGCTGGGAACAGTGGAGAAGTCCCAGGCTGGTAGCTGGAGTGGCAGGATGTCCCGGCAAGGCAGGGGGTGCAGGGTCACACCGTAGCAAGAGGAGCAGTGCCAACGAAACCGCGATGGCGGGGTAGGGCTGGCCCAGCTCTCACAGGGCGGCAGAGAAGCTCAGAATTCCAGAGCGAGCAGATGATGGTAGATTTCCCAGGACTGGACCCCTCCAGAGACAGTGAACTCTTCTAGCAGGAGCACCAACCCAGCCGTGCTTTCTCCCTGAACGAACGAACGTCAAAAAACAGAGTGCCAAGCTCTGTCCTTTATCTGCCCCAAAACTCACGTTATCCCTCCCCCTCCGAGCTTGACCATCCCTTTGTTTTGTTAAATAGTCTTAAGTATCCAACATTTAGTCCCCTTGGTAACTTATGGGGAAAAAAATCTTTAGAGTAAAAAGGAACAAAACCTAACCCCCAAAAATTCTGTTTTCTATGACTACTTTTATTTTAAATTTAAACCTCAAACTGCTGTGAAAGGCTTTCAGAAATTCTTGTATTTTATCAAAAATACAGGAATCGACAAAGACCACATGCAAACTGCTCTTGGTAAATTAATAAAACTTCTGAAAGTAGTACTGAATAGAGTATTGAGGGTATCACAACTTAAACAGTAATTGCAGAATTAGAAATATATAACTAAGCTAAAACAAAGGTTTCCACTTGCAAAGAAAGATTTTTTTTTTCATTAAAATAAACTTGCAACACTGAAAACAGGCTTTTTACCTTTTCAAAGATCTCTTCTCAGCACTTTTCACCCTAGGGGTGCCCAACTGGATACCCCAAAATCATCATCAGCTGTTCTTTTCCTTAACAAAAGGGATTCATAGCAACACATGTCATACTTCTAAGGTTATTTTCCACAGATATTGGAAAACACCACATATAAACACCACAAATATTTCCAAAAGGAGGATCTGGAAATATCTCTACTCTGACATACTTCAAACTCATATTCTGAAAGTTGGTTTCCAACACAACAGCTAAGAAAAGGCCAGAACACTTCATGGGAAATGCTCAGCAACTGGAAAATTCACAGCATCATCGCTGCAAACTCCCATTGTCTGGGCAGAACAGAATTTGTGAACCTGCCCTTTGTTGAAACTCAGTGGAAAAACTCGTCCAGCCTTGGCATGGAGAAGGAAGTTACCTGATTTAAAGGTGGGCTGCTCTTTATATTATTTCTGAAGTGATGTGACAATCGTCAGGCTTCTACAGTGACACTGCCATGATCAATGCTGCAGTCTCAAGTGTTAATGCTACATCTGCCTTTAAAAGCAAATGAAATAACCCTGAAAGATCAATATTATTAGTTTCTTATTCCATGTTAAATCACTGTGAATTTCCTACATTTTTACAGAATTCATCAGTGGCATTAAGCATAGCCCAAAAATGTTACTGATAAACAGCACATCCCTTACTTGGGAGCTATCAGACTCCTGCAAAATATGCAGATCAACCATAAAAACACATCAGAAAATTATTTTGGCAAAACTGTTCTGCAAAATTCCACACCAAAACAGCTGAAAAGGCTCAGGGCAGTGAGAACAGAGACCAACCTCTCACCTCAAAGCTGCCGTTAATGAGCAGACAACAGCTGTACCAGACACACTGTGAGCAGCTTCAGGGAAGGAGGGACAGCAGCATCCCAGGCTGCTTCTCAACAAAGAACAATTGTACAAGGATCCAAAGTATATGGGGACAAAAGGAGAAAGAGGTGGAGGCCCTAATCCCTGCACTGTTTGCCTTTTTTTCCCCCAAGTATTTTACTTTCTCGAAATCAAAGTGCCAGTTGTAGGAGGCCACACCACAGGCTGGTACTACTGACTGGGGTGTGCAGCAATGCCAGGGGCTTGGTAAATCTTCAGAAATCTTTTATCCACTTCAATTTCTTTTTTTAAAAGCACATAAGTATGAAATGGCTCCAGTCTTCCACCACAAGCTGCTCAGAACATCAGCCATGGCAATAAAAACTGGAAGACAACAATCTGGCTCAATGGGTCAAACATCCTTTACTTAGGAAAGATCAGGCTGGAAACCCAAGAAACCCAACTCATGAGCTACTGTTCTGACTTTCAGGACCCCTCAGTATTTGTTACAGCTTCCCAAAGCCATTGTTGAAATGAATAAAATATAAGAAATTCCCATTTTTGACACAGTCTGTCATTTGTTAAGAAAGTTATGCTGTTTAAAATGTTATGCCAGTTGTAACCTGTCTGTTAAGGAAGTTATGCTGTTTGTGCCAAAATTTGTACCCTCAAAACCTTATTCCAAGTTGTATACCCCCTCTAAAACCCCGGGTTCCCTTCCCCTTCCGTCGGGCTAGGCTGTCCCCATTCCCCACCAGCTCCTCGAACTGCTGGCCCCGCCTAATAGGAAAATCCAAGGACTTCCATGGTGCACCGCTCCAAACCGAAGTGCAGTTGCCGGCAAACGGACCCAAAAGCCGGGACCCAGCACAAAATCCAGATAAAAGGGAGACACTACAACACCGAGAAGACCCTCAGCTACCTAAGGACTGAATTCTGCTTCTGCCGCCTCGCCATGACCACAAAGAGACTGGGAAGAAGTGACGCCCCTAGACCACACGAGCCCAGTTGAGTTCCTGGGGATTCCCGCGAGGCCGGAACTCCGGACTCTGCTGCGGCGAGAGCAGCAGATTCGCCTGACACCTGATCCTCAGCGGCGACAGGAGCAAGGGCGGCGACAGGAGCAGCGGCGGCGCAGGCGACCCCTCGAGTTCCCCCTTGAAAGAGCTGACTAATAAAGGCTTTACAAAGGAGCAGGTCTCCTGGCCTATTCATAACAATTGTTAAGCCTCTTAAACACAAACTCTACTACTTCCTTCTTCCCATAGCCAACTCTTAGAGTACTTCTCACATCTGTTGTGGGAAAAGGACCTTTTTTATAAAGGAAAAGTCAAATATTTTTTAAAGGTTGTAGAAAAAAAGACATTTTAATATTACAATCTATTTTGCAGCCAACTCAACTAACTTCTGCAAGAAAAACATTTAGTCAGTATTAAAAAGCAGAAAGTACCTTACATATTTATTAATTTGATACTCCTGTATTATGCATAAAGCAAATCATTCACTTTGCCCTGCAAACTATTCTTATCCAAGACCAGATACTATCAGAGCGAAGCAGTGAAAAATTTTATTAAAGTAAACACAATTCCAGTGGAACATGCTCGTTATGGAAATACACCGGCAGCCACTAAAGAATGGGCCATTTCATATGGATGTAATAAATATTTCCAGGGACATCTATCTACTGTTCTTTCAAAGTTTTAAATGGATAACTATCAAGAAGCTTTTCCCGGTGTCTGTCTAAGCAGATGTCAGTCATCTACCACATTTCAGACATTTAAAAAGCATTCCAATAGGAAACAAGAACAAGGTAATAAGGTAGGGAGCACATGTGCAGGCTTCTTCCCAACTGAGCACAAAGTCCATCCCTTGTTATGGAGTCACATTCTGAGCCTCTCTACTCATGGCAAAGCATCTGCAAAAAAATACCTATCACACTGACTTATTAAAAAAGGGAACAACTACAAAGCCACATGCAGCACTAAGTGCTCTGCAACAATAGATGGGCAATGTCAAATAGCAATTTCACAACAAGCCACAGGGCTGGAGCTGATCCATCTCATGAATCTGATGGATGAACTTCCTTAACACATGATAAAAAGATGAGTGCTGCTTTCTACCAGAAGTTGTGCTGCAGCTTCACACTTGTCAAATGCTCAGGTTACAAGTCAGATTCCTGCTCATAAACCCCAAATTCCTCTTTTGATGAAGCTCCGAGGCTTGTTGTACCTGCTACTGATAGAACTGGATAGGTCATCCTTGAGCAGCCCTTGCCTCTAAGTGAACAGCTAAAACCAGTTAAACAGGAACTGAGGGACATCCAGGGGAACACCTCAGCTCTCATCTGGTCCTATGTTCCACACCTGCTCTACTTCTGTAGGCCCCAAGTCTGACTCGGGAGTTTGATCTTCCTTCAGCAAAAGACACAGCAATGGGTTTGGGGCTGGCTGGCTCTCCACCCCGCAGGGATGCACTGGCACACTCTGGAGGTGAAAAATTCCCTCTCTGGTGTCACTCATCACAGCAGAGTCCCATAGGACAACTCAACCAGCACTGCTGGCAGGTCTGGACAGTGAAACCCAGGAGCACAACCCCACAAAGGAACCCACTACCCCATGCTAACACCCATGACTTGGGAGACCTGTCCCCTCCCTCGAGGGAGGAAAGAAGCCTTGATTTTTAGTGCAAGAAGAAAAGTGGGAAAATGACAGGGACACTGAGGGACAGCGCCAAGCTTGGCCTTGCAACTGCTCATGAAGACTCAACTACAAACCCTGGAGTAGCCACTGTTCACTAAAAACCTGAAAACTGACGTCCCCAGACTCTGGGCTTTGCTCAATTGAATGACAATAAAACCAGAACTGTTAATAATTTTCTGTTGTTGTTTGAAAAGTAACAAAGTTCTGTACTCTTCATCTCCTAAAAGCATTTTACTTTTTATTAACTCATAAGATTCTAAATTATCTTCAACTTTTGTTTATATTCTTATGCTGACATCTTAAAACCAAAAAAATGAAAACCAAACAAAAAATCCCCAGACCTTTAACATGACATGAACTAAATATGAGCCAACATCCACTCTCATTCTGAGCCCAAGGCCTAGGCATGTTAACTTTACATTACATTTACATTACTTTGTATTAAGTATCTTTTGGGGTTCTAAACATGCTTATAGTACTGCACTCACATATGTTTGCCCCCACACACACAGTCAAAAATCATCTCATGTTTTCACATGAAAATTTCTGACCCTTCTTTACCACTGTTTTTGCAAATACTGCCTTTGTGAAAAATGTGTAAGACTAATGAAATTCCTGGCTGAGGCTTTAATCTCAAGTCACTTCTATAATAGGGGATGGATCAGAGTATAATTTGCTGCTATTGCACTGCTCATCTCCTGTGCTGACAATAGAAATCCTCCTGTTATTTTTTCTTAGACAAGTGTGACCCCAACCTGATATGACACTATTTTTCAGCTGTGTAACAGTCTTAAACCAGGTGCTCTCTAAGTTGCATTATCCCATTTTGGGAAACTTTTGTGTTGTTATCAGTAAAGTAACACATGAAAAAAAAATATTTTTTTTGCTTATATTTCTAGGCTTATGAATTAAATACTGTTCATCAATTTCTTAACATTTTCACATCTTGCCATTAACAAAAATATTTTACTATTTCATGGTTTTCACATTCTTAATTAAAATTATGTATGGATTGGCAGACTTTGAAGGAAATACCAGTAACATCCGAGGATAAACTGAAATCATTAATGTGTTTAAAACATTTGTTTTCTTTTTTAAAATAACTGATCATTAGCTTTTTCTGGAGGTTTTTGGTAGGGAATATCTGTATTCTGTTGTTTTTATGTCCACATATTCATCAGTCTAAAACAATTTTAGACCCCAGCCTCTTTGGTATTGTGTTTTAGTACTTGCTGGCACTAGAATTTTGCACCATAGCCCTCAATTTATAGCCCTTATTTAGCCATCATGCTATTCAAACCCCTGACTAAATATCCTCCACACAGATATGAGTAACAGAGACAGAGTATAGCTATTGTGCCTTCAAAGAAAAGCAATAAACCATTCTGCTTGCTCTCCTTCGTGTTCTTTAATTAATTTCATTTCATTTTAACTACCCAGAACAATTTCACCAGCCATTAGCCTGGAAGGAAACCTTACAAAGGCTGATTGTTGTTATAAAGATGGGTCCCAGCACTCCCTCCCCCTCCTTTTCATAAGTTTTAGGACAAATAGGCTACTTCATAGCCACAGCTTTGTTTTTGAAAAAGAGAATTCTTGCGAAGCAAAGGACAGACAAACTGCTTCACATCCACATTGAAAAGACTCCAGAACAACGTCCACATCGAGCTGGGCTGGCTGGGAGCCCTCAGCCCAGACCGAAAGCAGGGAAGGACAACAAAGGATGGCAAGGATGGATCTTGCGGGCGATTCCGTGCATGAGGTGCACCAGAGCCCACTCTACACAACACACAAACACTGATGCTCTGCCTCCAAACCTTTAGCAAATGGTGGGGGAAAAGCACCAAACGCTCAACTCCACTAGAGCAAACTCTAAATATGGTTAAAAAAAAAAAAAAAAAAAAAAAAAAAAAAAAAAAAAAAAAAAAAAAGTGCACCAATTATATGAGCACATTTTTATATTTTGCAGAAATAAACCTCTGTGAGTGCCATTTCTGACAGCCTACGCCAAGAAAAAGCTGCACATTTTTGTATCGCTACGTCCATGTTTGGAAAACAATCTTAACAAGAAAAAAAATATAAAGACACATTCTATTTTTTCCAATTTGTAAAGAGCTGTGCACCTTACATTTAGCATCTTCATGGAAAGCTGTGAAGAAAGATCTTCATTCTGAAATAGTGCTCAAGTGTTGGATTCTGCATGTTTTTTCTAACAAGTTGGTGGCATTTCCCCAGTCCTGGACAGTCTCTCTGTTCAACATGAAGGCCCGTAACAGCTCTGCCCCAATTTAGAACGTATGTATATGTAGCAACATCCCCACAAAACGTTCACAACCCTGTCCAATTCCAGTGTATTTTTGATCCTTCCCAACAAACAGATCAGAGAGATCTTTTCCAGCAAAGTGTCAACAAACTGTCTGTGCAGACAACTCCCTCCTCAGTTTGTGTATTATGTGGTTTGTATTATTTTTATTCCTCATTAAGTGTCACACTTGTCAAAAAAGTGAATGTCACTTTTCCATAGTAACACGGTTTTGCAATGGAAGTTGTGAAACCTTCAAGACTTACAGATATTTCCACAAATATCCAGTATCTGCTCAAACATTAACACTGCAAGCTCAGAAAGCGAAGGAGTGGATTTCTGTGTTTTCTTTTCCAGCAAGGTATCAAAAATGCTCCTAAAATTTGGACATTTTCTCCTCTCCCAAGAAAAGATAAAATCTAACTAGTCAACTGGTATTTCTTTCATTATACCACAGGAAAAAAATTACTTAAAAGTAATTCAAAGTAATGATAGAAGCCAAAAATTACTTCTTTTTACTTAGTGACAAGAAACTTGGAACATGAGATTATGTTGAGTGTGAGAGTGTCTATAAACAGAGCTGCTTTATCCCATCTGAGCTGTTATTGGTGATGCCAATAATCTGAGTTTGAAGATGAACTCTGCAAAGCTGCATGTTTTACTACTCACTTCCAAATTATGTAAATGAACACCACATTATACTATACCTTGTTGGAGGTATGCTTGGTAAAATAGCCTGATAAATAAATCCTAATACAATTACAATTAATTTTCACCTGACAAATTTATAGAAATCTATAAACACAAACCTCACAGGGAGAAACTTCAGAGCAGAATGGCAAACACACAGGCACCCAATACCTTCTAGAATGTTCATTTATGTCCCCTCAACACTAAGTTACTGCCACCAAGGCATGGCTTTTCTTTATGTTTTAAACACAGAGACAATGGAAGTAGAAAGTGATTTCACACAGCTTTTAAGAACATCAATTATCAATACAAACACCAAGAAAAAACACCAGCTGCAGGCCTGCACCTCTGTGGAAGGTAAAGGGCTCCATAACATTTAAAAACAGAGGTCCCATGCAAGGAGAACTTGAGCAGGATTTCAAGTCAAGAAAATACCTTCAACAGGAACAAGAAAGGAGCTCCAGCCTGAGTGCAGAATTTATCTAATTTTATTAACTGTGCAAATAAAAAAATTCAGGAATTTCTACAAAACTACCTACAGAGCAATAAAACACAACAGGACATCAGGTACTTCTGGAAAGCAAGCAGCATTCCTGCACCCTTTTCCAATTACATCACTCACAGAAATCACCAAAAATCTTGACAGAAACAGGAGACAAGTTTTCCTCTATTAGTAAAACTCCACAGATGTGAGCCATACTTGCTCTGTTCTACACAACTGTGGATTTGATAAGACACCAGTAACTTCAGAGCCAGTCCAGAAACAGCTTTACATGACAAAACAGTTCAGCTCCTCATTCTGGAGCACGTGGCACCACCCTGAATTAGAATGTTTGTACCTTATTACACTGTCATATCGTCAAAAAGTTCACACTGTGAGATTAATTATGACTTTTTAAAGGAAGCACTGTTATACACATCTTCAAATGAACATTTAATCCTCTCCCTGACATTTATTTAGATGTGCACTTTTCACCCTGCTCTGTAGGACATCATTTGCTATCTCAATTAAGCTGCATCAGTACTTTTCATTCCAAATACCTTAACTCTCACCACTCTCAACAGGAGAAAATATCATTTGCTTCCAGCTTCACAGTTTTCATACAACTACTGAGAACTATTAAATTGCAAGTGTTCTATCCCACAGGATGAAGGGATGGCCAGGAATAACTCACCCTGGAACAGACTGGCTGTTTACATTTCAGCACCACTGTGCAACCTGCCAGGTAGCAACAGTTACACACCTTTTAACATCTCCAGCTTCAACACACCTGACATGTCTTAATTCCTGTTCTGAGGCTTCTGCATTAATGAGGACAGATGCAGTAACTCACTCCACTGGCTGCAGGCAAGTGCTGACAGCTCCATGATTCACCTTGCCCTGGGCAAAACCTCCGGGTTTGTGAGCTAAACATTCAAAAAGTGCAAAACCTTTCACAGTTCTAGACTGCTTTTAGGAGGTATTTATATATATACACACATATATGTGATTGCATAAAAGCATTAGAAAAATCATCTAACAAAATACAATGTTATACATGCTCAAATAACAGCAAACAATTAAAAAAATATTGCAATTCATAACAGAGCCTTGATGTCTATTTACAGACTGTCCTGAAGTAAGGCACTGCTACAGGGACATTCATATTCCAAATAACTTTGATCATCTGCTTCACAGGCCCTCTACTGCATCTGCTGCATGCTGCACATCGCCATGCAGTGACAGCAGAGGCAATCAAAGTAGGTAAATTTGGGTATTGCTGAACATCCCAGAAAGACAGCACTCACTAGATCGATATCTCTCTATCCCTACAGCTCCAGACACACAGATACAGAGTCCCTCCCTCTCTGGAGCCCAGAGCAGCACGGGTAGCTCAGGGCTGCCACCAGATTTTAGTGACAAGCAGCAGCGTGGGGTCATCTCGGCATCACACCAGCACATGCAGAAATTAAAACATAGCACTCCTTAAACATCCACTCAAGGTCACACCCAAGGCTGCATTTTTCTCTTACAAAGACAGCTCCCTGTAGTGGGCTGGAGTTCACAAGTTTCACTCCTTCCTGACAGCATCAGTAAATCCAGACAATGAAGCTGGAGGCATTAAACACTAATCACAAAGTGGCCGCGCAGGGATGAAAGGGGAGAGAAGGCACCAACTCCCCCACACAAACGGCTTGGAATCACAGGATACACAGAGTAAAATGGCTTTCACAGAAGGGCATGAAATTGGGAAAAATCACAGCTAATTTATAATGCAAACTTTGTACAAGAAATTATTTTCACACACGCAACTATCACAGAACCTTCCCACATGAGCAAGAAGCAATTCAGCAGCAGACTGTAACCTAACCTTAAAATAAGAACTACATTAATTATCCATGAGGGAGGAAAAAAAGTAAACTCTGTTCTAAATAAGCAGAGTTCCCATACAACAGCTTATTTGTCCCTTCCATCCTTGCTACTTACAGTGCCACAAAACACAGATCAACACTCAGAAAAGCAGCAATAAGGAATGTGTCTTCTGGAGCATTGTTTCCAAGTTCAGCCCAGTCCCACAGAAGCTATAAAAACTTCCAAGTCTGTTAATTCTGTTATATTTATTGTGCATGTTAAGATGCTACATAATAAGTGATTTTAAAAAAACCCAAATTTTATAAATAGCACTGCAATTGCTTTAAATTGTGGCCTGCAGCCATCTCCTGCTGTAATCAATGACAAAAATCAACTGACCTCAGCAGTTTCAGGTCACCCACCAGACCAAAATTTGGCCTGGCAATTATTGCATAGAAATACCCAAACCCTTGCTGAAAACTCATGCAATAGATCTCTCTTCACTTTGTTAATATCAGGGAAGTCCCACATAATATTCTGAACTGAGTCCCACAGAAAAGGTGGAGACAGATTTTTGTTGATGTTACTTAAAATATTCTTCTCTATGGGTGAAATGTACTTAATTGGTTTAAAAAAACGTGTTGGTTTTACAAAAAGAGGCCTAAACCCAGTAAATCTGTAAAACAGAATATTGTTTAGTACTCTTATTAACTGCAGTTTGCTTAATTGCAATATTTAAGCCATGAGCAGATCTAAAATTGTCAGATGCATTTAATTGAAATACTATCCCTAGAGCTAAACACCGAGTGCTTATAATAAGATATATGTTATTCATTATTAGCTAACTGCTCCCTTTCCATGGAAAATCCCACAGAAAAAGCAAGGCAAAGCAAGGGAACAAAACTCCACTACAGAGTGGGGGAAAAGGGGAGGTGTTTGCTTCAGAGGGGGTTTTGGTGGGTTTGGTTTAGGTTTTGTCATGCTGCATTTAATCAAGTGATCTTTGTACCTTTCTTTTCTCTAGCATCTCCATAAGTTATGTCTTCATGTAAAAAATGAAGGAACTTTTTCCTCATTCTTCTCACCCTTCCTCCATGTCAAAATCATAGGTACCTTCATCAAGACATCATCTACAAAATGCTGAGTCCAAATAAATTCCTACTTTGTAAAAAAAAAAAAAAAAAACTAAATTAAGAGCAAACAGTATCCACAAACTGGAAAACATCTACAGTACCTGCACACAGTTCAGGCTGAAATCACTTTGATTTATTCTGATGTTAATTTGCAAGTGCAGCACAGAACTAAGAGCATAAGCACAGAAGTCAAAACTAAAATTCCCATTGTATGTAGAGATCAAAAAGAAAACTATATTCTGTAGGAGAAAATGAAGTAAAATAAGTGTATAAAAATAACAGGTATGTCAATAACTTTCTGCCTAACAAAAGAGTGTATCCTGATGGACACAATACCAAAAAATTGCTTCCTAAAATAATTAAAACAATATGTTTACTAAAAAACAAACCCGAGCAGACAGATAAACAAAAAACCTTTTAATTCTCTGTATTTTTTCCCTTGGTGATCTGGAAGGAAAATCAGAACAGCAAAATTAATACATGCAGGATAAGATATGCAGCTGAAAAGCTGAACAACCCAGTAATATACACTTGGTTAATTTGACTTTCTGTTATTTGCTTTAAGATCTCTACCACAAAGTTCTGCTCAACATATTCTTGCTAGCAACAATCTGCACCAGAATTAGTGTCTCTCAAGTAGCAAGTATAGCATACACAACAATCTCAATGAGAGGCAATTAACAACTGCTGCAAAAAATAATTATGTATAAGATGGTTTGAAAGACAATACTCTATCTAAAATGACCTCACTGTATTCACAGCACTGATAAAACAGTTTTCCTTTAAAACATGCCACTATTTTATTCATCAAAAGAGAAAAAACCCTCAGTAAATCAGTGCTTCACAAATAAATTCCTCATCAGTAATTAAAACCAGGCCTCTCTGGCCCTGTGTTATCAGCTCATCAAATTCATTGCTCATCTAGAATAACAGGTCCACATCTGCAGTCATTACAGCATGCCAGATAAATCAATCCTCTCAATGATGCTTTGAGCCATCTCTGCTCCCTTTTAACCAGCCCGATATTTATTTCCCCCTGACGCTTCTGACATTCTATTTACTGTAGGCAAATGGAACTCATACGGCACCTTGTAATGGCTTTACCAAACCCCATTGTGGGGCATATCTTCCAAGACTGATGGGTGCAATAAACAAGGTTTTATGGTGTGAGGTTCCAACTTCTTTTTTTCCAGGAATTTGACTTCTGCAGTGAAGATGGTTTATTACATTTGATTGCAGGTGGGAAAAGCTATATCCACTTTGAGACCTGTCAGCTAAAAGCAAGCAGAAAACTTCTGAAATAATATTATTTTTGTAATTTTATTTTCTCATTGATAACAACACAGAATAAAGCATCTCCCTGTCAGGACTTGGAAAGCAAGGCCATAATTTATCATTCCATCTCCACCCTCCCTCCCACCAAATCAAACACAGGTCCTCCTCTGTAAACCTCCAAAAGGTACAACAGCAATATATAATCCCCACATACGTACAAAGTCCATCCCAAGCCCTCCCCAGCATTGCCGCTTATATTCAAATCTGAAGTACGTATGGTTAAGTAGGTACACACATATTGACAGATGAGGTCAAACATGCTTTTGTGGCATCTGAGCCCAGCAAAAAATCACAGGTTTCTTAAATTTACTGCACAAACTAAAATTTTTCACTATTTGGTGCATTCTCCAGTGACAAGCATCAGACTGTTGGGTGCAAAATGAGAACATAAATTGTTTCCTTGAGAATGAAACAAACAGCACAAGAATTACTTTTCAGCACAAATTCTGTTTGTACACTATCACAGCTGCTCTATTTAAGGAAATTGAGTGAAAATCTGTTTAAACAAAAAGCATTCCTAGAATCAGAAAGACTCCTAGAATATCATATGTGTTAACAGCTCTGAGGAGTTCAGCAATTTCCAGAACTGAAGCAGATCCCACTCCTCCGTGGGGGTGATGTGCTTCCATGTACATTTGGACATTCATCCAGGAGATGCCTAAAAGCATATACCATCCATCCAGGAGCCCCATTTCATCCTAGAAATCTGGGGTTTCTGTGCTCCAAAGAATGATACTGTGTATGATCTGACTAAAACAGCAAGTTTCTGGTGCAGGGAGGAGAGGCAGCTCAGATTACCCCGAGCCAAGGCCCTGCGCCTGGATCCACATCGCTCCATACGATCCGGTCCTGGCAATGAGCAGGGCTTCACATCTCCCCGCTCATTATGCACAGCTCAAAACTTACTTGCATTGAATTAATGTCACAGTGTTAGTGGATCCCTCCTTTAGCATCTATTACAATTTTATTTCTGCGTGGCGGCGGCGCCTCGTTCACAGCAACATGAAAAAGCTGGAAAAAGTCCTTTTTCTGGAACAAAAACAATGTCCGAGCCTGTAGGAGGTTATGAATTCTTAGATCCTCCTTCCAACACTGATTCAAAAATGACAGGATATAGTCTTTTCCTTAATGAAAAAAATCTATATTTATCACTCTATTGTTCCTGTGTACTGATCCTACTGCTCTCTGAGGCCAAAGTTTGAATATATTGGATTTTGAAATAATAGCCCAAGGCTCTGAGATACTGGGTCATGATACATAAATTATGAGAGGGTTGTTCCTTATTACTCTGCTTCTTACCACAAAAACAAAATACAAATTCCATGGTGAAGATCTTCAGAAGTCTACATTATCTGCAAAGTGCAAATTATATGGGATATTCACAGAACTATAAATGATAAAATCAGACTATACTGAGAAAGATGGTCTGCGTGTCCTAGGAATAAACCAGCAATTTGTTGCTTTAATATCACAAAGTAAAGCCCTATTTTTACATAACCACAGATGTGACAAGCTCAATTTGTGTGGATTTTTAAATCCTAATTCCAATTGAAATTGCATATGAATGTTTGAAAAGATAAATTAATTTAGGACAAAGACCCAGAGACTGAATGTATCAATTTTTGATTCTTAAGTGTAACAAAGGTTGAAAAAGAAGCAACCCCCAACTCTAGAATGTTGGTACTAAGAGAATAAAGAGATAAAAAACCTTTTTTTTTCCCTATAGCAAAATTTAAGGCTGCTGTTATGATGAAAACATAAAGGGGAAAATCTGGAAAGTATTTTTCACGTTCATCATATAATAAAACAGAGTTACTATTATAGAGTTATGTAAAGCTGCACCTTCTGAGCTGCTGTATTTTCAGGGAATGGGGAAAAGTTGCCTCTCTAGATTTTGTTTCTCTGATGTGTCCAACTTTCCTTTGACCTTGAGTGACTCTGGCTGAAGTTTTCCAAGCCAGCCACTGAAATATTCATTTTGCCCCAGTAACCAAGAGAATTTCAGGGGCCCCTGGGGATATAGCTGTTCTTCATGCTTTTGGTCAATTACCTGAAAATCAAGATCTGAGATTCATAAACTACTGGAGCAGTTTAACATCCAGTGCCCAGGGAGAATTAACACCTTGGGGAATTCCTGAGAGTACCATAACACTAATGCCATAGAAATGCAAATACAACTTAGTTATGATTAATAAACATTCTTTTTGAAAATTTAGTTTGAGTTATACAGTACAAATAGAGTACATGTATAGAAAAATAAAATTTAAAAACTAATAATTTCTCATGCAAAAATCCATACCACAACATTTTGTCCAGGCATAATACATTTCTGGGAATTTTTACCTGTTAAAAATGCTTTGATTTCTAGAATCAAATGTAACCTCAGTTCTGCAAGTCCATAGCATCAAGTCAAATGGATTCAAAGACAACCAAATCAATTCCTCCTGCCAGGCACAGACCTGTGTCCAAGGGCTCCAACCAGGAATGGAACCACCTCCTTCCTGACCAGCTGTGGAACAACCAAAGGCTGTTCAGTCTACAGAAATGATTCCCAGAGTCTTCTGGGGCAGCTGCTGAACTCAAAGGAGTTTTACAATGTATTTTTTTCATATTACCTATACTCATGACTTATTCTCTCCAACTGTCTTCAGGAAAATAAGTTAGAAGAAATTTATTTGAAAACATGTTATAGGGAAAGGTTCTTCCGTTTAATGTTTTTATTTTGTCACATAAAAAAATTATTCCGTTCCTAAAAATTCATTTTTAACATCTAAAGTGGGATCTGAGCAACCTCCCAGCCCAAAATAACTGCACTATGGAATACATACCTTACTTTTCTACATTATTACATGTGTATTTCATATTATGCATCCATGCAGAGTGATTGTTTGGTTTGGTTTTTCTTAATTAACTTTAATTGCTTACCCAAGGTGAATATATTATGCCATTAAATAAGAATTTTTCAGTGTTGGGAAGTTAAAAAAAAATAAAATTACATGGTCAGTGCTCCTGGATACCTTTGCTCTCATTCCTTCACTTTTCCCCCAGACACTTTCCAAGATGAAAGTGCCCCTTGAATCTACAGAGTCCCATATCACTGCTTTCTGTCTGTCCCACAGACTTTGCCAAACAGTTTCCAACAATGCCTTGTTAGGAATCATGCTGCTCCTTGCTAACTACTCAGATACACAATTCCACAAGCAGGCTGCCTGTACAGGTTTAGAGACCCAGAGACACCAGTCTGATCTTAAATGTAAAGACCAGACCCAGTTGTGATACATCTTAGTATTTTCTGAGTAAAAGTAACTATATGAAGAGCCCTCAGGCAATCTGCTTATATTTTAATGGATCCAGACTTGATGTGCCCTGTTACTATTTCACCCTATTTGCTGGCAGAGGGTTGAAGCTTAGTAGCCAAGTAAACAGAAGATGTGTACCAGCACACTTCATAAAGGGGGTAAATAAAGTTTAGGCACCTTCACTACCCTCAAACTATTGCTCTGTACACTGTCAAGATCAGACACTAACATCCTGAGATATTAATAACAATGCTAAGTATCCCCTGCACATACAGAAGCATACCAGCTCCAAAACTGGCCAAAGAATCCACTTGAAAAATACAAGGTTAACTCTTCCCCAATCCTGCTTTCCATGATACATGGCTGACAACAAGGATTTGTCAACACCAGAGACTGCAGAAACGCAGATCAGTTCCTATAGAAGTATTAACCCATGTGTCTGTACAGCCTTGAAATCCCAACTTCACTGTCTTATGCATCACTAATTAATTTAATGACTGCTTATTTCTCCTGACTCTTAAAATATGCAGAATATGATCAAGAGAGGTTACTTTGGCAGAATATACACTCCAAGGGTAACTTATATACAGCCTCCACAGTTTAAAGGGGGATGTGCATCCTCCCATTATTTGCAGAGTTTTTTCCACACACTTTCCCACAACACTTTCATAGCTTTCATAGAGTTGCAATTTGAAAACCATTGCATATTCCAGCTTGAACAACACTGAGTCATGGACAGCTAATCACAGGTCCATGAAGAAAGTTGACCTCTCTAGTGTCTGTGAGTCATCAAATGTACAAGTTCAGCAATTTCTGAAAAACTGTTACGGGTTAACACAGTTTGGTTTTTAGTTAAAGAGGAATACGGAATATTGCCCTATCAGGACCCTGGAATTGTTTTGGAAAGGACAAGGACCTATCAGAATCCAGTTCGTAGCTACTGGCATATGGTTTGACCATCAAAAAAGCTGAATGTGACTTTCAGTAATACCTATATAAAGCTGAGACAGTGTTCGAGCTAGGCCCTCTTCCTTCCGGCGGTCTACCAGGTAACACCGTGGGCAGCAGGGGGGCCTGGCCCAGGCCCCGCTGCCCCTGGGCGGCCTCCGGGAGCAGCTGCCCGCGGGGGGAGTGGCCTGGGCTGGCTGAGCCCCCTTTTTCCCCTGGCTGCCGGTAGGGAAAGGGGAGACTGCAGCTCGGCAGTGCTGGCCACGTGCCCGGGGCTGATGCGGAGGGGGCCAAGCCATAGCTGGGCCCAGTGGCAGCTGGCTGTGAGAGAGGGGAGTCTGCAGCCTCTGAGAGCAACTCCGAGCTGGGCCACCCTAGATGAGACTGAGGAGTGGGAGCAGGAGGCATCCACCAGCCAGGCTGCTCCGAGATCTCTCAGCCTGAGCTCTCTTCCCCCATCCCCGAGGCTTTTGAAAATCCTAGAGGCTGCTGCCCGGCAAAGATCATGTAACCATCTGCAGGCCCAGGCAAGAATGTTAACTCTTTTCTGACACATATTGAGACTTTTTTAAAACTCTAACCCTTCTCAGAGAGACAGAAAAGGCCAAATTTGAGACCTGTAAAAAGACGATATGAAGATATCAAAATTAGTAAAAGGAGAGAGTGACCCCTTAGGTGGAAGAGATGACAAGTTGCCTTGGTCCTAGGCTGAAAATCTCCTGAGTTATGGTAACAGATTGTAATATTAATATGCTAGAGTATTCCTTTAAATCATGGACAATATGAAATGAGGAGATGATTTATGGATTTTGAGCAAAGGTACCTGTGATTTACTGAGTGAATATTGAATTAGAAGCTGTGATCTGGTAATCCCATAAGATGTTTGAACAGAGAGAGATGAGAGGAAGCCCTCTGTGCCAGTGAAGAAGTGAGAAGACATCTCTGTTCCTTGAGATAAAAAATCCTTTGCCTTTGAGTTGTGAGTCTTTAAAAGGTGACACCCCAGTATGTGTGTGAGTCCACAGCCCATATGTAGTCACAGGAAAGGCTACATGATATGGGAGGTTCCACAACTGCAGAAGTTCCCCAGGCGGGCTGCTTTTGTGTGAGTTGGAAGCCACAAGCAGACTGTTTCTCTTGTGGAAAGTTACCAAACAACAGGAGAGACTTCTCTCTCTCAAAGACTGAATGAAAGACTGTTTTAAAAGTGGTACTGACCTGGAGTTCTGAGTTTTGCCTCTACACTGTTTGTAGAAAATGAACAGTTTGTGGTGGGAGAAGGGGTTGTTTTGCAAGTTTCATTTATTTTTTCTTTTCTTTTTTTTTTTCTCTTTTTTTTTGTGTATGTTAATAAATCTATTTGTTTATCTTTAAGCTTGAGCCTGCTTTGCTTCTCCTGATCCTATCTCACAGGGGAAAAAAGAGTAAACACTAGGACTACTACACTAAATTGGGTAAACAGAAACAGGTAATTGTGAAACTACTACACAAGATCAAAGATTATAACTTTTAAGAAATTACAGAGCTTTGGAAATATATTTAACTGACCACACAAATATGCTCAGGGTGTCATTTCATGCTCATGCACCATCAGGCTCTGAAAAAGAGATGAAGCAGTGAGCACCCTACTGCCATGGAAAACAGAGACTATTGTTTTCTGTTTATCAAACTGGACTTTCAACCATATTCTTCGGAAGTCAAGGAAACTTGACCAACACAGCTTCATTCTGTATTACCCATAATTCCAGAAACTGTGCATCATATAATGTACACTGACGTCTAGATCCTTGAATATTTAAATTCTCTAGTATTTCTCAATATTTGCCAAAACCTCAGCCCAATGACAGGATTATGTGTTTCTTCAAAAATATTCAATTACCCCAACCCACAATAAGACCACAGAAAGGAATTCATTTGGTTTTCTTGACTAAATTAAGTCGAAATTAGCAGACAAATCAATAACTACGACCACTCCTCTGTAAGAACTCTCATTACTCTTAAATGTCACGGTTGGCCTAGACCTTACCACTGATACAGGATTTCCTGTAAGACATGCTAGAGGAAGGGCATAACAGTTTAGTGTTCTGTGCAATAATTATTTTAATTTAATATGTAGCTCGATTAATACTGAAATAGCCTTTGCCTTGAATGACTTTAAGAGAAAGAAAACTCAAAACAAAAGAAGGAAAAAGTAGGTCAACTTTCTTGCTGTTTACTTGGGTATAATCCTTTCCTTCACAAAGTACAAGACCAGTAAGGCATAAGAGTAATTGAAACACTCATCTCCCCTTCTCTCACCATGCTCTGCATGGGCAGTAATTAGAGAGGTCAAGATTGGCTTGAATTATCTCACATTTAAAAGACTTCACAATTTGACCATGTTAAGAAAGGCTGCTGGATATTTTAGCAACCACCATTTATGTCAGCACAGAGAATTGGTCACACTATGTAAGCCCAGCACTCCAGCAACCAAGAGGAAGCACTCATAGGAGTAAAGTTAAATGACTGAACACTTTCTGAACACCGAGAAAAATAATGATATGGCTCCACCACTGTACCTATTAAATGGGAAGTCTTAGAAGAATTCTTTCCTGTACAACTTCTTGCAAGACCAACTGAATTCATAAAACAATTCACTATCTACCATCTGTTGTCACATATCATTACTCAGTGCAAACTGCCCAGTGGAGAGATAAAAAAAACATGTGAATGAGCAGCTAGCTGGGTAAGATAAAGTCCTGAGCATGTGCAGACAGAAAAGAAAAAGATATATGTAGTGGTTTGAAAGCAAAACCAGTGAGACACTCCAAGTCAGAAATACAATTTAATAGGAAGAGAAAAAAAAAGTAAAATAAAATAAATGCAATAATACAAAAGACTGCTGACAGTCAGAATACAACCTGACACCCTGTTGGTCAGGGTGTTGGAAACAGTCCAAAAGTAAGCCCTCCTGGAGTGGCAGACATGGTCCTATTGGAAGCAGAGATGGTCCCGTAGAGAAAAGGGTCCAGAGATGGGTCCAGTCTTCCTTTAGGAGTCCCGTGGGAACACTGGATGTCTGGTGACACTTGTGGCTCCTTTTTATCTAGGTGGAAATGGTTTGGCTCCTCCTCCTCCCTGGGTAGAGCATCTCACAATGGGGTGATGTAATGTGTCATGTCAGCTCCGCCCACCTCCACATTGGTGAGCTTTAATGGTCCATTAACAGAAGATATCTCCATGGAGGTAGGGGAAGACTGAACAGAGATAAGAAACAATGCCCCACCCAGTTTTAACAGCTGCCTTGTTATCAGAAAGGCAGTCACCCCCTCCCTTCTGGAGTTACAACAGATAAAGAAAAAACACCTCCCCAACCAGGTTTCAACAGACGGAATAGAATAAACTTTTTTTTTTTTTTTTTTTTTTGGTTACAAAACCCAAGACAATATGCAAATCTTTACTGCAGATTACCTTCTTCCAACCTGCCTCTGCCTAAGAGTTGGGAAATGCAGGCTACAGATTACAAGAGTTTTTAGATTCCTTGTTGATGGTAAAAGCATTTACAAATGGTCTCTCAGCAGGTGCTCATCTCAGAAATCTTGACCTCAGTACCACTGTCCTACAGACTAAAATATCTCGGCCAAAAGCCATCAGGCTTAGGAAATTCAGCCACACAAAGAATGGCAGCTGGATGCTGTCCAGTATGCTCTCCAATGACTTATCACACACTATCAGCAGAAGCACAAAGCCTCTATTTTTATCTCTTCTTGTGGTATCTGGATCCAGCCACTCTAAAAGAAACAGAAGAAAGTAGTCTAGGATTGTTTGCTCCTTAATCATCACAGAACTCCTACCCAAAGAAGTCCAGTTCTGCTCAAAGCCCTCAGTGCGATTTAAATCCCTGATGGATCCCTTTTTATACAATAAGAACCTTTTAATACAATAAGAAATACCATGTTCTTTGAGTCTCCTATAATTCTGCCAAAATATATTTAGACCTTGTGTACTGAAATTACTTACACAAATATTCTGGCACAAAGACTTGGTGCAAGCCTTCTTCAACCAGGTGGTCTCAACATTCCTTTTGAGAAGAATTTGAGGGGATTATGATGAAAATACACACAAAGATAGATGTGAACTGATATAATTCAATCCTATTGCTGTAAGGTACAGAAAGAAATGCAGCCTTCTCCATCCATGAAGTGTTTATCAAAACATTCCATCAGCAATTTACATCTGTGTCAAACAGAAGCAGTGTCAGAACTTGCATCCTTTATGCTAAACATCCAAAAACAACACTGAAAAGCGAGATTATCTGCCCCAGTCAGCACTTTAATTTTTTAAAACTCATTTGTGTGAAATTTTTCATCCTTCTTAAATCCCTGAGACATATACTTAAGCACCAACAAAAAGATTATTTTGACATCGTTGCTTTTGGCTTCTCTTGGGGGATACATACCTTTGTAAAAGTGTTTCACACCTTCCTGGGGAAGTTAAACTCCTCAGATTGTATCAGTAAACCTTTGTCTGATAGACACAGGGGCACAAGCCTGACACACAGGCAGGGAAGCTAAGGTCCCTAAAGAATGAGGCAGATGTTGGAAGATGTCTTAGGGAGTGTGGAAGGTACTGGTTATCTACATACAGCATCCTATGAATCCACACACCCTCATGCATGAATACTTTCACATATTTATAAAGGAATTAATTAATTGTCATAGAGGAATACATGAAATTCCAGTTAGTCTCTAGAATATTCTTATTTTATTGGTTAACTGCACTTTAATCATGTATAGAAAGTACAGCAAATTAAAGTGAGTAAAGGGAAAACATGGACAAATACATTACCAAGCTCTCAGGGTTATCACCTGGTATGAGTTGGTTTGTTGTACCTTTAACACAATGATACTTTGGGCCCAATTTGGGAATGTGACTTAAGCAGGAGGATCTGCTTATAAAGGCATACCTTACAAAAACCAGAATTTGCTGATGGAATAGTGTGAGAATACACAAGTCTGAGAGTAAGACAGACTTAATTAGCATAACTAGTGTGATGACTAGGATGCTGTGGCAAGGACAAACAGAACTTTGAGCTTATGAGAAGATGGGATTAAAACCTATTTAAGGGAAAAGATTCAATCAACCCCCTACGATAAAGATGTTGTATAATGCATGAGTTGCTTGTATGATCTTTTAACCTAATTATTGTAATAGAAATTATTAACTTCACTGAAATGGTATATAAGACTTGGAAAACCTGAGTAAAATCGAATTCTGATCATGAATCGAGTCTTCCCAGCTCTCCATCAATCGCCAATAGAATAGGAAAAAGAAACACAGCAAGCTGGGCTGTAAGCTCTTGAAGAGGTCAAGGCATGATCATGTCACATAAATATGCTTAAAATATAAATTTATGATTGCTTAAATATCTAAATTTAAAGGCTTTCATTTAAAGGGAAACTCCACAAACTAGGCACAGGACACTGAAGAGATGAGCAACCCTTTTACTTGGACACTTGCATTTTTATATTAAAATGCAAAGCTGTGAGTTTCTTTAACCAGCAGTTAAGTATTCAAAAAAGAGAGACTGTGATATGTGAAGTATTTAACAGGCTCAGGACATCTACCAGTAAAATGACAAGCACTTTGATAAAAAACAAACTACAAATAAACATCTTCTGTCTTTCAAACCATTCTATTACTAAAGCCAAATGCAGAGACTCTTGCACTCATTGTTTATGAGAACTGGAAGAGAAAGTACTAAGTTAAAAATAACAACAATAATATAGAACTTAATGTTAATTTGGAAAATTATGGGCAAAGATCAGACAGAAATCCTCTTATGAAAATAGCACTAAAACAGGACTAGAAATAGCACAGCAAGACTTTATTATTACTTTTTGAATACGCACATGAATTTATCTTGTACTGCTATAGTACTTTCAGCAGTTTCATTGTCAGGTCCCATTTTCTACTTCCTCTCTTCTCCCCTTCTCCTTATTCAAAACCATCCCTTTAACATATCATTCCTAATTAGATGATTAGCGCTTAGAAGGGCAGAAGATAAGTAATTTGCATAATTGAATCATAAAAAGAAGTTAAAGATACAGATTTTGCTGTTCATTTGTACAATTATCTTCACCAGCCTGGGGGGCTGAGATATTAATGTGATTAAACAGTATTTCTGCAAACAGGGAACTGTGTGTCCTCTATTAAAGCAGAGCTGGAGGTAAATGAAAAATTAATTTTAGAAGACAATCAACTTTATTCGACATGACTGTAATAAATAACAGCCCATCTACAGACAAGTCATTAGGCCTTGGGAGGCTACACGTCACAAAGTCTAAATGACACACAAGGCCGAATTTTCCACCAAAATCAGAGTCATAAATAGCCCACCAATGGCCTTCAGAGAGTGTAAAGAATTTCCCAGAAAAGCCAGGTGCATGTGTGAAGTACTAATCACCAACCACCATTTGGGCTTGTACAGTATTCACGCAAATACAGGGGCTTGGTGGTTTACCCTTCATCATGTTTTTAGTCTTTTCTGAATTCTGCAAGAATAAATAAAGATTTGGCTAAGTATCCAGGATGTTGCCTATGATGCCATAACCTTTATGAAATGTATGTGCTAATTAAATACATTATAACTATAAGTTTACTACTTTTTAAACTGTGAAGGTTCATAAAATTATTTTTCACTATTCTTTACATGCTGTCACATCCATTTAGAATATTAAAATCCACTCCCTGATTAAAAAAAATCAAGATAGTCTCAAATACATGAAATATTATTAAGCTCCAAGTAAAGATTTCTGAATATCAGCAGTGTACAATATATGCACAGCAACAAGTTTATAGTATTCCCTATACTAAAATGGATTGTATTTATCATCACTGGTAAACACTTCCCTCAATGGAAAAAGTGAATATTCCTATTCACCCTGTAATCCCTGATTCTTGACAAGTGTTTACCAGGAAATGCAAATAAACATCTATTGACTCTCGTTACTCCTGGCCATGTAGTGCCTTTCATCACAAAAATGCAGATACATGTATCTTTACTGGAAAGGTTTAGGGTTCCACTATGCACTTTCTCTATGTTTATTTCCTCTACAAATATAGGGACTTAATAAAAATCTATCCAAATACAAGATTCACTAAATACATAAGGGATACAAGTGATGTCCCAAGGATTGTTTCCTTATTCCACTTCCGAATTTGCATGAAATGCTTCCTGATGTGGCCCTAAGTAACTCACAGATTAATTCCTGGCTATGCACTGAAGTTTGGCTCTATGGTTACGATCTATCTTTGGTTTCTATGCTGGCGATCCAAAAATCACTGAAATCAGCTGGAAGATTGTGGTTCTGCAATGGCACCATTGTGGATTTTCACCTGCAATGAGTCAAAAAGACAAAGCAATCTCCTCCTTCATGAGAGACACAAAGCCTTTGTGTTCATCCAGTCTCCTCTGCAGTCTTACACAGAAAACACTGGTTGGGTCAGGACATTATGAAAAACCAACAGCAAAAAAAGGAACTTTCAAATTTTGCCTACAGTCATATAATTAAACTAAGCAATCAACCTAAACACTTAAACAAAACTATTCTTTGCTCACCTAATGTCTGTAAACTTGTTTACTTTCACTCAAGTTCTCATAGCACTATCCTATATTGCACTAAATAGTTAGTTCGTTTTGCACTGGGTGTTCTTTGATTATACCTTCCCATGTATCTTGGCACCTCTCCTTCACTTGATACCACCTGTATCTCCCCTCCCCCTGGGTCCACCCCCATTGGTCAAAATACCTCCTCTCCTCCCCTCTTCCCTAGGGCTTAAAACTCCCTGCACGTGGGGTCTCGCCCTCTTTTCCCTCCTGGACTTTGAGGAGTAAGTTCTACTTAAACCTGTGGGACTGTTTCCCACGAGGAATCAGAGCACCTTCTGTCTTTTATCTTCGTCCTAGCCCAGATTCCCCCCCCCCCCCCCCCCCGAGGTCCACAGCTAGCCTGGGCTGGACCTTAGAGGTGGAAAGAACTCGGGCAGCACTAGACACTACAGAGGATTATTCTGGAAACAATCTGACATCATCAGATAAACTACTTCATATGCCTAAGATGCTAAAAAGAGCATCTAACTAAAAAGCAGAAGGGAGAACAGCAGCATCAAAAATCCCTACAAACAAACACCAATATCAAAATATGGTCAAGAAAATCTTAAACTTTTTGAGCTTAAAAGACACTTTTATAGTTTTAAAGACAACTCAGTGACCAACACGGCAAATGAAGCCTGGGAGTGGTGTCTGCTGTTAGTGTATTGTTACTGTATTGTTTTTGTGAATGACAGGTCAATCTAGATGAGGCAGAAAGATGAAGCTGTGTAGCCACAAGAACTTGAAGATGTCAAAGAGAAATTCTGTGACAGTCAAGGATGGGGGGAAATGATCATCACAGAACAGGCACATTCAGACCCTAATACAACAACATACTTAAATGAAATGCAGTCCTGGTAGAATAAGCCCTTTATGTAGCTGGCTTACATATGAGACTGAGCAGCAGAGATGCTCATCCCTGCCAGGCATTTAACGTCTTGTTAATAGCTAAGTTTCAAAAAGCAACAAAAATATGGCATTTATACTATCAGAAACTTCACATGAATGAATAAAAACAGTTCTCATGAAGTTTCTATTCAGATCAGAATATACCAGTGTTAAGAACTCAGTCACTCTACTGACCTTCACTCAGTGAACACAAGTTCTTAAAAATGGCTTTAAAAGTCTAATGCCATAATCTGAACTACTCTACTGCACTCTCTGCAATACTCAGGTGTGGGAAGCCTGCCTGAGATGTGGCTGCGTGAGAAAGGACATAGCAGCCAGATTCAGCTAATCTCTGTGTGAGAAACTAGGCGTACGTGACTGAAGCAGGGCCAACAGTGCCCTTGAAACACAGGTGCAGAGATACCAGCTGGGTTGTTGAGAATAGTTGGTATGCAGTAAAGAAAATTAACGAGATGGGAACTTAGAATCGCAAGGCTAGTAATAGAAAACAAAGCATTAGTGTTAGACCCAATCCTGAGCTTAGATTTTGCAATATGCATGAGCTAATTATTGTGTGTATAAAAAACGGCTGATTGAACAATAAAGGCGAGACCTGTTGACCATGACAAGATGAGACATGTCTCCCATCTTTTCCAATATCTGGTGACCCCTGGCGTCCCTCCCTGCAGGAGTTGAGAAAAGATGATGGGTTCGGATTCTGCGGCAACCAGAATGGTATAAGGGCGATAAGCGAGGAAGCCCCGACCCTGAGTGATCGTAACGACGAGCTCAGCCGATACGTGCCGCCGACAGCCTTTTGGAGAGTTGCAACAGCGCTGACGTGAGTATGGATAGGCAAGCGGCATATGAATTATTTACCGCCTGCTTAAGGCAGAGGCGGATACAGGGTATCGACCTGGATAAAGAATTACCTTTACTTTTGAGACACGGGGAGTCTTATGGGTTTTTTACTAATCCCCACACAGTGCATGAGTTGTCGGAATGGAGAAAGTTCGGAGATAGGTTGTGGGAGTTGACCTTGGAGGATGATAAACCGGCTAAAAAGATTGGAAAGCTCTGGCGGGTAGTGCACAATGAGCTGTTATTAATGCAGGCAGAAAAAAGAGCTGCAAAAGAAATCAAAGCCGCTCAGGAACGTAATTATGCCTATGACTCCTCGCAGCAACATCCTAATGCCCCCAACCCTCCTGCCTTCACCACGGTTACCTTGCCTGCTCCACCGGCCCCTGCTGAAGCCGCGCCATCGGCACCTCCCCTAGACGAGAGCTACGAGCACTCCCCTGAGCGCACCCCTGTCCCTGCCGGTGCTTCAAGCCATCTGCCTACCCCCCGCAGTCAGGAGCCTATCCCTGGGGCGGAATCCGACCTAGCGGAGGCCCTGGCAAGGCAGCGGCGTGAGTTATGGGTATCGCTGGCCCGCCAAGGTGCGGAAAGTGGGGACAAAGGGTTGCTGGAGGTTGCCTCTCAATGCCTGGCGTGTCCGGTGGTGTTTACCCCAAACGCAGCTGGAGGTCTGACGGCAAATCTGAGTGCGCTTGACTGGAAGCTGTTAGCACAATTGCGTACTACAGTGGCACAATACGGTGTGAACAGTGAGCCGGCAAAGCAGATGCTTGAATATCTTTTTAATGCGTATTTGCTTCTGCCTGGGGATATTAGGGGTATAGCTAGATTGATCTATTCACAGCATCAGGTTATGTTGTTTGGTGCGCATTGGCAGGCAGAGGCTCAGGCATCTGTGGCGGTACAAAGAGGACCGGGTGATCCTTTGCACGGAATAACAATAGATGAGCTATTAGGTCTCGGCGCATTCCTTAGACTAGAAGCTCAGGTGTTAATGGGCCCCGATAAAGTCCGTGAGGCAATGGAGGTAGCGCGTAGGGCTATGAATAAGGTAAAAGATCCTGGGGGAACGCCTATATACATGGGCATTAAACAAAGTAGGGAAGAGTCGCTGGGTTCGTTTGTAGATAAGGTGGCCGAGGCTATAGATAAAGCGGGGGTGCAAGAGTTTATGAAAGGGGCATTACTGAAGCAGTGTATATTACAGAATGGGAACGCACAGACTCGCTCATTAATAAATACTATGAATGGAGACTGGACCGTTCCCTTGTTGCTTGAAAAGGCTGCCGGCATGCCATCTGGCTCTCAGGCATTTTTAGTGGAGGCAATTAAGCAATTAGGTTTAGGGCTCCAGGAACAGGCAAAAACATCACAGAATCAGGTCATGGCTGCCCTTGCACCTCTCCAAACTGCAGCGGCCGGTATGGCTTGTAACCGCACCGGTCAGGTCGGCTCTCGCATGAAGTGCTTCCGCTGTGGAAAGTCCGGTCACATCAGGAAGGAGTGCCAGGTTAAGAGTGTCTGGTGTATTAACTGTCAATCTAACACCCACAATACTGCTACATGCCGCCGTAAGCAGGGAAACGCGAGACACAGCGCGAGCAGCAGCCGCGCCGGGATACAAGTAGCAGCTGCAATGCCATCCAACAGCTCCGACCAGCCACAGCCGGGAGCCTCGGTCTGGACCTGGCAGCCGCAGTAGAGGTTACGCTGATGACACCTCACCCACAGACTGTTCCTACGGGAATCTTTGGACCTATAATCATAGAAGGCAATCAAGTTGGCGGACTGATATTAGGCAGATCATCAGCTTCGATATCTGGACTATTTATCCTGCCTGGGTTGCTAGATGCTGATTACAGCGGAGAAATCATGGTCATGGTACATACCCCTTTTCCACCTTTAAAAATCGCCAAGGGTCAGAGATTGGCTCAAGTGGTGCCCCTACCACAACTCGCGAAAGCCCTCCCCCCGATTCAACCAACACCGCGGGGGAAAAAGGGTTTCGGAAGCACCGGAGGACTTGTCTTGTTAACCGTGGATCTTTTGTCCCGGCCTAAAAGACAGCTGCAGCTACGATTTAAGGATAAGACTGTGGAGTTAACTGGACTGTTGGATACGGGCGCGGACTCAAGTATAATTTCTCCGGACTACTGGCCACAGAACTGGCCCTTACTAGCCTCCTCAACGACAGTCACAGGACCAGAGTGGATACCGGCTCGGAGCGCGAGACCGGCGCAGCGGCCTCAAACTGGAGCCGACTTACATCAGGAATCCTCAACTGAGGCTGGGTCTTCTACTCAGACCACATCTCCCCTTCCTGCAGACCTGCTTCAGCCCAGCCCAGCTGCAGATACGATCACCGGATGAGTTTGATTATCTAATCTCTCGCTTGCATCGATATAGTAGCGGACAGCTGTCGCCTTATGCTTGTGTTTGTTGTGTAGATGGTACCCATAGGGCCTGGATATTGTTGCGTTGTGGGGGTTGTAACACAGTCAAGTGGGTTCATCAGCGAGAGTTATCTTTTGACCTTGCGTGCCCTAACTGTGTGCGGTCTTGGAGAGCTGCCCACCCGGAGAGAGTATTATCAATTGAAACAGGGTTACCCTTTGGGCAGGCCATACGCCTGCTGGAGAGCGAAGAACAGCGCTCTCTGGCCCTTTTCCGTTACGACCTAAGTAGGGCCATAATAAGAGTTCAGGCTATTAGAAAGTCTGAGGTGTTGCAAAAGCGTTGTGAGATTACATGTTTTGCACCTCGGCAGTGGTTCATTGATCCGGCTGATTGGGAGAGTATTAACCGCAGATTTCAACGATTGAAACTTAAAAGGAAAAAACGAAAGGAGAGATCCAAGGCAGGATTGGATTAATCGCAAACATGGGGTTGATTTTGATCGTTGTGGCCATCATGCAGGGGGTGGAAAGTTTTTGGGCTCCCACGCAACCTAAAGAAAACATATGGGTTACCTTAGCAAATCAAACAGGCCAGGAGGCAATCTGCCTGTCTCTCTCCTCTCCCGGTAACCCCTTTACCACCTGCCTGGTGGGATTGCCCACTGATGTGTGGCCATGTCCTTTCACCTCGACCCATTCCCATACGTTATGCCAAAACTATGCAGATCATTGGGACCAAATTGTTCCCTACCTCCCTCCAGCTCCCAGGGAACCTCAAGAGCTAGAACTACTAGGATCAGTGAAAGCAGATGCCTGTGTTATGTTTAATTGGACAAGTACACTTCGAGCCTCTGGTACACCTACTGGAAATCAGACTTTTCCCATAATTGTTAATGCCACTATAGCTGCGTATAGAAATGTTACTGCTTGGTGTAACTACACTAGCACGAATGTTTCTCGGTCATCTAACACTCCGATTGCTTTGCCAAAAGGGATATTTTTCATTTGTGGGGATAGAGCATGGGCTGGTATTCCATCAAGGATAGAGGGTGGTCCGTGTACATTAGGAAGGTTGACCCTATTGACACCTAATATGACCATGATCTTACACAAATACAGAAATCACATGCGATTGAGGTCAAAACGAATGACACACGCATACACCCCAGAGTGCAGAGATGATGTAACGTTCTGGTCCCCGGGTGAAATCATTGCAATATCATTTTTTGTCCCTCAAGCAGCAGCTGCTCGGGCTTTAACATTGTTGGATAGGATGGCCTGTTGGCTGGCTAAACAAACTAATGCTACTTCTAAGGCCATTTCAGACCTGCTGATCGATGTGGATTCAGTGCGGCATGCGTCCCTCCAAAACAGAGCAGCTATCGACTTCCTGCTGCTGGCTCAAGGACATGGATGCGAAGAGTTTGAAGGGATGTGCTGCATGAACTTGTCTGATCACTCAGTCTCTATCCATGCTCAGCTTTCTAAGTTGCAAGAACTAACCACACATCTACAGAAATCCACAGGCTTTGGACTTGATGATTGGTTGAAAGGACTCGGTTTTGGCCCTTGGATAACTTCATTGCTGCAACATGGAATAATCTTGCTAATTGTTATTGTAGCTACCTTATTGCTTTTGCCATGTTTTATAAAATGCTTGCAACGCATGCTTATGAACATGATTGATGGTGGTGGGAAACAGCTTTTGTTAGCACAAAAAGAAAACGGGGGAAATGTGGGAAGCCTGCCTGAGATGTGGCTGCGTGAGAAAGGACATAGCAGCCAGATTCAGCTAATCTCTGTGTGAGAAACTAGGCGTACGTGACTGAAGCAGGGCCAACAGTGCCCTTGAAACACAGGTGCAGAGATACCAGCTGGGTTGTTGAGAATAGTTGGTATGCAGTAAAGAAAATTAACGAGATGGGAACTTAGAATCGCAAGGCTAGTAATAGAAAACAAAGCATTAGTGTTAGACCCAATCCTGAGCTTAGATTTTGCAATATGCATGAGCTAATTATTGTGTGTATAAAAAACGGCTGATTGAACAATAAAGGCGAGACCTGTTGACCATGACAAGATGAGACATGTCTCCCATCTTTTCCAATACTCAGGAAAGATGACTACAATAAATGTCACCAGTATTTCTTGTTTTGCTTCCACACCAACATGAATAGAGATTCTCTCCTTTAAGGACAGATAACTAAGATGGAGCAGTTTATTAGAGGGCTGTGGTTGTGGGGTGGGAGAGGGACACGCAAACTAAAATTTTGAAGGAAGCATATTAAAAAAAGGGCAAGGTAAGTGGATGACCAGAAACCCTCTAGCTTAATATGCAAGAGAAGTCATTCATGAAATTTAAAGACAGAAATGTTCGTGAGTTCCAGCAAGAAGAGATTTGTTTGAAGCAAAAGTCACTTGTGTAGCAAGTAAGGCAATTCATAAAAACACCAGAAAGAAGTGACAGCGATTCTGGTTCTGAGACAAAAGATGTTAGTTCATAGAACAGCAGGATCAGTTAATGCTCTTCAGCACTGCTGACCATGAGAACAAGGGAGGTTTGCAGTGTGTTACAGCAACAATTCTGGCCAAACCCTTGCTGAGGGCTCCTGCAAGAGGCACTGTGGCTGCTCAGAGCAGCACATCAGCCTGAGCACACAGGCACAGCACACACCTGGAATGCAGCAGGGGAGCAAAAGGTGCAGACAGCCTGTACTGAGCTCTCTGCAAACAGTCACACAGCCTGGGAGAACATAAAAATGATTCTGTAATGGCAGGATGCTCACCTCCAGGAATTTTGGTAAGTCACCTATCAGATACATGAACTGCCATATAAAAAAAAAAAAAAAAAAAAATAAAGCCTTACAAGTCAAAAGACTCCCCAAACCTACAAATACATCCTTCAGCAACAAGCTCATACAACAGAGGAACAGAACACCGAGTTCATTACCTTGGGTCCTGTTTCAGTATCTATATTGTGCTCTTGTCTAACTGCCAGCACTTTACCACTTTGCTCTGCTGGTTTTTTTTATTGCTGGTTTTAGGAGCTTTTGTGTGTTTGGGGGAGGGGTTTCAGGTTTTTCTTGTTTAGACATGTATTTTAAGTCTCACTGGAAAGACTTGACTTTTTCCTGCCTCTATTTTTCAGTATTATCTCAGCAGCTCTTTAGTAAAATGCCCTCCTTCAGCACACAACATTTAAAAGTACAAGGAGGAGAGGAGGCAGCTGCAGACACCTGCAGCCCTGAAGAGAGAGGCCTTCATCAGCCTTACAGAAAAAAAACAGGGATAACATTTCACAAGACAGGACATTCTCTGATTAACTGTTATCAAGAGTCTATTAGCTAGCATGTAAAACTTGCACTAGGCAAAAACAACCGCTAGACACGTAAGAAAAAGCATAATGCATAACATTTTAAACATGCTGATTAGAGGTTCTAAATGAAGCTCAAAATATTTTTCCTTTCAACTAGCTTTATCTTCTTAATTAGCAACTCTTAAATTACTTTAACATACAAGTAACTAAATCCCCCTACTGGCACAACCTCTGTGCCAGTTTTCTTTACAGCCGCCTTTATTTTTTTATTACAAATATACTTCTCTAGGGGTGGTGGGGAATAGGACAAATCAGCTCCTCAGCACACACACGGGATTTCAGGAAATTGAGACAGATGGCACAAGATGGCATGGTTGATTCCCAGGAAGGACAAATACATCAGCAGTGTCAGTGCTGACCTGCCTGAGAGACTCCTCAGCAGGGCAGTGATCCCAGCAGTGGCTGCCAGTGACATCTACTCCCAACTCCCACAGAATCCAGCCATCCCAATAAAATCTTTATTCCACAGGACAGTTATTTCTACTCTGCAAATAAGTTGCCCAGAAAGGCTGTCTCAATCCTTGCAAATATTCAAAATCTAACTGGAGACAGCTCAGGACAATCAACTTCAGCTGACCCCACTGAGACAGAAGAACTGGTCTAGACCACAGAATTCTAGAATGGTTTGAGTTGGAAGGGAACTTAAAGCTCATCCCATCTCCTGCCATGGGCAGGGGCATCTTCCACTGTCCCAGGTTGCTCCAAGCCCCATCCAACCTGGCCTTGGACACTTCCAGGGATCCAGGGGCAGCCACAGCTTCTCTGGGCACTGTTTAGTTTCAATTTGGTTTCCCGGCCAACGCATCATTTATGTCGTGGTTAGACATTTGCCAAATTTAGTTTATCAGCTGGGAGATAGGACTTTGGGAGAAAAAGGCAAAACAAGCACAACTTAAAAGTAAAAACAGGTAGATTTTATTAATATACACTAAAGAAAAAGAGAGGAAAAAAAAATGAGACCTGCTGAGACATTCAAACACCTTCCCCCCCACCCCCTCAACTGTTCACTTTCTCACACACCACAGAGAGAAAACTATGATTTTCAGTCAGTTGCCACCATTTAAACACGATCCTACATCACCTTGGGAGAGGAGCCTCTCTAGGGTTATGGAGAACACGCCACAAGAAAAAAAAAATCTAGTGGCTTTCAAGGCCACAGATCTGAAACCGCCTGGAATTTTTGCAGATTCATTGCAGTCCCACCCATATAACAGCTTCCCAAACTGTTTATGGGCTTCCACATGTTTGGGGTATCATTTTAAGAATGCTTTTCTAGTATAAAACAGGGATTCTCTTCCATTTCTAAATTCACTTCTATCTCAAAAGAAATAGAAACCTCCTTGTTCTTTCCCAGGAGCCAGGGACATATTCTAATCAAAACTCTTAATTAAAACCCATGTATATCAATACACACAACCCTTTGGCTAGAACTTGCATTCCCCCAAGCAGCATTAGGATGTTACAAAAACAGTCCATTTCCCCATAATTCACATCTAGAGAAGTCCGGTAAGAAATGTCCACTTCATCCATCCCATCTTCCAAATAGTCTTTCTCAGTTCTTTCACTGACTTTTTCTCAAATCTCTCTCTCTACATTTCAAATGTCTTCCACGGAGGAGGGAAACGGGTTAAAGTCTTTGCTTAGAGTTTTTCTTCTTCAGCAGACTCAAGGTCACAGATGATGGTCAGGAGAAAGGAAGAGAAAACACAGGCTCAGGAACATTGATAGATGAAATCTTCTCCACCCCTGGTCAGACTTGAAGCGATTTAAACTCAGATCAGCTTCCTGGGGCTCTGGACAAAAGTTCTTAAAAGTCTCTTGTCCTTCGGACCAGCGGCTCTGGCAACCAAGGCCCAGAGCACGGCCACCGTGGTCCTGGCGCAGGGCCAGACTGCTGGTCTGCAGTCCTCCTCCTCCTCTCCCCATTAGAGGAGCCGGGAGGGGACAGAGGGGGTACAGCCAGCCCTGGCCGCTGTCCCACAGGCAGGGCCCCCCCCCCCCGAGACCCCGACCCACGAGGTGATGTTACCTTCTCGATGACCGGAAAAGGAAAGAGCCTGAGTCACCTGAACCCTTGTGATTTAAGGCTGTGTTTCCAGAGGCGTAGAAACACTCCCATTCGTCAGCCAACCTGTCAATCACAATCCATTCTAAACCACCACAGGCACCCTGTGTCATCTCCCTGACCTGCTGGCCACAGTCCTTTGACGCAGCCCAGGACATGGCGGGGGGGGGGGGGGGTGTTTGGGGATCCAGCACACGTGGCCGGGCCCTGTTGAGCTTCTCATGCACCAACACCCCCAAGTCCTTCTCCTCAGGGCTGCTCTCAATCCCTTCCCTGCCCAGCCTGTGCTGGGAGGACTGTCCTGATCCAGATCCAGCACCCTGAACTTGGCCTTCTCCAGCTCCACGAGGTTTGCCCAGTCCCACCTCTGCAGCCTGTCCAGGCCCCTCTGGATCCATCCCTTCCCTCCAGCATGTGATCACCCCACCCAGCCTGGAGCTGCTGCTGAGGACTCCATCCCCCTGTCCCTATCACCAATGGCTCCACCCCACTGTCTTTGTCACTGACACCAGTGTTAAACAGCATCAGTGCCAATCCTGAGCCTGGAACACCACTGCTCACTGGGCACCACCTGGATATCCAGCAGCTGACTGCAGCTCTGAGCATGACCATCCAGCCAATTCCTCATCCATGGTCCATCCATCTAGTCCACATTACTCCAGTTTAGAGACAGGGATAGCCATCATCTCAAAATGCACAAAGATGACCTCAAGAGGACCCTGCTAACCGCCACAATTCTGTGATTCTGCAAAATATGTTAGATTTAGAACTGTATACACAGTGTGAAGTAAATCTCATGAACTTTTTAAAATAAAAAGTGTTCTGTTTTTATTTCACTGTCCATTCAAGCTTGAAAACAGGAAAGAAAAAAGTCTTGGCATTTTGCTGATTTAAAATACCATGAGGACATCCCAGGCTAAAACTTCTCTTGCCACGGACTGGACAGAATTGATTTACAAGCTGAGAATGTTACTCACTCACATGGCTATGACAAGCATAAAAAAACCTAAAGACTTTAACTAAGGACTCCAAGATAGCCCACACAGTCCTGTAAGTTTATTTAGCAATTTTAGTTCATGCCCATAGCAAATGCACATTTAAACTAAATTTCTAGATTATTCTAAAGTCTCCCTCTCCAGAAATCAAGGTTGATTTCCATGGCTGAGAGAGCTTTGGGAAAATGCAGTAGTTTAAATCGCATCATACATAAATTTGTGTGCATGTAAGCATCTTATCAATGAATACATGTATATCTTAATTGCATAAGTCCTATATTAAATATAACTCCTGCTTTAACTTACAGGGTAGCTGAAATGTGTTATCTGATAGAACATGAAAACTCTGATCACAGGAGCCTATGGCTGGGAACAAGAGTGAGGAAGACTAAGAACAGTAAAAGAAAAATGCTGCTGACAAAACAGCCCCGAGATTCTTTCAAAGAAAAATCAGAACTACCTCTGCTCAAAATACTGTCGTCCTACCAGAGACAGAAAGGATGCGGGGGAGGCATTCAAAGGAGGCAGCACAACCTCCTGGCATGAAGCTCATTTCTGTGTCTGAGCACAGGAAACCCTCAAGTCTTGCAAGCTGTATCAGGCTGAGTCTTGAATAGAATGACTGCAAGTGCACTGGTGATGCACAATGTGACATATTTCAGTACATTTTAGTCATAAACAGGCTGGACTTACTTTTAGACCAAATAAATAGGTAACATCTTGATTATGCAAACATACTTTTCACCCAAAGCCCCTGAAGTAATTTTTCCTCTGTTTTACAGAAGGAGCACAATCAAGAAAGAAACTCTAAAATCATTACAGGAAATTACCTCAAAATTTTAGATCTACCCTACACTTTGTATGCCACACACAACTACAGGCAGTGTTAAGGGCAACTGAACCACTTAACTGAAATGGAAAAAATATTTCAAAATATTTAAAACTTCACTTGATTCACTGATACGATACCTCACAAGGCACCCAGCTCAAGGAGGAGAGTAAGCTAGTTGACTTGCTGGGAAAAATCTGAAGGAACATATATTAAGGATCTTTTCAATACTTCAGTAACTATATGCCAAATCCTTAGCTAATACTGTCACTGGAAACCTTCAATTAATGACAATATTAATAGAGCTTTATGTACCATAGGTAACAGTGCACATGCATAATATAGCAAGATACCTCAAGTTTTACACATTAGTTGTAAAAAGCCCATTAATAAAGAATAATCTAATAAAAGCTCTGTTTGTCATGGCATTACCATACTGTTTAATGTAAGAAAAAAGAGTCTCCTTCTTAAATAACTACTAAATGCTTGGAGTTCTAACATATTGCTGCAAGCTATAATGGTTATAACTGTTACTCCAATACACCTTTTATACAAACCCATAAACACACGAGTGGAAATACAGCATAGATGTTCATCTCGAACGCAATTTCCATTCAATTTCCCAAGTGCAGTCCCTGTGTGCAAACTAGCTTAATGTTATGTTTAGCTTGCAAATTCTTTTAATAAATAATGAATGCGATAAAACTGGTAGATAAATGGCAAGCTGAGAAATCATAAAAAACGCCTTTTGTGCTCATGCTGTTGCCGATTTCAAACTTTAATCCAGCTACAGATCAATAGTACTTTTTCTTTTTAACCCATCCCATAGATAGCAGACAGAGTGGATGTAGGTTAAATGCCAGTACCAGATATCAATTTCCAGAAACTTGATAACATCAGGCACAATTGCAATCGAACATTTTATACCTTATCATAGGAACAATATACACTGCTAAACATCACACTTTAAACCACTGCACAGTAATAAAGGGAGCACATTAATTGGGTTTGGTTCTTACTTTCTGGACAAGTGGTATTTGTGAGTCACAAAAGGCTCTGACAATCTATTTTAATGAGCAAAATGGGCTCAGCGGGTCAAGATGTACTGACAAGGGAAAATAATCTCCCCACGCCTGGTAGTGACAATAAATTTTACACAAACACACAAAGCAACAATGCAGCTGTACTACCAAAAATTAAAGGCAAGCAGAAAAATTTCTGCTTTACAGGATTCGGATATTGGAACCTTCTGGGGCAGGTATCAAAGTACATTAGATAATAGGTATCAGTGTTTCTTACAGGTTGTAGAACGGAGGGAGAAGGGTAACCCTATTACCAAGTCACTTTGGATAACCCTGTTTTACCAAGAGGGAACAAAGATCAAAAGCTTACAGTCCCTAGGAACAGTTCTAATATCAAGCAGGATAAATCTAAATCACTAAGAATCATTACTAACTAGCATACTTGTGCTTGGGAATGCCGGTTTAATTGGAACATATAAAAACCTTGCCTTAGCTTACACCAAAGGAACACATCCCAGACAGCAGGAACTCTCAAGTAGCCTCATTATGTTTGGGCTTGCTATTAGTTCTGTGTATGTAAATAATCATTAAAATCATGCATTTCCATACACCTTCAGGTTTTATTACACTGATAATCACACGAAGAACTTACAAAAGCAACCAGCTGGGAACTTTCCATGTATTTTAAAGTAAGGATTTGGATAATTTTGTTTGTAACTTCAGAAAATTTGTAATTACCACCTCTGGAAAGGCACAAGAGATACATGATCCTACATTCAGCAAGTACAAGATCAGACCCAAAACCACAGGAAAATGTAATCCTTTCAAAAGCAGGGTTCAGTAAATATGTCTCACCTTTGATGAGAAAGAATCAGATCCTAGAAACATTTTTAAGTTCTTTGCCCTTGTTCTGGCAAACGGCCCCTGGCATGAAAGGGAGGTTCACCTCAGCGAAGTCAAAACAGAGACTTTACAGCCCAGATTTCAATACCTTTTTAATACTAATGGTGACAAACAGCCCTTACATAACACCAATTCCAGCCTGAAAGTAGTGAAATAAGACAATTCTTTAAAACATCTAATGAGCTTCATTTGAAATATTTACTACAAAATTGCTAAGGTAGGTAGTCTAGTTTCTCACTCTAAGGCCACTGCCATACAATAAAATATGATTCTTTAATTCAGTGGGTTTTGCTGTACTCCTCAGTCTGACCAAAGTTGATTTTCCCTGTCTTTTAAACCAGTGCACAGAGGCTGCATGTGCAGCCACAGCCCTGGTGTGAGAATAATTCCCCATCTACAGAGTTGGTCCCTTCTGGAGGCTTTCTGAGTATAATGCTATTGCCACACATTGATATATTGGTGAGAGAAAGGCAAATATAACAATGCTAAAGCTTAAACTCATTTGAATAAACTTTGAATTTCTATTACATATATTGTTTCCTTTATCAAATTGGAACTACTGGAGCAAGAATACCAAAAATGCCAACATAAATCTAGATCAGTTACAGCCAGTTTCTCCAATTTATTCTCAGAAGCCTTAAAGACAAAAAATCCAAGTTCATATGTGTCAAGGAAAGATTAGAAAAAGGAACATTCCTGATAATTTTTAAAATGAAAATAAAAGCGTCTCAGAGAGAAATCAGGTTTAACAAAATGATTGCACAAAACACTGTTTTATCCTCTAAAGAAAAACAAAGATGACCACGAGTGGTTTAGTAAACACTAAGGAATATAAGCCGTGCATAGCCTACATGGGAAATAGATCTCCATTATTCATGACAGAGTATTTTGCACTTTGTGCTATCTTTTTTTCAGAATTTAAAACCTTTCCACAAAGACACATCCCAGCCTTTTATGGCTTGTGTTCCACAGGTTCTATCCAAGATAATGGATACCAGATTAAACTCACCCGAAATTAAAGGTGATCAACAACTTCTCCAACATAACTAGCCTTACATAGGGAGTAGTAGCAGAAACATAATAAACAAGTATTTTAAATCTAACAGATGTTGAATCCAGAGATACTTAAAAGAAAATTCCTAATGAGGTAAAAAAAGAGAAAAGCCTTACTTCAGCCTGTAATCAATTTGGACACAATAATATTCTATTTATAGCAATACTTTTAACATGTTCTAGTCTTATATTATTTATTCATATCATTCCTATTACAATGAAATATTAATGTTGAGAAAGTGGTTACTCTATTAAGGAGCTATCCTATGTTTAGATCTTAATATTGATCTCCACTATTTGGGAATAATTAATCATTCTGTAAGAATTTGCATTTGCCTGTGCTATAATACTATCAGAAGTTTAGAATCTTCCTCCACAATAATGCCAAGATTAAATTTATATTTTGACCTATTCCTAAAGGCAATTTAGTTATTCCAACAGAAGGGGGAAAAGGGGATACTGCCACTTTGAAAGCCTCAATCTCTGACATTGCTGGCAGTGTATGGGAACATTAATGCATCTGTCATGATAACAAGCTAAGAATAACATCTAGACATCAAACCGAGCAGAGAATCCATCTGAAGTGATTCATTCAGATCTGTCTCATTGATTTATTAAACACAGGGCAACATCTGCAGCCTCACAGAGCCGCTTGGTGAAATTAATGCAAGATCAATTCAAATGGAAAAAAGTGCAAAAGAGATAAATCAAAACACAATTTGCATGCAGTTCCACAATCAGGCTTATTGGGTGCAAATGCTCAATTTTTCCTCCCAAAGCAAATGAGTTTAAATGTTGTTTTATCTTTGTAGAATTGTGTGATTTGAAGTGACAGTGAAGAGTTCCGCAGGTTGAAATGGTGAAAAGAAAAAAGGAAAATAAATGCTTGCAAAGACCTTTTGAATATGCAACAAGAATATCATTAATACCTAATTGTTTAGATTTTTTTGTCTTTGCTACAAAAACACAGTATTTTTCAGTTGTAGAAGTCTCAGTAGTTAATTACATATGTATTATGCATATACACATGCAGAAATCATACAAATACTCCATTTTGGAGGAAAAGCACGTTATCCTTCAAATGGGGAGCCCTAGTGCTATGAAGAAAGAAGGAAATTTTAATCAAGGGTTCTACAGATTAGATATGCATCTGATGAAAATATTCAAGTATTTTAGGAGTTTTGAGCAGGCACAGACTTTCAAGATATCCAAAAAGAAAGAGGGACTTTTCCAAAAGCCTAACTACACTGCTCAGAAAGTGAGAGAATTCCTTTCTCCATCTCAAGCAGAATTCACTTTGCCAGTGATCTCTCTCCAGAGTGTCTGAAGTGAGCCTCCTCTCCAAGGAAGAGAAAGAAATTGAAAAACTGATCTTTATTTAAAAATGCTAACACCTCTGAAATTCATAAATTTGGCCAAGTCTGAATGCAGGCTAAATATCCACTCAGAGAAAGAAGTTTATGGATAATCAGATGTCCACATTTCCTATCAATATACAGGAAGCTGTGTACAGTGCTACATGGCTGGATTGCTTTAATTATAATCTTGACATCAGTTTCCTAATGAAGGACAGAGTACTGCTGACTATAGGGTAGATTTTAATAACAAACATGATTAGACCCTCATTATCTCATAAAATTAAATGTCAGCATTTACTGCTTAAATTCATTTCTAAAGCCTTTTATTGTTTGTGAATAGCCAAAGTAATGCAAAATATTAGCTTAACTGGTTACTTTAAATCATGAAAAATGTGCCACATACAGAAATGCTCTTTTCTGGAAAGTATTCTGACCATTCACTGAATAATCCAGACCAACACTGTGCTTTTTCAGTGGCCAGTAGCATTCATCAAATACGGAACTGTGTGGAAAAGGTTGCAATCATATTCCTATAATCCTATTTTTCAGGACTGACATATGTACTATCATAAACATGCTCTTACTACAGTTTTAAATTTCCTTTTAAAAATAAGTCCACATTATAGTTTGGGTTTTTTTTTTTTTTTTTTTTTTTTTTTAAATTAAGTAAATGTTAGGCTTTACTACTAAATTTAAGCAATCCTCCATAATTTAAGTAATCTTTTAAGGTATTGCCCATCAGGAGCTAGATTTTGTCAGTATGTTCTACTCACTTGAAGGTGGGACCTGCAATGAAATGAGCAGTTTGTTTCATTTTACAGACCTTGCCTGCAAATTAGAGCGCATGGTGCTGGCTAACAACAAACATTTTAGGAACATTCTGCAAACATGTGAATGAAAATTTAAACAGTGCATGTGAACGGTACTATGGAAATACACAGGTCAGAGCTGCTGGACAGAGTAACTCCTGCTACAGAACTCAGTTTTGAGCTCTTTAGACAAACTCAACTAGAAAAATTGCAATAGAGTAAGCAGGAGAAATAGAATTTATCCTTTTTTTTACTTATATATAATTGATGGTCTGCATTCCAATTAAAAAAAAAAAAAAACCACAAACAACTAAAAGTGCACACTAACATAAGAGATGCCAACTTTAACAAGTCAATTACCAGTGAAAATAATGATACTTAGCATTTAGCATTAATGATACTAAGCATTTCTTACTGCTTTTTCTGGCAGCTCTGGAGTTAACCACAGCATTTCTAAAGTATTCAAATAAATATATAAATAGCCATCAATTTAAAAAAAAAAATTTAACTAGAAAAGCAATACACAGTACTCCAAGTTGAGAGCAGTATTTCTAAAATATCACATATTTTCAAGCCTTTACTTTGCAGGTACAGAACAAAAAACTGTGAGCATATCTTTTAACAGTTCTACTGCATTTAATTTGTTGGATAACGTGCACCGCAGTGCTTCTCAGGTCACTTCACAGCAAACAAAAATAATTAAGATCACTCATGTATTTAACTATTTTTACCCAACATTCTCTCCAGTAAGTATGGACTGTTCAAGGGAAATAATAATCCGTAAATAAAATGAGGCATTAAACATTTAATTAGCATGACAGAATACAATTAACATTAAGTTACAATCCTTGAGCAAAGTTTCAGGTGTGCTGATAACTCTCCTCATACCTTACACCTGAAACCGTGAATGCAAAACACCTTGATGTAAGCAGGTTCTTCCAACCAGTGGCATCTTCATGAGGCATTAAGAAGTGAAATGCAAAGGGATTTGCTATTCTTGAACGGGTAAAACCACAAGATTTCCCTAGCGGGGTGGAGAGAGTTTAAGCACATTCATCACGTGTGAGTCTGAGCTGAGAGCTCTGCCCTGCCTTATCCCCAGCCTTTCCCCAGGGCTCCGTTCATTCACTGCTCCTTTCACCCCTCTCGGAGCATCACTCGGCTCCTCACCGACAGCTCCCCTAGGCGCCCTTCCCACTGCTCCCTGCATCACCCATCCCCTCGGTCCTATCACCCCCATAAGTCTTTGACAAAGAGAAAAAAAAAAAAAAAAAAAGGTTGGGAAATACAAGTTTTAAACATTTAACACTCCAGCATTTCGAGATTTTAATTTGCTGGTTGTAAGAGAGCAGAAATCATCAGACTGCATCTGCAGGCTGCATCATCAAATCAGATGGTGTATTTCCCTAATGGAAAAGTTTGGCACGGTCACAGAAATTAACGAGATGCATTTCTTTAACCATCAACTTTGATGCTAGTCGAGTCTCAGAAACATTTCACAGAAACATTTACTTGTTAAGTGTGCCCCTCAGTAATCTAATGTATTTTAATAAAATTAACGTAAGTCTCAGACCTTGCTTCCAAACCCATCACTTTAATAAAGCAATGGGTGTGATGTCATCGAGGTGCCTGACACTGAAACAGGCAGCGGGAGAAGAGGTTACAGAGACAGAACGAGAGAAAGGAAAGAAGCACATAGTTCATATTAACAGATCTAGGAATCTAGTTAATATGATACTAAGATCTAGGAATTAAGTGCATCTCTAAACTGCCACCTGTAATATAAAGTGATTTGAAACAAAGCAAATACTGCATCCAAGAATGACGCCCGGTCTGCTCCTGCTTCAGCAGCGAGTGCAGGATCAGGCCCCGCTCTGGCACGAAATTAAGTTACTAAAAATAAAACCCCCGCTCAGAGCTCAGCAGGTCGAACCAATGACACAAAGCCCACAGCTACCGAACACGGGCACGCTGCAGGTCGGATATCGCACTCAGAGCTCGCTGAAGCGGCTGTAAAGAAAGTTTGCTGCTACAGAAAGCAGCAGCACGCTGACATGGAAATGTTTCTGGAGACGTCCCTCACCAACTGCTGAATCAGGGAATGACATCTCCAAAGTCTTTGCCTTACACCCTGCCCCACGGCACCAGTGTTCCTGCCGAGCCCCGAGAGGTTTTTGTGTTTGTTTAGATCATTATAATTTCTAAAGGCAGCAGCCATGAAGTCCCAAACCAGGATTATAACCCGGAGTCTGGAGGAGCCAGCAGGGATCCGGGGGCTCGGTGACCAGAGCTGGGCAGGGCAAGGGCTGCGGCCGCTCCAGAGCTGCGAGTGCGGGAACGGAGCCGCTCTGGGGGCACCGGGACCCGCAGCCCCTGCCCGGGCACCCGGCTGGCACCGTCCGCGGGAGCCCCGAAGCACAGCCACGGGTTCCAGCGGGACAAAATTAACGGAGAAAAGTTTTGGGCATTTGGGTTAGGTTTTTTTTAAGGAGTGTTTTCGGGAACTATCGCCTTTCCCTGTTTGGAGAAAAGTTTGGAGCCCGGCGCGCGTAGCCGCTCCGCTGCCCAGCGGTCCCGGCCACGGCGGGGGCTGAGGGAAGCAGGAAAAGTTTTCCATACCGGCATCGCCGCACGCCAGCCTCGCTCAGCCCCTCGGTGCCCCCCACGCTCCCCTCCCCCGGGACCCCCGCCCCCGGCTGCACTCCCCGCGGGCCGGCCGGGGCCGAGCTCGGAGCCTGCGCTCACCTCGCGTTGGTGCAGTCGTTGTACAAAGTTTCGAAGTCCTTCCTGGTGATGAGCTTGCAGCGGTTGACGCCGGGCTGGATGGCCCCCAGCCCGCGCAGGATGCGGACCTGCTCCACCGTGCACACCACGGGCGATATATCCAGCCGCTTCAGCTTGGTGTAGACCGTGTGCAGCCCTCCCACCAGGTGCTTGAGGAAGAGATCAAAGACCTGCGGCAGGCAGATCAGCTCCTGCCCCTCCACGAGGAACGAGGCCACCTTCACCCCGTGCAGGTTGACCATCTTACACTCGTTCCCGCCGCCGCCCGCGCCGGCCCCGCCGCCGCCGGCCGAGAGGAAAGTGTTGACGAGGCTGTTGGTGAGGCGCGGGGACTCCGCGGGGCTGGAGTACAGCGGGTCCGCCCGGAACAAACCCGCCGAGCCCCCCGCGGCGCCGCCGCTGGAAGTCGCGGCGATGACGGGCGGCGCGGACACCGCCATGGCCGGCGCGGCTCCCCGCGGCTGCCTCAGCCCCGCGCTGCGCTCCGTGCGGAGCCGCCGGACCGCCGCGCTCCCGCCGCCCGCACGCAGCGCCCAGACCCCTCCCCAGCGCCGCCGGGGGAGAGAGAGTGACGGCGCCCTCCAGCCAATGCGCCCCGCCCGCCGCCGCCAGTGGCTGCGGGCGCGGGCGGGGCGGGGCAGCGCCGGCCGCGCACCTGGGGCGGGAGGCGTGAGGGAGCGCGGGCAGTGCACTGTGGTGCCTGCAACTCGGGACAAAGTTTTCAGGGGGGACCCTGGGGCCGCGGGGGGCTCTCGCTCCGCGGGCCGGGAGAACGTCCCGTTCCCCGAGCTGTGACAGGATGCCGCGGCGCTCCCCAGGCGGTGATGGGGTCTAGGTCCCCGGAGCGGGAGGGGGTCCCACGGGCGTTCCCCCGCGCTCAGAGGGAAGGGAGCGGAGGGGACGCAGCGCTGCGGCCGTCCCCATCCCTTCCCTAGGGAGCTGGAGCAGTCGCTGAGCCCTAGCACGTTTGGAAGTGTCAAAACACCTGTGCCTCGCCAGAGCTGAGGGGAATGGGGGGACGGGGCGGCGGTGCGAGGCTTCGTTTGGTACGTGAGACAAACGCGGACCGGGAACGCACCAGGCGCGGTGGCACCAGCACAGGGCTGCGGGTCCACGGCCACTGAGTCAGGCCTACAGCAAGCCGAGACCCTCCAGAGAGGGGCATAAGCAGGACGGAGGGAGGTGTGAGAGCTGTGCAGGTTTGTGGTGGCTCACGCCAGGCAAAGCCCGTTCTCGGAGGGTCTGGCACGCAGCTGGTTGAAATTCGCAGCCCCGGTGCGGCACCAGTTGTGGTTTAGCTTCAACGGGCTCGGCCCTCTTCTCACGCTGCCGCCACAAAGCACCGTGTGGTACCTCGGCCTGCGAACAGCCCCGGGAGCCGGCACATCCTGTGCCTCCTCTGCTCCATCCAGGGCGGGTGACACAGAAACTACCAGGCCTCCTGTGTCCCTTCTCCCTGAACAAGAGGAGCCGAAGGATGATCAGACATCCAACAGATCCAGGGCATGCTGGCTACATTGGTTATTTGCTTCTCACCCTCTCCCAGTGTTACATCACAACTCTTTTCCCACCCTCTTCCCGTTTTTCCTGTGTTTCAACATCCTTCTTTCCTGTTTGTTGCCACTGGTTATCATTCTTTATCTTTCCTTCTTTCCTAGTCATTTAACTTTTTACCTCCCCCCCTTTTTTTTTTTTTTTTTGTTTTTTTTTTTGTTTTTTTTTTTTTTGTTTTTAGTTTTCGCCTAAGCCATTCAATAAACAAAGCAAGCAGAAAAGAATAAACAAAACTTTTCAAGATGCTGCCAAGCAAGCAATACCAACAGAACATTTCAGCTATTTCCATGGTTCCATTGCCTGTGTGTGCCATCCTCTCTTTCCTTTTGTTAGGCTTGCTTATTTAGGCACCTTCTCTGCAAGGTTTAATGTTTTTTGCATTATGAGTAATCCCATTTTAGATGAGAGAAGATGACTGTATGCTAACTAAATTGCTATATTTGTGAACATAACCGATCTTAAATTACACTCTAGAGGAACCTCGCCTTCTCCCCATTGATTTTATGTGTTCTAAGAAGCTTGGCCACCAGTTTTAGGTCTTTAACCTCACTGCCTGAAACTAAGGCAGAATTTGCACATACTTAGTTTAAATTAACACCTTTCAATAAGAATTCTAGTATTCTCTGAACTAGTTCATGCATCTTTTTAGGCTCAAACCTTAGACTGGAAGTTCTGTGGGGCAGGGGCTACTTACTTTGGCAAAGTATTCAGTAAAATCAAGCCCTGAACTCATCTGAGATATTTATATACTGGGAATTACAAAAATAGCAAATAACTGACTCCAGATAGAAACTTTTGGGTGTTAATTTTCTGAACATGATTGCTATTAAGAGATTTAATAAATCAGATTCAAGCACTGCTCTTTTAAAGGCCTTTTTTCCCCTTTGAAATTAATGCGACAATCAAAACCCACCGTGAGAATTCTTTTTCCTTTTTGACTTTAATGCCTTCCATAAGCTAAACATATTCCTAAATAAGACTGAATTTTCACAAGGCCAGAGGAAGCTTTGCACATCAACACCCAGCGAGTTGGAGTGGCATGAAGCAATATAAAATCATAAAGGCTGTAGTAAAAGCAGTGCCCTTGAGAGGTGACTGTCCATGGAGAGAACTGCTCTGAAACTTACAAAATGCTCAGGGTTTGAGAATTAATGCCAGGCAACTGTCCAGTTCAATTAAGCATATACGAATAAACTCTATCCATGAATATTATTATTTTTCCATAATTTTGTTAAAGACAAGGCAAAGTTACTAAAGCCTAACAATCATCCAGTAATATGTTGTCAGTTATAAAACATCCAGATGGTTTATTTGAATGGAGTCCAGCAGTATGTAATCTGAACATGTACAAACTACTAAGCCTCCCTATAGCTGAAATAAGTATTTCAGAATATTACTTTAAGAGTAAGGTTTCATTATTTTTCTTCCTTTTTGACTGGCGTGAAAAACACTGTTTTCTTACACTAGCAGCCATAGAAATATTGTTGTATTGTGTATTAATCCTATACAAAAATTTGCTGTGTTTGTATGGCAAGATGTCAAGCAAAGGTTCCATTTGTTTGTTTTTATCATCCTTGCATATGCCCCACTGGAGTGAAATGGGAGTCTTCCCTGACACAGGAGGAGAGAGGAAAGCCCCAGTCAACAGCATTCTGGAAATCCCTTATTGCCAGCTGGAAGGAACATGGCACCTGCTCTCCATGGGATCCAGGGAGAAAATGATGGGTGACACACCTGACGAGAGGGAGACACTGAGGAAAACTGATGACAGCTAAGTGAAGCAGTATGGTATGAACTAAAACAAATAATTTTGTTTAGAGAAGACTGGAAAGCTCAATAGTGCTATTTGTGCTTCATCTCAGTTTAACTCAGTATCCAAACGTGAGGGAGGACAATAAAAATAGGAATTCCATAGATATCACAATGTGATTTTTTGACATAAATTATTTTTCTATGGACCTCATAGAGGTATGTCCAATGTGAGCAGATTATAGGAAAAAAATGCTACTTTTTAGTAAAGAACTTGGATTGTCCCTAAAATAAGTGGGAGGGAATAAATGTGAACATAGACTTACAAGGGTCAGAGGTAACTGCAGGTCCAAAATGAAAGATGAAAGATAACTGGAAGATGCATTTGCAATGCACCCTAATCATAACGAAATGAAACACCTTTTTTTTTCTGAATTCCAACCCAACTGGAGTCCATGGGACAAACCCTTCTCCTCGTCCTTAACAATGAAATTCCTCAGGGCCCAGTGGAAAGCTGGTAACCTGCCCTAGTGAGCTCTGAGTTTATATCCTGAGCATGCAAAGCCCTCATGGTGCTACTCAGTAACAGCTTGAAAAGGAAGAAAAAAACAGTATTAGCTTTCTGCTGCTTTAGTGTTTAATGCTTTGGATTCCTTGAAAAGAGTACCCACAATTATATTAACAAATGTAGGCCACTGATGTGAGAAAAAGAAGAGACTGAAATTAGTGTGTCGTTCTTTGTGCCCACATTTTTCTAGACGCACTCTTACTTGACACTTGTATTCAATTTAGTTCTGACATTTCAGCTGAGGTTTTCTTGGAATTGTGGATTAAAACTTCCCACCTAAACATCAAGGATTTTACATAAAACTGATGAATCTAAATGTCTAAGTATCAATAGAAAAATGATCCCTTCTCTTAGGTGATTAAATGTATTGTATTAATGTGTGCATAATGCAGAATCAATAAATAATGAATTACCGCTGATTGTAATTGAATGTTTTCATAATTTTATTGTCATCCATGATAAATAATCAGTATATGTGTACTGTATTAAATTAATTAGTGTGTCATTTCTATTACATACATCAGCAGTGAAGTAATGCAGGGACATCTGTTTCTAATGTTTTAAAGATGTGGTATTCCTTATTAAGTAAAAGGAAGAGTTATTGGAAGTATTTCCTGTTACTGGCAGTTATACTGGTACAGTCAAAGGGATCAAATAAAGGAACTTGCACTCTTGGCAAAGGCTGCATTTCAACCCTTAATGGCAGCAAGTAACAATGATTGGAATGAATTTTGCTTCTTTGGGATTTCAGAAAATCCTGCCTACCTTTCTAGAGAAAGTAAGAGCAGATCTCCCTAATACAGTTGGGAAGATTCTAACATGCAAAACAATTAAAGCTCTACAGAAGAACCAGGCATCCACATCCATTTCTGTATCCATTTTTCTGCCTCAGTCCTCTGTATATACAAAGGAATTCCCTGCTAGGTGCTCATTAAAAAGTCTCAGATTAAGCCTTTTTTGGCTGTGATGTTCTTATGTGGAAGTATCTGGACTATTTATTTTGTAATCTTTCTTGGAAGTCACACTAATGTGATGTCTTAGCTTTGTGCTGCTGTTCATTATGTTACCTGCAACAGAAATAGGAAATTGAGATGTTGCAAACACAGGAATCAAAAAGTGAAGGAGTAGAATAGGAGGAACAGAAAAAAATGGAAGAGAATATATAGAAAATAATCATGAAGCAAACTGTGCCCCAAGGAGGGCTGGTTTCTAAATGACTCCAGGTATTATAAATGGGGTGACCACTTGGGTGGTATGAGTAAAACCCACTGAGCAACAACAGTTAGAGATGACAAAAGAAGTCTGGGATTCTTGATTAATGCTGTCTTTTCCAAGACACACACAGTCATCCTTAACTTTTCTGTACCTTACACCATTTTTAAAAAGAGAATTGGAAAATGTAATGTTAGAGCTTACCTGACTAGAGTTTTTCATCCACAAAGCAATTTTTAATTTTAATCTTAAGTTGTTCATACTAACAATGGGCATCATGATATTTAAGCAAAATGAAAACAGTTCAGCCTTTTTTTATTCTTTCCAGCACAAGTCTCATACATTGCTTCTGACTGATCACTGACTACTTTGTACAGATTTGGGTGGCTGGTGTCTGGACCAACCATGTGTACCCATGGCTTGCCCTGGACCCAGGGAACTGTGGCTTGTTTGGGAGAGCCTGTGTGGGCAGGACTAGTGGCTGCTCACTGGAAGAGTTGCACATTTAATACTCTGTGAGCTCCAACCTCGCTCCAGCCCAGTTGAGACAGTGCTTCAAGGCTCCCTCCCTGCACTGAGCATGACTTGGAGCCTCCTCTTGGGCCAGCCCTTGACAGACAGCCCTTGAGAGAAGTTCTGCAGTTCACAGAACCTGCCCCAAGCTCCCAGCTCAAGCTTTATGTGAGGCATGAAGGATGTGACCATTTACTACAGAGCCTGAGATTAGTAAAGCACAAACATACTCCCTCAAACAAGGTCCCATCCACTTTTCCTATTCATCAAAATGTCACTTGTGTTATCACTGGAGAGATGTGACCTGCCACATTTACCACTATCACTTTCTGTCTAACAGATGTGTAAATACCTTTTCTGAAAGCCAGCAGCGCATTTGTCATACAAAAATGTGAGGGGTACTTTTAAGCTCGTTCCAATGAAATCCATGAATGCAAGATGCAGCCATTGCTAATGATCCCCCATGTTAATCTGGATTTTGCCTGAGGAGAGAGGGCAGCAAAACGACCAGGACCTTGGTGGAACAAGGCTGTTTTACATGAGATACAATCATTGTTAAGATTCAATATTGTTTGCGCCTTTTCTTCTTCAGGAAGAAAACTTAATACTATTAAACGTGTATTGAGGTTAAAACACGTTTCATAGCAATGTGCTGTGGACACAATTCCATGTACTTCAATGTTATGAGGGAGGCTAAGAATTAATTCATGCTTGTAATAATATTTTATATAAAGTGCTGAAAGTTAAATATAGTAAATATACGAAGCACCCCTTTTGTAAAATTCAGACTGCAAAACCTAAACTCAGGGAGAGACTTCATTTGCATTTGAAGGCACAGAGCAAAGTTCAGATCCAAGGGGGGAGACTTCATTTACACTTGAAACTGCAGGGCGAAGTAACTTTGTTTTTTTTTTTGAGCGAGACAAGGAGCGATCATCACTGTCTGACCAAACACCCACGCCACCTGGACTCCATCACTGGGCCGGAGGGAAAGACAAAAGGACTTCAGTAAACCCGGGAATAACTATGCAATGCAAAAGATAACACTATATCGGACGGCTGAAGAGATTTACATGGCTGGGTCTAGCCTGAGGGCACAAAAACTGTATAAAAATCTAAGCTCCAGCAGCAATTTCTGGTGAACAAGGGGAGGACTGTTTTGCCAGATAGACCGCTGGTCCGACCTTGTTTCACCAGGTGCCGAGTCCCGGGCTTGGCATCATCAATAATTGTTTTATTTTGGTGGTGGACTTTTTATTTCTTTGTAACCAAATTGACTTTAATAAATTTTTTCATATAAAACAATTCGGCTATTTCGCTTATAACAGAATTGGTGACTTTCCCGACATGATTTCCAATCTCAGAACCGGAATTCTCTCGGCATTTTGGGGGGGCGCCCCGCTGCTTTTCAGCGGCCCAAAACGATACGAGAAGCATCTCTGGGAACCAGTTGGAAATCGAGCAAATTCCGATAAAAAGCCACTACCAAAAAGAAAAGCTAGCTAGCAAAAAGGCTCTCAGGGAACTCACGAAGAACCCAGGATAGGGGTCTCTTCAGGTTGCCGCGGCAAGAATTTGCTCATAAAAATCTTAGTGCACAGAGAATCCACGAAGGAAAAAGGCACCGTAAGTACTTCGTGGTTGAGCGGTGTGACCGAGTGTGGGTGTGTATGTGTGAATGGGACGTGATTTATCACGAAGCGAAAGGGACCTGAGGACCGCATTTCCCACCTCCTGCGAGGGACTGGGTCGGGCCAAAGGGAAGCGATTGTGGAGAAACCTCAGAGCGCGCGGGGTTTTTGGTTGTGGTCACAAGTGAGCCGAAGGGAAGGAGACGTTCTTTTGAGTTCGGGAACTGGTAAACCTTCGGTGCTGGGACGGGGTTCCGTCAGGACGAGTATTCGTCAAAAATGGAAGTCAGAGAGCCGTATATCAACAGAAAGCCCCCTCAGACGGTCCCTGGCGGTGGGTGAGTATTTTGGTAAAATTATTAGAATTAGAGGTACCTGTATTATTTCCAGGTCCACATACACGTAAGTATTGGTAAAATGGGACAAAGGAAAAGCAAAATGCAAAAGAAATCTAATAGAGAGTTGAACAAGGGAATCCCGGAGATTCCCCCAGATAGTCCAATAGGGGCTAATGTTACAGCACTGGGAAGAGAACCCTAGGAGGAAGCTAAAAGGAAAGGAGACGTTCCTCTTGAGTTCGGGAGACTGGTAAGCCTTTTAGCTATGGGCTTGGTGAGAAGCCCAGGACGCAAACCGAAGTTTTTTCACTGGACGAACAGAGTCACAGCTCAGCTCGCTGGAACGGGTAAGTAGTCCAAAAAGTGGAATCCGGTTTGTGACAGTTTGGAAAAGGACCTCAGCTCTTAGCGGAAGCTAAGAAAGAATTCAGCGCGAGACCCACCACCGAAAAAGGTAAGAAAGTTTTTAATATAATGGGGCAAGGGAAAAGCAAACACCAAAGAGCCTTGTGTGTAAGGTAAAACTTTTACCCCAAATGCATACAAACCCAGGCTCTCCCCTGCTCCGAAACCCCCACTCCAAACCCGGTGGGCGAACCCCCTCCTTCCCTCCAGCTTCAGTGTCTCTGCCCAGCTGCAGCTCCCAGGAGTGCAGTCTCTGCCCATGCTCCTCCGCAGCCCCGGGGAGTCCTGTCCCCACCCAGCCCCTGTAACCTGACCCTCTCTGGCGGGCCGCTGCCACTGCCAACACAGCAGCCCCCAGGGCAGGGGGGCATCCCTTCCCGGCCCCGGCCCCTGTGTCAGTCCCGGGTGGGGAGGTTGAAAATTGAACCAATTTCAATTAAAAGTTTCCCCGTGGTAGCCAATCCCTATTCTAAACAGGATCCCGCCAGAGAATATGATTCTCCTAACCCTTTTTGGTCTGGCCCTTTAATATAAGGGGGAAGGGAAGAAATAACGCTCAGAAACAGCAATCCATGCCTCCAAAGAGGAATGGGAGAAACAGAAGGGACACCTTAAGAAAGACTGTTTAAAAAGAAAAAGATGAAGAAATGTTCAAGGAAGATAAGGGTGTCAGGGGCTCTATTTTTTAGGGTCCCACTCCATTAAAGAGCCCTTGATAACACTTAAAATGGGACCAAAAAGGAAGGAATTGATTCTGGGGCAGAAAGAAGTACTTTTCAAAAATTGCCGGCAGAATGCACTAAAAGTTACTAAGTGAATTTCTGCCAGAAGAAGGAATGAAGTTATTACAATATATTGATAATTTGTTAATAGCTGGCCGAAGGGAGGAGCAAATGAGAATATGTACAATCTCATTGTTGAATTTTCGGAAACTTAAAAGTTTCAAAATCAAAGCTACAATTTGCTGAATCAAAAGTAAAGTACCTAAGACATTGGATATCAAAAGGTAAAAACAAATTAGATCCTGAAAGGGTGGCTGGAATTATAGCTCTGCCCCCCCCCCCTCCATGGACAAAGAGGGAAATCAGGCAATTATTGGAACTATTAGGATACTGCAGACAATGGATTGAAGAATATAGTAAAAAGGTAAGGTTTCTTTAGGAGAGACTAAAATACAAATAAAGTGAAATGGACTAAAAAAGATGGATTAAAATTTAAGAGGTTAAAGGTGGCAATAATAACTGTTCCTGTGTTGAATTTGTCAGATGTAAAATGGTACTTTCAGTTGATTGTGGATTGATGTTTTAACTCAGAATTGGGCAGGGACCAAAAACACCTGTGGGATATGTCTCTAAGCTTTTAGATCCAGTGGGCAGAGGATGGCCCACTGGCTTGCAAACTATTGTGGCAGTAGCTCTGCTGGTGGAAGAAGCTAAAAAGGTAACATTTGGGGCTTCCCCAGTAGTATACTCACCACACAATGTGAGGAGCATTCTGCAGCAAAAGGCAGATAAATGGCTCACAGATGCCAGATTCCTGAAGTATAAGACTATTTTGGTGCATTTACATAGTTTAAAACTTAAAGACAACAGCTGCTCAGAACCCAGCCCAGTTTCTGTTTGAAGAGGTACTGGAGGAAACCTCCCATGATTGTGTTGAAATGGTGGAACTACAGACAAAGATACGGTCGGATTTGGAGGAAGAGGAATTAGAAGGTAGAGAAAAAATGGTTTGTGGATGGATCAGCAAGAGTGATAGATGGAAAGAGAAAGTCGGGATATGGGAACTCAAAGGAAGTAGTGGAGTCTGGCCCTTTAAGTGCTGGATGATCTGCACAGGCATGTGAACTGTATGCGGTTTTAAGGGCTTTGAAAAGATTAAAGGGGAAGAAAGGAACGATTTTCACTGATTCTCAATATGCTTATGGCATAGTGCACACTTTCAGGAAGATTTGGGAAGAGAGAGGCTTGATTAGTACAAAAGGACGAAATCTAGTCCATGAGGAATTAATCAAACAAATATTGGAAGCTGTAAGAGGACCAACAGAGATAGCTGTCATCTATGTGAAGGGACATCAAACAGGTATGCAGTTCAGAGTCAGGGGAAACAACCTAGCAGATACTGAGGCAAAAAGAGCAGCGCTGATGGTAGTAAATATCCCCGAGGTTCAGGAAGGGAGACGCTGGAATATCCCCCTTACCATCCTCAAGAAGGAGATTGAAAAATATGAAGAAATAAGGGGGTAAGCTAGAGGAAGGAAGGTGGAAATTACCTGATGGAAAGGAGAATAGAATCAAAAGAATATACCAGGAAAATTCTGAAAAGATTGAATCGGCAAACACATTGGGGAGCACAGGCTCTAACAGAACATTTTTTGAGATAATTTAAAATGTGTTGGGTAAAATGCCTTCCTCTAGCTCTCTTAAACATAACAACTATATCTCATTCAGAAACAAGATTGTCACCATTTGAAATGCTTTATGGAATGCCTTACAGACACAGAGTACTGGTTGGGCATCTTCAAATAGAGGATACCCAGATTCAGCCATATCTAATTACCATAAACAAAAATTTACAGGACCTACAGAGAAAGGGGCTCATTCCTCAAAGTGCCCCTTTGGGGTTTGCTATTCACAGAATAAATCCTGGTGATGAAGTTTTGACAGATACAGCAACCAGGACTGCAGAAAAGGGTGGACGCATGCTTCAAGAATAAAGAAGGTTGAGTCTCAAGGCACTGCCCCAAAGTGGAGTGGCTTCGCCTCCTGGAGACTTGAAAATCAGATTTCAACGCCACCGCAAATGAACAGAGGAGATCAGATAAGTTGTATAAAACCAAACTGTGATTGTTTTCCCTTTGTTTACTTTAAGTGTGTATACTGTAAGCATATTTAAGTTACCCATTGTGAAGGGGGGTGTAAACCAAGTGAATTGTGTACTAATTGTTTGGGAGAAGAGCAGAAAGAGACTAGCCGCTTTTTAGTAATTGCCACTAACTTGGGTCTACTGGAGTTAGATTCTCCAGAGTGGTATCGAATATATAAAAAGGGAATAAAAGGACAATTGGATGCAAAGGCCAAAGTGCTCGATGTTGAGTGCCGAAGGACAATCAAAGTACCTTGCTACTCAGATACAGTCAGGTTGTCCCAGTGGAGTGTCTTTAAAAGCAGGTTTGTGGCTCGGACCAACAGGACCCCAAAAACACACGCCTGCTGCCAAGAAGATGGGTTACCCCACCGCGGACTGCTACCCCGTGGGCGAAGGGAAAGGCAGAGGAGTGTTGTACTGGGGAGTCCTTGTAATCCTGAGCCTAGTCCTGAGCAAAGTAGGGGGATTCCACCCCGAGAACCCTCAGAGGCTGACCCTCATGAAGGAGTGTGAACCATGCCTGGAAGGTTACACAAAAGGGACAAATAAAAAAAACCCTGAAGTATCAACCACATTATAATTGTCCAGGGGATAGGAGAAAGGGATATTGTTTCTTTAATGGTACTCAATATAAAATTTGTGAATCAGAAAAAGGGGTGGAGTGCCATGACCCAAAGGCAATTACTAAGAGAACAGGCAGTCAAAAGCACACAGAATTCACAAATGGTAAACAGGAAAGATACCAAGTATACCTATAAGTGATCAATGTAACCACACTCTTTGGATAGGAGGGAAAAAAGAATCGATTTTCATAGCATATTTTACTGTGAACCACTTGTGTTACGGGAGTGAACAATTGGGAATGTGTAAAATAAGAGAAAAGACATATTGGGTGGGCAAGGATCTAAAATATGATGGGAAATCAGTACAGAAGGATAATCAAATAATAATCAATAATGAACGAGATTGCTCACAATTAGATAAAACATTTTACTTTTCACAAAACGGAGAAGGTATAGAGCCTGAAGTAAAAATTTATGAAATCTCTCAAGAACTAAAAAGGCAGGAGGCAGAAACTAGAAAAAGGAGAATAGAACAGGATAGACTTAAGTCATTAAGTGAACAATATGAGCAACTGGAAAGACAATATGGGGATTCGGGATCACTCATTTCCAACAGGAATTTATTTTTAGATCTTATGCAGGAGATTGCCTCCGAGTTAGGTCTAACTAATTGTTGGATTTGTGGGGGATTGAATTCCGCTGAAATGTGGCCCTGGAAAGGTGAAAATTTATCTCCAGAACAATTGTTGAAGTGGAATAAATCAGAAATTTCAAAAAGCATATTGCGGCGCGAAGGGTGGATAGTTGACCACCGGATAATTGGAACTTTTTGTATCAGCAGGGAGGGGAAAGAATTCAATGAGGTTGTAGGATATACCCCGTGTATATCCACATTAGCTGTAAATTCAGATAAACAAGAAAGAAAATGGCAACCTGAACCTCTGATGGAATACTGGGAAAAAGAAAAAACTGATCGCTGCAATTGGTCTGGGAAAATTGGTTTATGTTGGCACAAATATTCTGGAGCTAACCCTTTCCAGTCCATAGAAAACATAGCTCATTACTGGGAAACGCCAGAGATGACACATGAGGTCTGGAGATCTCCCAGTGGGATATATTGGGTCTGTGGGAAAAAGCATACAGTGAACTACCGGGGAAATGGAAAGGTTCATGCACTCTAGGTATGATCCGCCCTTCCTTCTTCACACTCCCCAGGGCCGAGGCTAATATGCTCGGAGCCCCATTATATGAGACTTTAAGTAGAGAAAAAAGAGAAATAAATACGGGCCTCCCAATGGCAAGAGGAAATCATAAATGGGGAGAGGAGGAGTGGCCAGCAGAACATATAATAGCATATTATGGCCCGGCAACCTGGGCACAAAATGGAAGTTGGGGCTATAGGACCCCAATTTACTTGCTAAATAAGCTAATCAGATTGCAAGCAGTGGTAGAGGTTGTGTCTAATCTCACCTCTGATGCATTGGAGCTGTTAGCCAAGCAACACTCCCAAATGAGAGCCTTTGTGTACCAAAACCGAATAGCATTGGATTACCTACTGGCTGAAGAGGGAGGGGTGTGTGGAAAGTTCAATGATTCTGAATGTTGTGTGGAAGTAGATGATTAGGGGGAAACAATCAAAAAAACTGGCATCAGAAATAAAAAGGGTAGCTCATGTACCGGTACAGAGATGGAATTCAATCCTCCAGACTTCTTGGTGGGACAATTTGTTTAATGGGGCATGGTGGAAAAAAACTGATTTTCTTCATACTTTGTTCTCTAGCAGGTATCATGTTCTTGCTTTGTCTCATCCCATGTTTCATTCGTCTAATACACTCTGTGGTCCAAGGCATGCAGATCGCAGCAATGCCTATGGACCCCAAATTGGCCACAGGTAAAAACAACAAAATATCAAAAATCATGAAACTAAAAGAACAGACAGAAGAAAGTGAAGTCGCAAAATATTGGCAAGATTTGAAAACCAGGTGAAGTAAACTTCCTATGAAGAGAATTACATCCCTCCACAGGAAGCCTGGGATGACTACAAGGAGAAATTTTAAAAAGAGGTTCTTAAGTGGAGCATGAATTAAATTTCTAAAAATACAAGGTGGGGGATTCTGTTATGAGGGAGGCTAAGAATTAATTCATGCTTGTAATAATATTTTATATAAAGTGCTGAAAGTTAAATATAGTAAATATACGAAGCACCCCTTTTGTAAAATTCAGACTGCAAAACCTAAACTCAGGGAGAGACTTCATTTGCATTTGAAGGCACAGAGCAAAGTTCAGATCCAAGGGGGGAGACTTCATTTACACTTGAAACTGCAGGGCGAAGTAACTTTGTTTTTTTTTTTTGAGCGAGACAAGGAGCGATCATCACTGTCTGACCAAACACCCACGCCACCTGGACTCCATCACTGGGCCGGAGGGAAAGACAAAAGGACTTCAGTAAACCCGGGAATAACTATGCAATGCAAAAGATAACACTATATCGGACGGCTGAAGAGATTTACATGGCTGGGTCTAGCCTGAGGGCACAAAAACTGTATAAAAATCTAAGCTCCAGCAGCAATTTCTGGTGAACAAGGGGAGGACTGTTTTGCCAGATAGACCGCTGGTCCGACCTTGTTTCACCAGGTGCCGAGTCCCGGGCTTGGCATCATCAATAATTGTTTTATTTTGGTGGTGGACTTTTTATTTCTTTGTAACCAAATTGACTTTAATAAATTTTTTCATATAAAACAATTCGGCTATTTCGCTTATAACATTCAATATATTCAGTAAGTCATCAGACTCAAAGGCTTGTTACTATTTTCAGAGGAACAAGATTACCCTCATCTCTCTGCTTTTTTAGATCAGTTAAAGAAAGCAAAACTTTTCCTGCACTATCTGTCTGAGCATCTCGGCCCTAATCTGAAGGCACCACCATCTAGTGGGATAAAAAGGTATTTAATTTTCTTTACTTTTTCTGGTATTTTTAAACATGGGCCTCACATTCTACTTCAAGTAGCAAAAAAAAATTTCTGGGAATTTTTTTAATTTTTACATATAAGGCTTATGTGACCCTTCCATTCATTCTTATTTCTGTTTTAACTGCAAAGCATTTTCCAATAAAATCCTTAGGAGTAGTTTCCTTGAAAATAGGTTTTCATAAACAGAATTTTATCAGTGAGAAAACAATTTATAGCTATCCAGACTCAGTGGAAGTTTAATTGATTTACTGACTAAATATTTCCAGTATTTTTATTGAATCTACTTTGTGGAAATCCAATTGGCAGAATGTCATAGGTTGAAACAGTATCGCTCTGCTAGGACCTTGGAATTCTCTGGAAAGGATAGGGACCTGTGGGGAGCAGGTTTTGGATTGACATGCAGTTCTGCCCACTCAGAAAACAGAAGGCGACTTTTGCTAATACCCATAGAAAAGCTGAAGCTGAGTTGGAGACTTCCTCTTTCTCCCCCATCCGACAAGAAGGTAACACTTGGGCTGGCTGAGGAGAGCCCGGCTTAGGCCCTGGCTGCCCCTCCCAGGGTGGCTGGGGCCCAGCTGGGCCTCCAGGAGCCGCTGCCCGCAGAGGAGGCAGGGCCGGCCGTGTGTTTGGAGCCTCAGCAAGGATCAGGACTGGTTGTGGCAGTGTCGTGCCCCAGCCTTTGGCTGCCGGCACCCCTGGCCCAGGGGGAAGGATGGGAACCCACCCTCACTCTACGCTGGGCAGCAGCTCATGCCTTCGGATCAAGGGATGGAAGAGAAAGTGTCCATCAGCCTTCACCCCCACCGGCATGGCTTTGAAACATTTGCAGCTGCTGCAGCAGAGATCACCTGACCATCTCAGGCCTGGGCAAGCTTTAACTCTTTCCTGACACAGATTGAAACTTTAACTCTTCTTGGAGATGAGAAAAAAGGCCAAATTTGAGACATGCAAAGGGGACAATATGGAGACCTCAAAGTCAGTAAAGGAAGAGTGACTTTTTAAGTGATAGAGATGATGAGTTGCCTTGGTTCTAGGCTGAAAATCTCCTATGGATTTTGGTAACAGGATAATCTTTTAAATCGTGGACAATATAAATTGGGGAGATGATTTTTGGATTTGAGAAAAGGTATCTGTGATGAACTGAGTAAATATTTTTGTGACCCCATGAGAGGTTGAACAGAGAGAGATGAGAAGAAGCCCTCTGCTAGTGAAGAAGTGAGAAGACATCTCTGTTCCGTGAGTTGAAAAAGATCCTTTGTTTCTGAATCAGCTCATTTTTAAAAGGTACCACCCCAATTTGTAAAATCCATGGCCCATATGTAGTCACAGGAAAGGCTACGTGATATGGGAAGTCCCACAACTGCAGAAGTTCCCCAGGTGGGCTGCTTTTGTGTGAGTTGGAAGCCACAAGCAGACTGTTTGTCTTGTAGGAAGTTACCAAACAACAGGAGAGACTTCTCTCTCTCAAAGACTGAATGAAAGACTGTTTTAAAAGTGGTACTGACCTGGAGTTCTGAGTTTTGCCTCTTTACATTGTTTGTAGAAAATGAACAGTTTATAGTGAAAGAAAGGGTTGGTTTTAGAAATTAATTTGTGTGGGTTTTTTTTCTTTTCTTATTTTCTTCTCTCAGTGTATGTTAATAAAATCTATCTGGTTTATTTTACTTCTAAGCTGAACCTGCTTTTGCCTTTTTCTCCCAAAATCCTATCTCCCAGTTAGGAAACAAATTCGGCCAATGTAAAACCACCACACAAATGGTGCTGTATTCCAGCTGGTAGATGGGGTCTGCCACTTGGGACCCAGAGAGCCACAGCCACCCCAAAGGATGTCTCTCTAGAAACAGCTCCTTGGGGGGTCAGGCGCTCCTCAGCTGGCAGAGGGGCTTCTCAGCTGGCGGGCAGAGCAGTGATTTTTCAGCTCAGTGATTTCAGCTCTCAGTGATTTCAGCTCAGTGCTCTCAGCTCCTGCCCTTGTGAGTTGCCCCTCTTTTAGCCGTCTGTGGTGAGAGAGAGAGAGGTCTCGTATGGAATTTCCGCAGGTGGTACTTTATTGCAAAGGTACCAGCGAAAGGGTCCAGATACGAGGAACCTCTGCCGACCAGAGGAAACCCAGGGGTTTTTATGGGACACCAGGGTGGGAGGAAAAGGGTACAGAACCAATCAATTGTAACAGATCTACATAAAATCCCGAGGGGGCTTGTGGGTCTCCGGACAGGTCACTGTGGCTAGGAGGTTTGCCTTTTTGTCCTAGGGGCTCTGGGTGGAGTTGCGAAATTCTTTCTTAACTCCTCAGCTTGGCTCCCTCCAGGGCAAAGCAGCTGGGGCTCTGCCCACTCCCACAACTCCTCCTTTTATATTTAGTAAAAAAGCCTCACCAGCCGTTCTTTTAAAGCAGCGTAGGAGGCATGAAAACATAAGCAATACGATAACAATCACAATGAAAATCCATAAAACACTTTTAACCAAAGAGGCCACCCACCCTGTCAATCCCCATTGTCCAAAGAGGTTGTTGATCCAGTCCAGAGACTTTACTGTTTTTATGTCTTTTACTAATCCTTCTAGTTTCTGTATGTTCGCATGGATGGATGTTGAGTGTGAAGAAAGGTTGAAACAGCACATTCCTTCAAAGTCCTGGCATCCGTGTCCATTGACAAGCAGCAGATAATCAATCGCTGCGCGGTTTTGTAGGGTTGCTTGTCTGGTAGTCTCCTCATCCTTTAAAAGATCGCTTAAGGCAGCAGAAGTGGCATTGGCTTGCTTACTGAGCCAGCACCCCAGGTGATCTATATCACCAAGGGCTTTAAGCGCAGCTAACCAAGGGGTGAACACAGAAACTGCAACTCGCTCTACCCAGTGTATGTTGTAAATATGACTGTCACAGTTTGCATCATACTCTGAAAAGGACCTCTTTTGGCATGTGGATACCTTTGCTTTCCTCCAGTTATGTAGTAGTGTAATATTTGGAGTGAGAGTAGAAAGCTTTCCAAGGCTACAGGGGCCCCCTTGGAGGCGTGAGGGAATCCCAGCCTAAACTCTGTCACCACAGATAAAAAACTTCCCTTTGGGTAGCACTTTGGGGTGGAGAGTGGACATAGAAAGCATGTGACTGGTATAGTTGCACCAATCATGGTTATTGTAAGCTTTATTAATTGGTGATATGTCTCTTCTGTAAGTGTTTTTTGCCTGGTCAATTCCTGGCCAGTGTTGATTTTTGTGTCTGAAATAGAATTTGATACAATATGTTGCCTTAGAGGACCCCAGCAGGTTTAATTCTTGGGGTTCATCTTTGGCATCTGGCAGAATTTTGGTCCACTCATCCCAAGTATCTACTGGGTTGGGTCCCTTACCTGTGGTGCGGAGGATTTCTGAGTTAGTGATGGGCCAGTCATCTGCTACAAAGGGAATTCCTACCACACATGTGGAAAGTGGGTTATCTACGCTTCCCATAGACAGGCACAGATTGTCTTGTTGGAGTGTTTTTGTTAGGGTTACCCAAACGTTGTGGCTAGGCTGTGGGACGACCCAGCTGCAGGCATGAGGCAAGGTGGAGAGCATCCAGGCAGCGATGAGGACGGCATCAGCGCAGATAGATTTCATCTTTGAAACAGGGATGGGGCTTCTGAGAGGGAATATAAGCAAGAGCGATTAGCTTTGTGGTGAGAGGGGGAGGGAGGTTTGGCAGGGGTTGAGGGAGGGGAATAATTTGGGGTGAAAAAAGGGGTGTTAAACACATAAACTGAGGATCAACTTTTGGTCAGACTATTTCTGGCCTATGGCTTGGGGTTTTTTTCTGGGCATCTTGCTCGGCTCTGTCTCGTCTGCTGTCGGGTGACGGGACGGTTTCTTTTCTGGTCTGGGGTCATCCGGCGACGTCTCCTTCTCCAAGCCGAGCTGGTCTGGTTCTGAGGAAGTCTTGTGATTGACTCGGGAGGGTTTTTGTCTGTGCTTGTGGGAGCATTATTAGCAGGGCTCAGGTATGGTTTAATGTTCTTTCCTGGAAACCATTTTGGGCCAGATGGCAGTTGGACACAGGCATAGCCTCTCCCCCAGGTAATCAATTTGAAAGGGCCCGAGATCTGGTGTGTTTCAGGATCCTTTACCAGCACTGGTGGTTTTTCTGTAAGCTTAGCTTGGGATGAATTTGAGAAGTGGCGGAGTATCGGAGGGTCAGGCTCTGATGATGTACAGTTTAGGAAGTTGATGACATAGAGAGCCTTACAGAGTCTTTCCACGGGCGACAGAATTTCTGTGTCTCTCCGCTGCTGGTGGAGGATTCTTTTGAGGGTTTGGTGAGTCCTTTCAATGATGGCTTGCCCTGTGGGGTTGCTGGGTATACCTCTCTTGTGTCTTACCCCCCATTGATTGAAGAAATCTTTCAGCTTTCGGGAGGCATAGGCTGGGCCATTATCTGTCTTGATTTCTTTGGGGACTCCCAGGGTGGAGAATGCCAAGAGAAAGTGATGGTGTGGGTGGCATTTTCTCCCGCATGAGCCGATGCAAACACTGCTCCAGAAAATGTGTCAACTGACACATGCACATATTTGGATCTCCCAAAGGATGGGAAGTGGGTCACATCAGTTTGCCACAGTTGGCCGCTGTTCAGTCCACGGGGATTAACTCCAGTACCCATAGATGGTATTTGGTAGTTTTGGCAGTTTGGGCACATTGTGACGATGGCTTTTGCTTGATCTTTCGAGAGCTTGAACATCCTGATGAGGGCAGGTACATTTTGGTGATAGAACGTGTGTGACAGTTTTGCCTGGGCAAAGATGTCAGGGACATTTGCAATCTCTGCTGGCATGGCCAGCGCATCTGCTCTCCTGTTCCCTTCTGCAATGGGACCAGGAAGGTCAGTGTGCGATCTTACGTGCATGATATGGTAAGGCTGTTTTCTGTGGGAGATTAAATGAATGAGTGTAGAAATTAATTGGTATAATTTTGGATTAGGGACTTCTTTGAGGAGAGCATGTTCAGCTCTCATAGCTATGCCGGCAACATAGGCTGAATCTGTGACTAAATTAAAAGGTTCATTTTTGAATTTTTCAAAGGTTCTGACGACAGCTGCTAGTTCTGCGATTTGTGGAGATCCGTCCACTATTTGGATGTCTGACTCCCATTCTCGAGTCTTTGGGTTCTGCCAAGTCATTACTGATTTGTGGGATGATCCGGAGCCATCTGTGAAGACAGTTATGGCTTCCAAGGGTGTCCGGCTCTGTACTAATTTTGGGGTCAGATGGAAGGCTACATCGCGATTGAAAAGTCTGTGTTTTGGCATGTGAATGGAAATTCTTCCTGTGTAGCTATCTAGGGTGAACTGGAGGCTCTCATTGGTCTGAAGCAAATCCTCTAGATTTCCAGCAGTTAATGGCAAGTATATGCATGCGAACTCACACCCTGCAAGTGAACGGATGCGAGTCCTGGCCTTTTTTATTAAATATGCTATTATTTCTTGGAAGGTGGTGATTGTCTTTGTGGGTTGGTTGTTTGTAAAGATCGATTTGAGTATCAGCAGAGGGTCTCTGAGTTGGGAGTCCCATTGGAAGATCAGTCCATGAAATCCAGGGGCTTTGCCCAAAACGGCAAACAGGAGAGGCAGGCTGGGCTCGACGCGATGGGCTTGACGTGAAGACAGGGCTTTCTGGACTCTGGCTATGGAGTCTCGGGCTTCTGGCGTGAGGGTGCAGAGAGAGTTCATGCTCTCATTGCCCCGGAGAAGATTGAAGAGGGGGGCAAGGTGTTGCTGTTTCTTTTCTGCAACGGTGGCGGCTTGGTCTTCAGGGCCAACAGCACGGCATGCACATGGCTCCTGGTGCCGCCGGGCTTAGCAACAACGCTTACACCAATTTGGTAGACGGTTACAAAAGCTTTTATTATCTCAAACATGCAGTTTAAATACTCTGGGGTCTTCACTACGTCAGAGGGGTCTTGCTAAACTTCCTGGGTTAGAAGGGAGAATGGAAAAGTACTGGCACATGTTAGCAAGAGGTTACATTCTTGTGGTGATAGCTTATCTTTGGGGGGTTGGAATGTTCTGCTCTTCCCGTTACAACCGAGATCTTCCGAGCACCTATTCCTATCCAACCACATCTCCCCCCCCCCCCCTCTTTTACAAAAGAACAAGGTAGTTATATATATATAGATATAGACACTAAATGAGGTAGAAGGTTAGGATTTAAGAAGGGAAAAAGGAGTTTAGAAACCTGAGTGAGTTTTTGCCAGGCAAGTTTGGAAAATCTTGTGACTGGCAATGTTCTTTGACTAATTCACAGCATTTCATGTTGGCCTATGAACAGAACGTTAGTCCGTTCTAGGCGAGCTTTGACAAATGAGACTATCTTGTTCAGTAGGCATGGTCCGAAGGTAGCAGCTAAAAGTAGCATTGCCAATGGGCCTACCAAATTGGAAATTAAAGTGGTTAACCAGGATTCGAACCAGCCTTGCTGAGCTTCCCTATCTTTCTGTCTCTGAGCCAGTCTGTTTCGGAGTTCTGCCATGGAGTCTCTGACGACTCCAGTGTGGTCCGCATAGAAGCAGCATTCCTCTTTCAAGGCGGCACACAGACCTCCTTGCTGCATGAACAGGAGGTCCAGTCCTCGCCTGTTCTGCAGGACCACTTCTGAGAGCGAGGAGATTGACTTCTCTAAGTAGGAAATGGACTTCTCAATCCTCTGCAAGTCCTCGTCTATGGTCATCTGTAGCTGAGACAGACCTTGATGTTCCGTTGCTAGGGCCGAAACACCTGTGGCCGTTCCGGCTGCTCCTAGGCCAAGCAGCATTGTGATAGTTATACTTGTCATTATCTCTCTTTTGTGGAGTATTCTGGATTCTTCGAAAAGGTTGTACACTTCTTCATCTGAGTGGTACAGGACCCTAGGAACAATCAGAACTTGGACACAGAAGTCGTTAGAATCATTGAACTTGGGAAGAAATACACAGGGACTTACTCCCGATCTCTGACAAACCCACATGGCTGACGCAGATGGAACTACCCACTTATTGTTTTTTCTGCTGGGCTCTACAACTCTGGTGCAAACATTCCCTTTTCGCTCAGCTAGGGTTGCATTACCCAAACATTTGCCTCGACCTGTGACTTGACTCAGGGTAATACCTCTGCGGGATGTGTTCCATCGGCACTGGTGAGGTGCATCAGCTGTGGAGTAACTGAATGGGGTGTTTAAAGCAAATCCTTCATAGAAAGGGGGTTGGACATCATAACAAAGCCAACAGGAATTGGTTAGGTTAGGGTTAGATTCGTTCAGGGATAGGAAGGTAGCTTCTAACATACGAAGGATTGGGTCCGGGTCTGACCTGGCTAAACGGTCTATCTGAAGGGCTTTTGCATCGCTAGTTGGGATTCTGGTGACGCTTGTGGGTAAGGCTTTGGGGTAGGTTACGTTTCTCTTTGTCTGCGTGCTTTTAATCACCTTGTTGGGTCCAACCGCTCGGGATGCTGATGGTTGGAGCCTGGTAATTTGCACATTCACCCACTCTTTTGACCCTTGAAGGACCACTGTCCATGCTTTACCCACAGTCCAACTAGGATGATTGGGCTGCAAGACTGTCATGTTATAGTATATGCATTTTCGAAATCTAGGGATTTTATAGCTGTTTCGGTAAGAGTTTCCATGTACAAAGAGAGGTGTTTTGCAGCCTGGGGGTGCCCAGGTGAACTGTAAGAACTTGTCGGGCTCTTGTGGGTTTATGTGACCCTTTTGCAGTTCCCATTCAACCAGTTCTAATAATGCTGCCACTCGAGGCTCTGACAGGGGCCACTGCTCGACCCATACAGGGTCTGATGATTTCCAAGTCAATTTGATTGGCAGCAGAGGGTGTACGGCAGTGGCCCTCATTATAAGTTTGTGATCTTGACTCCGAGCATAGCCAGGACATCCCTTCCTATTAAGGGTGGAGAATTTTGCAAAATGTAAGGGTAAATTGCAACTGTTTGTTCTGGTCCCTTTTTTGTGTGAAGTGTTATAGCCACCAATTGTGTGCTTTTCCATGTCCTGGATTGTCCCCCCACCCCGTTCACCGGAGGGACTTCTTTAATTTGCCAATGTCTGGGCCAATGTGATTGGGGAAAAATGGTGCTGTCTGATCCAGTGTCTGCCAAAAACCGAAGCCCTAAAACGTGAGGGTCCTGACTGCCGTAGAGTTGACATGTCCCCCACACCCTCAAGGGCTCCTTCCCTACTTTCATGACCAGGGCCACCCAGGGGTTCCGCTCTGGGACGTCCCCTGCTGACCCTGTGACACTGGCGCAGTTTGTGGCGGTGAAGGGTGCGTAATTGCCGCTGGTGGTGCTGCACGGTCCTGCCACTGAATGGCTGGCGGGGATGAAATACTGACTGGTTCCTGTATATATATGGGGTATGAAGGTCCCCTGCCCCACTGGGTATTGGGAAGGCTGGGCCATCTCGCAGTGGGAGGAGGCTGAGTATGGCCCGCACACCCCCTCCCCCTTCCGTTTCCCCGGGACCTGGATCTGCATTCCTTGGCCACGTGGCCCCTCCTCCCACAGTTCCAGCAGGTCGGTCTCTGGCGCTGTTGGGTCGAGGGTGCTGCCACGGGCTGCTGTGCTGGCTGGGGACAGCTTGCTGCTACATGACCTGTTTGGCCACACCTCAAGCATGCCATGGCATTGGTTATGGTATGAACCGCTGCCTGTATAGGTATTAGCTGTTTTTCCCTTACCACATGTTTGATCATGTCAGCCAAGCTGGCCCCTGCTGGCAGAGAGCGCAGGATGTCTTTGGTGACGGTGTTACACTGTTGTTTCAGACAATCAGTCACCACAGGTCCCCTCGCAGCTACAGGCAGGGTAGATGAGTCAATTGCAGCTTGCAAACGGTCTACGAAGTGTGTGAAGCCTTCACTTTCCCCCTGCTTAATAGTGGACCATGGTGTTGACTTGTCCACTACCCGAGAAGCCGCTCTTATGGCCTCTCTAGTTGCTCTGGTTGTTGCTTTCACCTCCTCTGCTGAGAGGCGTGTTGCCTGGTCCTGCGGTGTAGCCACATCATCATGCTTGCCTAGCAGTCTGGACAGGGTAGAGCCCTGGAGAGGCTGTCCCTGCCCTGAAGCTTGGGCTAGTGCAGCTGTGCAATGATCGGACCATTCCTGCTGAAATACAATCAGCCCTGCTCCGTCAAAAAGCTTACGGGTTACCGGTGAAATATCGAAAGGTAGCATATCATCATTGCTAAAAAGACCATCCACCAGTGTGGACACAACAGCTGAATTAATCCCCTTTTCCTGAACCGCTTTCACCACTGCTTGTACCTCCTTTGTGCTCAACGGGGTGTAGGTCCGCCTTAGATTCTGCCGTGCACCGGTAACTCTTACAGGAAATGCATGTATCGCAGCAGCGGGTTCCCATTCGGCGCAAGCTACTTTTATTTTTCCGCAATCGGTGAGTTTGTACTGAGTTTGTTCCCTTACATTGTTAAAAGCTTTGCTCGGTTTCACTGGAAACCTCATAAATTCTGTTATCTCCATTTCTGTATCGGACTCGGAGCTCTCTATAGAGCTAGCTGTGGAGCTGTGGCTCCCTTCCGTGTCGGAAGCAGACTGCTCATAGACTTCCGGTTTGCTATGCCTTTTTGTCAGGCTCCGCCCCCGTTCCGCCTTCCGCGGGTGGGTTTGGTCGTCCCTTCGGGCTCGGCCCCGTTCCGCCTCCCGCGCCCGGCCCCTCCCCTCCTCCCGGGGGTGGCGCCGGCGCGCCTCTTGGGGGCGGTCCCATTCCCACCCCCTGGGCTCGCCCCGTCCCCTCCAAGGAGGGGTTTCCCCCTTGTATGGTGACATTTGGAGCGGTTTCCGATCACGTATCCGCCCCCCCTCGCTCTCCCGCGCGTGCGCTGTGGAGACCGGCAGGTCCGGACTTCTACTGGTCTGCCGCGCACGCGTGCTCGCGGGGGTTCGCGCTTCCGGGTTTTGCGCGCCATGCGGTCGGCCACCCCGCCCCCGCTCTGGACAGTCGGTGCCATCTTGGCCATATGGCGGCGGCGGAGGCGGTGGGGCTGCCGCTTGTGCCCCGGCGCCGGCTTTTTTTCTTGGCGTCCTTCGCATCCCGCGCGAGCCCTCCCCAGAAAGACCGCGCGCGCTCGTATGCCTGCCGCAGCGGCTCAGCGGTCGGAGAAGCCGCGATCTCGGGCTCTGGGGGGAAGCTGTTGCCCAGCGCGTTCGGCGAGTGCGCCGCTGAACTCGGCGAGGTGCCGCTGCCGGATGCACTCGGACCCCGGACGCGGCAGGGAGGAACGGTCAGGAAAACCACGGTTTTTTCGGGGGGTTTCTCGGGGTTTTTGGATCCGGGGGTTCCCGCGGGTGGGTCTGAGGGTCTCCTGTGGGCTCCAGGGGGTTCGGGCATGCGCTCGCGGAAGGGTGTAACGCGCCTGCTTCCCGCGTGTTTTTGCTATTAATTTCGTTATCCCCAGCGGGTTTCGCGGCACCATAGCCCCTTTTCCCGCGTTTCTCCGGGGGGTCCCATGGTCCCGTAGCCCCCCCCCTTTGCTGCGTAACGGCAAATAAACATGTTTTTGCAGCGTTCCAAGTTTCTTGTTCTTCTATTGCTTTCCGCAACGCTTTCTCAACTTTTCCCCATGATTTTAAGACTTTTCCACTGCCGGTGGCTTTTGTATCTTCAGCCAGAGCAGCAGTATAGCTCTCCCAACCTTGTGATTTTAGTATATCTACGGGGTGCTTTATCGCGCCCAAATCCAAAAGCCTTGCAATAGCAAGAAATAAATCCCTTTGGTCGCACCGTATCCCCCAGTGGACCTCCATCAGACTTACAACCTTCGCTAAGGCTTCCATGCCGTTCACGGGTTCTTGGGGCATCCCCCTGTCCTCCTTCGCAGTAGATCGGGCCAGCCGCTACTGCCGCTGTCTCCTTCCAAGTGAAAATCCCGTCCGCCGAGGTTCTCCTTTCTTTCCCGGGTTTTGGCACCACTTGTTGCTGTTTCTTTTCTGCAACGGTGGCGGCTTGGTCTTCAGGGCCGACAGCACAGCGTGCACATGGCTCCCGGTGCCGCCGGGATTAGCAACAACGCTAACACCAATTTGGTAGATGGTTACAAAAGCTTTTATTATCTCAAACATGCAGTTTAAATACTCTGGGGTCTTTACTATGTCAGAGGGGTCTTGCTACATTTCCTGGGTTAGAAGGGAGAATGGAAAAGTACTGGCACATGTTAGTAAGGGCTTACATACTTGTGGTGATAGCTTATCTTTGGGGGGTTGGAGTGTTCTGCTCTTCCCGTTACAACCGCTATCTTCCGAGCGCCTGTCCCTATCCAACCACAGCAAGGTCTTCTGTTGTGACCCCCAGCAGGGGGCGTATCCAATTTATAGATCCACACAGGCTGTGCAAGTCCCTTAGAGTCTTTGGGTTGTCTCGGATGGTGAGTTGCTGGGGTACGATGGTCCTCTTGCGGATCAGGAGGCCGAGGTAAGTCCATGGGCTGGTGTGCTGCACTTTGTCCTCATGAATCTCAAACCCTGCTGCTTCTATGGTTTCAATAGTCTTTTTAACAGTTTTGTCCAGGTAGGTTTTTTCTGCCGCACAGATTAGGATATCGTCTATATAGTGATGGATTATTGCTTCTGGGAATAGGGTCCTGATGGGAGACAGGATGTGTGCAACGTACCATTGGCATATCGATGGCGATGCCTTCATTCCTTGTGGAAGGACCAGCCAGTGGTATCTCTTGAGCGGGGCTTGTCGGTTGAGAGATGGAACAGAGAAGGCAAACCGTGGAGCGTCCTGCGGGTGAAGCGGGATATAGAAGAAACAGTCCTTTATATCAATGATGGTAAGCATCCAATCTCGGGGCAGCATCGATGGTGAGGGTAGGCTGGGTTGGAGGGGTCCCATGTCTTCAATGAGTTCATTAATTTTGCGTAGATCTTGGAGTAATCTCCATTTGTCTGTGCCGGGCTTTTTCAATAAAAAACGGGAGAGTTCCAGCGACTGGTCGTCTCCGTGATATGTCCTTTGGCAAGTTGCTCCTCCACCAGGTTCTCTAGTGCGCGCAGTTTTTCTTTTGACGGGGGCCACTGCTCAGTCCAGGTTGGTGTATCACTTTTCCAGGTAAGCTGGGGAGTGGCTGGTGGCGCGCTTCTCTCAGTGGCCCCGATCAGAAATCCTGGCCGGAGATTCGGATGGACGCCCCCCATTGGGATAGGAGGTCTCGGCCCCATAGGGTGATGGGGGCCCTTACCACGTAAAGCCGGGTGGTTGCCATCTTGCCCTCGGGTCCTTTGATGACAACATTGTGTTTGCTTCTCATGGAAACAGCAGCTCCACCAATCCCCGAGATCACACCTGCCACCGGCTCCAGTTCCCAGTTGTCTGGCCACTCAGAGCGGGCCAGGATGCTAATGTCCGCGCCTGTGTCGAGCAGACCTGGTCAGTGGACTCTCTCTCCTTTGCAGAACAAGGTGCACTCGATGATTGGCCTATTTGGGCCCACAATCTGTGCCCACATCACTGTCGGGTTGAGTGGGAGCTGCTCCGGGTGGTTCTGTGGAAGCAGGAATGCTTGTGCTATCGGTGTTCCCTGTGAAAGAAAAAAGGGAGGGTCCGTGCAGCAAAGCTGAACAAGAATTTCTTGTCCAGGATGCACAGTTTGTAATTCCGGCAGTACAGAAATTTGCTCTGGGCCTCGGAAGGTGTCACTCAGGATAAGGATGTCCGACGGGCCTCCTGGGGGTTCGTATTTTCCTGTGGGGATACGATAAAAACATGTCTCGACAAGGTTAAGAGACAGCGATGTTACCAACTGGCGACGTGTTCCCGTCTGTGAGGCTCCATATGTTGGGTCCTTCTCATGTGTTCTGGGATCCCCTGGGAAGGTGTGCCATGATGTCTACACTCTCTCAGCTCTTGGGTGGGATGGTGTGGCCTTTGATTTGTTGTTCGGACGCGGGGCCTGACCGCGCCCTGCTGGGAGTTTCCCGGATGCTGCTGGTACTGCTGGGGTCTCTGGTACCTCTGGATGCGACGGTCCTGGATGGGTGATTTCTCTGGACACGTCTTGATAAAATGTCCGAGTTGTCCACACAGGTAACAACGGCAATTCTCCTTCGACAGTGCTACTGCAAAAGCACCAGAAACTCCATCTACAATACCTTTGACAACTGCCTGGGTCATGTTGTTCTCCGTGGATGCGTAGTGTGCGCAGCTTTCTACCATCTGTTCAATAGTTGGTTCAGTATCTAAGGGCAAAGCTCTTAAAATAGTTTTACATTGTTCATTTGCATTAGTCATAGCAAGTTTTGTTAAAAGTTCTTTTCGCCCCTCTGGGCTTTCTATCTGTTTTTCCAGGCTTAATTTAAGTCTGTCTATAAATTGGACAAAGCTTTCATTTACTGCCTGCTTGATATTAGAAAAATGCTGTGTAGGAACAGAGTCATCAGGTGTGAGGAGCAGTGATGTCTTTGCAGCATTAGCTATGTCTTGTAGAGCTGCTTCAGGCAGCGTGTTTGCTTGTTCTAGGGGCTTTTGGAGGTCACCTTCTCCAGCAAGTTGCTGAATTGTTAGGTTCCTCTGATTTGGATCATTATGATAGGTGTCTGATAATGTTTTTAAGTGTTTTTTCCACCGTCTTTCCCATAACATGTATTCAGTCGGGGTAAGAAGGCAGTTGATAATATTTTTAATATCATGTGGTACAAATGTGTAAGCAGAGAAGGTAGCTTCCAGTAGATTTTTAAAAAAGTGAGAACTTCTACCATGTTCTTTTGCTGCTGTACAGAGTTCTTTGAGTTCCTTGTAAGGGATAGGGTCCCATGTCTTTCTGTGTGAAGAGCCTCCTCTTTTGCCTTTTCCTAATATGACTGGGAAAGCTGTGATGTTTTGGGCTATCTCCCAGTCACCTGCCTGTGTAGCTTGCCTGCGTGTCTGTACCCAGTGGTCATCTGAATCAGTCTGAATCAGATGAGGTGCTATCGGAGGATGAATAAGCTGTAGCGGGAACTTTTGCATGGCGAATTCGGGATGCCGGCTTTTCATTGGGCAGGGGAGGCGGGGTGGGGGGAGAGGGGTGTCTGGGGGGATGGGAAGGGAGGGGGTCGCGGCGGTGGGGGGGGTCCGTGTGACAGCAGCATGTAGAACCTTGAGTGGGATGGGGGGGAAAGGGATGGCAGCAGGGGTCTGCGGCTCCCGTGGTCACTGCTGCGGTGGGAGGGAGGGGGGAGGGGGAGAGAGGGGTGGCAGGAGCCAGCTGCAGTGCCCGCTGTGTCCAGGGCGGGGTGGGGGGTGCAGCACGGGACCACGGAGGGAGCGTGCACATGCGGCTGCGGCTGCTCTGGCACGGGAGGTGTGAGAGGCGGGGGGCGGCACGGGTGCTGCGCTTGGGGTTTGTGCGGACGGCGGCGGAGTCGGCTGGCCGGTGTTGGCGGGGGAGGTGCCTGTGGCTGGCACCGCCGGAGCCGTGGGGTGGGCGGAGAGCGGGGGGGCGCTGGGGGCGGGGTGGATCGGCGCCGGCGCGAGGGGGGGCGTGGCGGCGGCGGGCAGCGGGGGCGGGAGGGGCGGGATACACGCGGTGTCAGGGCTGGGGGGCGGGGTCGGGACTGCCGGCTTGAGCGCAGGGGCGGGTCCAGGGGCGGGGCGGAGCGTGTCCGTCGGCCGCGCTGCCGAGGCAGGGGGCGGGGGTGGACGGGCCGCAGAATTCTCAGGAGTGGTAATCGTCGGGTCATTAGCATGTGAATAGGCTGGGGGCTGGATTGAATAGAGTGGCCGCGCCCGAAGACAGGGGGAACCGGATTTTCCAGTTTGGCCAGAAATGGGGTCGGGGGAAAAGGGGATTTCGGCGGCGCGGTTTTTTTGGTTTTCTACAGTTTTTGCAATAGTGTGAAAGACAGGATAAAAGCATGCAACAGAGAAGTCCCCCGCAGCCTGTGTGTTGTAAAGCTTTTTCCCGACTTCATCCCAGAAGAAGTTAGAGGATAGAGAATCAATTGTTATATCAGGAAAGTTTTGTATTAACCAGGTAGTGAAACGTTTGAGGTTTTTTCTTGGAAGATTTTTCTTAGATAGATTTTCAAGAAGGGTATTTTTAAGGACGGGATATATATCTCTCTCAGGAGGGGGTGTTGTAACAAGTTTGTTCCCTATGGTAAAAGGTTTCTATGCCCCACGCAGCAGAAAAAAAGAAAAAAAAAAAAAAAGAAAAAAAATAGAAAATGGACGCGAAAGATGAGAAGCGCTTATAATTACAACCTGAAGGCAGCGTCCGGTGGTCTGCTGGGTGGTGGCCATCAGAAATTCATTCCTCAGAGTGGCTGGAACAGCGAGGGTCGCGAATTTTACTGGGCAGGGTCGTTGCTAAAACGCAGCGAGAGCTGGTCCAGGAGGTAGCACTCTAATCAGCTGTTTTCAGCCCTAAAAAGGGCGCAGCTTTTCCATTGGAATGCCGGGGTCCAGCGTCCAGAGGCGGTTCGGGCGCCAGATATTCCAGCTGGTAGATGGGGTCTGCTGCTTGGGACCCAGAGAGCCACAGCCACCCCAAAGGATGTCTCGCTAGAAACAGCTCCTTGGGGGGTCAGGGCGCTCCTCAGCTGGCAGAGGGGCTTCTCAGCTGGCGGGCAGAGCAGTGATTTTTCAGCTCAGAGATTTCAGCTCTCAGTGATTTCAGCTCAGTGCTCTCAGCTCATGCCCTTGTGGGTTGCCCCTCTTTTAGCCGGCCATGGCGAGAGAGAGAGAGAGAGAGGCCTCGTGTGGAATTTCCGCAGGTGGTACTTTATTGCAAAGGTACCAGCGAAAGGGTCCAGGGACGAGGAACCTCTGCTGACCAGAGGAAACCCAGGGGTTTTTATGGGACACCAGGGTGGGAGGAAAAGGGTACAGAACCAATCAATTGTAACAGATCTACATAAAATCCCGAGGGGGCTTGTGGGTCTCCGGACAGGTCGCCGTGACTAGAAGGTCTTTTGTCTTAAGGGCTCTGGGTGAAGTTGTGAAATTCTTTCTTAACTTCTCAGCTTGGCTCTCTCCAGGGCAAAGCAGCTGGGGCTCCGCCCACTCCCACAGTGCTGTGACTCGGATAAGCAAACCTAAACCATAACACAGAATTATTAATATTGTGAAAGTAATCATCTTGAGCTCATCTTTAAAACCAATATGTCTTTTAGGCAGTAAAGATCCATCCTTGCAGTTTTCCACAGAGCCATTAACTGTACAGCTTTTGGTTGTAAGCAGTCTGATCATTAAGTCCCATCTAAAATAAATTCCCAAGCTGAATGCAAAGCATTCTTTTTACCTCTAAGAGTGACCATTTATTGTACACTGCATGTGCTGATATCCTGACTGCTACCTGCTCTTATTTGGTTTTCCATTCATGCTTTTACAGTTGGGCAGGGTATTGGCAGGGATTTTCTGTAAGGGAGGGAGAACCATCAGAGTGAGCTGTGTGTGTTCATTTGGTTGGTTTTTACCACAGAATGTGTGCATCTGCAGCTGTTATCCTAATATGCCTCCTTGTGTTCAGGTCTCATTGATCTTGTTTCAGCATTTCACGCACAGGGATAATTGATTTACATCATTCAGGAGTCCAGATCTTTTATAAGCATGAAAATAAATATTAAGAAATTACCATATTTTTAAATTCTATAGATACTTTGATTTTTTTACTATCTAAACCAGTAATGAAATAATAAAGACTTAAATACTTCATTATACAGATAATATTTTAGTTTTCATAATGTGGGCCTGCTTCTGTTTCCCTGGAAGTGAGTGGTATTTTTACTTTGGATACTACTAGACATTTCAGTGTCTCGCTATCTTCAAATTATAGAAATCTAATTGACACAAATGAGGATAAATAGGTATTTTTCATTGAAAATCAATTTTACCATACTGTCTTTTCAATCACTACATTTCTTCTGAAATCCATAAGGTAATATCAATCCATGCTGCCAGTTCCTACTGAAATCAGTCTGGAGTTCTGAATAAAAGTAAATGGAACTGGTCCAAACTGGTTGAGGTAGTAAATGCCATTTTGACCCTTTGATCCCCGATCCCCTTCCTGTGCCTGGGAAGGTTTGAATTTCACTTAGAATGCAAATTTCAAAATAGGTAAGTACTTTCATTTGGGATATTGTTTGTAGCTGATGAAGTCCAGGATGTTCTACCTCACGCTCCCTTAGAGGAATAAAAATCCCACCTAAATAACAGGTCTGGTATGTACAGGGAATTAGGAAGACAGTCTGGAGAGAACAGAAGACAGGTGTAGGGAAGTTCAGGCCAGTGATCTACCCAACTGCTGACTCCTGAGCTCACACAGACCTTGGAAAAGTCTCTCCTTCAGAATTCTCATCTATTTTTCAACTCCCTGAGGAGTGAGCCTGGTCCTCAGGCCTTCCTGCCACTTTTCCAATTCTTGGGTCACCCTTTTCACAGCTCTGATGGAGGTTGAAGAAAATATAATGACCCTAATTTTATTTTTTTAATAAAAGTAAGTATTTAATGAAATTAGCTCCAGGATACTCCATAGTTCTTTATAGGAAGTGGAGGGAAAGGTCTCACTGGGCACACATTCTGATATTTTACCCCTATCACAAAGCCTGAGCTGGTGAGGCTGAATCCACAGTAAAATTGAGTCTGTCTGAATCTCAGTCAAAGTGACCCAGAGTGAGATCAGAATCAAATGTCTAAGAGCAGGTTTTGTTTTTAACTTGACCAATCTCTGTGTCTCTGTATGTTCTCTGAGCTTTTGGATAAAGCCATATGAAAGAAGTCTTTCTTCATCCTCAGGAGACATTGACTTTATCTACCTTTTTTTCCTCTTTCTTACTTTCACATCAAGGTTGATGTGATAAACACTGATAACCCAGAAAAAATATGTAATCTTACATAAACCTGATTTTATATACTTCATTGACTTTCTGAAGGAATTACCAATGACTTGTTGAGGCATAAGAATGATCAGGCTATGAATTGAAAGTACAGGTTGGAACACTTGTGATCATAATTATTTAATGCATAGCCATCCTGTAGTTTGAGTTTTTAAAAGTTCTGCTTGCCCATATTTATAATGTTAAAACCTGATAGTACAATGGGAAACCATCACTGATATCTTTCATTAGTAGTATGACTTTTAGAGTATTTTGCATTGAGGAGCACTGTAAACTGAAAGTACTTCTTTCAAATTTTTTCTAAAGGGATGTCTTAGAATTTGATTCCATTATGATTTTAAATATGACAAGATCTTCCCTATTTTTTTCCTGCAAGGTCTATGAATATAAAATAAAGCAAAGTTTAATAGAGACTTTGTAATGTAAATATTTTCCCCTAAAGTGTAAAGATACAATATAGTTTAAAATTAAAAAATTGAACTGAATGTTCTATTTTAGATAGTTGTTGTGGTTTGAAAGCAAACTGAGTGAGAGGCTCCAAGTCAGAAATACAATTTAATGAGAAGAAAAGGAAAAAATAAAATAAATGCAATAATACAAAAAAAAAAAAAAAATACTGACAGAGTCAGAATACAACCTGATCAGGATGATGGAAGCAGTCCAGATGAGGTGGTCTTCCTGAAGCAGTGATCTCGTAGAAAGGTCTGGTAGCTCCAGTCCTCTGAGAATACAGTGGAAAAGGGCTGCTTCTACTGTCCCAAATCCCAGTTTATATCCAGGTGAGAATGCTTGGCTCCTCCCCGTGGGCGGAGCATCTTACAATGGGGTGATGAGTCATACAGGAGGTTCTTGATGGCCCATTAAAGAGAGATAGCTCCCGGAGGGAGTTATCTCTGAGTCATGCACAAGCCATTGATGGGCCATTAACTGAAGATGGTGATAGAATACATCCTAAACCACAACCCAGGACAATAGTGGTCTATTTTATATGATCAATAGAATCAAAGAAAACTGAAAATAATAATAAAAAAGTTTTTGCTTAGAGATAGGACTTCAGACACCAATGTTCTTTGCTATTTTAATACTGAATGTTGATTGAATATACTGTGGCCACTTCAGTGCATGAAATCAGCTGGGAATCCTGGGTTTGCTGATATTTTCCATTAATTGAAACTTATTTAAACCCAGCATCTTTCCATGCAATCCTTTTCCATACAAAATACATGTTAAAAAAATCCAATTCCCGGACATACTGAGGAAACTTTAAAGTCTGTATTTTGGCCAGAGCTTTTCCATAGCTGTGCTGCAGCTCATCAATCATCAGTCCATCTGACAATTCCTCTGGCTAAGAGCAGCCAATCAGGAAAATCCTTCCAACAGGCTCTCTTCAGTCCATCTCTTGGGCAGAGGCAGCTCATCTGTGAGTTTTTACAGCTCCAAGTGTGTTTTTTAAGGTATCATTCCAAGAAAATAGGAAAGGCACCATAACTTAATCGAACAAAGACAAGTAAGGCTTCCCAATTCCTATTTAGGGAATTCTTGGTCATGCAGGAAGCCATCCAAAAAGAGGCTATCAGGAAACTGCCATCTGCAAGGCTGCAGGGAGCAATTGTTTCCACAAGTCACAGTAACCCTGGTCAGAAACAGGATTTAGGCACTTGGCTCACTGGCCCTCATGGAAGACAAAAGGAACAAAATAAAATGAAGTAGCATGGAAGGTTAAGGTCTGGAAGATCAAGCCTTGTTTTTCACAGATGCCAGGTATCAGGAATTGCAGCTATCACACCAGGTCTGATGATGCCTCCATTGCAAAATGCTTTTCATAGTCATTTCAAAATCATCAGGGAAATGGAAATTATGAAACTTTTATTTTGCTATGCACAGTATACAGCCTTTGTAGTCTTGATTGCTCATCTCTGTTTTGATGTGATATAAACTCAGGAAAAAGAAACTGCTTCCACCAACAAATATTGTGGATCTGAACTGTTCATAACTGCCAATACTGATAAACTCACCCAATATAGATTTACTAGTTGAATACACAGAGTTTACTGTAGCAGAGAATTAACATTACCAGGGAATACAGAATTAAATCCCAGCTGGATCAGCATTCATAGTGCTGAAACACAAACAATTATTAGGAACTTTGAAAATCTTTAGGAGCTCAGTGTCTACATACAGTTCCAGTTCATTAATGGACTTTCTGGATGATAGCTCATCTGGATGCACTCCCAACTTCAATTAGTACACCTATTAATTTGTGTGAAACTATCCTTGTTTAACATCCCTTGTCTGGCTCAAAAGGCCAGATTTAGGTAGCACCCCACTATTTAAAATCTTTCTTAAGAGCATTTCAAAGTGCCATCGCACAGTATTTATGTACCTGCTTTTCTGTGCAATTTGATTAAAATTTATTAGGGGGAAAAAAGGATGTATGTAGTACTTCTAAATCTGAGTTCTTTTGAAACATTTTTCCACCTTTTAAGAAAATACAATAGCTTCCATGAAAAGTTCAGACTGGAAAAAAAGCAAATTAAAAACCCCAAGCACTAAAGCACAAAACAGAAAAGAATTGCACTGACATGTGAGATGTGTTAAAATTCTTCTTTGAATCAGTCATTTAGACATATAAAGATAATGATGATGATGATGACGACAATAATTATAATCAACTAAAATTTAAATTCATCCATTTTCTTCTATGCAAATGTGTGGTTGGATAGGGACAGGCGCTCGGAAGATCTCGGTTGTAACGGGAAGAGCAGAACACTCCAACCCCCCAAAGATAAGCTATCACCACAAGAATGTAAGCTTTTACTAACATGTGCCAGTACTTTTCCATTCTCCCTTCTAACCCAGGAAATGTAGCAAGACCCCTCTGACATAGTAAAGACCCCAGAGTATTTAAACTGCATGTTTGAGATAATAAACGCTTGTAACCATCCACCAAATTGGTGTAAGCGTTGTTACTAAGCCCGGCGCCATGCAAGTAAAGTGGACGCCGTGCTGTCACTCCTAAAAGGCCAAGCCGCCGCCGTTGCAGAAAAGAAACAGCAACAAGTGGTGCCGAAACCCGGGAGAACCTCGGCGGACGGGATTTTCGCTTGGAAGGAGACAGCGGCAGTAGTGGCTGGCCCGATCTACTGCGAAGGAGGACAGGGGGACGCCCCAAGAACCCGCGAACGGCATGGAAGCCTTAGCGAAGGTTGTAAGTCTGATGGAGGTCCAGTGGGGGATACGGTGCGACCAAAAGGATTTATATCTTGCTATTGCAAGGCTTTTGGATTTGGGCGCGATAAGGCGCCCCGTAGATATATTAAAATCAGAGGATTGGGAGAGATATACTGCTGCTCTGGCTGAAGATACTAAAGCCACCGGCAGTGGAAAACTCTTAAAAACATGGGGAAATGTTGAGAAAGCATTGCGGAAAGCAATAGAAGAACAAGAAACTTGGAATGCTGCGAAAACATGTTTATTTGCCGTTACGCAGGAAAAGGGGGGGGGGGTTATGGTACCGCGGAACCCCCCCGGGAACATGCGGGGAGCGGGCGCGTTACACCCTTCCCCGAGCGCATGCCCGAACCCCCCGGAGCCCATAGGAGACCCTCAGACCCTCCCGCGGGAACCCCGGGATCCAAAAACCCCCGCGGAACCCCCCGAAAAAACCATGGTTCTCCCGACCGTTCCTCCCCGTCGCTCTGATCTCCGAGATTCGAGCGCGTCCGACAGCGGCACCCCGCCGGGTTCACAGGCGCTCTCGCCGAATGCGCTGGGCAGCAGCCCCCCCCCAGAGCCCGAGATCGCGGTTTCTGCAACCGCTGAGCCGCTGCGGCAGGCGGAAGAGCGCGCGCGGTTTTTCTGGGGAGGGCTCGCACGGGAAGCGAGGGACGCCCAGAAAAAAGCCGGCGCTGGGGCGCAAGCGGCAGCGCCACCGCCGCCGCCGCCATATGGCCAAGATGGCGCTGACCGTCCAGAGCGGGGCCGGAGCAGCCGACCGCATGGCGCGCAAAACCCGGAAGCGCGAACTCCCGCGAGCACGCGTGCGCGGCAGACCAGTAGAAGTCCGGACCTGCTGGTCTCCACAGCGCACGCGCGGGAGAGCGAGGGGGGGCGGACACGCGATCGGAAACCGCTCCCAATGCCACCATACAAGGGGGAAACCCCTCCTGGGGGGAGACAGGGCGAGCCCAGGGGGTGGGAATGGGACCGCCCCCAAGAGGCGTGCCGGCGCCACCCCCGGGAGGAGGGGAGGGTCCGGGTGCGGGAGGCGGAACGGGGCCGAGCCCGAGGGGACGACCGAACCCACCCGCGGAAGGCGGAACGGGGGCGGAGCCTGACAAAAAGGCATAGCAAACCGGAAGTCTATGAGCGGTCTGCTTCCGACACGGAAGGGAGCCACAGCTCCGCAGCTAGCTCTATAGAGAGCTCCGAGTCCGATACAGAAATGGAGATAACAGAATTTATGAGGTTTCCAGTGAAACCGAGCAAAGCTTTTAACAATGTAAGGGAACAAACTCAGTACAAACTCACCGATTGCGGAAAAATAAAAGTAGCTTGCGCCGAATGGGAACCCGCTGCTGCGATACATGCATTTCCTATAAGAGTTACCGGTGCACGGCAGAATCTAAGGCGGACCTACACCCCGTTGAGCACAAAGGAGGTACAAGCAGTGGTGAAAGCGGTTCAGGAAAAGGGGATTAATTCAGCTGTTGTGTCCACACTGGTGGATGGTCTTTTTAGCAATGATGATATGCTACCTTTCGATATTTCACCGGTAACCCGTAAGCTTTTTGACGGAGCAGGGCTGATTGTATTTCAGCAGGAATGGTCCGATCATTGCACAGCTGCACTAGCCCAAGCTTCAGGGCAGGGACAGCCTCTCCAGGGCTCTACCCTGTCCAGACTGCTAGGCAAGCATGATGATGTGGCTACACCGCAGGACCAGGCAACACGCCTCTCAGCAGAGGAGGTGAAAGCAACAACCAGAGCAGCTAGAGAGGCCATAAGAGCGGCTTCTCGGGTAGTGGACAAGTCAACACCATGGTCCACTATTAAGCAGGGGGAAAGTGAAGGCTTCACACACTTCGTAGACCGTTTGCAAGCTGCAATTGACTCATCTACCCTGCCTGTAGCTGCGAGGGGACCTGTGGTGACTGATTGTCTGAAACAACAGTGTAACACCGTCACCAAAGACATCCTGCGCTCTCTGCCAGCAGGGGCCAGCTTGGCTGACATGATCAAACATGTGGTAAGGGAAAAACAGCTAATACCTATACAGGCAGCGGTTCATACCATAACCAATGCCATGGCATGCTTGAGGTGTGGCCAAACAGGTCATGTAGCAGCAAGCTGTCCCCAGCCAGCACAGCAGCCCGTGGCAGCACCCTCGACCCAACAGCGCCAGAGACCGACCTGCTGGAACTGTGGGAGGAGGGGCCACGTGGCCAAGGAATGCAGATCCAGGTCCCGGGGAAACGGAAGGGGGAGGGGGTGTGCGGGCCATACTCAGCCTCCTCCCACTGCGAGATGGCCCATCCTTCCCAACACCCAGTGGGGCAGGGGACCTTCATACCCCATATATATACAGGAACCAGTCAGTATTTCATCCCCGCCAGCCATTCAGTGGCAGGACCGTGCAGCACCACCAGCGGCAATTACGCACCCTTCACCGCCACAAACTGCGCCAGTGTCACAGGGTCAGCAGGGGACGTCCCAGAGCGGAACCCCTGGGTGGCCCTGGTCATGAAAGTAGGGAAGGAGCCCTTGAGGGTGTGGGGGACATGTCAACTCTACGGCAGTCAGGACCCTCACGTTTTAGGGCTTCAGTTTTTGGCAGACACTGGATCAGACAGCACCATTTTTCCCCAATCACATTGGCCCAGACATTGGCAAATTAAAGAAGTCCCTCCGGTGAACGGGGTGGGGGGACAATCCAGGACATGGAAAAGCACACAATTGGTGGCTATAACACTTCACACAAAAAAGGGACCAGAACAAACAGTTGCAATTTACCCTTACATTTTGCAAAATTCTCCACCCTTAATAGGAAGGGATGTCCTGGCTATGCTCGGAGTCAGGATCACAAATTTATAATGAGGGCCACTGCCGTACACCCTCTGCTGCCAATCAAATTGACTTGGAAATCATCAGACCCTGTATGGGTCGAGCAGTGGCCCCTGTCAGAGCCTCGAGTGGCAGCATTATTAGAACTGGTTGAACGGGAACTGCAAAAGGGTCACATAGAACCCTCCATAAGCCCAATCATCCTAGTTGGACAGTGGGTAAAACATGGACAGCGGTCCTTCAAGGGTCGAAAGAGTGGGTGAATGTGCAAATTACCAGGCTCCAACTGTCAGCATCCCGAGCGGTTGGACCCAACAAGGTGATTAAAAGCACGCAGACAAAGAGAAACATGACCTACCCCAAAGCCTTACCCACAAGCGTCACCAGAATCCCAACTAGCGATGCAAAAGCCCTTCAGATAGACCGTTTAGCCAGGTCAGACCCAGACCCAATCCTTCGTATGTTAGAAGCTACCTTCCTATCCCTGAACGAATCTAACCCTAACCTAACCAATTCCTGTTGGCTTTGTTATGATGTCCAACCCCCTTTCTATGAAGGATTTGCTTTAAACACCCCATTCAGTTACTCCACAGCTGATGCACCTCACCAGTGCAGATGGGACACACCCCACAGAGGTATTACCCTGAGTCAAGTCACAGGTCGAGGCAGATGTTTTGGTAATGCAACCCTAGCTGAGCGAAAAGGGAATGTCTGCACCAGAGTTGTAAAGCCCAGCAGAAAAAACAATAAGTGGGTAGTTCCAGCTGCGCCAGCCATGTGGGTTTGTCAGAGATCTGGAGTAAGTCCCTGTGTATTTCTTCCCAAGTTCAATGATTCTAACGACTTCTGTGTCCAAGTTCTGATTGTTCCTAGGGTCCTGTACCACTCAGACGAAGAAGTGTACAACCTTTTTGAAGAATCCAACAGACTCCACAAAAGAGAGATAATGACAAGTGTAACTATCGCAATGTTGCTCGGTCTAGGAGCACCCGGAACTGCCCCAGGTGTTTCGGCCCTAGCAACGCAACATCAAGGTCTGTCTCAACTACAAATGACCATAGACGAGGACTTGCAGAGGATTGAGAAATCTATTTCCTACTTAGAGAAGTCAATCTCTTCGCTCTCAGAAGTGGTCCTGCAGAACAGGCGAGGACTGGACCTCCTGTTCATGCAGCAAGGAGGTCTGTGTGCTGCCTTGAAAGAGGAATGCTGCTTCTATGTGGATCACACCGGAGTCATCAGAGACTCCATGGCAGAACTCCGAAACAGACTGGCTCAGAGACAGAAAGATAGGGAAGCTCAGCAAGGCTGGTTCGAATCCTGGTTTAACCAATCCCCATGGTTAACCACTTTAATTCCCACTTTGGTAGGCCCATTGGCAATGCTACTTTTAGCTGCTACCTTCGGACCATGCCTGCTGAATAGGATAGTCTCATTTGTCAAAGCTCGCCTAGATCAGACTAACATTCTGTTCATAGGCCAACATGAAATGCTGTGAATTAATCAGGGAACATTGCCAGTCACAAGATTTTCCAAACTTGCCTGGCAAAAAACTCACTCAGGTTTCCAAACTCCTTTTTCCCTTATTAAATCCTAACCTTCTACCTCATTTAGTGCCTATAGATATATATGACTACCTCGTTCTTTTGTAAAAGAGGGGGGGGGGAGATGTGGTTGGATAGGGACAGGCGCTCGGAAGATCTCGGTTGTAACGGGAAGAGCAGAACACTCCAACCCCCAAAGATAAGCTATCACCACAAGAATGTAAGCTTTTACTAACATGTGCCAGTACTTTTCCATTCTCCCTTCTAACCCAGGAAATGTAGCAATACCCCTCTGACATAGTAAAGACCCCAGAATATTTAAACTGCATGTTTGAGATAATAAACGCTTGTAACCGTCTACCAAATTGGTGTAAGCGTTGTTACTAAGCCCAGCGCCATGCAAGTAAAGTGGACGCCGTGCTGTCGCTCCTAAAAGGCCAAGCCGCCGCCGTTGCAGAAAAGAAACAGCAACACAAATGCCAATTATATTTCTTTTCTTTTAAATGAATGTGACCATTTTAAGTAGTTATTCTTGCAAATCTTCCTAATAATCTACCTCAACATTGACAACAGCACAACATTCTTCTGAAGTGTGGGGGAGGGGGGAATTCTGTCTCTGGCTTAATGGAATGGCCAAAATGAGGGGGTTTATATAGAATTAATATTCCCAATGCAATGAGCTACAGCCTATTCCTTTGTTTAGTCCATCAAACAGAGGAGGAAGTGCTGCTCCTTAGGTGCTAAGGAGGTACAAAAAGGGGAAGGCACATTGTGCTCCCATTAGTTTCGGTCTTTGGTTTCTGAGTCATTTCAGGCACAGAGCTGAAGTAAAGATAATGGCTCAAAGTCTCCCTGCTCCCCTCAGAGATTCTGTGGTGCAGAATGCCTGAGAGAGGTGATTGGAGTTCCAGGAATAACTGATGTGCTCCAGGAGAAGTTACCTTATCGAAGAGCTGTACTGGGAATACTGCATGGATCTGGGATCTGCTAAGCCAACATCTTACCCCGAAAAAGATGATGCTAAGACTAAACAAACAAACAACTTTCCAATGAGTACTGTGCATTATGATTTATTACATTCAAAGCTAAAATTCTTATTCAGACTACAAGATTTGACCTTTTATTGTTTTCATTTTATGTATTATCACTGTAAGAACACACAGCCTGGATAAAACCCTGTTATCGAGGCAATGGGGTTGAAATTCAGGTTGCAGATATTGCCCCCCCCCAACAGATTAAAATGCAAACATTTTATAAAAACATTAAGCACATATTGTTTACAGTAGGAGCATTCTTTTCCTAGACATATAGTTTAATTAAAGTTTAATAAGTGCAATGTAGATGTCTTCTGCAGAAGAAAAGGCAGCATTTAAATAAAGTGCACTATGTTTGGATTAATGAAAAATGGATGTTAAATCCTGAGTGTCCATCCTGAATTCTCAAAACCATCACACACACATACAGTCTGGCACCAGTTTACAACTTCTGAAAGAAAAACGAGAGCTATTCTCATTTCTGTGATCAAGGTGAATATAATCTCATTTCAAATGCCTTAAAGATTTCAGTGCAGCACTATTGCTACTCTCTGGCTTCAAAATCCTAAAGAGTGTATTTTAAACATAAAACTTGCTTGAACTGTAATGTTGGGAGAGAAATGCTCAATAAGGAGGCCTTTGCTGTATACGAATTTAGTAAATTCACTTATTAAAGAGGTGATTGATTACACATACTCCTGGTTTATAAACTGATAACTTTCTTTTTAGCCACAGTCCTTTCACAACTTAAATTTGTCCCCAAATCACTTTGCTGCAGCTGACAGATATTTTCATACATGCCCTTTCAGAGGAAACAGAGGAAGAGGGTCTGGCAGCCCTTTCCTGGCTGTGTGTACCTTCATATAATGTTAAATTTCCACCACTGCAGCAGCAAGGCGCAAACTAAATCTCTGCTCTTACACAGAGCTCCAAGTGGAGCCCTGACAGACCCAGCATTGGAACTGAGGCAAATCAGCCTCCAACAGAGATTTTCTCAAAGTAGGAACAGTGTTTGTTTTACCATTTTTAGTCACCCACTTCTGTAATTTCAAATGTAGTTGTTGTATTAATTTCATTTTTAGAAGTGTTATCTCCAATAGCCTAATTTACCTGAAAGTCAGTCCCTTGCTGTTACTCATTCCTAACTTGCAGATGTCTCTTGGCTACAGTTTGATGTTGGAGTCCTTGGTGACACGTGTGTCTTCACAAGAATCCCAGCTGGCAAGAACTCATTTCAGCTGAGGCCATTATAGTCTTTTGTTTATGGTTTTTCTGGTAAAGTCTAGGCAAAAATACTGCATATGAGACACATCAATTCCTTTACTTTATGGACTACTTTAAACGCTTTAATTATATGATAATATTTATGGTGAGTTTCCTAAGGGACCTTTATCAGTTTCAGAATTTAGTCTTGGTTTATACTCTCTTTTCATTTCAGCCAGGTGCCAGTTAAGATTTTCAAGACTGGAGAACACTGCTGTTTAAAAAATACTCAATAATCTTGTACTTGTCATTCTCTTCAAAAAGGGAAATGCAAAACTTCCAATCTGTGGCTGGCTCGTGTTTCATTTTCTGTATCATCCATCTCTCAGACTAATTCCTGTTTTTTTCAGTATTTGTATGGGCAAATTTTTAAATACATATATATAAATTAAGTGAAATAAAATAACTACTCTTATCTCCTGTCTAAGGCAATATACACTTCCCCTTCAGCTGTAATTATGGTTTGTTAATCAAACAGAAAAGACCAAGATGTTGAGGCTGAACTTTGCATGGTAAAATTTGTGCTGACTGTAATGAAGTAGGAATATGCACTAATGTGTGGTGGTGCATGTTTTGGATTTTACTTTGCTTGTTCTTGTTATATGAGTTATTTCTAGAAAGTTTAATGTAAAATGGTTTGTTCTTTGTACCCCCCTCCTTTTCCTTTCCCTTTGTTCATCCCCAAGCTGTTTGTCAGATATTCATTTGTTGCAGTCGCGGGAGAATGCCATGAATCCATACGGTTTAACGGCAAAACTCAGTTTATTAGAAGTGTTTATAGAATATATAGCACACCTAATAAGCTCATGCATAAAACTAAAAGCAAGCATAGCATTGGTCAGTGAAGGGGTGAGAAAGTAACACCCAGCTCTGCATTCCTATGGCTTCTGCAACACTTTTGACAGTAGCCAGAGGTTACCTCCCTGGGAGCCCAGAGACACCAGGCCTCTGCCTTAAGGAAGAGGGCTGCAGTAAAGATAAGGCTGCTCTAAACATAAGGGTTGGTTACGTGTCTTGAAGTTATCCTGCTGCAGAGTGTTTATATGACCCTTCTTAGACAACCATTCCTCTACATTCATTAAGTGTCAGTCATTAGTTACATAATCCTCTGGTCCTGTCAGTCACTCTGGGGCCTCTCCCTGCGTCCAGAAAATTCCAGGAGAGGTGTCAAGTGATTGGGCAGAATCAAGGGGGTCCCCTCCCAGTTGGTTTTGATTTGATGTTGCACCTGTATGTTATGTTAAGAGTCACTCCTTACTTTTCTGTTACTGGTTTGTCGCTGTACCCCATCCCTGAGATCCGCTCCCCTTTATAAGTTGCTCCCCTCACGTTCTCAGAGTCTCTTCTGACACAGAGCCCTGGGGTGAGGATCCCCTTGATCCAATAAACTCTGTAGCCCTGTCTCCGAAGAGTCCCTCCTTTTATCTCCTGCCTTTGCCGCGTCCCTGCTTTTGGTCAGCCAAGAAACCCCAGTATTGTTGTGGTGCCAGGGCTGGCCGAGCTGAGTGACACAGGCACTGCAAAACTAATGGCTGAAGGATCTGTATTCATAAACTGGCAACAAGTCAAAAGTGATGAATAAAAGAAATGCAATATATAAAAGAACAGGAAGATTTCCAGAAAAGAGATTAATTTCTTACATAAGCTAATGTTCTGGGTTGACCTGCCTCCTATCCCATATATCCCATATCCTGGATTACATTGTTGTGTCTGGCAGCTGCCCCTCCCTCTCTGGCAGGAGCCTGCAGTTGTTTTTTTTTTTTTTTGCTTTCACTTTTCCTGCGGCTGTCGGCTTTTCTGCTTTTCTGCTTCGGCTTTTTGCTAGCTTGGCTGCCTTGCTTCGCTACTGTTGTTTTTTCTGTTGCTTTCTTTCCCTTTCTCTCTTCCCCCCCCCCCCCCCCCATCTCCTTTTCTGTTGCTTCTGTTTGGTTTTTTTCCTTCCTTCCCCCCCCCCCCCCCCCCCCCCCCAAGGTTTGAACCGGCTCCGGTGTTGTGGTTTTGAAAACAAACCAAGTAAGAGGCTCTAAGTCAGAAATAAAATTTAATGAGAAGAAAAGGAAAATAAAATAGAATAAAATAAAATAAATACAAAAAGAAAAACCACTGACAGAGTCAGAATACAACCTGATCAGGGTGATGGAAACAGTCCAGACGAGGTGGTCTTCCTGAAACAGAAATCTTGTAGAAAGGTCTGGTAGCTCCGGTCCTCTGGGAATCCAGTGGGTGAGGGCTGCTTCTACTGTCCCAAATCCCAGCTTATATCCAGGTGAGAATGCTTGGCTCTTCCCCATGGGCAGAGCATCCCACAATGGGATGATGAGTCATGGAAGAGAGCCTTAATGGCCCATTAAAGAAAGAGATAACTCCCAGAGGGAGTTATCTCTGAGTCATGCAAAAGGCATTGATGGGCCATTAACTGAAGATGGTGATAGAATACATCCTAAACTACAACCCAGGACATCCGGACCTAACCTGACCTGAGAAGTTGGAGAAGTCCCGGGCCTGCAAGAGACGCGTCGCACCCTCCTCATCACAGTAACCCCGTTTTCCCACTTTCGGTGTTGGGGAGTGGTTTTTTTTATTGTCAATAAACTGGTTTTTCCACTTTTCCTCCAAGGTATTTTTCCTTCCTGAACCCAGGGCTGGGGGGGGAAGGGGTGGTGGAGGTTTTGGTTTAGGGGACTCCTTTTGGAGGTTCTTCCCTAATTTATTCCAAACCAGGACAGCTACAGTCTCCAGATGTGCTGGAAAAGGTACAGTTTTCCTAAACTCAGAGAACACAGGCCTGAAAGACTAACTATGCAATAAAACTGCTTCGAGTAATACTGCAAATGAAGTAAGGTAGTAACTGGATGTCATTAGACATACTTGTCCATCTTTACTTAATCCTCCTTAAATCTTAATAAATCGTAATCCTAATGAATCTTCATTTATTACACAACTTCATACATCAGTCTTATATATCCAATCCATTTATTTTTACTGACATGTTCTGAAGTATCATAACTGACCAAGAATTTTAGATGCTGGAACAGACAAATAGTGGAACTGCCAGGAAAGCAAGCATTAAACTCTGCTTTGTGGCACCCTGCATTTTAAACCAACCTGAATCTTGGAACTGCTGCAAAGACTTTCTCCTTCTTCCTGAACACCTGTAGTTTTAAGAAACCCATAAAACTTATAGGTAATCTTTAATGAGCTGTAGTGGAACTTTCTTTCCGTACTCTGCCAGTTGCACTGGGCAGAGCAGCCTTGTCAAAACTATAATCCTGGGTTTTTTTCTCCTTGGTGATCATTTTGTACACGATAATTTTGATTGCCATGAGAGACCTACAGAATTTTTGCAGATTGTCATTAATTAAAGATTGAAAAAGTAAACTCCTTGCCTTGCATGGTTACAGAAATCAAGTGACATGTAATTCTCTTTCCGGTCTCTAAACAATCCCATAATTTACACACATCTTAGTAATCAAAAGGCCAATTTCAAATAATTTTCAGTGCTCCTTACGTAGAGAATGTGGGTTTAATTATTCAGAGTTTTTGAAATATATTCAGGTCACTGATCTACCAAGGCCTGTATCACAAGAATATTCATACCCTCTATGTGAACTGTCTGCACTTGACTGAGGATTTGCAGTATAGGATCTACTGCCACTAATATCTCACAAGTTATATGGGCATGATTGAGGCTGACTACTCCAAGTTGTGACAGGAAGACAAACTCAGATAATGATAAAAAAAAAGAGAGAACGTTGGAATAAAGGTTGTCTGAGAGTTTAGAATAAATTTGGAAAGAAATAATTTTTTCCCAAACACGCCTGACTGTGGTGAGGCTGTTCCCGTGGTTACTGAACAATCAGGGTGGTGCATGCATGAGTGAGTGCCAGTTGTGGAACCGCAAAATTCCAGAGGAAAAACACGCACAACTGCAGCACCACACAAACACTGCCTTGCTGCCTGAACTAATGAGCCATTTCATTGGGATAAATCAGGTTATTCACTGGATGTTTCAAGCAGCTAATGGGCCCGATCCTGCTGCTGATCCTGATTCAAACTGGTACTCAAGAAGAATTCAATTCTGTATCCATTGAGAAAACAATAAAATGAATAATGAGATTTCAGATGTGAAATCACTGCAGGATAAAGAGGCTACATAACTCAAGAAAATTAAAAATCATCATAGTAAAAATGAAGCATTTGCTGTTTGTTTTTGGAGGAAGAAGCATTTGATCAAAGGGTGGGAGACTAGATCTTGAGATAACTAGAAACTCCATAATTCTAGTGCTAATTCTTCCTAATCTTCTTTTGGACTTCAGTGTTCATACCTGGGAAAATAAAATCACTTCCGGAGCTTAAGAGGTTTTGCTCAGATTACTGTACTTCTGAAAAGCATTTTGATAGAGTTAGATATTAACTACACAAACTTTAAAGTAACAAGGGTAGTTCTATGGTGTGGGTTTGCCCCACACTCTGAGGGTCCAGCCTGGCAGAGAAGTGGGTATAATTAATTTGAGCAAGACTGCTCCTCAAAGATGTCTTGTAAATCAAAAGGTTTGATAAAGAAAAATTAACAAAATAACAAACGTTACAGAAAGCAAATAAAAAAGCCACGCACAGGCGCCTGAGAAATCTCAGACATCCTGCTACAACATCTGGAAAAGCTTTTACTTTCTTTTGTGCTCTTTCTTAAATACTTAATGTTTTAGGAGGGATAACCTGGCTTGCAGCAAATAGAGAGAGATATAGGGTTTGAAGAACAGTGCCAAGATCCAATAGATGCTTCTCTCTTGACCCTGAGCCAATCCTTGTCAGAAGGGTATGGAAGAATCTAGGTTCTTTATCTTAAGGGGTGAGCCTTAAACTTTCCCTATATGGAAACACCTGCTGTGGGGGTGGGGTGCATCATTACACTATGGATATGTGAAAATCGCAAATAAAAGTCAGAAAGTAAAACATCATGTCCTGGATTGTAGTATAGGATGTATTCTATCACCATCTTCATGAACTGATGAATCCAATTTTTGGAGCAGGGTTCTTCCCAGGCCTCCCTCCCTCTGGGGTGCCTTCTGTTAATGGCCCATCAAATGCCTTGCTGCATGACTCATAGATAACTCCCTCGGGAGCTATCTCTCTTTAATGGGCCATCAAGGACCCCCTGTATGACTCATCATCCCAGTGTGAGCTGCTCCGCCCAGGGGGAGGAGCCAAGCATTCTCACCTGGATATAAGCTGGGATTTGGGACAGTAGAAGTAGCCATCAACCACTGGATTCCCAGAGGACAGGAGCTACCAGACCTTTCTATGAGATCACTGCTTCAGGAAGACCACCTCATCTCGACTGCTTCCATCATCCTGATCAGGTTGTATTCTGACTCTGTCAGTGGTCTTCTGTATTATTGCATTTGTTTTATTTTTTTTTTTTCCTTTTCTTCTCATTAAATTGTATTTCTGACTTGGATCCTCTGACTCGTTTTACTTTCAAACCACTACACACCATTTTTTAATGAGAGATATTTTAGTTGAGCTCAAAGTTGATAAAATTGCTCACAGATAAAGTATTTAGAACTGCTAGAAGTGTGATCTTAAAATTATCTTTGTGTGCCTTTCTGAACTGCTTCTGCTAAAAATTCTGTATAAATCCTCTGCAATACTTAGGTTACATATGTAGGAATTACTTCATGAAACATAGGGGAAAATTATTTAATCCAAATGTTTAAAAAAATTACATTCAGTTTTTCAGTATGCATTTTGGAATGCATTTTGGCAATCCTAATTGATGAGACCTAGTTTAACAAAATATAGGGAAATTCAGTAATCAGGGCACAGGATGTGCGGTTTAATTATGTTGGTATGCGTTTTTACTTTTTTCTAATGCAGAGGATCTGTTGGTAATATGAATGCCTATTTTGTGGTCTGTTATGCAGAAAAATGTTTAATCCAGTGTTTGATTTAGTCTTTTAAATCTTCTTTATTGAATGTGATTATTCATCCATGCAGAATTGGGTATGCTGCTTTCTGTTAATATGACATTGCAATTAAATAGCTAAAGAGGAAAACATGGCAAGACATTTTCTCAAGATCCATGAAATTGTCATAAAAATTATTCATACTTACATATTTCACTTCTATATTTGCTGATACTAAAAACTGCAAACTACAGAGAAATATTTTGGTGTTGTGTGGGACTGACAAACCTTGCACTTAAAGATCCTGAATAATTATTTTTGCCAAATAAAAAGTACTAAGGAGGACTTCTGGTCCAGTGGATAATGACTGTAATCACAAAATAGGATTGTACTGATTGCATCCTATGAATGAAGCTAACAGGAACTCACAGCACCAAACAACAGCATTTTGTGGTGTGATAAATACTTAAGCACTTGAGAAACAGTAAGACATTGACAGTGAAATAGCTCTGCTCCAGAGCAGTCCTAGAATTTATATTAAACAGTAACAAAAGGTTTTCGTGATGATGTTAGACTTTCCTGAGTGTGCCTTCCCTCAGTAGGAAAAGGATGTGCAAGGGGAGTTTGTCTTATCTCATCTAACCAATATAGTGATGCTTTGTTCCTCAGCACAAGACATTTAGGTCAGGAATGATCCAGCATTGTGAGAATTCTGCAGCTAAATTTCTTTCACATGTTAAAAAGTAGAAATGGAATCCATGGAATTGCATGGGAACTGCACAATGGAAGTTTTAATCAAAATCTCTATGGGACAGTTGGAAACAAATATAATGAACATAAGACTTGATCACACTCCTTTTCTATCTGAATTCATCGCTCCTAATTTTCTCTGTAACATATTTATCAGCACAGTAAATAAGTGCTGATGTTTAAATATCTTTTTTTTTGGTTTTGCATGGTTGGATGTTTCCTGCTAGACTGTTTTCTGTGCTGCACTCTGCTCCAGCACTTTTGGCAGTACCACAGGGGTAACGCGGCCTCTGGTTTCCATTAGTCACTTTTTACTATTTTCACTATTATTTTGCTATGTGAACAAGGAGCTTGTAATAAGACGTTAACAGGCTGCTATTTGGTTTATTGTTATTATTGATTTAAGGTGCTAAGACTTTAATATAATCATACACAATGAATAATATTAAGAGATTACTTTAAAGCCATATAAGCCATTAAATGCAAAATAAAAAGAAAAACTTTCCAGAAATTTCCAGCATATTCTGGAACAGGTGTTCTGTGCTGGGTTATTTTGCCTACATTGCAGCATCTGGCTTTTTCAAATCTGTAGTTTTAGTCCTGCTGTTCTTACACTTAGACTGGTGTTATGGGAGGGGCAACTCTGAAGCAGGAGATTCTGGATTTTATCCCTGATTCCACCTTCTTTTCTTTGTAAGGTGAAGGAAGAGGCTGAGCAAGACTAAAGTGTGGCTTTGGGCTTCAGAGGGAAAGAAAGAGTTAATGAATGAGTTTGAAAAAATAGAAAGGGTTTTTGCATGCAGAGAATGTAGTACAGTCAAACATCTATCTTTAAATTAACAAGAAAGGACATAAAATTAATGACTGATAAACTTTCTAACTAACACTAATAAGTTTATTTTTAAATCTATGTTTAACGTGCTGGCTAAATATAAAAAATATTGCAATTAGGGGGTAAGGGAACTTTTTAAAAATAATGATGAAAATATTTCCTTGGATATATTAGTAAGGAGCAGTGAGCAACAAGATTGAAAAAAATACATAAATTGTTTTGGAAACAATGAATATGCAGGGGAAATAAAAAAGTGAAATTTGTTGTTCCTGAGGAAATGATCATTCAAGAAACTTCAGCGTTCATAGAACTACAAGATGGTTTGTGTTGGAAGGGACCTTAAAACCCACCCAGTGCCACCTCTGCCATGGGCAGGGGCACCTTCCACTATCCCAAGTTGCTCCAAGCCCCATCCAACCTGGCCTTGGACACTGCCAGGGATCCAGGGCAGCCACAGCTTCTCTGGGCATCCTGTGCCAGGGCCTCGCCACGCTCACAGGGAAGAATTTAATAATTTCTTCCTCAAATTGACCCGTAACTCATACAAAAACACGCGTGTTTGCATTGAAGGGATTTGCGTTTGGCTCAGTAGGTGGAATGCCGCCATGTAACTTGTAGCAGAGTTTCTAAGAGATGGAGGACATGATTTGTATTTGGAATGAGGTGTGAGCAATTCTAGACTGGGCCCTTTGGCCTGTGGGGCCTGTGGGCTCCTTGAGTCTGTGGGACCTGTGGGCCTTTGTGGTGCAGCAAAAATTCACCTCTCTTTCTTAAGGTATTTCGAGTACTAACAGGTGTTCACATGTAAATGTATAGTGCTAATACAGTAGCCACCTTAAGGCAGCAAATGTGTACATTCTTTGTGTGCCTTGTAATGTCAATAAAGTTGTAAGAGGATAAATATGAATGCACAAACAATAAACGTCAGTATGACATTTATCACTGCATCAGTGTGGATGTGTCGTAGCTCCGTCCAACCTCTCAAAGGGACCCTAAGTTTAGTAACTGTGGTTAAGAAGCTTACTGATGGATGTAGGTGCTTGTATATGTATTTATGCTCCCTCATACATTCTTGCATGGCAGGTCAGGGCTCGTTCTGTGGATGAGCAGGACAGTAGAGGGGTGAGGAATGGTGAGGTCGAGGGACTGGCGGGTGTCCACAGGACGGACCTGTGACACCACTGGGCCCTCGCCGAGCACTCCGCTCCCTCAGGCGGGGCAGAGGGGTGAGGGGAGGGTGAGGGATGGTGAGTCCCAGGGGCTGGCAGGTTGCCAGCGGACGGACCCACGACACCATGGAGCTCTCCTGGAGGCTCTCTCAGAGCGGTCGGCTCCATCAGATGGAGCTGCGCCCTCAGGTAGGGCCGACCCTCCCTCCTGCGGCTGCCGGAGCCCCCGCCACCACTCCCGCCCTTTCTGCCGGTGGCGTGCGCGTGACGGCGCCTCCCAAGATGGCGGACAACCTGCCCACAGAGTTCGATGTGGTGGTGGTGGGCACCGGTACGGGGTGGGACGGGCACGGGTGGCAGTGCCAGCCCTGGCATGGGCTGCAGCTCGAAGGAGCGGCGGGGGGACACGGGTCCACAGCTGAGGGGCGACAGCAGCCTCAGGGGAGGGTGGGCAGGGTGTGCGAGTGGCTGCTAAAGTACCTGCGGGGACGTCTCGGTGACACTGGCGGGGACATTCCCCTCAGCGTCCTGGGCACCCGCAGCCTGCTGCAGGGCTGCTGCTCACTCTTAAATAGCCAAATTTGCTTAGAAATGGAGTTGTCATGGAGGGCCGTGTGAGGCTGGCCCTGAAAGGGATTTTCCAGGAGTCCCGGCCCTGTGACCGGCCACAAACCTCCTGCCCCCACACCTGAGATCGGGGGCTCTTTTGGTGCCTCGGAATGCCTTGTCTGACTGATTCTGCTGTGGTTGGATAGGGACAGGCACTCGGAAGATACCGGTTGTAACGGGAAGAGCAGAACACTCCAACTCCCCAAAGATAAGCTATCACCACAAGAATGTAAGCTTTTACTAACATGTGCCAGTACTTTTCCATTCTCCCTTCTAACCCAGGAAATGTAGCAATACCCCTCTGACATAGTAAAGACCCCAGAGTATTTAAACTGCATGTTTGAGATAATAAAGGCTTTTGTAACCATCTACCAAATTGGTGTAAGCGTTGTTACTAATCCCAGCGGCACCAGGAGCCATGTGCACGCCGTGCTGTCGGCCCTGAAGACCAAGCCGCCACCGTTGCAGAAAAGAAACAGCAACAAGTGGTGCCAAAACCCGGGAGAACCTCGGCGGACGGGATTTTCACTTGGAAGGAGACAGCGGCAGTAGCGGCTGGCCCGATCTACTACGAAGGAGGACAGGGGGACGCCCCAAGAACCAGCGAACAGCATGGAAGCCTTAGCGAAGGTTGTAAGTCTGATGGAGGTCCACTGGGGGATACAGTGCGACCAAAGGGATTTATTTCTTGCTATTGCAAGGCTTTTGGATTTGGGCGCGATAAGGCGCCCCGTAGATATATTAAAATCAGAGGATTGGGAGAGATATACTGCTGCTCTGGCTGAAGATACTAAAGCCATTGGCAGTGGAAAAATTTTAAAAGCATGTGGAAAAGTTGAGAAAGCGTTGCGGAAAGCAATAGAAGAACAAGAAACTTGTTATGCTGCAAAAACGTGTTTATTTGCCGTTGCGCAGCAAAGGGGGGGGCTACGGTGCCGCGGAACCCCCCCGGGATAATGAGATTGGTAGCGAGAATACGCGGGGAGCGGGCGCGTTACACCCTTCCCCGAGTGCATGCCTGAACCCGCCAGAGCCCACAGGAGACCCTCAGACCCTCCCGCGGGAACCCCCGGATCCAAAAACCCCCGCGAAACCCCCCAAAAAACCCACGGTTCTCCTGACCGTTCCGCGCCGCCGCCTCCAGGATCCGAGCGCGCCGGGCAGCAGCCCCCCCCCAGAGCCCGAGATCGCGGCTTCTCCAACCGCCGAGCCGCTGCGGCAGGCATACGAGCGCGCGCGGTCTTTCTGGGGAGGGCTCACGCGGGAAGCGAGGAACGCCGAAAAAAAAGCCGGCGCCGGAGCGCAAGCCCCACCGCCTCCGCCATATGGCCAAGATGGCGCCGACCGTCCAGAGCGGGGGCGGGGCGGCCGACCGCATGGCGTGCAAAACCCGGAAGCGCGGACCCCCGCGAGCGCGCATGCGTGGCAGACTAGTAGAAGTCCGGACCTGTCGGTCTCCACAGCGCACGCGCGGGAGAGCGAGGGGGGCGGATACGCAATCGGAAACCGCTCCAAATGTCACCATACAAGGGGGAATCCCCTCCTTGGGAGGGATGGGGCGAGCCCAGGGGGTGGGAATGGGACCGCCCCCAAGAGGCGCGCCGGCGCCTCCCCCGGGAGGAGGGGAGGGGCCGGGCGCGGGAGGCAGAATGGGGCCGAGCCCGAAGGGATGACCAAACCCACCCGCGGAAGGCGGAACGGGGGTGGAGCCCAACAAAAAGGCATAGCAAACCGGAAGTCTACCAGCAGTCTGCTTCCGACACTGAGGGAAGCAACATCTCCGCGGCTAGTTATATAGAGAGCTCCGAGTCCGATACAGAAACGGAGATAACAGAATTTATGAGGTTTCCAGCGAAACCGAGCAAAGCTTTTAACAATGTAAGGGAACAAACTCAGTACAAACTCACTGATTGGGGCAAAATAAAGGTAGCATGCGCTGAGGGGAAACCAGCTGCTGCAATACATGCATTCCCTGTAAGAGTTACCGGTGCACGGCAGAATTTAAAGCGAACCTACACCCCGCTGAGCACAAAGGAGGTACAAGCAGTGGTGAAGGCGGTTCAGGAAAAGGGGATTAATTCAGCTGTTGTGTCCACACTGGTGGATGGTCTTTTTAGCAATGATGATATGCTACCTTTCGATATTTCACAGGTAACTCGTAAGCTTTTTGACGGGGCAGGGCTGATTGTATTTCAGCAGGAATGGTCCGATCATTGCACAGCTGCACTAGCCCAAGCTTCAGGGCAGGGACAGCCTCTCCAGGGCTCTACCCTGTCCAGACTGCTAGGCAAGCATGATGATGTGGCTACACCGCAGGACCAGGCAACACGCCTCTCAGCAGAGGAGGTGAAAGCAACAACCAGAGCAGCTAGAGAGGCCATAAGAGCGGCTTCTCGGGTAGTGGACAAGTCAACACCATGGTCCACTATTAAGCAGGGGGAAAGTGAAGGCTTCACACACTTCGTAGACCGTTTGCAAGCTGCAATTGACTCATCTACCCTGCCTGTAGCTGCGAGGGGACCTGTGGTGACTGATTGTCTGAAACAACAGTGTAACACCGTCACCAAAGACATCCTGCGCTCTCTGCCAGCAGGGGCCAGCTTGGCTGACATGATCAAACATGTGGTAAGGGAAAAACAGCTAATACCTATACAGGCAGCGGTTCATACCATAACCAATGCCATGGCATGCTTGAGGTGTGGCCTAACAGGTCACGTGGCAGCAAGCTGTCCCCAGCCAGCACAGCAGCCCGTGGCAGCACCCTCGACCCAACAGCGCCAGAGACCGACCTGCTGGAACTGTGGGAGGAGGGGCCACGTGGCAAAGGAATGCAGATCCAGGCCCCGGGGAAACGGAAGGGGGAGGGGGCGTGCGGGCCATACTCAGCCTCCTCCCACTGCGAGATGGCCCATCTTTCCCAACACCCAGTGGGGCAGGGGACCTTCATACCCCATATATATACAGGAACCAGTCAGTATTTCATCCCCGCCAGCCATTCAGTGGCAGGACTGTGCAGCACCACCAGCGGCAATTACGCACCCTTCACCGCCACAAACTGCGCCAGTGTCACAGGGTCAGCAGGGGACGTCCCAGAGCGGAACCCCTGGGTGGCCCTGGTCATGAAAGTAGGGAAGGAGCCCTTGAGGGTGTGGGGGACATGTCAACTCTACGGCAGTCAGGACCCTCACGTTTTAGGGCTTCAGTTTTTGGCAGACACTGGATCAGACAGCACCATTTTTCCCCAATCACATTGGCCCAGACATTGGCAAATTAAAGAAGTCCCTCCGGTGAACGGGGTGGGGGGACAATCCAGGACATGGAAAAGCACACAATTGGTGGCTATAACACTTCACACAAAAAAGGGACCAGAACAAACAGTTGCAATTTACCCTTACATTTTGCAAAATTCTCCACCCTTAATAGGAAGGGAAGTCCCGGCTATGCTCGGAGTCAGGATCACAAATTTATAATGAGGGCCACTGCCGTACACCCTCTGCTGCCAATCAAATTGACTTGGAAATCATCAGACCCTGTATGGGTCGAGCAGTGGCCCCTGTCAGAGCCTCGAGTGGCAGCATTATTAGAACTGGTTGAACGGGAACTGCAAAAGGGTCACATAGAACCCTCCATAAGCCCAATCATCCTAGTTGGACGGTGGGTAAAACATGGACAGCGATCCTTCAAGGGTCAAAAGAGTGGGTGAATGTGCAAATTACCAGGCTCCAACCGTCAGCATCCCGAGCGGTTGGACCCAACAAGGTGATTAAAAGCACGCAGACAAAGAGAAACATGACCTACCCCAAAGCCTTACCCACAAGCGTCACCAGAATCCCAACTAGCGATGCAAAAGCCCTTCAGATAGACCGTTTAGCCAGGTCAGACCCAGACCCAATCCTTCGTATGTTAGAAGCTACCTTCCTATCCCTGAACGAATCTAACCCTAACCTAACCAATTCCTGTTGGCTTTGTTATGATGTCCAACCCCCTTTCTATGAAGGATTTGCTTTAAACACCCCATTCAGTTACTCCACAGCTGATGCACCTCACCAGTGCAGATGGGACACACCCCACAGAGGTATTACCCTGAGTCAAGTCACAGGTCGAGGCAGATGTTTTGGTAATGCAACCCTAGCTGAGCGAAAAGGGAATGTCTGCACCAGAGTTGTAAAGCCCAGCAGAAAAAACAATAAGTGGGTAGTTCCAGCTGCGCCAGCCATGTGGGTTTGTCAGAGATCTGGAGTAAGTCCCTGTGTATTTCTTCCCAAGTTCAATGATTCTAACGACTTCTGTGTCCAAGTTCTGATTGTTCCTAGGGTCCTGTACCACTCAGACGAAGAAGTGTACAACCTTTTTGAAGAATCCAACAGACTCCACAAAAGAGAGATAATGACAAGTGTAACTATCGCAATGCTGCTCGGTCTAGGAGCACCCGGAACTGCCCCAGGTGTTTCGGCCCTAGCAACGCAACATCAAGGTCTGTCTCAACTACAAATGACCATAGACGAGGACTTGCAGAGGATTGAGAAATCTATTTCCTACTTAGAGAAGTCAATCTCTTCGCTCTCAGAAGTGGTCCTGCAGAACAGGCGAGGACTGGACCTCCTGTTCATGCAGCAAGGAGGTCTGTGTGCCGCCTTGAAAGAGGAATGCTGCTTCTATGCGGATCACACCGGAGTCGTCAGAGACTCCATGGCAGAACTCCGAAACAGACTGGCTCAGAGACAGAAAGATAGGGAAGCTCAGCAAGGCTGGTTCGAATCCTGGTTTAACCAATCCCCATGGTTAACCACTTTAATTTCCACTTTGGTAGGCCCATTGGCAATGCTACTTTTGACTGCTACCTTCGGACCATGCCTACTGAACAAGATAGTCTCATTTGTTAAAGCTCGCCTAGATCAGACTAACATTCTGTTCATAGGCCAACATGAAATGCTGTGAATTAATCAGGGAACATTGCCAGTCACAAGATTTTCCAAACTTGCCTGGCAAAAAACTTACTCAGGTTTCCAAACTCCTTTTTCCCTTATTAAATCCTAACATTCTACCTCATTTAGTGCCTTTATATATATATATATATATATATAACTACCTCGTTCTTTTGTAAAAGAGGGGGAGGGGAGATGTGGTTGGATAGGGACAGGCACTCGGAAGATACCGGTTGTAACGGGAAGAGCAGAACACTCCAACCCCCCAAAGATAAGCTATCACCACAAGAATGTAAGCTCTTACTAACATGTGCCAGTACTTTTCCATTCTCCCTTCTAACCCAGGAAATGTAGCAAGACCCCTCTGACATAGTAAAGACCCCAGAGTATTTAAACTGCATGTTTGAGATAATAAAGGCTTTTGTAACCGTCCACCAAATTGGTGTAAGCGTTGTTACTAAGCCCGGCGACACCATGCAAGAAATGTGCACGCCGTGCTGTCGGTCCTAAAAGCCAAGCTGCCGCCGTTGCAGAAAAGAAACAGCAACACTCTGCCTCCCTTGCCAGCCCTTATTCCCGAAATACCATCCTACTGGTCAGGTTTGCTTTTGTGCAAGGAAAATAGCTCTGAAGAGCTGAAGTTCTATCTCGTCGCAGTATATGTGCGATAGGCTGATAATATATTTTTATCATACCCTGCAACATAAGTAGTTTTAAATCTTCAACGTCATTTTTCTAACCTCTATGCCTACTTTATAAATAACGCAAAATTTTTTGAGTCTTTCTCATTAAAGCACATTTCTCTGTCTATGAATGATTGCATATACCAGGAACTTAATTCTAATCTTTCTGTAATTTCTGTATCCTGTACAAGTTCATCCTGTTCAGGTGAATAATGATGGAGACCTGGAGTGTCTCACTGTAACTTACCACAATGTAACTACAAGAGGAATTTTTAAATACTCCTTCAGAACTAAGAATCCTGGTGCTTGGGTATCAAAATAATTTTGAAGTACTGGAATAGATTTCTGTTTGTAGAACCCAGTGACAGTAACCTGGTTCAGATTGGTCTTGATAAGTCTCCCACCTTAAATTCAGCATTGAGCTCTAGTCTTAAAATGCATCACTGTTTATAGGTCCCAAATTTACATTCAGATTTTGTTTGCCTTTGTAAAGAGCTCAGGGTGTTGTTTGGAGCACAAATGGGAAGGCACTTCTAAATAGTACTGTTTTCCATGTGAAATTAGTAACTCTGTTTTTGAAGTTCACTGATCTGTCAGATTATGTCCATGGGATTTAAGATTTCTAGCAATTTGGAATAGAATGAGTTTCTTAAAGAAATTGCTGATTTCAGTGTTCAGCAGTAAAAAGCAATCTCCATACAATGTATGTAAAATTGTTTAAAATATTTCTGATTTATATCTGGAGTTTTTGAGTAATTATAAAACCGTACTGCCCCTGTTGTTTTGACCAAAACTCTGCTAAAAATGCAAAATTTAAGTTCTTGAGCAAATTAAGAGATCCCATCTGTGTCTTAACCCTGTTCTGTGGAGTGGTATGTGGTAATGAATCTGACATTTTTATATGGGCTCAGATCTGAGAACATTTCAAGTGTGTGAGAAGATTGGTTAATAATGAGAAGCTGACATATCAAACTGTAAGACTGAAATATTACACATTATATAACTTCTGTGATTTTTGGGGATGATCCATTCCTTACTGCCATGAGGTAAATAGTGTTCATGCAGCCAATGCAGAAACTCAGAGGTTTATGAAAATGATATTAATGTTAAGCTATTTACTATTCTAGCCATAAAGGGAACAAGGACTACCTGTGACAGAGAGAGCAGGTCATGTGCATCCATCCAACCCAATCTTCCCTGCTTTGGACTGAGGTGTGATACTGAAGCTTTGATATTGCAGGAGGGAAGTTCTCTGAGCTAAATTCTCTGAGCTAAATTCTTTGAAATATTGCTGTATTTGGGGGTGTTGATTTATATTCAAGGATGCCTTTTTGCCCACCTGTAGAGAATAGTGCTATAACTAATTCAAAGATTCTCAGAATTCTGCACTTTAGGAGTTGTTTTGTCTTTGCATTCCTTTTTACTAAGAACATACATCAGTGGTGATTAACACTGGTGACTGATGGTTTTTTAATCTGTATTAAATTTCTCAGTATGGAAGATTGTTCAGAGTAGGATTTTCATCTGTCTTCTCTTCAAGAAGTGACTCCTGAGGGAATACTTTAGCCTAGTCTTCAACTCTGGTTTCTGATGCTGTTACCAGTGCTGAGTATACCTATGAATATCTAATTGGCATACCATAATAACTAGAATGTTTGTGTTTAATGGTATTTTTAATGCATAGTAGTAATTGTATTAATTTCTGCATGTGGGGCCTTTCCCTGGTTTTATAACTTGTGCATCTATTAAATTTAGCAATTAGACTGAGTGGTAACATAAGATTTGAATTTGTTTTTATTTCAGGCTTATTTAACTGTTTCCCTGTAGCAAGCTTAGTGCAAATGGAACCTCAACTAAATTTTAGTCATCAGTGCTTCAGTTAATGTCTAGGTTAAATTAATTCATCAATATTGCTATGGGAAAAGGAAATTTTCTTTTTAGAAGAAATTTTTTTCCCTTAACTCAGATATTTTCTTGCATGAGCAAGTTTAGAGCAAGGTGGATGTGGGTACAGAAATATTCTTCCTGGTGGGTACAGCAGCTGAAGTTTCACTACTATCATGGAATTTACAACCATAGTTCTAAAGACAACTGGATTATCTCATGACATAAAACTGGTGAGCATATCTTGAGGTTTTTGATGGCCAACACAATATGAGAATTAAAGCTGTTATGACATTGTTTTGCTCTACTTCTTTTTTTGTTGCAGCCTTGAAGTCACTCTCCCCTCCCTGTCTCCTCCAGTCTCTCATATCCCTGCTTTCCTGCTTTTTGAACACAGTGCTGTGCTCGAGTTATCCATCAACCACGCAGGATTGGGTTTGTTAGATTGTTCTTGGCCAAAGCACATACTATCCAGGATCCTCAGTCCTCAGAGCAGGTCTGCTATTTGGGAAGGTCTCTTCTCTGTGAAGTGATTTTATTGGTCTAAAAGCAGAACTGGGGGTCAGTGGCAGACCTTTTGTCTTCAGGCAGGTGTCAAATAGGAAAATTCATAGGCAGAACATTCAGCAGTGTTGAGTTTAGGGCAAAAACCCTGGTAAGTGCCAAGATTTGCAACTTTGTGGCTGTGCAGAGTGATGTGGATACAGGTGCAGGGTCATATTTACCTTGGAATTTCTTCAGTGAATTGGATTGTATTCAGTCTTGACTTCTTGTCTCTGACACTCCCCAAGACCTGCCTTAACTGCTGGGAAAGTTTTAAAGGATATGGCTCTTTGAAAGGTGGTGTATTCACAAGTTTGTCTGCCAGTAATTCTATTTTTTTTCTAAAAAGGAGTTATTCTTTATAAAACCAGTCACAGTAAATATTCTAGTTCTATGCAATTTTCTTTCCATTCTGGTTTTCAGTGGTTATAAATAACATATGAAATAACATTCAAGGTAGAAAGCAGGCATCCATTTTGAAATATTCTATAAAATAAAGAGTGATTTATGGTTTCATATGGTTTTGGCTGAAAGCACTCAGGCTTTGCCAGGTCATCAAAGTCCTGTCAGGAGAATCTATTATTTATTGTTCAATATGCTGGGAGTGGTGTAAGTACTTTATGTTTATCTTATGTAAGTGTAGTGTGTTAGAAAAAATCTAACACAATTTTTTAAATATACCTTACAAAACTAACCCAAACATTACAGATGTGAATTTTAAAATAAACACTGAAGAGTGATATTAAAAAAAATCATAATGGTTTTTTTGCAGGATATTTTTAGAATGTGACAAAAATATCTTCTAATACATGTTTTGGGCTGATATTTTGGTTACATTATCTTATATAACTGCACATTCTTCAGTTTATATCAGCAGCTATTTAGAGTTGATGAAAGCTCGATGGAAAACCAGCTGAAGATGGATATTTTTTGACATCAGTGGTCATTGTGGACTAACACAGTGGCACTGACTTGTAATGTTGATGTCTGGAAGGAGGAAATAGACCCACGTTTTTATAATCATTTGTAGATAAATCATTGCCTGTCCATTTAAATGTCAAACAAAATCAACACTGACTCAGAGTCCTGTCCTGTGTCCTCTCAGTGTCCCCCTTTCATTTTTTCAGTATTCTCCACATGTAAATGTACCTTTATCTTCTTTACTAATTTTTTTAACCTGTCTAAAATGGAGGGGTGTAGCAGAGTTTCTAAGAGATGGAGGACATGACTTGTATTTGGAGTGAAGTGTGAGCAATTTCAGACTGGGCCTTTTGGCCTGTGGGGCCTGTGGACTCCTTGGGTCTGCGGGACCTGTAAGCCTTTGTGGCGCAGTAGAAATTATGTGGGAATACACAAGTCTGAGAGTAAGACAGACTTAATTAGCATAACTAGTCTAGTGACTAGGATGCTGTGGCAAGGACAAACAGAACTTTGAGCTTATGAGAAGATGGGATTAAAACCTGTTTAAGGGAAAAGATTCAATCAACTCCTTACGATAAAGATGTTGTATAATGCATGAGTTGCCTGTATGATCTTCTAACCTAATTATTGTAGTAGAAATTATTAACCTCACTGAAATGGTATATAAGACTTCGAAAACCTCAGTAAAATCGAATTCTGATCATGAATCAGTCTTCCCGTCTCTCCATCAATCGCTGATAAAATTCAGGTTGTGGCGCAGCAAAAATTCACCTCTCTTTCTTAAGGTATTTCAGTTGCTAACGGGTGTTCACATGTAAATGTATAGTGCTAATACAGTAGCCACCTTCAGGCGGCAAATGTGTACATTCTTTGTGTGCCTTGTAATGTCAATAAAGTTGTAAGAGGATAAATATGAATGCACAAACAATAAACGTCAGTACGACATTTATCACTGCATCAGTGTGGACGTGTCATAGCTTGGTCCAACCTCTCAAGGAGACCCTAACTTTAGAGGGGTTGTGTTCTGTCCGGGCTTTCAGTCTGGATTTTGGGATGTAGCAGAGGTGCTGTGATAGCTGCCTGGGGGGTTTAGGCTCCCACTGGTACCTTAGGCAGGTTTCTCTCCCAGGCACTGTGCAATGTCCCTGGCTGCTCTTGTGGGAAGACTCATTGTTCTGTGAACCCTTTGTTGTCCTTCTCAGCCAGTTTGTGTTCTGCAGCTTTTCCAGATTATATCACTGATCTTACAGGATCAGAGCCTGTAGGCCTCCTGTGACTATTGTGAAAAATACAGAGTAGGTCATCTGCATATCAAGGTGAAAAACTCCTTTAGAAAAAGGCTTAGTAAGGTACTTTGAAATTCCAGTCTGAGTTAGGAACAGTGGGACGCCAGGTTTGTGTATCCCAGTAGGATAGATGGTTCCACTGCCTGGACAATGCTGGAGAGCTGCAGCTTCAGTCCTCCTGCAGGAGCTGCTCTCTGGGGCTCTGCAGAGCACACTGTGAGGGAGAGCTCCTGCTGGTACCCAGGGAACTACCTGTAACTTCTAATGCAGGAGGAGAAACTTCCTAAATATCCTTAAAAATGTATAAGGAGCATGGAGAGCAAGCTCTTTTCCCATGGGGAAGCAGAAAAGCAAGTGAAAGTATTAGAAGACTTGAGTGAAAATAAAACTTGAGTGAAAATTCAAGTGCTTTGCTTTATCTGCTGCTGTTGCTCTAAACCAAAGATTAGACTCAGAGCTGTAGTATGTGCTGGAGAACACTGTTCAGAGAACACTACTTGGTGTGAGTATAATTTTTTGTAAGAAGTTAAATTTTTATTTCAAGCCTAAGTGCTTTTGTTCCTTTTCTAAATATTTACACCAACTGTGAGATTGAATGGTTTTCATTGCCAAGTTGCAATGATGAGACACAGATGTTGTGGTTTGAAAACAAACCGAGTAAGAGGCTCCAAGTCAGAAATACAATTTAATGAGAAGAAAAGGAAAAAATAAGATAAAATAAAATAAATGCAATAATACAAAAAAAAAACACTGACAGAGTCAGAATACAACCTAATCAGGGTGATTGAAGCAGTCCAGATGAGGTGGTCTTCCTTAAGCAGTGATCTCATAGAAAGGTCTGGTAGTTTTAGTCCTCTGAGAATCCAGTGGATGAGGGCTGCCTGTACTGTCCCAAATCCCTGCTTGTATCCACGTGAGAATTCTTGGCTCCTCCCTGTGGGCGGAGCATCTCACAATGGGATGATGAGTCATACAGGAGGTCCTTGATGGCCTATTAAAGAGAGTCATCCACAAGGCATTGATGGGCCATTAACTGAAGATGGTGTTAGAATACATCCTAAACTACAACCCAGGACAACAGATAACTATGCAATTAGTGTAGGAAAAGAACCTTTTTTTTTGTGACTTGTCTCTTGATTAGTAACATGTTTTTACTTTTCTTAGTGGATTGGCATTTCTGTGCCTACTTTGTAATGCAGAAGTATGTTCTGATACTGCTCTGCAATATGAGCAAATATTGAAACAATTTTAGTTAATACTCTTTAACTTAAAATACTATATACAAGAGGTATTTTAATTTGCAATTAAATTATGAAATGCTTTTAAAATTTCACATATACCAAAAACACACCAAAAATATTTTGTAGTGAGCTCCTCCAGAGTCAGCTGCTCTTCTCTACTTAGAAGTTCAAATGCAAACAAAATGTATTGCAGCTGGTTAACTGCCTGACTCCAGAAGATTGTTTTGAGATTGTCTATGTTCCAACATTTTTATATATTTCCCTTCAACGTTTTATATTATGAAAAAGCCACTTGTGATTTATTTAGTAGATGGAGTGAAGCAAATTAAAGCCTTTTCAAGATGGATCTTGTGTAATGCAGTAAAAACTTATCTGGATGACTGCAAAACAGTTTTCAGTGAACAGCTCGAGAACCAAGATGCTCCCACAGATAGGAAGCTGTTTAGTTTAGAAATTGCTCGGGGCAGTGACTGCATCCTTTTCAAGGCACTGCAAGAGGCAGTGCAGCACTAGAGCAGCAAGTACAGCTGCTAAACAGGAAACACAATGTGTAAGCCTAAAATTAATTTTTGATCACACAGAGGTGAATTATACAGTTTTTGTAAGACTTCAGTAATTAATGGGCTTTTAAAACTGAAGAAAAAAGTTTTCCACCTTAGCAGTTACCTCAAACTTTAATTTTGTCGTTTTGGAACTAAAAATAGAATTGGTTTTTGAATAACTAAATAATGTGTAGCTAATTCCTCTGTTTCTTTTTTATTTCTAAAACACTATTCTTGAAAATGAAAGTATGGCTGATTTTGTTTCATAGGGAAGCTCCAAAAATTCATGTAATGGAGATTTTCTTGGTCAGAAGTTAGTGGGAACAACCAGATGCAGACTTGAAGGTCAGCTTGCAGCAGCCACATCTCTGAGATTTATTGAGATGAATCTGCCCGTGGTGTATCCAGGAGGGCTGGGATGGAGACAGAGCTCAGGCAGTGGCAGTGAGAGCGAGTGCTGCTGCAGGGGAGTGAGCAGATCACCCTCACTGCTCACACAGGGCTCTCCTGGTCCCGCTGCTGGTGCTGCCTGCTGGGCAGCCTCCTTCAGCCTGCAGCTGCTTCTGAGGCAGCCCTGCAGTCTCCCAGCACTTCCCAGGGTGTTGAAAGAAACATTGGTACAAACCTCGGTTTCCTCTGAGTGCTGAAGTGGCTGTGCCACCATGTTCGTTAGTTTGATTGCTAATTATTGTTACAATTCAGTCTGCTTGCCACTTTGTTTCTTTCCAACGGGAAGTCTGATGCAGGAGGACAAGTATGCAGTCAGCATTGTCAGGATTGTCCCTGCAGCAACACTAGAAACACTCCCAAGCTGGTTCACTTTGACTTTGCAGAGTGTTCCAGTGAGACAGTGAATGCATTGCCTGCTGGATGGGTGGGTGCCAAGTACCACCTATGAAATTCTACCTGGAAGAACATGTTAGCAATCCAGACATCACTACTGAGTAAAATTGCTAATTTTGTACTTATTCTTATATCTCTGTGCAGATGGAATGTCCTACCTCACTGAAATTTTAAATTAATGTTTTCTTGAGAGGCCAGAGAGGCTGATTTAATACTGTATCTGATAAATGAAGGGTTAGTAAGTGGAGAAAGAAGGCAATGGCTTTAAAGAATGATGATAAAGATTCCAACTGCTACTAGCCAGTCCTCCTTCAGGAAGGAAAACTCTTTGTCTTTGTTTTTCCTGGTGAGAGAAATGAGGTGCAGGACAATTCATCATAATGCAAATGTTTCACATGTAAGCATTCTAAGGGGAGAATATGAAAGGGCCAGGAAACAGAGAACATGTTTATATTTCTTGGTAGCAAGATCTGCTATTTCTGAATTGTTTCTGCCTCAAATACAATGAACTTCTGAATCAGCATGTTAAATTGATACAAGAACTATATGGATTCCTAATTCCTCATAAATCCCTTTTATGCTGCCAGATGTTTATGTATAACACACTGAACTCTGGATCTGTTGCTGCTTTCTTGTGGTTGGATCATGCAATTCCTATTCAGACTTCTTATTTCCTGTTAATACCATTGCAAATCTAAAAATTGTTTGGATTTGGAACCTTACTTGAGAAAATATTCTTTTGCAGTAGCCTGTGAGGTGAGGGTCCATAGTGATGCCGAGTCCCCAGGCAGGTGCAAAGGAGAGCTGCTTTATTGTAAAAAGCAGGCCTTTTAAAGCAGTTAGGCCGTAATCAGTTACATACATTTAAACCATCACAAACATAATTCAACCAACCACTATGCTCCATGACGGGAACATGTAATGGTTATATAACTTGTTTTTCTACCTCTAATTCAGCTGAGTCACTTTCCCATAGTCCTTTTCTGCTTAGCCAAAGTAGGAGGCTTGAGCCAGGATTTTACAAGGCCTTCCCTTTGTAAGATTTTACCTATATGCAACAGTAGCCCTTTGCAGATATTTCAGGTACAATAAATGGTAGCTGCCTTTCATAGTAACTAATATGTGTGCTAACTTAGTAGGAAATTATTGGTTATTATTAATTGTACTAGAGAGCAATGATGATTCAGTAATTTGATTGCTGAGTTTGATAGTATAGTCTTAGAATTTTTTAACAATAATCTAAAAGGAGGTGTAGATTCTTGTTTCAATTTTGGTATTTTTGGTGATCTACATTACTGGATTCAAATAATTACTCAACTATCTGTTCACAGACATTAAATATCAGGAGTGATACATGTCCTTAATCCTTTAAGCTGGCTAGACCAGCAGCTGACTGATCCCCAAAAGGGATGAGTAGCAGTGTTGCAATAGGACTCAAAATAAAGATGCTTGACTCCAGTCAGAAGGCAGTAGAAGTCAGAAGGCTTTATTTACAATTCATTCAGCCTTTTTATAACATGCTGCGCTAAGAAGGCACGATATTGGTCTATAGGACTGAGACCTCTCCCATTGGCTAAGTAACAGAAATAGCAAACAACACTTCTTATGAGTAAAGAATATTGTTTACACAAGGTTGTAGCAGAGTTTCTAAGAGATGGAAGACATAATTTATATTTGGAATGAGGTGTGAGCAATTCCAGACTGGGCCCCTTGGCCTGTGGGGCCTGTGGGCTCCTTGAGTCTGCGGGACCTGTAGGCCTTTGTGGCGCAGTGGAAATTCAGGTTGTGGCGCAGCAAAAAATTCACTTCTATCTCTTAAGGTATTCTGGGTTCTAACGGGTGCTCACATGTAGATCTATAGCACTTATACGGTGGCCTCCTTAAGGTGGCAAATGTGTACATTCTTTGGGTGCCTTGTAATGTCAATAAAGTTGTAAGGAAATAAATATGGATGCACAAACAATAAATGTCAGTACGACATTGATCACTGCATCAGTGTGTATGTCGTAGCTCAGTTCGACCTCTCAAAAGGGACCCCAACTTTAAGTGGCGCCCGAACAGGGATCCTTGTTTTTGGTTACCGTATCGCCGAACGTGGGTGGGTATGGTCCGCTGGCTGAAAGAAGGGGCTCAGCGGGACTCCCTGCTTTGTTTTGCTGCCTACGACTAACCGCAGAAGCAGTCCGCCGGGAAGCAGTTTCAGGGAGTCGGCTCAGACGTGGGCTACGTGGAATTGCCAACCCGCGCTGGTCCCGGAGAATTTCACGCGATTCATCGTGGATGAATCACACTTCGTCCCCAGGAAGTGGACGGCTTGCGGTCTCCTGGACGCAGGAGAGCTTGCTTCAGAACTGAGTCGGCTCAGTTCGGCTGGGGGAGTGAGCAGAGGCAGAAAGTGCGAGGGGTCTGAAGGTGTGTTTGCAGTAGCGATCCGTTAGGCTACAGTGACACACCCTGGTGGAAGGTAAGACTGCGTACGCTGCGGAACAAAGAGACAGTGGGAAAGAAACATTGATCGAGAAATACAGGTAGCTACGCGACTTCTTGTTAATATTATTTCTAAGAGAGGAGAAAAATTAAAAGAAGCGGACTTAGAACAGTTGGCCCTTTGGGCCAGGAAGCGAGGAAAGCTGAACAAGCTGTCGCTTGTTTTTAGTGAGACGGCATGGCGAGAGATAGGAGAAATGTTATGAGACTGTACGATCGGTGGCGGAAAAGAAGGAAAGATTGCTCAGGAATTAAGAATAGTGTGGAAAAAGACTTTGTTTACCTTACAAATGCTTGCGGCCGAGCGGAAGGCCGCAGAAGCCGCAATTCAGGCTCTGGAGGGTGAGAGATCTGAAAGCGCAGAGGATCAGAAGCCCTCCAAGATCGGTGTGGGGATCGAGAATAACGAGACACGAAAACCCTCTAGGCTGGCAAGATATTTTGGTATTTATAATACCTGCCCCGTGAAAGGAGTGCGGGCTCCAGTGAGCCCCACGTTGCAGGATGTGATTCAGCATGTCCAAGGACCGGATGTGGCCCCGTCCGCCCCGGCGCAAACTGACCCTGCTCGGGACGGAGCGCGCCCGCCAGATTCAGGGGGCGTGGTGAAAGATGAGACGGCAGGCGGAGTCGGTGACGAGAGAGGGCTGGCCACAGACATGACGCAAGGGGGCGAAGTACAAGGCGGAGACGGCGGCGCAGCATCACAGCCCCTTCGCTCCCCCAGAACTCGGGAAGCGGCGGGGCTTGTGGAAGGTGGGGTGGCTCCGTCTCCCCTGGCAACAGTGGCCAGAGTCACAGCAACGCAGCAGCGATCTCAGATAACTTCGCAGTGTGCAAAGGACTTGTAACAAATAATAGCTAAGCTTGCTGAACTGTCCACTTGACAAGACTTGTTGGAAAAACGAACACAGTCACAGTCACAGGAGGAAGGCAATCCTCCTTCGGTCGTGCCAACAGCACCCCCTGCACCAGCAGTTCTCCCGTTGACCCAGCAGGTGTCACTACCAGCCATGTCAAGCAATCCCATTGAGAGACGGGCTGCAGTTCGGAAGAATGCTATGTTAGATGGGGACTGGGAAACTGCAGGTGCCTTGTCTTGTCCAGTTACCATCAATAATGGAAGCTCTACCTGGGAGCCTCATGAGTGGAAGGTTCTGCAGTCAGCGAAACAAACAGTTACAAATTATGGTATTAGATCGGAAGCAGCCAGAAACATCATTCAATACATCTTTACAGCAGATGTACTTTGTCCTGCAGATACTACCAGCATTGCCTCACTGTTGTTGACTCCATCACAACTTCTTATTTTTAAACGAGAATGGAGACGGTTAGCAATTGAAGAAGCTAACTGACACCAAACTGTGGGAGATCCTTTATATGGTATCCAGCCTGACATGTTAACAGGTAACGGACCCTATGCAACAACTAATGTTCAGCTCACCTTTCCGTTGGAGGTTCATCAGCTGTCTCAATCGCTAGCCCACAAGGCATTGCTTTTAGTTCCAGATAAGAAAAAACCAACACCCTATTCTACAATACAGCAGGGTGCCGCAGAACCATATGGACAATTCATTGATAGATTGTCAGCTGCTCTGAAGGATGCACCAGATATGACACCAGAGGTACAAGAACATTTGTTTCGCTCTCTAGCCTTTGAGAATGCCAATGCACGTACGAGGACCATTTTAGCCACTCTTCCACAAAGGCAGTCCAGTGGATGAAATGTTAGTGGTTGCAACATGAGCAGAGCAAAATAGTCAGACTGCAGTACTTGCAACAGCTGTCCACGACGCTGTGGAAAACCAAGGTCACATCATAGCAGCTGCCTTGTCAGGTGGATCCGGTGGGGAAAGCGAGTGTTCTGACCACAATGACGAACTGCTGCATCCAAGCAACATCACTTGTTACAAATCTGGTGAATCTGGTCACATAAGGCAGACTTGTTAAAAGGCTGTGTGGTGCCAAAAATGTAATACGGACACTCTTACGACAGAATGTTGTCACAATTTGTGAGGCTTTATGTTGAATTTCAGAGAAATTACAGCATGGCTGGAGTGCTCGTCATTTGGAACAACTCCCTTTGTCACTTTTCCTGTCTAATGCCTTTAACTGTCCGTTTGCCATTGTTTTTCAATGGCAAAAAGAAAAGGGGGAGAGGCCAATCATCCTCGAGTGCTTGTTTTTGCCTGTCCAGCCAAAAAGTCGGGTCATGAACAGATCAGAGGCTTTCGCTGAGTTGATCAGGAAAGGATCTGGATCTGTCTGTGTACCGAGTCGATTCACCCGTGCATGTCCCCAGTCAGAAATACCACGAAATAGTGTCAACAACGTTGATGCCCACGATTTGTCTGATATGCTCTGTGACGACTCCGGCACTGATAAGAGTTGATTTTATAATGTGTAACAGTTACAAAGTAGTCATGTAAATACAGTTATAGAATTAAGTTACATAGAGTTAAGTTAAATAGAGTTATAAGTATATAGTATATAGTATGAATTATAACTTGGCCAAGTTATACCAGTTAAGTAAGTTAAATAAGTTATACCAATTACATAAGTTAAGTTACATTATGTTAAGATAAGCTAAGTTAAATTAAGTTAAGTTATAGATAATATTTAAGTTACCATTCACAGTCCATCTATAAGCAACTCGTGCAACTGAGGAACACTCCTTTTGACCAATGGTTCAATTCATGGAGTTTGACTGGTTGGGTCAAAGACTTGGTTCATTTTAGTATTATGTGTGGTATTGCATTTGTAGTTGTTTTAGTGTGTGTACCTTGCCTACTACGCTGTATGCAAAAGTTGCTGAGTCGTGCCTCTGATTCAGTCTGAATTGCTCAAAAAGATAAAAGGGGAATTGTAGCAGAGTTTCTAAGAGATGGAAGACATAATTTATATTTGGAATGAGATGTGAGCAATTCCAGACTGGGCCCTTTGGCCTGTGGGGCCTGTGGGCTCCTTGAGTCTGCGGGACCTGTAGGCCTTTGTGGCGCAGTGGAAATTCAGGTTGTGGCGCAGCAAAAAATTCACCTCTCTCTCTTAAGGTATTCTGGGTTCTAACGGGTGCTCACATGTAGATCTATAGCACTTATACGGTGGCCTCCTTAAGGTGGCAAATGTGTACATTCTTTGGGTGCCTTGTAATGTCAATAAAGTTGTAAGGAAATAAATATGGATGCACAAACAATAAATGTCAGTACAACATTGATCACTGCATCAGTGTGTATGTCGTAGCTCAGTTCGACCTCTCAAAAGGGACCCTAACTTTACAAGGTTGTTTTGGGAAAAAGAAAACTGTTGAAAAGTTTATTTTAAGAAGAGCTAGCAATTCTCAGGTTCAAAAAATATTGGATCCTCATAGCAGGAAGTGTTGGAATGATCCTTTATGAGGAAAACAGCCCAGAGATATCCAGGATTATTTACTCATTAGGCATAGGGGAAACTTTAGAATCCAGAGGGTGTCCTGCCTTGTAGTGAGGATCCAAACACATTTTAAAATCTAAATATAATCCATTTTAGGGCTTTTGAGAAATCAAAGTTCAGAACAGAAAGCTGTTTCCAAGTAAGAACAGTTCTAAAAATACATATTTCTCTGTTACTAAATTATCTGAAGGGGACCTATTTTGCATAACTGTCTGAGCATCCTCTTGAAGACAGTTCAGCTTTCCATGCGATCATTTCATAAACTGCCATTTCTCTAAGCAGGATTTTCCAAATTAGTTTTTTTCCTAGATAGAGGACAATGTATAACTATATTGTAATTGTCCACAACCCTCTTTTTTAGAAAAGGCTTTTGTTCAGTAACCACCATGCAATACAGGTCACATGTAGGAGTAACTTGCATTTGACAAAGCTGCCTTTTTTCCCTGTGGCCTCGTTTCTGTTGGAGAAGAGAATTCAGAAACTGGTGCCATGGGACAGTCTTATTTATTTCTTGGATTTCCTGAGGTCTTGTCACCCAAGAACAAAGGGTGTCCTGTTCCCTCAGCTTTTTGGGAGCCCCTCCAAAAGCTGGGATGTGCCAGCCTCACCTTGTGGCTGTGTTCCCACTTACCACTGGGTATGTGGGAGGCCACAGTGTCTTAGGAGCACAGGTTTGGTGAGGAAAATTGATGCCAGCTTTCAAGAGTGAGGAAGCTGATTCAGGGAACAGTTTCATCCAAGGTTAATGGAAGAACAGACCTCCAACACAATATCAATTGGATCAAGCTTAAAGCAATGAGTTATGCCCTGGTAGCTATAACTCGGCCCAGGTCAGCCAGGCAGCACTGGTGATGTTTTACAACACTTTCTCAGTGGCTTTTATCAATAAGGAAGGAGAAACAAGTTTCTCAATTCTGTTTCTAGAGTGCCCCAATGAGGGAAAGAAAAGCTTTTTTGGGAACTCCAAACAAAGAGTAGTTGTAGATTCTATTCCAGATAGTTTATAGAGGGAGCAAAATGAACCATATATATAAACATGGGGAGACAGCTGAGTGTGGAGCTCCCAAATAATGACTATGCGCAGCCAGGGTCTCATGTCAGTCCTGAAGTGTGTGCTGCACATATGTATTTTCTCCTTGTCTCCTTGGTCACAATGGTTCGTGTTTTGAGCTCTTGTTTCCAAAAAATTCAACTTGGAAGACTTTTGGCCTTTCTTTGTATTGATGCAAACATTTCTACTTTTGCACATCACCATGGAACTTCTCTCCCAAAACACGAACATTTATTTCTTTTGGAAGGAGGTCAGGAGGGGCAGATGATGAGGGCAGGGGTTGCACCTCTTTATTTTGATGATTGTGTTGGCCTTTGCTGGTTTGAAGAGTTGGTGAAACTGTGATCAGGTGTACCCAGCTCCCAGGGGATGTTTTCTAGACTGCAAGGTTTTATTTGTTGGTGAAGGCACTGTTCCGTCTAAGGAACAGAAAGGGCAGGCCTGGAGCTGTGCTGGAGATGATGTTTTGTTATGGAGTGAGCCAGAGCAGACTATGCCCTTCCATAGCTGCTTTTTCTCCTTCTAGTTCTGTCTCTGCAGTCGCACCAGTGCAGCTGCTTCTGGTGCTGCTGGAAATTACATCAGCCAAACATTCCTTTCACTTCCTTTAATCTCATCCCTTAATTGAATACATGGCCCGAGTGTCTCCTAATACCAGTCTCTAGAATTTTAATTGCTGTTCCTGAATTACTTGCTTAAACAGCAAACAGATCATTGAAAAAGAGATTTGAGAGAAGTTAGTGCCACAGGACTTAGCTGGTGAGCTGTCCTGCTTTTCCGAACCTGCTCCAGAATCCAAGGCATTTAACTGGGCATGTGAAATCTGGCGAGTGGGAGCCGACATTACAGAACAGCCCCATTTATTCATTGAACTCCAGTGAGATCCTGTGCCATTCCAAGCATGTATTGCTGGTAGAGATATCACAGATTTTTGGTGTGCTTTTTTGCTATATATGTTTTGTAAATATAGCGAAAACATACTGATTTGTTAGAGTGTAATTGCATAACGTGGGAGATTTTGATAGGGATAACACTCTAAGGACAATCACAGTCTTTTTGTTCACTTTGAAGTCAACAAAAATACACAAAAATGCCCTTAGGTAATACCTGTCTGCATTACCAAGGATATGGTTACAGAGCACCCCACTAAGCTTTGGGTATGATTGTGCTGGCAATTACTCAATCTGGTTATGATAGCAGAGTGTGGAGAGAAGATGCTGGTATCAAGCTTTAACTCAATAGTGTTTGCAAGTGGTATGTGCCATACAGTTATTAAAAAAATAAAAGCAAAGTTGCATTTAAGAGGGTCAACGAAATGTTAAAGAGCACAAAATAGTATTCATTATTTTAGTAGCAGGAGACTTACAAATTTCAGTGACTCACATTGTAAAATCTGTTTTGTTTGAGTTGCCTGCTTCTGACCAAGTTCTACCATTTTTGCAAATTTTAATATATCATGGCATGTTAAGTTCTAAAATCTGCACATGTCATTTTAGGTTTGCCTGAGTCCATTATTGCAGCAGCGTGTGCCAGAAGTGGCCAGAGAGTTCTTCATGTGGATTCGTAAGTTACTCCAGTAATTTCCCTTTTTAAGAGCTAAACCGACTGGAAGGGTTTCTTTGTCTCTGTCAGTGTGGGCTGCAGGACTCCTCTCCCTTCATCTGGCACCAAGTAATACTATGTTTCTGTCTCTGCCTTATTTTGGGGGTGTTATTTCCATCAATAGAGCAGGCAGTTTTTGGAAGCTAGCTCAGGGATGGGGAACATCAGTGCTGTGGTGAAGGATGCTGTGATGGCTCCTTTTTTGCTACAGGCAGGAATGGCTAATGGTTTAGTGCCATCAATTCTCATTCCTGACAGTAATTATCCCATTCTCTTTGGTGACAATGACTTGTATTATTTCATTTTTTTGTTGCCTCAAGTTTTCCTGATTTTCACTGTTTACATTTTGTTCTCACACAGCTTCAAGTAAACTATGTATGTTTTTAGAAATTACGTCTTTTGTTTACATACTTCTCCTCTCTAGGAGGAGAAAGATGATTGATGGTGATGTTCACCAACGAGATCGAAGAGGTGGCTACCTGTGTAGCCGATCTTGGCCTGTTTGTAAAACTGTATCTATGGAGTCAGAAAAATAAAGTAGAGAGCTTTTCTGCTTGACCTCCTGCTGCCTGCTTCATCCTTTCGTGCACCTAACAGCAGTCACAAGTGGTGACCCTCCGTGGGAAAAAAATTCAGCCTTCTGTGTGTCTGAGGTAACAAGTGGTAAGAGATGATGACCTCTACCTATTCCTCGGATGATGCCCTCATGATGGACCTTTGGTTTGAGGTCCTAGAGAGGGAGGGAGCCTCTGTTTCTAGAGAGGACTTCCAAGAATTGTTCTATTATTCTAGAACCCATGGTTTTCTCTGCAGCATTCAGGCTGTTTTGTCCACATTGGATTGGAGACTGTTAGGTGACCATTTGCTGGACGTTTTCTCTACCGGCTGGGCTGTAGATATTTTGGGGTTGCTAACAACCTGGAAAAGGCTGGAAGGAATGCTGCCTGTTAGGCAGCTTCCCAGTTCTGGGGTTTCAGAGGATGGCTCCAGCCTGATGCTGTCTCTCGGGCTAGGTGCCAGGGAAGATGGTGGTGCCTTTTCTCCTGTCCCCGCTCTGTGGGTGCACCGCTGGAGTAAAGGGAATTTAGTCCCCTCTCTGGTGCACACAGTGCCTACAGGAACACCAATTCCTGTCCCATGTAGGCACAGGAGTGAGGAAAGCCTGTCCTCCCTCAGCACAGCAGCTGAGGAGGGCGCAGGGTCCGCGGAGCGGCCCTTGCCTGTACCCGCACCCCGCAGGCGTTGGAGATTCTGGCTGAAACTGTAATTTTTGTCTCCGTGACAGTGACAGCAGTAATTTAGTGATGGAGGAAAGATCTGATTAAGACAGTTCCATCTCTTTCAGTGCCTGTATTTACAGGAAGATTAAGAGGCCAGGCTGAGATAAGATAGATAGTGTGATTGATTTCAAGGGTTCCTGTATATATTTAAAAATGAATAATCAGTTTTACCTTTACATATGCACTGTTATCTGCTGCAGATGTCAGAGCTTCTGGGGTAGTCTCAGGTCCTTTAAAATTCCCAATTATGTCCCTGTTACAATTTAGGAAGGCTTTAGTGGTCTGAAGTCAAGAATAAACTTCGGGAAACCTGACTGCATTAATTTATTAAAAATTTGGTACAACATGTTTTTCAGCTAAATCTATACATGAGTATCATGTCTCTGCATGTTAGCAAGATGCAGAACTTTTCTGTGTATGAATTGTATGATTTAGCATATTAATGAGAAATTCAATCAATGTTAATTCCTGGTCACAATCAGGTGTGACAGATTTGAGTCTCAGCACATGTGAAACAATCACAGGTGATTTAAAAAACATAGTGAGATACGAGTTGTCCTCCATTCCAAAATACCTAATTTTCATATTTCATATCTTTTGTCATTTCTTATAATTTTCATATCTTTTATCACTTATAATTATTCCATGTCTTTGGACCATAAAATGTAATTGGAATTACTGACAACTTAGCACTATTCCTTGGGTTGTACTAAAATACTGAATAGTACCAGTAGCTGCAGTGCTGCTTTCCTCTTTATTGTTTTCACTTGCATTTCAGGGAAATAATAAAACTTCAGATGTAGTTTGGCCTTTAAATACAAACTTGATATATTTCTTCTCACTTTGTTGGCAGATGAATGCAAAATGAGCAAGCAGAGTTAGCAGGATTGTTTGTAGGATCAACTGTTTGTTTCTCCCTCTAAGGAGAAACTCTTCTTGGGATAAGCATGAGGGAAGTGAGATAATCCATCATTCTGAGACTTGTTCACTAGTGTTATAAATGATTAGAAGCCAATTCAAAATAAAAGAATTTATTTAGCAATTTTTTCCAAAATCAAATTTAAAGGCCACAATAAAATCGGACAACATTGATCGAATGCTGGGTGAGCAGAGTGACAGTAACAAAGGTACCATCCAACCTCGACCACAAATGCTGGGTCTCGGCGTACGGTTTTTATACAGTTTAATTATCCCGAAGCTAAGTCCATCGAAAGTCCAAATATTCATGTATCTCTTCATTTCCAAGCGAGGTTTTGAAAGGGATTCCCGTAAGTATGAAAAGATTATTTGATAGTCTTCCCGGATTTCTCCTTCGGGATGTTGATTTGATCATCCTCCGGATCCCCTATCAAGATTGATATCAGATGGCGAGCAGCCATGAAGTGAAGGCCCATCCTTGATGAATGGGCCATCTCCAGTCGGCTATGTAATTTCTGTTGCAAATTTTGTGGTTTCACAGCTTGTACCACAGGTCTTGGAATCTCGGAGACGCCCTCGAGTAGCTTTTAATAGACCAAACTTTTGATACAATATTATATACACAAATTTATCCATTACATTTACCACACTAGTGATGGATGGATAGACTGGTAAAGTAACTCAATAATCTTCATTTTTTTCAGGTTATTCACAGATCAGTGAGCCTTGTCATTAATACAGCTATGGAATGCTTTTGTGTCCTTGCCCACAATATTTCTCAGAATTTGACAGCAAAAGACTTTTAATTTGGAAATAACCTTTGTTGTGAAATGCATTAAGTGGATGAAACTTGGAGAATACCTTCCCATTTTAGATTTTATCTTCTCAGGGAATGTTTGTCAATTTTTTGTTTAAAAAATTATTTGCAAACATGAGAGCTGTTCTGCTCCTTGTTATTTCTGACTAGAAATTGTGTTCTGCAGGAGTTTATACCTCATGAAGGCCTTCAGCCATTAGAATCTATCACATGGGATGCTCTGAATCATGTGGATGTTGTCAAAGTGTATTGATTTCCAATCCCTAAGTAGGCTTGGAAAAGGTTCCAGTCAAGAAATTTTATTGAGGGGTCAGACTTACATTGTCCTACTCTCATTCTTGATCATCTTGGTTAATTTCAAAAACATATTTGGACCCTAAAAGAAAAAAAACACAAATGGTAATTGTAAGATGCTTTTTCATGGTTTAATAATTAGGATAATGTTGATAACAGGAGGGAAATGTATCTTAATATATAATTTGGTATTACCTCTTACCACTCCCTTAGCAAGGAAATTCCTCCCTTGTTGCCTCAAGTTTGCCTGCTTTTCACAGTTTGCATTTTGTTCTCACACAGCTTCAAGTAAATTATGTATGTTTTTAGAAATTATTTCTTTGTTTACATTCTTCTCCTCTAGAAGGAGAAAGATGATTGATGATGTATACCAACGAGGGCGAAGAGGTGGCTACCTGTGTAGCCAATCTTGGCCTGTTTGTAAAATTGTATATATATGGAGTCAGAAAAATAGAGAGCTTTCCTGCTTGTCCTCCTGCTGCCTGCTTCATCCTTTCGTACACCTAACAGCAGTCACAAGTGGTGACCCTCCGTGGGAAAGGAATTCAGCCTTCTATGTGTCTGAGGTAACAAGTGGTAAGAGATGATGACCTCTACCTCTTCCTTGGATGATTCCCTCCTGATGAACCTTTGGTGTGAGGTCCTGAAGAGGGAGGGAGCCTCTGTATCTAGAGAGGACTTCCAGGAATTTTTCTGTTATGCTAGAAGCCATGGTTTTCTCTCCGCCATTCAGGCTGCTTTCTCCACCTTGGAGTGGCAGATCTTAGGGTCCCGCCTACTCCACATGTTTAAGGCAGATGTTGGGCTGGATTTTTTGAGGTTGCTAACAACCTGGAAAAGGCTGGAAAGGGTGCTGCTCGGTACACAGCTTCCCAGTTCTGGAGTTTCAGAGGATTCTTCCAACCTGACGCTGTCTCCCGGGCTAGGTGGCAGGGGAGATGGTGGGGCCTTTTCTCCTGTCCCTGCACTGCAGACGTGCTGCTGGAGTGGAGGGGATTTGGCCCCCTCCCTGGAGTGGGAACACTGATTCCTGCACCCACGTAGGCGCAGAAGTGAGGAAAGCCTGCCCTCCCGCATCACAGCTGCTGAGGTGGGCACGGGGTCTGTGGAGTGAACCTTGCCCGTACCTGCACCCAGCAGGTGTTGGAGTGCAGGGGATGTTTGGTTGGGCTTGCAAAAGCCCTGTGGGACCAGCACCACCGGCGCTGCCAACCTCCATGCCACAGAGGCGGCAGCGGAAGGTCCTTTCCTCCCCCCGTGCATTCCCAGCGCGGGAAGAGCCAAGAGCGTGCTTGGACTGGGAAGGGGGGATGGTGATTGTGGACTGTCTGCATTGTGAGGTTTCCCTGAGATATTCCATAAAGGAGGAAGGCACAGACTCGTGCTGTCCCAAGGTGCTGAGCGAAGCGGCCCCAGACCCGTGTGGCAGGGACCCTGCAGTCCCCCTGTGGCTCCGGGAGAGGCTCCAGGCAGCCAGCCAAGTCCACTCGGAGGAGTACAGTCCTGGAGAGCAAGAGACCCGCCCCGCAGCAAGCGGGCATGGCTTCTCCCCCCAAATTGCCTGTGTCCTTGGAAGCGGTGCTGCACGGCAAGTCCCTCAAAGAGCTGCGTTCCTCCCCCCCTCCCCCCACCTGCGATGATTCGAGCAGCGCTGTGTGTACCACTGCCCCAGCCGCTGGTGCAAAGGGAGCTCCCGGCTCTGCGTTGTTTACTTTTAGAGGGGACAGCACAGCTGGCAACACACCACTGTTCACCCATGGCAAGGGTCCCGAAATGCCGAGTCACCTTCGGCTGGCCATTGGACGCTGCCACCGTGTCAGGTGACAGTCCGGCACACGGTTTTGGGGAGGACGTCCGATCCAAGGTTGATGCGGTGGGCGGCCGTGGTTTGGCACGGCGCTCCCTGAAGGGCAGGGATGAATTCCCCAGCTCTGCAGGTGCTGCGAGACGGGCACCTGCCTCTGTCCCTGTGGAGTCTGCAGGACAGGATTCAGAGGACGATGATGCCTCGACGGGTGGTCTGCGAGCTTTCCCTGTGCTTCAGGAAGCTGGTCGCAAGAAACATGTCCATTTGTCTTGGCAAGCATTGGTTGGTCTCAGAGATAGGGTTGGTAAATACGGTCTGGGGTCTCTGGAGATGATGCAGGTACTCCGATTGATAGGCACAGACGTATTACCTCCTTATGACATTCAGTGCTTAGCCAAGGTTCTCTTTCAGCCAGTCGAATATGACCTATTTGAGTCCAGGTGGTCTCAACTGGCTGAAAAGACTGCAGCACAGAATCGGATGGCTCGTCAGGACGACCCTAGGTATGGGGTCAGGCCAGATGTGCTGCTGGGTATAGGTGAGTTTGCTGATGCTAATAGACAGGTCACCTGTGAGCCCTTGGTACTGGAGCAGTGCCAGAAAGTTGGCATGGCAGCATTGGTACAGACAATGGAGATGTCTGCACTGAAACAGTCTTTTGCCACGATTCTTCAGGGGACTGATGAACCCTTTCTGCAGTTCGCAGAGAGGCTGACAGCTTCAGTTGAGCGACAGGTGGATGATTTTAATACCAGAATGATGTTGCTCAAGCATCTGGTGAGGAGCAATTGTAATGCAGAGTGCAGGTGGATCACTGAGGCCCTTCCAGGCGATCCCTCACTCTTACAAATGGCCAAGGCCTGTGCAAAGCTGGGCACCACAAGTGCTAAGGTGGCTGCCGTGGCTACCACCCTGCAGACAACCTGCAAGGGGCAGCAGGGTGGGAAGCAGAAACAGGCTCAGGCTGGCAATAAGAAAGGGAAACAATTTCAAAAGGGGACCACTCCTTTGTTTCTCTGTGGACAGTGTGGAAGGCTAAATCACATGGCCAATGCTTGTAAGGCCACAGTTCATGTGAATGGCCAGCCTCTATCGGGCTTGGGAAATGGGCAGTGGAGCGCGAAAAGGAAGCGCTCTCGGACACAAGTGTCTTCCCAATCGCCAGAGCCGATGGAGATTTGCTGGGTCAGCACAGTTTCCAGGCCCACCTGCCCCTGTCACTGTCCCTGAAGGGACCTGAATTACTCAACTTGTGGTTTTGAGACTTGTTCACAGGACAGAGTGCCGGTGGCGAGAAGGAGGCTGCTCTGAAACTACTGCGCTGCCTCATGTTCACTGGATTCTTGCTCTGCCAGAGACTGTCCTGAGATTAATTTTGCTCTGTCTGTCGTTGGAGTGGACACTGCGAGTTTCTCCCTTGCTGCTTGGTGCCTGGAATGGACCCTTCCCTTGTTTCAGGAGCTGTTGGGCCAGGATCATTTGGAACTTTCTGCCAGTCCCTGCAACGTCCCTGTTTCCTGCATCAGAAAGAAGTCTGGGACATGGAAGTTGTTACGAGACCTCCGAAAAGTTAATGCCCTGTTGGAAAGCATGGGGATGGTGCGGGCTGATGTGCCGTTGCCCACCATGCTTCCTGAGGATTGGTCGATCCTCATTGTGGATCTGGAAGATTGTTTTCCTTTGATTCATTTGTATCCTACAGGTATCAGTGGCCAATGGAATGATGAATGGTCCGATCCCTTGCACGTTTTGGACTGGGTCTTCCTGCCCCATCAGCCGCAACAGACGGCAATTGCATTGTTTGAGCTCATTGCTTGATTGACAATTAAATGCAGGCGACAGTGCTTGCAAATGGATGGGTGCGGATTTCGCAAATTTCATACTCTCAGTATTACGGGAGAAATTTGACTGGAGCTTTGCAAGCAGTGTTTCTCTGCCAAATGCTCTGGGAAATTTTTTAGGGCAGGTCGCTTGTCATTTGCCCAGCCATGAGCTATTGCAAGTGGCAAAATTCTTTGAAAATTTTTGCTGCCCAGAACTACTCAGAAGCCAGTGCAAGGACCCGCTGTCTTTACAGACGGTTTGGGAAGGACAAGACGGACCATTGTTGCTTGGAAGGACGGATCTTAGGGTCAAGTTTTGGAAGGTCATGAGGATGGAGCAGCCCAATTGGTTGTATTGAGGGCTGCCGTCACGGCATTTCCAAAGTTTTCCCAGGAACCTTTCAATTTAGTCACGGATTCCGTTTCTGTGGCCAACATGGCACAGTGGTTGGGTCATTCAATTTTCAAGGGAGTCGGCAATGTTGCTTTGTTTCATTTGGTGAAGACCATGTGTTGTGCCCCTGAGGCCTGTTCTCCAAAAACAAAAACGGGGAATGCAGGGTGAAACCCCACACAGTCGGTTGCAAAAGGCTTTGTGTACAATTAATCACCTTACGGTGCCGCAGAACTCAAATAACCCTGTTATCTTGAACCACCACCTTTCATTACAGGCTTCAGATGACACGCATTAGCCTTGAGCGAAGGTCCAGGTGCGAAATCTAGTCACCAAGCAATGGGAAGGTCCCTATGACCTTATCGCCTCGGGCGCGGGTATGCATGTGTCTCCACAGATACTGGCGTACGCTGGGTACCTGCAAAGTGTGTTCGTCCTGACCTGAGACCGCAAAGACAGAATTCGGCCAACAGACAGCCAGGAGACCGTGACCAAGACAAAGGTCAACAAGTAGAGAAACCTCTGAGTGATGACTTGGATATTGATGATCACTCCGATGGTCTTTTCAAATTAAGAAACTGAACATTGTTCATTTTATTTATTTATTTATTTATTAATAGTAAACTGGAGAGATGTTGCCTCAAGTTTGCCTGCTTTTCACTGTTTGCATTTTGTTCTCACACAGCTTCACGTAAACTATGTATGTTTTTAGAAATTATATCTTTGTTTACATTCTTCTCCTCTGGGAGGAGAAAGATGATTGATCGTGATGTTCACCAATGAGGTTGAAGAGGTGGCTACCTGTGTAGCCAATCTTGGCCTGTTTGTAAAATTGTATATATATGTTGTGGTTTAAAAACAAACCAAGTAAGAGGCTCTAAGTCAGAAATAAAATTTAATGAGAAGAAAAGGAAAATAAAATAGAATAAAATAAAATAAATACAAAAAGAAAAACCACTGACAGAGTCAGAATACAACCTGATCAGGGTGATGGAAACAGTCCAGACGAGGTGGTCTTCCTGAAACAGAAATCTTGTAGAAAGGTCTCGTAGCTCCAGTCCTCTGGGAATCCAGTGGGTGAGGGCTGCTTCTACTGTCCCAAATCCCAGCTTATATCCAGGTGAGAATGCTTGGCTCTTCCCCATGGGCGGAGCATCTCACAATGGGATGATGAGTCATGGAAGAGAGCCTTAATGGCCCATTAAAGAGAGAGATAACTCCCAGAGGGAGTTATCTCTGAGTCATGCAAAAGGCATTGATGGGCCATTAACTGAAGATGGTGATAGAATACATCCTAAACTACAACCCAGGACAATCCACCCCTTATTCTATTACCATCTACAACATGCCTAAATCAATACATTCTTACAGATGAATGCATATATACATACAGAATGAAACCTTACACACTGCTCTCACTTAAAATTAAGTCTCCCTGTGGTACACAACGGGTTTCTCCATCTTTCTGCATTACCCACCAAGTGTAACAAGGTCCTTGAGCAAAGACAATCCCATGGACGGGTCTGCCTTTGCCTGAAGTGGGATTAATCCAAACACTCTTTCCTAAAATGCCCTTCATGTGTACCACAGGTACTTCGTCTCCATCCACTGTGTGTAAGGGTTCAGACTGGGCAGGACCACCTCAATTGATAGACCCTCGGGTGTTAACTATCCATGTGGCTTTGGCCAAGTTTAGTTCCCAATTCTTGAAGGTTCCCCCACCAAGTGCCTTCAGGGCAGTCTTTAATAGTCCGTTGCACCGTTCAACTTTCCCAGCAGCTGGTGCATGATAAGGAATGTGGTATATCCATTCAATACCATGTTCTCTAGCCCAGGTGTTTATAAGGTTGTTCTTGAAATGGGTCCCATTGTCCGACTCAATTCTCTCAGGGGTGCCGTGTCTCCACAGGATTTGTTTTTCAAGGCCCAGGATGGTGTTCCGGGCAGTGGCATGAGGCACAGGGTGGGTTTCCAGCCATCCAGTGGTGACTTCCACCATGGTCAGCACGTACCGCTTTCCTTGGCGTGTTTGGGGAAGGGTGATATAGTCAATTTGCCAGGCTTCCCCATACCTGTACTTCAGCCATCGTCCACCATACCACAGAGGCTTCACTCGCTTGGCCTGTTTGATTGCAGGGCAGGTCTCACAGCTGTGGATGACCTGTGAGATACTGTCCATAGTGAGGTCCACCCCTCGGTCACGAGCCCATCAATATGTTGCATCTCTTCCCTGATGACCAGAGGCATCATGGGCCCAACGAGCTAGGAATAATTCTCCCTTGTGCTGCCAATCTAGATCCACTTGTGATACTTTCACCTTGGCAGCTTTGTCTACCTGCTCATTGTTGCGATGCTCCTCATTAGCCCAGCTGTTGGGTATATGCGCATCTACATGTCGAACCTTCACGGTCAGCCTCTCTACTCGGGCGGCGATGTCTTGCCAAATGTCAGCGGCCCAGATGGGTTTTCCTCTGCGCTGCCAATTGGCCTTTTTCCAGCGATTCAGCCATCCCCACAGAGCATTAGCTAACATTCATGAGTCAGTGTAGAGATAGAGCCTCGGCCACTTTTCTCGTTCAGCAATTTCTAAAGCCAGCTGGACAGCTTTAATCTCTGCAACTTGACTCGATCCACCTTGTCTCTCGGTAGCTTGTGCAACTTGTCGTGTGGGGCTCCATGCTGCAGCTTTCCATTTCCGGTTAGCTCCTACAATTCGGCAGGAGCCATCAATGAACAGAGCATATCGTCTTTCAGTCTCCGGTAGCTCATTATATGGTGGGGCTTCCTCAGCACGTGTTACTTGCTTTTCTTCTTCTTCTTCTTCAGACGATAATCCAAAAGTTTCACCTTCCGGCCAGTTCGTTATAACTTCCAGAATCCCAGGGCGATTTGGGTTTCCAATGCGGGTGCGCTGTGTAATGAGGGCAATCCATTTGCTCCATGTGGTATCGGTGGCATGATGTGTGGAAGGAACCTTTCCCTTAAACATCCACCCCAGCACTGGTAGTCGGGGTGCCAAAAGCAGCTGTGTTTCAGTGCCAATCACTTCTGAGGCGGCTTGAACTCCTTCATAGGCGGCCAAGATCTCCTTCTCTGTGGGAGTGTAGTTGGCCTCAGAGCCTCTGTAACTTCTGCTCCAGAATCCCAATGGTCGGCCTCGAGTCTCCCCAGGCACTTTCTGCCAAAGGCTCCAAGACAAACCATTGTTTCCAGCTGTGGAGTAAAGCACATTCCTCACATCTGGTCCCGTCCTGACTGGGCCCAGGGCTACTGCATGAGCAATCTCTTGCTTGATCTGAACAAAAGCTTGTTGCTGTTCAGGCCCCCAGTGGAAATCGTTCTTCTTGCGGGTCACCAAGTAGAGAGGGCTCACGATCTGACTGTACTCAGGAATGTGCATCCTCCAAAAGCCTATGGCACCTAGGAAAGCTTGTGTTTCCTTTTTGTTGGTAGGTGCAGACATGGCTGTCATCTTGTTGATTATCTCTGTGGGGATTTGGCGACGACCATCTTGCCATTTGACCTCTAAAAACTGGATTTCTTGAGCTGGTTCTTTAACCTTGCTTCTTTTAATGGCAAAACCAGCCTTCAGCAGAATTTGGATAATTTTCTCTCCTTTCTTGAAGACCTCCTCTGGCGTGTTCCCCCATATGATGATGTGATCAATGTACTGCAGATGCTCTGGAGCCTCACCCTTTTCCAGTGCAGCCTGGATCAGTCCATGGCAGATGGTGGGGCTGTGTTTCCACCCCTGGGGCAGTCGGTTCCAGGTGTACTGCATGCCCCTCCAGGTGAAGGCAAACTGAGGTCTGCACTCAGCTGCCAAAAGAATGGAGAAGAAGGCATTGGCGATATCAATGGTTGCATACCACTTTGCTGCTTTGGACTCCAGCTCGTACTGAAGCTCTAACATGTCTGGCACAGCAGCGCCCAGTGGTGGCGTGACTTCATTCAGACCACGGTAATCCACCGTCAGTCTCCATTCTCCACTGGACTTACGCACCGGCCAAATCGGGCTGTTGAAAGGTGAACGGGCCTCACTGACCACCCCTTGGATTTCCAGTTTACGGATCATCTCATGTATGGGAATCACAGAGTCTCTGTCTGTGCGGTATTGCCGACGGTGTACTGTTGCTGTGGCAATTGGTACTTGTTGTTCTTCTACTTTCAGCAGTCCCACAGCAGAGGGGTCATCTGAGAGACCAGGCAAAGTATTCAACTGTCTGATGTCTTCTTTCACCACTGCGGCTATCCCAAAAGCCCAATGATATCCTTTTGGATCTTTGAAATATCCATTTCTGAGATAGTTTATGCCGAGGATGCATGGGGCAGGTAGGTTTTCCATCCCACTTCTTCATATCTTCTCCATGCTCCCGAAGAAAAGACCAAAGGTTACCTCGGGGTGTGTATCCTCTCTCCCTGGCTGGGGGACGCCTGCTCATAATTGCAGAGACTCTCGTCGGCTCTGGTGAGATATCGTAAATTTCTTCCTTAAGTTCTTTTTTCAGTTTCTGATGGCCTTCTTCAATTAAGTTCCTGACTTGCTCAGCCAGTCTTGTTTCCACAGATGAGACATGGGCACGAACTGGGGCGGTGACAGTGTCCTCATAAATCCTTAGTTTATTAGTCAGGACACCCACCTTGTCCTCACCTTGTCTCCATTGCAGTGTTGCCAGGTAACGTGAGTACATCTCTGGTCCAAGCCGTGCAAATCTCAACCACATCCGTGATGTGCACTGGACATCATCTGGGCTCTTAGGAAATCTCTCATCTTCTGCAAAAATGATCTCCAGCACAGCCAATTCCCTTAGGCATTGGATACCTTGTTCTATTGTGTTCCATTTTCCTTGGTGCACTAGGAGGTCTTCTTTACAAAGGTATCTGTCTTTCACACTTGTTAGCAGTCGCTGCCAGAGGCTGAGAGTTTCTTGGGTTTTTCCAATTCCTTGGTCAATGACCACATCCCGGGACAGTGATCCCAGTTGCTGGCCTCAGTTCCATCCAGAATGGTGTCATTGGCTGCAGCATCCCAGATGCGGAGCAGCCAGGTGAGGATGGACTCGTTGGTCTGGCGGGTGAATTCCCTTTGCAGGTCACGCAGCTCACCCAGAGATAGAGAGCGGGTGATGATCTCTGTCTCTGTCTCTTCAGCTGAGTGCGAAGGTCCTGCTCCATCCTCGTCAGTCGCTATGCGGACTGATTTGCTCCTTGATTTCTTCTTCTGAGTGGTGGCAACTGCTACTGGTTTAGGCTGTTCCGGTTCAGTGACGGTTTGTGTGGAGATGCTGACAGCACTTTTGGTTCCTTTCTCCTCTGTGACAATCTGTGTAGTCGTCGATGCTATTGCTTTGCTTCTTTTTACCTCTTCTTCTTTAAGAACATGCTCCAACACACCATGTAGTGTTTTGATTCTAAGCATGGTGCAGAGAAAACCAAGCAGGACTAACAAGAACATCATGCTGTCCTTGGCATCCAGAGGGTACTCAATATTTTCAAAAACTGTTGTGTCCTTCCTGAAAAGCTGGAAAAAATCATTCTTTACTCCTCCCCACAGGGGCTGGGTGAGATTGTTGAGGCTCCAGACGTAGCATCCTAGACTAGAACAAGAATACAAAACTGGGTATATATTCTGAATAATGTTCATTGCCTCGGATTTTATCAAGCAATGGTCATAATAGACCAGTAAAGCAATTTTAGTACCATATCCTGGTCTATGCAGGAGTATTAAGTCCGGCAGATAGTGCCCCACGTTCGGAAAAATATAGAGAGATAGGTATAAGACACATGTAAGCATGTTGGGCATCATAACAGACAGGTGTCTTCTTCAATAAAATTGTAATTTCTGACTTTTCTTATTGCCTCTGCTGCACGTTGGGCGCCAAAAATATGTTGTGGTTTAAAAACAAACCAAGTAAGAGGCTCTAAGTCAGAAATAAAATTTAATGAGAAGAAAAGGAAAATAAAATAGAATAAAATAAAATAAATACAAAAAGAAAAACCACTGACAGAGTCAGAATACAACCTGATCAGGGTGATGGAAACATTCCAGACGAGGTGGTCTTCCTGAAACAGAAATCTTGTAGAAAGGTCTCGTAGCTCCAGTCCTCTGGGAATCCAGTGGGTGAGGGCTGCTTCTACTGTCCCAAATCCCAGCTTATATCCAGGTGAGAATGCTTGGCTCTTCCCCATGGGCGGAGCATCTCACAATGGGATGATGAGTCATGGAAGAGAGCCTTAATGGCCCATTAAAGTCTGAGTCATGCAAAAGGCATTGATGGGCCATTAACTGAAGATGGTGATAGAATACATCCTAAACTACAACCCAGGACAATATATGGAGTCAGAAAAATAAAGTAGAGAGCTTTCCTGCTTTACCTCCTGCTGCCTGTTTCGTCCTTTCGTGCTCCTAACAGCAATCACAGGTGTGATTATTTTATGAGCTCCAAGGTGCTTGAAGGATAATACAGCTACTTGTTTAAAAATTCAATTAACCTTATCTTTCTTTAATTTGATTTATTAATAATCCTACAGATAAATTGCCAGTTTTTGAAAAGTCATGTTATCTTTTGAATACATCCTGTATGACAAGCCTTAAAAACGACTTCAAAGAAGCTTAACCCTCACTTTGCATGCTTAAATCGTTTAAAGAAAGAACAAAATACAGTTCAGTGCATGATTTCTGTAAAATACCAACATCAACAGTCTGATCTACTGCTCCTGCAAGTGAACTATTGGGTACTCAGGTACCATAGGAAAAACAGTTGTTTCCATTTACTCTATGAAAGAGACATGAAAAAAGTTTTTAAGCAATCAGTGTAGTGTAGTCATAGCCTCCAATGTGTACATCATTCCATTGGATCTCAAATCAAATTTGCACTATTTCCAAACCTGGCTTCACATGGACACAGAGTACTCAGACATGAATTGATATAAACTTGATAACACAGGTACCCATACTGGCAACTACATGTGTCCTTGTGCTCAAAGCAGCCAAGAGAATTCTCAGGAAATCTCAGCTAAAAATGAACTGCTTTTCTTTGAAAAAAAGTTGAAAGGAAACACAGGACAATGCACTTGAAAGCAAATCTTTAATTTTCATCAAGCGATTTCCTTGTAAACATAGCTGAGAGATTCAACCATGATCCCTGTTTCTGAGAGACACAGGGATAGGTCCCTCCACTTAGTTCTTTACAGATGTGCAGATGTTAAATAAAATCACCATACACTCATGCTTCCCAATACACAGAGAAATTACAGGTAAATGAAGAGGCAGCCTGCTTATTTATATATATATATAAATAACTGCTCAATCACAAGCATCCAGAGGTTACAGCTGTTGAACACTGGCAACATTCCAGCCACGTGTTTTTCTGAGGACTTGGGGATTATGCACACACAGACACACACGTACCGGTACCTATCCAACAAAGGGTGCAAACACTAACCCTGAAAGGCAAACTGGACAGTGGACATGATGCAGGACAAAGAGAACAGTATCAGTTATGCTGTAAAAAAATAAATAAATTCCCCTTTCTGGCCTGAAGCCAGGTTCAGAGCAGGCACGGGCACCAGGGGACTGTACATAAGCCTGGCTGTGGCACGGCCAGGCAAAGCTCAATGTTCATGACTCAGTGGCATTTTTTATATTTACTTACAGTATTTAAGCACTGCTGGAACTGGCTCTACCTTCATGAAGAAGTTTAAACCCCAACTCATCTACTCCAGAATACTACTGATCTACTGGGTATGCATTTCAAAGTAAATCTTTAGGTACATGATAAATACTTTTCATATCTGATTTCAAGCATGGTTCAGAAGAAGTGCAAGTTTAACATTGTCATTTACAACAGCTTTCTCATTTTGAAGTCTTTTCATACAAACTAGGTTTATAAACAGTTCGATAAATTTTATTGTATAAATGCTTCATGATTTATCGTTACAAAAAGCATAGTTTACAGCTATCACACTAATTTTAATCCTATTAGTTGGGATCAATACAAACCTTTGGAACTATCAGTTGAACATTCTCTCCACCACAAACCCCCTCAGTTGATGGTCATTTAAACTTCTCAGACCCCAAACTTCAAATAGTAACTATTGGCTTCCTAAAGGTGCAAACAGTGCAACAAATCCAGGGAGACTAATAACAGGAATGTTCCATTTATGACTTTGAATTCTGCTGGGAAATCTGGCATTAAGTTTAAATTCTGCCATTTTCCTGACTCCGGTAAATGAAGTCACTAGTGAAAATGTGTCATCTGTTACGTCTTACTAAAAAAACCGAATGTAAAATAGTTCCATGTGAGGAACATCTGGATAATATTCCCTACTTGATTATGGCATCAGTTTCAAAACCATACAATAAAGACACTCCAGAACTGTCAGTATTATTGCCTTTAAATTCCATTAATAAGACCACTGTGAAGGACAGATGGTGAGCCTCACCTTCAGCTGTTTAATTAGCAGAGAGCCAAGGTTTTTTAGTAAAAATAATCTTCTAACTGGTAAACAAACTTGCACTTTTTTCTTTTGCTTAGTTTTGGCTTGTTGCCTCCTTAAAAGATGGAAGATTCTTTCCAAGATGTAAAACAAAAGCAAATCATCTCAATAAATCATGAATCCTATTTTAGCACCTTCAATTCAGATGCTTTATTCTGTATTTTTTTGTTTAGCTACAAACACCACTGGATCTGGTGGACTGTTTAAAAGTGCCTCAGCTATCAATGAAACTAATTTAAAAAGATGATCCAAGCTAAGGAAAGTAAGGCAAAGGTAAATACATCTCTGGGGGTTTAAAACCTCTTTTTCTTACTGTTCCCCTCTTATGTCCTAGTTTGGGTAAACCTCTTCTCCTAAGAGAACACTGTTCATTTGTTCATTCATTCACTCACTCTTTCATTTATTCTTCCTTTGTAACAGCAGCACCACCTCCACTACTGCTGTCTTTAGCTGAGAATTCAGGCTTTGTCTCTGGTGAATTATTCAATCCAGACTCTTCTGGCTCAATCTCATCTTCATCAAAAATAATATCTTCTGGATTCGGTGGTGGGGGGCAGAATTCCTCTGTTAGAAACATTTCTCAGAAAATAGTCTCAGCCTATTCAGGAAAAAGAAGAATAACATAAACTTTACCTTGAAATGTACCACCTTGAGGCAATATTTTACAGATATTTAAGATTAACCTCCCTTCTTTCAAATCAGTAGTGATTTAGTACCTTGACAGTATTGTAAACACATGGGAAATCCACTCCTTCTTGCAGACCTCGAAAGAGAAAAAGCAATTTATCTTTTTACATTGTTCTACTAGGAAGGCACAGCATGGGGCTTTGTAAAAAATGCTGGTCATTCTGTGTTGTATTGGGAACAAGAAAGAGGTTTTTCTTGGAAGCCAACTGATCTTTTGCACTATGAAACTATCCCTAGCTGCAGTCCAAGGCAAAATATGGGAAAGAGCTCTTTCCAGGGAGAGGGATCCATTTCACATAACAAGGAAACTCAGGGAACTGTACATATGTACAGTCCATATCATGGCTATGTGGGTTTCCTTCTTAAATTAAAAAACTGTAAAAAAAATTCTATTTCTCCCTTTCTGAACCCCTTAAACATAGCCCAGCTGAGAACTACTTATCCAATGGAATCTTACCATTGAAAATACTTCCAAATACATTTGTGGTTTATTAAAAACTTCTATCTATAATTCCAAGGTATTACATGCAGAGACCTGTGTGCACACAGAACCGTATGTGTGAAAAGAACTGTATTTTAGATAAAAAAGACAGATCTAGTTCAAGGAGTTAATTTAAAATGGCACTTTCTCTTCATGCCATCATGGTTTAGAAATGAAATACACACAAGAAGTTTTTTGGCCACTGCAATGGAAGATATTAAAAAGAAACATGTTCTTGGAACAACAGTGTGGTTGTTATTACAACATAGACAATACAACTACAAAATCTGGGAGAAAAAAAGAACCAAAGGAATACAACCTTAGGATTCCAGAGAACCAGACATTTTATACAAACAAAGGAGGCCAAAAATCCTTTAAAACCCCACAAGAATGGAAGAAGCTTTATTACCTAGTGTTAAAAACTTTCACATGTACCTGTACAAATAACCCATCTATAAGGTTATCTTATAAATAAATTCAAAATTAAAAAAGCCTGAGATGTTGAGAATTTATTTACTGAATGCACATGCCCTCCACATTTCCATCAAGGCTTCCTTTTCCAAGTCCTTAAGCTTCCAAGGCAAACCCAGACACCTGAAGTAGATCATGGGTCTGGGTTGAGTTTCTAAGAAGGCAGAGGAATATTCCCTTTGCATTTGTCTGCTCAGTGACTCATCCCCAAAGGCAGTCTGTAATGAGAGCTCCCACACAGGCAGGAATGCTGTTAAACCCGATATTCCTCTGGCTCCAGGCCCTGCCCTACCAAGCTGACAGGTCTCAGTGCCACCTGCAAAAACCAATTACATCATGAGGAATCCTGGACAAGAGGGAATTGATTGCAGATGAATCCATCCCTGAGCTTGTACCCAAGAACTCTCTGGGATGAACTCCACTGCCTACCAGCCCTGGGTTTCCATCAGCAGCATATGGATGCAGGACTCTGCATCCTAATTAACTGCTTAAACGACCCTGTCTACTCTCAGTTCAATTTCATTTTTCATTCTCCTTCCTAAATTTTACTCTTCAATACTCATGTAAAACTGTTTCAAACTTTTATATTAGTATAGGAAAAAATGGACAATTTTGTTCTCTACTTCAAAACCATGTTTTTGTCATTTCAAAGCCTTGCCTAAGTAAGTCTGGGTAGCAAGGGGGTACAACATCCTAAAAAGCTGGGGTTTAACTTTTTGAAGGCAAGAGAAAAACTTTTAATTTCAAGTTTACACTTGTCCTTGCTACTCCAAAATACATTTCAACTATTATTGTATTTAATAGAATACTGAGGGAAGATGTTGTATTTTGAACTAAATATATGACAAATTAGAGCAGACAAACATTTCCTATGCAGCTCTCAACAATTATTCAGTCCTGTCAGTCCGCAAATATCCACTCCAAAGACGGTCAAGCAGTTATGAGGCTGAACATGGGAAGAAATTCTCATGGGAACAACATGGGAAGAATGTTATGTAGGACATTATGACACTGATTACAACTGAACAATTTAATGGTATAGAGCACTTTCAGATCTCCCAAGGTTTCACGTTAACCTTATCCAGCTAATGCAATACAGAATAAACAATAATAATTTAACAACTTTCATTATAACACTTTGCTATTTAATGTATGTAATTAAGGTAGACAATAGTTCCTTCAATATTTAGTAGTATCAGCTGAGAAATGTGCATCCAGTTGAATCCAGCATTAAGACACAGGCATGTAAAGCCCTTGCATAGCAACTCCAGTAAGTCGGAGTTGAATAAAACTTAATTCTGTTTCTGTTTTACTGCATCCCAACTTGTGGATAAACTGTGTGGACTTTCACAGCAACTTTTACAGGGATCACGACCAAATCAACAACACTTGATTAACTCTGAAATCCTTTCAGATATAGAAAATAAACAGGTTAAAGGACAAATATTGGCCTGACAGTTTTAGTACATCCATTCATGACCATGAAGATGCCTCAGAAGTCTGAAATATGTCAGGGAATATATTATTTTAGCTCATAATAATTCATATCAGGTTGCAGGAGTGAAAACACAGAAAACTGGAAGCCAGATGCTTTACTGGCTCCACACACAGAGAGTTTGAAAGGATCATAAATGGCATCTTAATTTCATTTAGCCTGTCCTCAGGGCAAGTAAATGCAACCATCAGCATTAATTCAGTTTCACACCAGGAATTGAACACAGAATTATAATAAAGCAAGAGGGCAGTAATTTGTATATGAAGTGTAGATGGAGAGTTGCCTCTAAGAGCTGTGGTCTTGCCTTCCCAATAATGTATCAGCAGTGCAATCACACAGCATGACAATCAGAATTCAGTAATACTGATGGTAATGAAGAAAGAAATTACAGCAAGTATCACTAAAACACTAATCCCAAAACTATTAGAGAAATCAGATATAATTTTCCAAGCTATCTTCAAGACTAATACACACACTGGGTTTTTTTAAGCTATTCTGATCCATGACTTTGCAAATATCTCCTGTTTGGAGATTCCCATTCGTAGGAGGGTGAGAGAGTGATTTGGGAGTGGAAGACACACCAACTTACAGCTATTTCCTTCCTCCACTTGTCTACAAGGTCCCTGCATGGTGTGACTGCTGCTTCATCTTCATCCTGTTCTTCACTTTGCTCTCACACACGACTTCAAATTATAAACATGTTTACACTGAAATATTTTCCATTTAAATTTGTGAGCATTTGTTTCAAAATTTAAATCATGATCAAAAAAATGCAGCTTCTCTCTATTTTTGTCTAAAAGGCAGTGATTTAGGCTCTTGATGATTCCTCCTTAGAGATGTGCTTAACATCTCTCTCACTGGTGGCCAACCGTTTGAACACAAAGGCTGAACAACAGCACCAAGATATTTAAACAGGGCCTGATCTACCCCATCATTGTTCACTGGTAAGATGAAAAGCTCTTAGGGGAGACAAACCCGGATATTAGAAATGTTAGAATCAGAAATAGGTGGATTTTGTGTATTAAATCAGTTTTTAACATACCATGTTTTAAACAACAGTTTGAAAAAAATCAAATTTAGAAAGGAACTCATTTACAATTTAAAACTCCGACCATAATAATTGTCTTGCATTATTTTTTGTCTTTACAGTTTTTTATCCCTTTGGGAGGCAAATTATTGCCTTATAAAGTAAAATAAAGGATACTATTAGCCCTTAATGACACTGTTCTGACCCTGCAGTTCAGGCTATGTCAGCCTTTCCACTTCAAATTCTTATTTTTAAGAGATTTATGACAGTCATAAAAAATCCTGCAACTGGCTAGAAAATGGCATGCACATTGTCTGAATGTGACCATGAAAAACATAGCTTTAAAAATGCCTAGTGACACAATCCTCCACAGTTGTGAAGTGTTCTCCTGTCTCTGAAAGTGCCCTGACACCACAGGGGCTGCTGGAGATCTGCCCAAGAATTTGTACCTTTCTTATCCAGGGGATCTCTGAAAGGAAAAATCTGTATTACAGTGATACCAAGGCAAAGAGAAGGAAAACTGAGGCAGGAGGCCTAATCTACCACATTAGGAATTGTGTTGGGTTTTTCCCCAGTAAGTTTCTGGTTTGGGACTATGTCCTGCAAGTATTAAACTTCTTTGGTGATCCTTCAACTTGAACCATAGACAAGATTTTCTGGCTTTGATTTGTACTGTACCTCCTCTTTTACCTTCCACGTGAAAGACTGACTATTTCCTGATCTCTCCATCTACCTAGTATTATAATTTTGCAGAGTTATCATGTATATTTTTGTACAGCAGAACAACCAAGACTGTATTGAACTTATTTCTTTAAAATTAAAGTTCTGCAGCCAAAATCTGCTCTGCCCAACCTATTTGACAGCACAGTCATTTCCTAAAGCAGAGTCTGGCCCGGAACAGACATAAACATTGGAGGGTAAGCAAGCATAGGAACTTTTCTCAACTCCTGAAGAATCTCTCATGTTGAAGTAGACTGCCCAGAGGACTCTGGGTTTCTCCAGTTCTTCATTTTCAGTCTCTGAAAAGGAAAAGGAGTGTTTGCAGTAATCAGTGTTGTTGTGTGATGAGGTAGACATGTAATCTAGCATAATGGAAATCAAATTTTTACCATGGAATTACTGTAATGAAGTATTTTTGTTCTTCAAAAAGCCAATTATTTAACTTTTTGAGATTTTCCTTCATCATTCTTTCCCTTTCCTTTCCAAGCACAGCTATGCAAACTCTCCTCTCTCTGCAGACCCACCACCACACCAGCAGCAGTTATTACAATGAGCAGCCTACCGAGAAGCCTGGTTTAAATTTAACACCACTCACATCTCCTTCACTGGGGATAAACTCCCAGAGCACATGACAGACTAAGCAAGTTCTCCCTGGCCTCTGCCAGCTCAAAGGCATTACATTTTCTGTGCACAGATATTTCTGATGTGTCATTTTATCCCCTCGTTTCAGACTTTATCTTTGTATGTAGAATCTCTAATTGTGGCAGTGCTGCTAGATGAAAATAAATTAATAATTTGTATTGATCTTCTCTTCACCAGGTCAATGAAATACATGGCACTGTCTTGAAAATTGAAGGTAGAAGTTAAAAATTTAAAAGGTGAAAATTAGCAGGTTTTAAATTAACACATAAGCAGATGAGAAATGTTTGCAACTCTCCAGTCTAATAAAGTTTTCTATTTACAAAGCCAAGTTGTTTTCTAAATATTACAAGCAAACCAATTATGAATATTATAAAGTACTCCCACATCTTAGTTAACTTGCATTTACACCAACAAAACCCCTGTCACTGGGAGCTGAGCATTGTTTTCTCTCAGAAATGTGATTTACTGCCTTGCAGCATGGGCACACTGTATTTAAACTTTTTTTTGCCAGGGTTAGGACACAGCAGCATCTCCCATACACACATCACCTACTCTGTGAGCATCTACCACAAATATGGTCACATTCAAGATCTCAGGATTGAATTTCAAAAACTTCTGTGAAATTAGCCCAAGTATTTCAGGAACAATTTCCTTCTAGGCAGCAACTGCTCCATCAGCAGCTGCTTTCCTTTGGGGTATAGAATTGTCCAACTCAAGGCCAAAGTTTAAAAAGGTAGCCAAGGTTTCCTTGAATTTAGGACCAAGAAGTTCATTATTGGAAATCTATTTTTGTGATAACAATATAGAACAACTTTAGGCTTCCACTGCTTACAGCAGAATCCAGAGAATTTCAATTTAAACAGCAAACAAGGAAACACCTGAAGACAAGAGACTGATGAACAGCCTGAGAATAAGAGGCAAGAACAACCCAAGCAGCTTCCACAATTTCACAAATATTTCATTTCACTACTGCACCTTTCAAGGATGTGCTGAACAGCAAATATGTTTCATGGAAAAAGAGTAAGTGTGAAAAATAAAAAGGTCCCAGAAACTTAGAGTCATGTCCTTGGATACTGAAGTTAAACCATAGCTGAAGAAGTCAGTAACAGTTACTTTAGTAAATTATATTTATGCAAGATAGTATCATAATGCCTCATTTATTTTTACCTTTTTCTGTATTAAGATTGAATAACTTCTGTACAACAGGCTCTAAATCTTCCCTTGCAGTTTTAGTTGATGGACTGTTGTATTTCTCTGGGGAAGGGTTCTTCCCCAGGACCCCTGAAGCCTGTAACCATGTAGTTTGACCCTTCCTTCCTTTCTTGACCCAATTGGCTGAGGTCCAGCCATTCCCCCTGGGCAGGAGCCTTGATAAGGCCCTGTCCTTCCTCTTTCTTCCTCTGGCACCAGCCCTCTTGCCCTCCCTTCTGGACCTCTCTTGCCCTCTGGGCCTCCTGCCCTCGTTTCCCCTCCTGGAATAAACGTCTTGGATCAACCCTGGGGGTAAGAGCCTCTTTTGGATCTTTTGCCCTGTCCCTGAAATATTCCCCCAAAGCCTCCCAAGAAACTGAGCTAGCCCCAGGGTGCTGGGGGGGAATCGTTTCAATGGACAGGTTAGATGGACTAAATCTGGAAAAAGAGATTAATTAAATTAATCTCACAAATTAATTCCAATCACCAACACACAGACAGATAAACAACATTTTCAATTTTTATAAGGCACAGTAGGCTTTTAGAAATCACAGTTCTTCATAAAATAATTTTCTTTAAGCCAGGAAAGTGCTGTACTATGGACATACAGTGTATGTACAGCACACAGAGAAATTCTCTGGAAACACCTCAGAATTCTCTAAGTTACTTCTATGATGTACACTGGGACTGTGCAATCCTTTGTACAACATTCTATTCATCCACTTCTTAGATGGAAGTAATTATTGCTGAACTATTCCTTTATTTGTTCTGTTTTGCAGACTCTGCAGTTGCTGCCTCCTTGGACAATCACTTGATGCAGCTCCTGATCGTTTTCTGTTCCATTGGCCTCTGCTCAGATACAGAATCAGCTGCTTTACCCCACCTGATTTTCCAGCCATCCATTCATTAAAAATCCTCACCTTAAAGCTTTTAATAAAACCACCTTACTGGACTCATTTGCTCCTGGAAACTTCTCACCAGAGAAGTCTCCATCAGAGAATCATGAAGGAATTTAATATTGTACAAAGTTTAAACTGATTAGCTTTTTTTTTTTCATTACTGTACATTCCTGATCCATTTAAAAGCAATGCACAGCTTTTGTATTATTTTAAATCTAGATGACATTTTTGTCTCTTCTCTCTGAAGCCTGGCTGTATTTATTGTCATTATTTTCCAGTACATCCCACAGATCTTGACCCTGGTTCCATTAGGAACAGAAAATTAACCCTTCATGCTCCTCTGCTTTCAGGTTGCACACATACAGATTCTATTCAAATAATATTATTAATTTTTTAATTCAACCCAGACCAAACCTTCTGTCTGAAGGAATATGCACTAAAATAAGGAAAAGAGTGGTGATAATCAGTCTTCCCCTAATCTTAACTAGATGCTTCCAATCCCAAACACTGTAATATAATCTATTCTTTCCTCAAAAAAACCCAGCCCTAAAGCACTTAAGTTCACATCATTTACTTTATAGAAAGTCTTTTTTATTATCTTTAAGGTTATGGTTGTGAGTCACAGTCATCAGTATATATTTTGATTATATTTGATTTACTCAGGTATAACTGCATTAGTTACAGTGGTTGCCAACATTTGTCTTCAAGTAATTCTCCCAGCAAGAAGAACGATGAGTTCAGTTCCTGATTTCATCATTACAATCTCCAATTTTAGGGCAAGTAAAGGAGTTTGGTTCCACTCAAGTGGCAATACAGATGATGTGCCTGTTATTTGGGCAGTGTGATCAAAGAGTAGATGTATTTGTATACTTATCTTAAATAATTGTTCCAAGGAGAAATCAGTCAGGTTAAAACCCATTTACAGATAATGATGTAAAAGGTTTTTTAAAAATTATGAAATATGTCTCATAACTGGAACTCATCTATGCCTAATATAGAACTTTATTGTTTCAATATATGAAGACAAATTTCATTAAGAAAGGCAGTACCTTCTCTTCTGAAATGAAAGGAATTTATGGAGAAAAGTAAATAACAGAAACCTTAATATTTCAGCACCATAAAAATCCTCCTGAAACTAATACTTTAGATCTATGGAACATCAATCCTTCATTAGTTTCACTTCCTGCTGTATATGTTTTGTGAACCCTTAATAAAAGAAACCAGCTCGTTAAATGATAAATATTAACAATTTGCTTTATAGCACTAAATTATTAATTAATTACAAGCTTATATTTTTTTTTACTATTACTTAGTAGGAAATATAACTTCGAATGACTCATTTACTTTACTCTTCATTCATATGCAAAGAACTTAGTTCAAGCCTATTTAACAGCAAAATTAATTGGTTATTATTAGTTACTTCTTTCTTGTTAAAAAGAATTAGGTAAGGTAACCTCTAATTCTATTTTAATAAATACCCAAAATGAACATTTTATTGCTCAATTATTTCAAGTTCACATAAAATACCAACAACACAATCCTTTCAGAAGATAAAAAGCTACCAAATACAGTTTATTTCAGGTATTTCCATTTAATAGTTCAGCTAAGGGGGGTCATTTTCAAAAAACCCAAATTACATTACCAGGAAGATTCATGTGATTTAGAATATTATTTTTATTTCCTGAAGGAGGACTCTTTCCTGTGTAAATGAAAATGAGTTCATGAAGCTCCACAACGGCAGGAAGCCACTGCTCCCTGCGTTCTGTGCAGCAGAGGAACAACACAGGTTTTCAGTTCTGCTCCAGAGCTGCCAGAGCCAAAGGGGAAAATCCCCTTTACTTACAGGTGTCCTTCATGCATGTCATGGTGGAGGAGCACAACTCGATGAGACAAACTGCTGCTCTGCCCGGTTCCAGGGGAGGCACTGTCAGAATGGAAACCTGGGGAGCAGAAAGCAGAGCTTGAGGGAAAGCAGAGTGTCCTGAAGGATATGGCAGCCACCACAATCCTCACTACAGCTGAAAAGGAGCTGCAATTACACTATTTGTTTTTTTCTAGTTTACTAGGACAGAACAAACACAACACTGATTAATACCCTCTAAAATTAAGGACTGCAAAGACTGACAAAGCAGATCCAAAGAAGCATCTTAAAGTGTACAGTGAGAACTTCAAAGAGCAAAAAGGAATGTTTAAAAAAAACAAAGGAACTTGGAACAAAGTTTAGACAAAATAAATATTTAACAGAATAGTAAGGGTAACAGTTTATTAAAAAGCAAGCAAAATTAAAATTAAAGACAGTAGCTTAGAAACTTTATTAATTATAGTGTGAGCCAAACAGGAAAATCCCAGTCATTGAACTAAACTAAACTAAAATTTGTAATAATTTTATAGACACTAAAACAAATAAAACAATTACCAGTACAGAGAGCTGACTAAAGATCTTGATTCAAGCACAAACAAAACTGAATGAATGACTTAATTCCTACCAACAACTAAATATTAACACATGAGACAAGTGATACAGAATTGGTGTGTACCTGCTGCTCTGAGTCTGTGTTGAATACAGACTGATCTGTAATGAGCACTGCCCTGGAGATCTGCCTATAATTAAATAAAAGAATGATGTAAAATAATTATAAAATACAATTAATTATGCAAAATGAAAACAAAACCATAAAAATAGCAATTTAGAATCATAGTTTTGGTAATATCAAGGCTATTTCACTAACCTTTATTACTATGATTCTTAGTGGGGCATTTTGCCTGGTGCTGAAGCAGAAAAACACCTGGAACACCAATGTAGTATTTTCAATGACCAAAACAGGTGATGAATAAGTGAGTCAGTGCAGTTATATCAGACAGTCTCCTTCTGCTTTTTAAAAAGTTCTTTTGCCTGTTTGATCAAGCTTAGCAGCAGCACATTAATGCCTAGTGATGTTCCAGAGAGCACAGGAGCCTTGGCATGAAGGGGAAATGCAGCAGGGTGGAGTTCCCTCACCTGCAGTTTGTGCTCCTGCAGTGCCCAGGGTTATTCCTGCCCTGCCCTCACCACCACAGCTTTGCTGGTCCCTCACCTACTCTGTTCTGAGCCAGAGGCAGGGCGTGCCCAGTGCTTCTGGCAACAACCATCAAACCACAGAAATCCATGAAGTTTAGTACTCATCTAAAGCTGAACAAATTTAAAGCAAGGACAACAACTGGCACCTTCACCTTCCAGACACATCCTAACAATATATGAAATTCCTAACACATTTAGAGCTCTTGAATTTTTTATATGGAATGGGGGAACCTGATTTCAATGCTAACTGAAGAAAACCTGACTACAGAAAGTCCACAGTATATCCTCCAGTTAACAGAAGAGAAATACTTTGCACAGAACTGAACTGTACTACAAAAATAAAGGAGTGGACAAGAGACTCCTCAGTTTAACTTGCAGGGTACTTTACACACCATTATTTAAAGAAATTGTGTTTTTTTGTTTTACCACATACCTGTAACACACATTTGTGCATGTGCTCTCTGAAAGGTAACTGTCTTTCACAATAAAATAGTTGGCACTTATTCTTTGTCCAAAATGATCCACAATAGCTTTGCACCTGTTAAAAAAAAACAAAACAAACCACAGTAAGCAATTTCGATGTAAGATAACAAAAGCATGAATAAGTTGTTAAAATTTAGTTACACAGCACAATATTTGTATCTTTCAATTAATTTAGCTACATATTTCGTGACATGTGAATGCCCAAACCAATTCAACTGATCACCAAATCCTAGACTGACACATTCTTCATGGTATATGCAGTTTTCCACATGCAATGCCAATACAGATAATGATATCCCAACTTTAATAAATTGGTCACTTTTTACAGAAAATATAAGCTTACAACACTGGCATTTAGTTCTACATTTCTTACCTCATAATATGTAAAAAAATAGAACTGTGAATGATTTTGCAGAGGTTTTTTTTTTTTTTTTCTCAGAAAGACATCTTTACCAAAAACAAGTTTATTTTGACAATATTATTTAACAAATTAAATAGCAAATTGACTTAGGAGATTTGGGAAAGCTCCCTGACAAATGAATGCATCAGACTGTTCCAGGAGTGAATTGCTGTGTTTGTGACTAAATATACCCTTTATCTCTAAGTTATGCACAAAGGGATTAACTAAGTCCTGGTGTTTTAAGAATGACAGAAATGTTCTCCATAGAACAAGGACAGAAATAGAAGTAGGACAGAAATGCAAACCACAGAAATGAACCCATTCAGTGAGCTTAAATGAGAATACAAATTTCAAATTTTCAGGGGCAAAATTCTCTATGAAAAAACAAATTTCAGACTTATATATGACATATGAAGCTACATCATTTTTATGGCACAAAGAAAAGGGAGGCTGCACACAGATATTTACTAAAGCAACCTCTACTGCTGATTTTACATCCATGATCTGTGTTCTCTTCTACACTATCAGAACATTTACTGCATAAATAAATAAAGCAAATTAGCTTTACTGAACTTTTTCTTGGGGGATGAAAATTACTTTTTCTTAAAATTAAATTCTTCCGAATGACTTTATCAGTCTTTCAACAATTTAACACACAGGACTTAAAACAGTGAATTTTCTAACACACACACACACGTGTACATGCACAGGGAAATATCCAAAGGAACACAATGCTGAGCCAGAGATCACGTACAAATTTACCTGTGTTTTATCATAGTTCAACTTTACCTGTGGAATATCTGACATACAAGTTATACCTTAGGAATGAACAACATTTCTGTAACTTAAAGCTATTTGTCATCTTCTGTGATTGTAATGATCTACAAACCCAAATCTAAATAAGTAATAGCAATCAGCTCCCATCAGCTCTGGTAAACCAGTTGTTCCTATAACCTGAGATGAGAATTGAAAAAGGGTGCACACACAGTCCTCATCTGTAAATGTAAGAGGTTTATGACTATTAAACATGTTTTTGTAGCACTGACTTCTAATGCTAACCTCGTAGGCCTCTGGCCCCTATGTATATTTCTATTTTCAAATTCGACAGTACAAGCACTGTTTAACATCTAACATTCTTCAGTTTCAAATCCTATCCAACGTGTATTTCACTTGCAACTTTAACAGGTTTTTCCTGTTAACCCCAGTGATTTCATCCTCAAGCTCTCATTTGAATACTACAAATAAACAAGGTAGTTGAGCTGCTGCAGCTCATTTCTAATTATAACCTTTCTTATTGTTTATGAAACAACTTTCCCACCACCCCCCAAACATTATGGAAGGGAAAAGGTTGATTAAATGTCATGTTGCACCACTCAAAGCCAGCAAAAGCAACAACACATTGTATTTTCCTGCTAAGTGTTGCTTCCTCTCCTTTGTTCAGGAATAGCAGCAGGTCATATGTGTGATAAGATTTTAAACTGAGAGAGAGAGAGCACTTTTAATTTCAGTCCCATTTTACTTCGAAGGGTGATGCTGAGAAAATTTCTTTCAAATAGTGATTCCACATGCAGCAAACACTTCTGCACTGACATTATCAGGTCTCTGTCATCTGATCTGTGTTGCGACAATGAATCACAGTGAACCCTCCATTGACCTTCTTTCAATGTGTCTGGATAAAAGGATGAAAACTAGAATCCATCTCCTTGCAGTGCCATGAGTTATAAATGTACTTTATAGGGCTCATAATCCAAACTATTGGACCAAGGGTGACATCCTTGAAATGGATTCAGCAGCACTGAGAAAGCCAGTCTGCAGTATTTCAGCAGATATGTAAATTACTGGCTGTTTGCTCTATCTTTTTATCACAGATGTATAAATGTCCATTTATCATCTCTTCCATTTTGAGACAGAATTATGTAATTGGAAATATATGTGAAGTGTGATCAATATAAAATGCCCACCATTATGATGAAATTTTACATGTACCCAAAAAAGGGGCATAAAATAAACACAGAGAAAAGCAACAACATTATCATACATTCAATGTGGGTTTTTTTTCTCAGCCTCAGAAATACGATGTGGTTTTCATTTTCTAACACAGCAACACAGTTCTACCAAGAACTCAGGATGTTCTACAAACTTACTAAAACAGCAGATCTAGTACAATACATAAAAACCAGATATTTTCAAGTGCATTACTAAACCCTTAAAATAGGGATGTCTAAAATTTTTATTCTTTAACCCTGTCTTACCTGAATCTTATTTTCAAAAACTATAAAAAAGGACTATAGAAAAAGGATGAAAATAATTGTAGAGCTGAGTATGAAATCTATTGTTCTCTGTATATACAGGCATGGGTAGGAAAATGTGAAAAAGCAATGTTAGCCACATCTAGAAAAAAGCTGGAATAAACTTTGGTGATATTTAGAGACTTTTAATTAAACTCTATCCTAAAAGTTTTAGAAGAAAATCAAGGCTGTAGATAGAAGTATATATTTTCCTTATGTGTACTAAACCAGGAATATTAAAAATAAAGAAAAAATCACTGCCTTAAGGCATGGATGAAGCCTGGAGGGCTGTGGAAGGAGCTATAAACTGGTAATAACCACTGCACAATGCATTTCTGCAGTGCTGAGTGAGCCATTTGTAACCTGGGAAAGCTGCCTCTGCAAGCAGAGCCAGCTGCATTGACAAGCAGATATGAATTTGCCTCTTACCAATTACTATTAATGGTCTGTTGACTCAAAAGCTCAGTAACTCATAAATAGCCTCATTAACAACTTGATAGCTGATTTTTATTAGGCAAAACACTGAAGCCCAAAGTCAAGAGGAAATACAAGCTGGTGCAGGGAGGGAATACACAGTGAGGAAGGAGATACCAGCAAGAACGAAACAGAAGATAAGGGAAATTGATATCTTGGATGTGTTGTGCCTCTTCACATTCACTATCAGATAATGGCATTATTAAAAGTTTAATGTTTTTGGAATAATGAAAGTCTGGTAAAATTTTTAGAACTATTTCAACAATTCTGCTCCTCAAAAATCTCTCATTCTAAAATGGTACAAGTGATCCCCAAAAGCAGCCTAAGAAAAGACACTTCCACTATGTTGAACCCTGTGTAACTTATATTCAAAACGTAAAGGCAGATTAATGGAAAAACAGCACTCCAGCTCTTCTGGAACACATATAACCTTATAAAGAAAACATTGATTTCAAAGGTCTTCAGGATGTGCAAAAGAAGCTGGAAACTGGGGCAATCAGTACCACTGCACAGTGGGGTTTGGAAGTTGCTACGAACTATAAGCTTTGTCCCCCTGCAAGAGGAATTTAAGTATTTAAACATTATTGGAATATAAAGCTTCCTACAGTAACAGTTCAAACATCAGTGTTAAAAATAAATGACAGTTTCTGAAAGGAGCACAGTTTAGTTTGCATATGAATCATGCATTTGAAACAACACACCTGATGAAACACAAAGTCTACATCTCAAAGTCTACAACTGTGAAGTGAAGTCCAGAATCTTCAGGAACTGGCAGAAAGGTAAAATCTGGAGTTTTTCCAATTTCAGGGAAAACAGCTACTACTTGACCATGTAATGTAAAATGCAGCTACAACGACTGTGCTCAAGGAATTGCAGAGTATTTTGGAAGTATACACACCACCCCCTCATTTAACTATTCATTCTCCTAATAAATTGGTACTACATAATTTCTAAATGAATTTTCTAATTTTGATACAAAAATCTTGAACTTTTCAATTATAGAAACTAAGCTGCAAACAGAGTCTTTAAGACAGCCAAAGTCTGCAGTTAGACTAATATCTGATAAAATGTGTATAACAGAAATAGGACAGTTTATAGAGGTGTGAAAAATGCCACTATGGAAAAAACTCTGGGTTGATTTTTCTTAGCTTAACTTTAAACCTGCCTACAGGCCTGATATTGTTGTAAAAGAATTTATTCTGGAATAAGAGGGCAGCATAGTTTATGACAACAATCTACCTAAAAACTCATTAACATCTTTTCTCTTGGAGTGACATGCATTATCAGCAAAGATTAATCTGATGAGTCTTTAGGTGAGCTCCATTTTTAAAAATGCAATAACGGAGGGCTTTGTTGTCATCTGATGAAAATCAAATAGAGTAGGTAAGGCCACAAGGAAAACTAACATCACTCATCACCAGCCCCCCAGCAGCTGAAATGATTTGTCTTCCAAGCTTGGGTGATCAGGAGCTGTAGTAATATCACAGGGAAATTAATTTAGTTTCTATATTCTAGACCCACTTCCCTTGTTCTGGAGGACCTATACACAAATTACTTTTAATCAAGGTTGATGTGCTATTAATACCAAGGAGGATCTCGGAAGAATAATTTTTTTTTTTTTAAAAATTGATTTAAGACATTTTTCACCTGTGTTTTGTGTACAAACAGAAGGTTCCTGGTGTCAGCCTTACTGTCCAGAGGCTCTGTCCAGCACCAGGCAGAGCACGGCATGACGGAGGCAGTAGATCCCCCCAAACACAGCACACAGCCTGCAACACAGGGTAAACAAGGGTCAATCCAGCTCTGCTGACTGCAATCAGTGTGAGTGGTCAGCAAGGCAAAGCACTGAGATGTTGGTAACACTGATTTACTGACAGGATAGGCCCCCCAAAAGAAACAAGATGTGGAGCTGTTTGGAGTTCAGAGGAGGCCACTGAGGGGTTGGAGCCAGGCTGGGAGAGCTGGGAGTGCTCACCTGGAGAAGAGAAGGCTCCTGGCAGAGCTCAGAGCCCCTTCCAGGGACTAAAGGGGATGCAGGAGAGCTGGAGAGGAACTTGAGACAAGGGATGGAGGGACAAGAAAAGGGGAACAGCCTTAAACTGAAGGAGGGTTGGTTTAGATTGCATAGATATCCCTCCCTGTGAGGGTGGGGAGGCCCTGGCACAGGATGCCCAGAGAAGCTGTGGCTGCCCCTTGATCCCTGGAAGTGTCCAAGGCCAGGTTGGACAGGGCTTGGAGTAACCTGGGATAGAGGAAGGTGTCCCTGCCCATGGCAGGGTGACACTGGATGAGCTTTAAGGTCTCTTCCTGTTGCCTCAAGTTTGCCTGCTTTTCACTGTTTGCATTTTGTTCTCACACAGCTTCAAGTAAACTAGGTATGTTTTTAGAAATTATATCTTTGTTTACATTCTCCTCTGGGAGGAGAAAGATGATTGATGGTGATGTTCACCAACGAGGTTGAAGAGGTGGCTACCTGTGTAGCCAATCTTGGCCTGTTTGTAAAATTGTATATATTATGGAGTCAGAAAAATAAAGTAGAAGCTTTCCTGCTTGTCCTCCTGTTGCCTGCTTCATCCTTTCATGCAGCAGCCACATCTTCCAATCCAAACCAGTCTCTGATTCTGTGATTTTGAAATGAAAGCATTTTGATATCTCTTCACAGATGACAAACTTGAAAACTTTCCCTTTGCATACCTGACTTCCAAAAATGGCATTATTTTGTCATTCTAATGCCAGAGGAGCCAGTTCAAAGACAGTCAATCACACAATCCCTCCTGACCTGCAGGACTGGTGCAGTCCAGCCATAGGCACAGAGTCAACCAAGCCCCTCTCTGCACTCCCAGGCCAGCAGCCCAAGGAGCTGTCAGCACCACCAAGTACCACAGGACACGCTGGAATACTAGGTCCATAAAAACACCCCTGCTCCTCATGGAAAACCAGAGGTAGATCCCAGAATTCCCAGCCTTGGCTGTTTGGAGATTGTTGAAGAGGACACAAAGGTTAAACATCCACTGAAGAATTCTTAGAGAACCTAGAGCTATGGGTTTATTCTCTCTAATGCTGCAATCCACGGCTTCCTTCCTGACACAGCAGCTATCAGGATCTTTCAAACCAACTCAGAGGACTTTATTTAATATCTTGCATATAATAATAACACTAATAACTTAACTAGAGCTAGATTCCTTAGTTAAAACCAATAATTACAGTTTTCTTTTGACTCCAACCACAGACAGGGGGTTTTGATATATACACTATTTTTCTAGTGTGCTTTGAAAGAACTTTGCTGCTTGGCTGCACAAATATGTGAATTACTTCTTTCCAAGAGTAACCTGCTATCCAGGGAAGGACACCATGACCTGTTTTCATAGACCAGCAGAAAACTTCTCTTTTTAAATGAAAATGGAAAGGAATTTTGATTGTGTTGCTAAACAATCACAAACAGACAAAACACATTAAAACAGCCTAGCATGAAAAATGACACAGTTAGGAAGAACTTGCCAAAATTATTTAAATACAGCAACTGAAATATTACACTAAATGGCACCCCAATAATTTATGACGAAGTAAAATCATTGTGCTGGCATTACTTTCATACAATGGGCTACCCAAAATGATTTGACTGCACTTGAAGTACAAGGTAAGTCTTTGATACCATGTTGAGGGTTAGGTTTTGTTCCTTTTTACTCTAAAGAATTTTTTCCCCATAAGTTACCAAATAGTCTAAATGTCGTACTTAAGACTATTTAACAAAACAAAGGGATGGTCGAATCTCGGAGGGGGGTGGGGGTTTTGAGGCAAGTAAAGAGCAAAGCTTCAGGTAGCTTGTGGGTCTGGTTTTCAGCGTTCGGGGAGAAGGCACAGCTCGGTTGGTACTCCCGCTAAAAAATTTCACTGCAGTCCAGTCTTAAAAAATCTGCCATCATCTGCTCGCCCTGAAATTCTGAGCTTCTCTGCCGCCCTGCGAGAGCTGGGCCAGCCCTGCCCCGCTGTCGTGGTTCCATCAGCGCTGCTCGTCTGCTACAGAGTGACCCTGCACCCCCTGCCTTGCCGGGACACCCTGCCACTCCACAGCTACCGAGACTCTTTTTCCACTGTTCCCAGCTTGGTGCTCTGAGGATCCTACAAAGGCACTGAGACCAAACTGCCCTGGGTTAATGTGAAGCAAAGTCCTCAAAGTTCTTGGTACTGTTTTTGTAATCAATGCTGTAGTTGGTTTTTGTTTGTTTGTTTGTTTGTTTGTTTTATACATACCAGTAAAGAACTGCTATTTCTATTTCCACAATCTTTTGCCTAAAAGCTTTTAACTGAAAAAAATTATAATTGGAAAAAAGAGGTGGTGGTGGTTTACATTTTCCGTTCCAAGGGAAGCTCCTGCTTTCCCTGGCAGATACCTGTCTTCCTGTTATGAGGGAAGCTAAGAATTAATTCATGCTTGTAATAATATTTTATGTAAAGTGCTGAAAGTTAAATATAGTAAATATACTAAGCACTCCCAAGGCTCCTCTCTGGTGGAGGTGGAAGGGTAGGAGCTGGCTCTTAACCCCACGGACCTTGTTGGAGAATGTTATAAATAATGAGTCCAATTTCATTAAAAAATGCCAATTAATTGATAGAATTTTGTGAAATAGAATTTTATGGAAAAAAGCCAAAATCAATCAGACAGCATGGACCCCGGGATCGATGCTGGGTGAACCTCAGGTGCGACAGCGAGCCGTATCCTCCCTGGTTCACAAATCCTGCCCGCGCACAGTCCAGTTTTATACAGTTTTTCTTGCTCGAGGCAAAAGTTGCCTCACCCCATTGTCCACTCTGGGGGTGTTTGAAATTCATATTTCTTTTCTTTCCCTCTGCTGGTCTGGTGAATGGTTTTCTGGGCAGTGTTGGGGCTTCTGATTAGATTTACGGGAACTTGGCATTCACATGCCCAGTGGTCTGATTGTAGATAAGGTTCCAATCAGGCAATGATCACCGAGTTGTTAGCAATCCCATCTCTGGAGAAGGCCCATCTCCTCCAGGAGATTCCTTCTTTTATTTTGCAGATGAGGTTATCCTATTCCTGGAAACAATTTATAGTTGCACCAAACTTTTATTTCAAGGAGAGAGGCATTTGATACAGTGTATGTTTTTTACAGGATATTTATCTAGAAAGAACGAATTAATTCCACAATGATTATAACAGAGAAGCAGCTGCTCCTCACACAAGGTCATTCAGCTGCAATTTTACAACAGCTCTGCCCTCCCAGAGAAGCTGGGGAGAGCAGGAGTGCAGGGCAAGGCACAAAACCCAGGCACTAGAACCAGTTACTAAACATTAGCTCATCTATAAAAGCCATTTATGTGTTCTTTGCCTCCAGAAAAGACACAAAAACTTCCAGTTCTCTTTAACCCTCAATGAAATTCAAGGGCTATTGTTGCGGTGTGAAATTAAGATTACCAAATTTTAGTAATATGGTTTGGTCTACCCTACCCCCTGTTCAAACCCCTTGGTCTTTCTCTGGTGGTGGATTTTGTCAATCACCCTGTAATCCTGCCCAGAAGCCTGGAAAATTCTGGTGGGGCTGCACTGTGATTTTGCAAGGTCTCTGTTACCCCTACCTGTTTTATGTATAAGATGTCCTGCTAATTGTCTTCTTGTTCTGGTCACTCCCATCCTACCTGGGATTGGTTCTACATCACCCCCTGCCCCTTCTCACACCCCCTGTACTTAAGCTGAAACCCAAAGCCCAGGAGCCACTTTTCACGTGGGCTTCCTGGGGGCAATAAACCTTAGCTCCAACCCACGTGAGAGTCCTCCTTTCCTCCACACTGATTGCCATGCTTCTGCTTGAGGTTCAGACGCACCGAACCTAAAAGGTACAAAGCTGTACCCCTGTATGCGGACCCAGTGAGTGAGCTAGCCGGTAAGCAGTTCCAGACACCCACATAGGCTATTTTACCAATTCTATCACATTTAGGAAGCTATCTTTCACTGTCTTCTGGTTTAATGAAAAAGGACTCTACTAAATGCAATTTGCCTCCTCATCTCAGATTTTCTCCACTAATAAACAATCATGTCATTTCCACAGGTCTCCTGATGTTGCTGCAAATATTCATATGTCTGAACTCATATGGAGACACATGCATACCCGCGCCTCGAAGCGATAAGGTCATAGGGACCTTCCCATTGCTTGGTGACTAGATTTCGCACCTGGACCTTCGCTCAAGGCTAATGCGTGTCATCCGAAGCCTGTAATGAAAGGTGGTGGTTCAAGATAACAGGGTTATTTGAGTTCTGCGGCACCATAAGGTGATTAATTGTACACAAAGCCTTTTGCAACCGACTGTGTGGGGTTTCACCCTGCATTCCCCGTTTTTGTTTTTGGAGAACAGGCCTCAGGGGCACAACACATGGTCTTCACCAAATGAAACAAAGCAACATTGCCGACTCCCTTGAAAATTGAATGACCCAACCACTGTGCCATGTTGGCCACAGAAATGGAATCCGTGACTAAATTGAAAGGTTCCTGGGAAAACTTTGGAAATGCCGTGACAGCAGCCCTCAATACAACCAATTGGGCTGCTCCATCCTCATGACCTTCCAAAACTTGACCCTAAGATCTGTCCTTCCAAGCAACAATGGTCCGTCTTGTCCTTCCCAAACCGTCTGTAAAGACAGCGGGTCCTTGCACTGGCTTCTGAGTAGTTTTGGGCAGCAAAAATTTTCAAAGAATTTTGCCACTTGCAATAGCTCATGGCTGGGCAAATGACAAGCGACCTGCCCTAAAAAATTTCCCAGAGCATTTGGCAGAGAAACACTGCTTGCAAAGCTCCAGTCAAATTTCTCCCGTAATACTGAGAGTATGAAATTTGCGAAATCCGCACCCATCAATTTGCAAGCACTGTCGCCTGCATTTAATTGTCAATCAAGCAATGAGCCCAAACAAAGCAATCGCTGTCTTTTGCGGCTGATGGGGCAGGAAGACCCAGTCCAAAACGTGCAAGGGATCGGACCATTCATCATTCCATTGGCCACTGATACCTGTAGGATACAAATGAATCAAAGGAAAACAATCTTCCAGATCCACAATGAGGATCGACCAATCCTCAGGAAGCATGGTGGGCAACGGCACATCAGCCCGCACCATCCCCATGCTTTCCAACAGGGCATTAACTTTTCGGAGGTCTCGTAACAACTTCCATGTCCCAGACTTCTTTCTGATGCAGGAAACAGGGACGTTGCAGGGACTGGCAGAAAGTTCCAAATGATCCTGGCCCAACAGCTCCTGAAACAAGGGAAGGGTCCATTCCAGGCACCAAGCAGCAAGGGAGAAACTCGCAGTGTCCACTCCAACGACAGACAGAGCAAAATTAATCTCAGGACAGTCTCTGGCAGAGCAAGAATCCAGTGAACATGAGGCAGCGCAGTAGTTTCAGAGCAGCCTCCTTCTCGCCACCGGCACTCTGTCCTGTGAACAAGTCTCAAAACCACAAGTTGAGTAATTCAGGTCCCTTCAGGGACAGTGACAGGGGCAGGTGGGCCTGGAAACTGTGCTGACCCAGCAAATCTCCATCGGCTCTGGCGATTGGGAAGACACTTGTGTCCGAGAGCGCTTCCTTTTCGCGCTCCACTGCCCATTTCCCAAGCCCGATAGAGGCTGGCCATTCACATGAACTGTGGCCTTACAAGCATTGGCCATGTGATTTAGCCTTCCACACTGTCCACAGAGAAACAAAGGAGTGGTCCCCTTTTGAAATTGTTTCCCTTTCTTATTGCCAGCCTGAGCCTGTTTCTGCTTCCCACCCTGCTGCCCCTTGCAGGTTGTCTGCAGGGTGGTAGCCACGGCAGCCACCTTAGCACTTGTGGTGCCCAGCTTTGCACAGGCCTTGGCCATTTGTAAGAGTGAGGGATCGCCTGGAAGGGCCTCAGTGATCCACCTGCACTCTGCATTACAATTGCTCCTCACCAGATGCTTGAGCAACATCATTCTGGTATTAAAATCATCCACCTGTAGCTCAACCGAAGCCATCAGCCTCTCTGCGAATTGCAGGAATCAGTCCCCTGAAGAATCGTGGCAAAAGACTGTTTCAGTGCAGACATCTCCATTGTCTGTACCAATGCTGCCATGCCAACTTTCTGGCACTGCTCCAGTACCAAGGGCTCACGGGGGATCTGCCTATTAACATCAGCAAACTCACCTATACCCAGCAGCACGTCTGGCCTGACCCCATACCTAGGGTCGTCTTGACAAGCCATCTGATTCTGTGCTGCAGTCTTTTCAGACAATTGAGACCACTTGGACTCAAATAGGTCATATTCGACTGGCTGAAAGAGAACCTTGGCCAAGCACCGAATGTCATAAGCAGGTAATAAGTCTGTGTCTATCAATCAGAGCACCTGCATCATCTCCGGAGACCCCAGACCGTGTTTACCAACCCTATCTCTGAGATCAATCAATGCTTGCCAAGACAAATGGACATGTTTCTTGCGACCAGCTTCCCGAAGCACAGGGAAAGCTCGCAGACCGCCCGTCGAGGCATCATCGTCCTCTGAATCCCATCCAGTAGACTCCACGGGGACAGAGGCAGGTGCCTGTCTCGCAGCACCTGCAGAGCTGGGGAATTCATCCCTGCCCTTCAGGGAGTGCCGTGCCAAACCACGGCCGCCCACCGCATCAACCTTGGATCGGACGTCCTCCCAAAACCGTGTGCCGGACCGTCACCTGACGCGGTGGCAGCGTCCAACGGCCAGCCGAAGGCGACCCGGCATCCCGGGACTCCTTGCCATGGGTGAACAGCGGCCTGTCGCCAGCCACGCCGTCCCCTCTAAAAGTAAACACCACGGAGCCGGGAGCCGCCTTTGCACCGGCGGCTGCGGCTGCGGTACACACAGCGCTGCTCGAATCATCGCAGGTGGGGGGAGGGGGGGAGGAACGCAGCTCTTTGAGGGACTTGCCGTGCAGCACCGCTTCCAAGGACACGGGCGATTCGCGGGGAGAAGCCATGCCCGCTTGCTGCGGGGCGGGTCTCCCACTCTCCGAGGCTGTGCCCCACCAGGCAGACTTGGCTGACCACGCGGAGCCGTGCCCGGAGGCGCGGGGGGACTGCAGGCGCCCGCCGCATAGGTCCGGGACTGCTTCGCTCGACCTCCCGGGACGGCGCGAGCCCGCGCCTTCCTCCTCCACGGAATATCTCGTGCAAATCCCGCAATGCGGACAGTCCACCATCGCCATCCCCCCTTCCTGGTCCAAGAGCACTTTGGGTGCTTTCTGCGCTGGGAATGCATGGCGGGGGGACCTTCTGCTGCTGCCTCCGCGGCACGGGGGTTGGCGGAGCTGGTGGTGCCGATCCCACTGGGCTTTTGCAAGCCCGAACATCCCCCGCACTCCAACGCCTGCGGGGTGCGGGTACAGGCAAGGGCCGCTCTGCGGACCCCGTGCCCTCCTCAGCTGCTGGCATGAGGGAGGACAGGCTTTCCTCACTCCTGCGCCTACGTGGGGCGGGAATCGGTGTTCCTGCCGGCAGCGTGCGCGCGGGGCAGGGAGCCAAGTCCCCTCCACTCCAGCGGCGCGCCCGCGGTGCGGGGAGAGGAGAAAAGGCACCACCATCTCCCCTGGCACCTAGCCCGGGAGACAGCATCAGGCTGGAGCCATCCTCTGAAACCCCAGAACTGGGAAGCTGCCTACCAGGCAGCACTCCTTCCAGCCTTTTCCAGGCTGTTAGCAACCCCAAAATATCTACAGCCCAGCCGGTAGAGAAAACGTCCAGCAAATGGTCACCTAACAGTCTCCAATCCAATGTGGACAAAACAGCCTGAACGCTGCAGAGAAAACCATGTGTTCTAGAATAATAGAACAATTCTTGGAAGTCCTCTCTAGAAACAGAGGCTCCCTCCCTCTCTAGGACCTCAAACCAAAGGTCCATCACGAGGGCATCATCCGAGGAATAGGTAGAGGTCATCATCTCTTACCACTTGTTACCTCAGTCACACAGAAGGCTGAATTCTTTTCCCACGGAGGGTCACCACTTGTGACTGCTGTTAGGTGTACGAAAGGATGAAGCAGGCAGCAGGAGGTCAAGCAGGAAAGCTCTCTTTATTTTTCTGACTCCATATATATATAATTTTACAAATGGGCCAAGATTGGCTACACAGGTAGCCACCTCTTCAACCTCATTGGTGAACATTATCAATCATCTTTCTCCTCCCAGAGGAGACGATTGTAAACAAAGATAATTTCTAAAAACATACGTAATTTACTTGAAGCTGTGCGAGAACAAAATGCAAACAGTGAAAATCAGGAAAACTTGAGGCAACACACACCTTTTTTTTCCTAAGGAGTGCTTTGATATGTTTGAATTCTTTTTTTAATGCGTATTTTCTTTTTAAGTTGATAAATTAGATTAACCCTTCATATTCAAAGAGTCCATTTTAAGCCATTTTCCCTTCTGTGGCGTTGCCTGAGCTGTAGGACTGCAGGTGGTTACTGCTCCTTTGGAGGCATTTTCAGCCATGAAGCTGCTTCATCTGCTTTTTCTGGTGATGATGATGCTTAGGGCCATTTGACAGATAATCATTAGAACTTAGATCCTTGCAGACTATGGGGTCTTTTCTGCCATCATTGCAGGGGGATTTATGTGGGCAACTGTTGCAGAAATATTTGGACTAAGGTTCAAAAAATTCACCTCTCTCCCTTAAGGTGTTCCAGGTTCTAACGGCTAGTTTTATAGTGTTAATACGGAAGCCTCCTTAAGGCAGCAAATGTGTACATTTTTAAGTGCCTTTTAATGTCAATAAAGTCGCAAAAGAATAAATATGAAGAGACAAACAATAAACGCGAGTGAGGCATCAAACACGGTCTCGGTGTGGATGTCGTAGCTCGGCCCGACCTCTCAAAAAGGGACCTCAACTTTATCTGGCGCCTGGAACTGGGACCCTTTTGCTTTAGTTACCATAACCCTCCCCCCGAACATGGGTGGGTACGGTCCGCTGGCCGAAAGAAGGGGCTCAGCGGGGCTCCCCTGATTTGCGGTATCGGGGAGCCGACCCAGACGTGGGTCGTGTGGAATCGCTATCTCGCGCTGGCCGCGAAGCATTCCACAGGATTCATCGCGGATCGTTGGATGAATCCCGCGCCATCCCCGGAACGTTGGACGGTTTGCGGTCTCCTGGACGCAGGAGTGCTCGTTTTACAACCGAGTTCGGCTCAGTTCGACCGGGGAAACGAGCGAGGCAGAAAGCGAGAGGGGTCGGGAACGGTGTTCGCAGTAGTGATCCGTGAGGCTACAGCGACACACCCTGGTGGAAGGTAAGACTGCGTTCGCTGCGGAACAAAGAGGCGGCGGGAAAAAAACATGGATCGAGAAATGCAGGCAGCGACACGACTTCTTGCCAATATTATATCTAAGAGAGGAGAAAAATTAAAAGAGGCCGACTTAGAGCATTTGGCCCAATGGGCCAAGAGGAGAGAGAAGCTGAACAAGCCATCGCTTGTTTTTAGTGAGACGGAGTGGCGAGAGATAGAAGAATTGCTTTGAGATTCCGCGATTGGGGGCGGCAAGGAAAGAAAAGTCGCACAAGAACTGGGCATGGTGTGGAAAAAGACCTTGGTTACCTTACAACTGCTTACGGCAGAGCGGAAGGCAGCGGAGGCTGCGATTCAGGCTCTGGAAAGTGAGAGACCTGAAAGCGCGAAGATCAAGAACAATGAGACGCGGAAACCCTCTAGGCTGGCGAGATATTTCGGTATTCATAGTGCCTGCCCTGTGAAAGGCACCCGAGCCCCGTTTGCTCAACGCTGCAAGATGTAATTCAGCAGGTTCAAGGACCGGATGTGGCCCCGACCGCTCCGGCTCGAATTGACCCTGTTCGGGAAGAAGCACACCCGCCAGAGTCTGAGGGCGTGGTGAAAGATGAGACGGCAGGCAGAGCCGGTGACGAGAGGGGGCCGGCCACGGGCATGACGCGAGGGGGCGGTCTGCAAGGCGGAGACGACGGCTCAGCGTCACAGCCCCTCCCGTCTCGCGGAAGTCGGGAAGCGGCGGCCGGGGTCACGGCGGCGCCTGTGAAAGGCGTGGCGGCTCCGTCTCCCCCGGCAACGGCAGCGCAAATACAAGCCAGCACAGCCGCCGTGAGTCTTCCCCTTCCACATGACTCTGAATCTGACTCTGACAATGACGGACTTAACAACAATTTGCATAGCGAGCTGCGTCACTCCGGGCTGGGAAAAGGGCTCAGGGCTTCTCTGCCTGCTGGGGCTGGTGTTTGCAGCATGAAGAAAGGACTGGTTGTTACTCAGCTGAATGTTGAGCCTGGTGAGTGCATCAAGGTCAAAGGGAAGATCCAGTCTGATGCCAAAGAATATGCATCTTCTTCGATGAAACCGAAGCAACGGTGAAGCTGCCCGAGGCAGAGTTCAAGTTCCCAAATCGGCTGGGCATGGAGAAAATTGAATACCTGGCTGTGGAGAGTGACTTCAAAGTCAAAGCCATTAAGTTCAGCTAACAGCTATAGCTTGGTTTGTTTTGTTTTCTGCTCCCTGTTGATTTGTTAAAAAAATATGGATATTGATCTAATACCAATATCCAACTCTGACGGACAAAGACTCTCTAACAGTTTGAAGTTAGAAAGTGTATGTTTATTACGACGCCGGGCAGCGTGCGGGATAGCTCCCAAATACACACGCGCAATTTACAGATGATCACAGGGTCTTTTTATGTACAAAAGTGTTGAATACCCAAAACACAAATGCATATTCATGACTCTGGTCCATCCCATTCCCCGCTTCGTATGGTAATTAGCCAAAAAGCAATTAAGCATGCGTAGTTTGTTCTTTGAAATGGGTCGGTGGTCCTTTTTAGGGGGTGGGGGTCTCAAAATGATGAAGTAAGATGCGTCTTCCTCGCTTTGCCTTTTTAACCTTTTAGTGTTGGTGACACCTGGATCCTGTTTTCTCAAGACTATCTGATTTATGATCACATTGTGTTCTTGGAGTCTATTGATTAAGTTGACAGGTCTCCTGATTTATCGGTTCCTTAAATCCGGCTTATGTTAAAAAAAGGAAGTTTCAATGTAAAAGGGGAGTCTACGTCAGCAATGTCTAGTTTAACTAAAGTCCTTTATTCTTCAAAATGTAAAGGGAAGTCTACGTCAGCAAGTCCACGTCTACTTTAACTAAAGTCCTTAATTCTTTAAAATTAATATCTCACTGTGTAGTTAAATAAACCAAAACTTGCAAAAAAAAAAAAAAAAAAAAAAAAAAGGAGGGAAGACACCAATCATCCTCGAGTGCTCGTTTTTGTCTGTCCAGCCAAAAAATCGGGTCGTGAACAGATCAGAGGCTTTCACCGAGTTGACCAAGAAAGGATCTGAATCTGTCTGTGTACTAAGTCAATCCACTTGTGCATATCCCCAGTCAAAAAATACCGCGAAATAGTGTCAATAACGTTGACGCCTACGATTTGTCTTACACGCTCTATGCTTATAAGGTGTAACAATTACAAAGTAGTCATATAAATACAGTCATAGACTTAAGTTAAATAGAGTTATAAGTATATAGTATATAGTATAAATTATAACTTGGCCAAGTTATACCAGTTAAATAAGTTAAATAAGTTATATCAATTACATGAGTTAAGTTACGTTATGTTAAGATAAGCTAAGTCAAATTAAGTTATGAATAATATCTAAGTTACCATTCACAGTCCATCTATAGGCAATTCGCGCAACTGAGAAACGCTCCTTCTGACCAATGGTTTGATTCATAGAGTTTTGACTGGTTGGGTCAAAGACTTGATTCGTTTTAGTATTATGTGTGGTATTGCAATTGTAATTGTTTTAGTGTGTTTTGCTGAGTCGTGCCTTTGATTCAGTCTAAATTGCTCAAAAGAAAAAGGGGGAGATGTTGCAGAAATATTTGGAATAAGGTGAGCAATTCCAGACTGGGCCCTTGGCCTGCAGAACCGGTGGGCCTTTGTGGCGTAGCAAAAATTCAGGTCGTGGCGCAGCAAAAAATTCACCTCTCTCCCTTAAGGTGTTCCAGGTTCTAATGGGTGTTCATATGTAGTTTTATAGTGTTAATATGGAAGCCTCCTTAAGGCAGCAAATGTGTACATTTTTTAAGTGCCTTGTAATGTCAATAAAGTCGCAAAAGGATAAATATGAAGAGACAAACAATAAACGCGAGTGCGGCATCAAACACGGTCTCGGTGTGGATGTTGTAGCTCGGCCCAACCTCTCAAAAAGGGACCCCAACTTTATGTTTATATGACCCTTCTTAGACAACCATTCCTCTACATCTCACCATTTCCCCCAGTGTTCAATTTTGTCATTACCTTTTCCAGGTGTTTTCCCCTTCATTCCTTAATTGCATTGGGCAGTTTGAAATTATTTTGTCATGAGAATGTCTGTCTCTTGCTAGAGCTAGACAAAATGACTGGAGTGTCCTTCCTACTGAATTTATTTTGGTGTGTGTTGTGTTAGGTGGCTTTACTCTTTAAAACAAAAAAAGGGGTGGAGGTCCAAATGTAAGTCTCCAAGTTCTCTGCTAAGGAGGTGAAAGTCCAGGAGAATGAATCTTTTGAGAATTAGAGAAGCTCCATGTCCCTCTTGACTTGAGGAGGCCAGAACTGGACACAGCACTCCAGCTGTGGTCAGTAGGGTCACCTGGGGATGCCCCATCTCAGGATGTCCACCTTGGGTTGCCCACCCCACCCTGTGTTGGCCCAACTCCCACACCCCAGGTGGCTCTGCCCTCTAAATCCCCAGACTGGGGAACCCCTGCACTCCCTCAGGTAGCTCTGAGCAATCCCCTCTCAGCATCTGAGGGGTTTTGTAGTAAAGCATGGCCCACCCCTGAGCAGGCACCTCTGTAATAAAGAAAAGGGTTTCAGTTTACCTTTAGACATTTTAGGAACTTTACCTAGAATTTTCAATACCTTTCTGACAGTGATTGGCTCAGTGCCAAGAGAGAGGCATCTATTGAACCTTTTCACTGTTCTTCAAATCCTGTATCTCTCCCTATTGGCAGAAAGACAAATTGTCCCTCCTAAAACATTCAGTATTTAGGAAGGAGCACAAAGGAACTAAGGGGCTTTTTAGAGTGTTTCTAGCAGGGTGTCAGAGGTTTTCTCAGACACCTGTGCGCAGCTTTTATTTTGTTTTTTGTAACATTTGTTATTTTGTTATTTTTCACTTATTAAACATTTTGCTTTACAAAACACCTCTGAAGAGCAGTCTCACTAAAATTATTTTAAGCCAATCTGCAAGGGCTGGACCCTCAGAAATTGATACATTTACACATAGCTCATAACACTGGCCACGTGTTAAACTGTATCAGTGTTTGGGTGATGTGAAAAACGAGATTCACTTTTTATGTAAATTTTAAGAAATAGGTTTAATAGAAAATAAGACAATTAGGAGATAGAAAAAAAGCAAAGTATGGCTGGCCGGGTGACTTGGCATTCAACCAAAGTCCACCCCCTGCTATTTCAGAGACTTTCTTTAAATACCCTTTCCATTGTATCAATCTGTTGAATACTCATATTTTTCCATAAACTAGTTTCCATATTCCAGGGACTGTTTTGCATGGCCCCTCCTTGGGTCCGCCTTTTTAGAGCTGCATGTTTCTTGGCTGTGTCTTCATTATCACCTCCAGTTTGGGCCTTGGTCCGTGCTTTCTTCAGATGGGAGATGCTGATAGCTGGTGTATCAATGGCAGGGTCATCTTTTCATGTTCACTGGATGTTATCCCGGTCAAACAGACAGTTTAAGCATGCTATATCACTACTACTGATTTGTTAAAAAAATATGGATATTGATCTAATACCAATATCCAACTATGACGGACAAAGACTCTCTAACAGTTTGAAGTTAGAAAGTGTATGTTTATTACGACGCCGGGCAGCGTGCGGGATAGCTCCCAAATACACACGCGCAATTTACAGATGATCACAGGGTCTTTTTATGTACAAAAGTGTTGAATACCCAAAACAAAAATGCATATTCATGACTCTGGTCCATCCCATTCCCCGCTTCGTATGGTAATTAGCCAAAAAGCAATTAAGCATGCGTAGTTTGTTCTTTGAAATGGGTCGGTGGTCCTTTTTAGGGGGTGGGGTCTCAAAATGATGAAGTAAGATGCGTCTTCCTCGCTTTGCCTTTTTAACCTTTTAGTGTTGGTGACACCTAGGATCCTGTTTTCTCAAGACTATCTGATTTATGATCACATTGTGTTCTTGGAGTCTATTGATTAAGTTGACAGGTCTCCTGATTTATCGGTTCCTTAAATCCGGCTTATGTTAAAAAAGGAAGTTTACCTCAGCAATGTCTAGTTAGTAAAAGGGGAGTCTACGTGCTAAAGTCTTTATTCTTCAAAATGTAAAGGGAAGTCTACGTCAGCAAGTCCACGTCTAATTCTTTAACTAAAGTCCTTAATTCTTTAAAATTAATATCTCATTCCCCACTTCTTCTTTAAAGTGAGTAAATTCTTTTACTCAATATAGAGAGTCTTCTTCATCTATCCAAGCCGCACAGCTGGTGTCTCTCAAGACTAAGCCATATGCTTTTGATAGTGAGGTTAAGGCTGCTACTCGTCGTAGCATCCTCCAATTCCAAACAAGTATTGCAACAGATAAAATTAAACTTATACTAACTAAAATAAGCAACACAACTATGGGGTGGACTAAGGTGTTTAGTATACCAGTTGCTGTTGGAGACCATCCAAAAAGAACATCCCACCAATGATGAGACAAATGTTCTTCAAACCTTTTAAAAACTCCTTTGATGGTCTCTGTATCATGGTGAATTGTAATTAATGTCTTTTTGCCCCCTTCTCTAATTTCCTTTAAGATTTCTCTCAGTTCAGGGTGTTTCATCAATTGAGCAACTAGAGTCAAATTCATCCCTATGGGCACAGGCAGTATCTTCTCTACAGTGGTTAGGTTAGTCTTATATATTGTTGTGATACTACAGGTGCTCGATAGGAAAAATCACATCCCTTAATTCTGACAAAATTGCAAACACACAAATTGAATTTGGTCTCCTTTACAATTTGGCTGGCTATTCTTAAGATGAGGCACGCTGTCCTTAGACAGACACAACCTTGTCCTGCATACACCAGTGAAGTTTTCTGTTCGCCTGGATGCGTTTCAAAGTGACAAATATTTTGATCTGTATCTAAGCAAGTGTCTTTGACACCTTCCTCGCAGTGCAGGGCTCTAGATTAACAGTTTGCCATTTTCCTTCAATTTCTCGTGCCCACATCCTGTGCTCAGAAGGGTACAATACAGTTCCCTCATGGTTTAATCCTAAGGGGACTATTGGATGTATCAGGTCCACTGAGGCATCATGTGTGGTTATTGCACACCCCTCGATTTTGAGCCTAAACTGTGGACATTGACTCAAGCATTTGTCACAACATTCAGGACTAATGCGGATGGATCTCATGGGTGGGTGGTAAGCCTTGTGGAACCCATCCTGTACGAATGCATATTTACATCCCCAAACATTTCTTCCTTCCCACAAGCTTGCATTCGTGACTTTTAGCATCTTATTTAGAGCCTTACGAGAGTAAGCATCATAAGCTCTCCCTTGACACCTATTTATCTCAGTCACATTGTACCTGCGAGGTACTGCATTGACTCTCATTATGGTTAAGGGAATTACTGCAATAATTACAACTTTCCACATAATGTCCATACTGTCAATACATCTATTTGTGATTCCGAGTGAACTTCAGCTTCAGTTCATTATCGCCTGGTGTGATTTTCTAGATTCCTTCTGGGGCTTTCTTCACTCGGGAGTGATGGATCCAGGCCTTCTGTTCCTTGACCTTGATTGCAGTGAAGGTAGTAAGAAGCACCTGGAATGGTCCTTCCCACTGTGGTTCCAAGGTCTTTTCTGCAAAAGACTTAATATATACATAATCCCCAGGTTGTATATCATGTACTGGCCCATCTAATTCCCTGTTTTGAGCTCCAGACACATGTTTCTCAATTTCTCTGAGTTGTCTATTTAGTGCCCCTACTTGCATGGGTGTTGTTCCTTCTTGAACTGCATATGGCCTTCCATATAATATTTCAAAAGGGCTCAGTTTCTCTTTTGCCCTTGGTTTTGTTCGAATTCGCAATAATGCCAATGGGAGAGCCTGGGGCCAGGGCAAATTTGCTTCTTGCCCCAGTCTCACTATTTGTTCAAGTGGTTCATTTTTCCACTTGGCCACTAGATTGAGGGTGATATGGGGTGAAATACAGTGTGGTCCTCTATATGAGGATATGGTGGCTGGAACTCCAAAACGAGGTATTATTTCTTGCAACAGTGCTTTGGTTACCTCTCGGGCCTTAGCTCTTTTAGCAGGAAAGGCTTCTGGCCATCCTGAAAAAGTATCAGTTAACACCAATAGGTAACGATATCCTCCCCTCCTGGGCAGCTCTGTAAAGTCAATTTGCCATTGTTGCCCAGGTCCACAGCCTTTCCCAATTTGTCCCACTTTAGGCTTTGGGGTGTTTTTGGGATTAGTTCGGAGGCAAAGACTACACTGACGAGTTACTTGTCCCCAGTGTGTTTTCTTATGTTCCCTCTGTACTAATGACCACAACAAATAGGAGGGTACTACAAGTTTTCCTTCTTTTGTCACAGCCCATCCCTCCTGGTTATAACTTGCCTTTTCTGCCTTAATAAGTCTCTTATCCTTTTTGTTGTATATTGGCTTACCTTCAATAGAAATCATCAGTTATCTTACTTTTTGCTGCTTCTTTTGCCTCTCTATCCGCCAGCATGTTCCCCTCTTCCAACTCCGAGCTCACTTTCTGGTGTGCCTTGATGTGCACGATGGCTACCTCTTCAGGCAGTTGCACTGCATCTAACAGTCTCAATATTTCTTGTGCGTGTTTAATGTTCTTTCCTTGTGAGTTTAACAGTCCTCTCTTTTTCCAAATGGCTCCATGTGCATGAACTACTCCAAATGCATACCTTGAGTCCGTATAGATGTTAATTCTTTTTCCTTTTGCCAGCTCCAGAGCTCGAATTAAGGCAATTATCTCAGCCTTCTGTGCAGAGGTATTTGTTGGTAATGGTTTGGACTCTATTACCTTTCTGCTTGTGGCAACTGCATACCCAGCATGTCTCTTTCCACTGATGACATAGCTGCTCCCATCAGTCATTTTCAAGCGGGGTATCTTTCAGATCCAGGCGACTGGAGTAGGTGGCTTCAATGGTCTCCAGGCAATCATGGATCACTGGTTCTCCCATACTGCCGCTGAGGAAGGAAGCTGGGTTCACAATGTTAGTTACCACAATCTCAACATCATCTTGTTCCACCAGTATAGCTTGGTACTTCAGGAATCTCTGTGGGGAGAGCCAGTGCCCCCCTTTCGTTTCCAGGACTGTAGACACTGTGTGAGACACTAGCACATCTTCTGACCCAGGGTGAACTTGCGTGCCTCTTGGATGTTCACTGCCACTGCTGCGACGGCTCTGAGATACCCTGGCCACCCCTTAGCTGCCGTATCCAGCTGTTTAGAGGCGTAGGCAACTACCCTTCGATATGGACCCAGATTTTGTGCTAGTATCCCTAAAGCAATCCCTTGCTTCTCATGAGAAAACAAAAAGAATGGCCTACTCACATCTGGAAGTCCCAAGGCTGGTGCTGACATGAGGGCCTTCTTTAGCTGGTTTTGTCCATTGAAGATCTCTGCTTCCTTCCGTGATCAAGGCATACAGAGGTTTAACAAATAATCCATAATTATCCTGTCATACCTAAAAAGGTTCTCAGTTCCTTCACTGTCTGAGGCTTTGGGGTCTGGCATATTGCCTCTTTGCGATCTTGCCCTAGGGTTCTTTGTCCAGCACTCACTTCATAGCCCAGGTCACTATTTGGGCTTTCTTTTGAGATACTCGATACCCCTGCAGGCCCAAAAAGTTTAGGAGGCTTACCTGTCCAGTCCACGCATGTTTCCTGGGTCTGGGTGGCTATTAGGAGGTACTGGAGCAACTGTCCTTCTCCTGGTGGAGGTACCCAAGACTCTAAGTCCTTTGCAAGCTGCTCCCCAAATATAGTGGGTGAATTCTTGTACCCCTGGGGAAGCACACACCATGTGAGCTGGTTCTTCCGTCCTGTTTTGGGGTTCTCCCACTCAAATGCAGAGATTTTCTGGCTGGCTTCATGGAGAGGGAGGCAAAAGAAAGCATCCTTCAAATCTAAAATGGCTAAACCAGGTTAGTTAGGGAGTTAAACAATTTAACAAGGTATAAGGATTAGCAACTACTGGATACAAGTCTTAAGTTATCTTGTTAACAGCCCTTAAGTCCTGTACTAGCCTGTATGAGTCAGTGGGGCTTCTTCACTGGCAGGAGAGGAGTGTTAAAATCTCAGAAAGTTCTCAATAATTGGACTAATCCCTTCTCTATCTTCTTTCTTTTGGGGGTTATTGTTTAACTCTTACTGGCTGTTCTCCTTCTTTAAGTTTGATTTGTACTGGTAGTGCATTCTTTGCCCTGCCTGGTATGTCAGAAGCCCACACTCCAGGAAACACTTGATACTTTTTTTTTTTTTTTTTTTTTAATATTATTCTATATTGTTGATACTTTACCTCCAAAATAATTTCCCCATTCTTAATTTTTATTTTACCTCCACCTGCTCTAGCAGTTTTGTGCCCAAAAGTGCAGATGGAGCTTTAGGCATATATAAAAATTGAAGAATTTTTATTATTTCCCAATTTATTCTCCAGTGATTCACAAAAGTAACCTCTTTCAGATTGGCCAGTCGCTCCTTTTACCATAACATAGTCATTGGTTACAGGTATTAGGACCTTATTTAGCACTGAAAATGTTGCCCTGCTGTCTATTAAGAATTAAACTCTTCAGGCCTCATCCAGTAAACCTTCTAGATTCCGGCTGTCTGGACCCTGGATCTTCTGGAGTTTCCACCTGATGTCTCTTGTAGACTGTCCTATTAATTGCTGTGTCCCTTCATTAGATCCAGGATCCAGGGTGGTGTGTCGGCGCATCGCATCTTGCAGGTCATCTAGAAATCCACAAGGTGTTTGGGAGGGGCCTTGTTTGAGAGCATATAGTGCTGACCAAATTATGGTTTTGAAGATTGCTCTTTTTAGCCCTTCTACTATCAATTTTTGGTATGTTTTTAATTGTCCCAACCCCTCATCATTATTAGGATCCCAGCCTGGGTCTTTAGCCACTTTCAAAACTAATTGCTTTTCAGTTTCTGTTAAGGCATCAAGCAGCAATTGGAGGTCTGCCCAATCAGGTAAATGCTGCTTAATAATAAACTTCATTTTCTTAGCAACCCCTATTGGATCACTTCGATAACCCTTAGCACTCTTTTCCCAGATCTCTAAATCAATTGAGGAAAAGGGAACTTTAATCAGTTTTGTTTCTCCATCAGAGGTCATTGCTTATCTGCTTGTATGTATGCTTGTATGACCCCTGTGGTTTGTTTTCGGGCCCTGGATGCTATAGGCCCTTGTGGGGGAAGTTTGGGGGCTGACAGGGGAAGTTCAGGTTCATCCCACTCACTGTCACTGCTAGGCAGTGGTGGGTATGGTTCAGGAGTGGGTGGAGAAATCCCTGCCTTAGTTGCTGTCCTTCCAAGGGAAGATGAAGTCTGCATTTCCCCCCACCCTCCCCCTTTCCTGTCTTTTTGGAGGTGGTTTAAGTATGTCTTCTGTCTCCTGTTCTAAAGCCTCTACTTGGTATACCTTGTCAGGATGTGTGCACCTCTGATTTATAGAGCAGGTGCTGCAGCAACGTTTGGGCTTCCCTTTAGTAGCTTTATTGTCCTTTTCAAGGGCCAGTACTAAAGGATCAGATGGAGGCTTCATTCCACAATGCCTTTGCCACTCAGGGTGATCTCGAAGGCTGAAAAACATATCTGCATGTGTCACTTCTGACCACCTTTGTTCCCGCCGGAGGAAAAGCATTAACTGTAATAGTGTCTCATAGTCCAGTGTACCATTTGCTGGCCACTTCACTCCCTCATCAAGTTATAGAGTGGCCACCACTGTGTACATAACTTAACCAGCTCCCTCCTGGTTTCTGTACCATCACAACCCACCAGCTCTTTCCAGTGTGTTAAAATGCACCCCAAAGGGCTTCCTCTGGCAATCTCTTTGCTTTCATTTGCTCCCATATTCAGGATCCTATTTTTCCCAATGCCTTTTGACACACAAAAAGGAAAAAAAAAAGAAAAAAATAACAGAGAAAAAAAAATTCCTCTTAAAAAAACCCACTACACAATCAGCCAGGCACTTGACCCCAAATTGCTGGTTATTAATCACTTATTAAACCGGGTCTTCTGTTATGCCTTGCCTTGGGTATATTACTACTAAAATAATTAAAATTAACAAATGTGAACTTTGCAGAGTATCAACCGAGTTCTCGCAGGAATCCAACAATTCTACTAAAATCCCGGCCACCTCGGCTGGCACTGGGCTTTCTGTTCTCTGCACACAATCAAAAGCTGCTAGACCGGGTTTCCCTTTTCTGCAGGGACCTGGCTTCAAACACCAACAGTTTTAGGCTCACAAAAGAAACAGCCGGGGTCCCTTGCGCCCCTAAACACATTGAACCAAAAAATTCAACAAGGTCTCGCCAAAATTCCCACAGATTTCAGCCGGGACGTAGCACAGACCCTTCCGCAGGAAAGCGGGGGGGGGACGACCTTGATCTTACACTGCTTTTCTGCTCCTCTGTGGTTGAGGACTAAGCCACCAGCACTTTAAGATACTACCACACACTGGCAACTGCAAGCCTCACAAATAGATAAGAATATTTCTTTTTAATTAAAACATCCACTCGCCAAAACCTCTCCGCGTCTTACATAGAGCTAAGGGACGTGGCTTGAGGTTGCGCAAGCCGAGATTCCTCTGCGGTTACCGGGAAACAAATCACCCCCAATCACCGCGGCTGTGTCGGGCATTCACTTTGAAAAGGAAAACCCCTTACCCTTGCTTGTTTGTTTTTTTTTTTTTTTTTTTTTTTTTTTTCCTTTTTTTTTTCCTTTTCTTTTAAACAATTTGTTCACCCACAGATGTTTTTTCTACTAAACAACACACTGATTCAAATTACAGATACACTTCAATCACGACATAAACTTGCAAAACTTCCAAAAACACTCACAAAGGTTAGTAACGCAGCAAAGTCACACAAACCAAACGCGTACTACACAAGCTTTTACAAACCACAACACATACGGTACACAAATGATTCTTTTCCTCACCAAAACGCACACAATCACCAAACCACAGGACCACCACACACACACCTTCGGCGCGGGACCACGACCCAAGACGGCACCTTCCGTGCCCCAAAACTCGGGCCGGCCTTTCAGATTATGGATCACCAAGGTGCACCTTTAAACTACAAGCCGAGATCGGAGCCACCTACTGTTCCCCAAACAACAAAACCTGCAGCCCTGGGGCCGCTGCTGCCCTCCCCTCTACGGGAGGGAGCTTTAAATTACCAAAATCGGAGCCACCACTGCTCCCCAAACAACAAAACCTGCAGCCCTGGGGCCGCTGCTGCCCTCCCCTCTACGGGAGGGAGCTACAAGTTACCAGCTCTACCTGGAACACAACCAACCATTTACAAGACTCCGCGGAGTTTCCAAAACCCAGTCAGGCTTCTGCTTTGCATAAGACGTCTCTTATGACTTATAAGCCGCCTCTATTCCAAGGTACCTGTTCCCAATATTTTAAACATACCTTTTGTCCGTAGTTCCAGCAGGCTCTGGTCTTTCCCCGGGGGTGTCAGCGGGGCCGCGGGAGCCCTCTTCCCAGGAAATTCTGGGCGGGCGCCCTGAGGGGTCCCAGACCCCGATGGCCCCTCGGCCAGAGAGAGCAGTGTCCTGCCGCGGTCGCCAAAATGATTTGTTAAAAAAAATATGGATATTGATCTAATACCAATATCCAACTATGACGGACAAAGACTCTCTAACAGTTTGAAGTTAGAAAGTGTATGTTTATTACGACGCCGGGCAGCGTGCGGGATAGCTCCCAAATACACACGCGCAATTTACAGATGATCACAGGGTCTTTTTATGTACAAAAGTGTTGAATACCCAAAACACAAATGCATATTCATGACTCTGGTCCATCCCATTCCCCGCTTCGTATGGTAATTAGCCAAAAAGCAATTAAGCATGCGTAGTTTGTTCTTTGAAATGGGTCGGTGGTCCTTTTTAGGGGGTGGGGTCTCAAAATGATGAAGTAAGATGCGTCTTCCTCGCTTTGCCTTTTAACCTTTTAGTGTTGGTGACACCTGGATCCTGTTTTCTCAAGACTATCTGATTTATGATCACATTGTGTTCTTGGAGTCTATTGATTAAGTTGACAGGTCTCCTGATTTATCGGTTCCTTAAATCCGGCTTATGTTAAAAAAAGGAAGTTTACCTCAGCAATGTCTAGTTAGTAAAAGGGGAGTCTACGTGCTAAAGTCTTTTATTCTTCAAAATGTAAAGGGAAGTCTACGTCAGCAAGTCCACGTCTAATTCTTTAACTAAAGTCCTTAATTCTTTAAAATTAATATCTCACTACCACTATGCCTAATTTTCTTTACTAACAGCAGAAATAAAACTTACATTTTACCATAAAGTTATTAATCATATAGCACACATCTTGCGAAAAGCCAACTTTATAATAGGCATTTATTACAGGTGACATTTTCCAGAAATCCACTTCTGCCTTTACACTTTACTTGGAAACACAGCTCTGGCTTTGGATTCCTCTAAGGAAGAGAAGACATGGAACAGGCAGCAAGCATTGCCCAAGTCCTCCTTTGCTCAGATTTGTACAGCAGGCTCTTAATCTTGTGACAAAGAGTAATGCAAAGTTTCCAAAACAAGTTGCTATGCTTGTTATGAGAAGGTTCAAGTCTGTATCCCAACTACTTTTGTATAGTAAAAAACTGGCTCAACTTCTTATTTACTTGTCACGTTTAACCAGGTAGGTCGGCTTTCCACGCTGAGACCCACAGATCTGAAACTGTTGCCCGAGCTATTTAAATGTGCGTGTTTTATTCATTAAATGATTCCACTGTCCTCAGGGGGAGGATGTGTGGGGGAACTCCCTTCTTTATCCCTCACTGTGCCCCGGGCGGGAACGGGTCCCCTCACGGCGCCGGGGGGCGCGGGGGGGTCTGAGGGGACGGCGGCGGCTGCGCCTGCTCGGCGCGCGGGGGCGCGCGTGACGTGAGGGGGGAGCGGAGCGGGGCCACGCGTGCTCGCGGCCGCCGCCCGGCCCAGGCTGCGGGCGGAGCGGGCCCAGGCCCGGCCCGGCCCCGGCGCTTCCCGCGGGCCCGGCGCACCCCGGGCCTGCACAGGTGAGCCGGGGCACGGGTACGGGCACGGGTACAGTGGAGGCGCGCAGGCTGCGCTCCAGCACCACCGCCGCGGTCGTGCGGGCCCCGGCCGGGCCCGCCGGTGCCGCGCCGGGCGGGTAGTACGGGCGGGCGCGGCGGCGGAGGGGCCGCGCGGGCGGGCAGAAAATGGCGGAATACAATATGTCGGCCGGGCCGGCGGGGCGGGGAGACCGCGGCTCAGGGCCGTGGGACGGCGTTATCCTGGCCAGGACCGGGTTATTCCCGCCAGAACGGCGTTACCCCGCCACTGTTCCCGGCTCCCGCACCACTGCGGGACACCCGCTCCTTTGTCCCCGCGCTCCCTCCGCCGCCTCCCCCCGCCCTGGCGGCTTCGCGGGCGCGCCCGCGCCGGGCACGCGCGGGAGGGAGGGAGGGTAGTGCCGTGCCGGGAGCAGCCTGGATGCGCTGGGAGCTGCTGGCGCCAGCGGGCACCGTTAGCCTCGGCCCTTGGGCATCGCCGGCCGGCTCTGCCCGTGATTTTTACTACGGGAAGTTTTACCGGTGCAACGCGTAGATGTAATTTTCTTTTCTATTACTATTTCTTATTTTCTATTAAGAGTCTTTAGCGCGTTTCAGGCAGCGAGACAAAATCTCGTTCACTGTTTTTGTCTGTGGCGTTCTACATGGATTTAGAGTGTAAGTTGTCGTGGTGTTTCCTAGATGGACACAATAAAGAACTTTAAAATGGATGTGCTGTTTTTTTTATGCCCAGTCTGTTCTCTGCCAAGGGTCTGTGTTAACCTGCACGTTAGTTTATTAATTGAGGTTTTCTAATTGAGATTTTTGTGCAATCAGGACGTTTCTCATTGCGTTTCCGTCGGTTGCTGCATTAAAATTAGGGGCGGAAGAAATGAAAACCGTGTCATCGGGCGAGGATAATTTTTTGTTCTTCAACTTGAATGTTAAGAAATTAAATGGTTACACAGCATCTGGTTTGTGTTTTTCAACGGCGTAGAAGTTATTTATTGTTCCATTGCTCTATATTGAGCCTGGTCCTTTTGGTTTAGTGCAAATCTCATATGCAGCTTGTGAATATCCAAAACACCAGCAGTGTATGATGTTGTGTTTTCCTTTGGAGCATGTAAACAAGGTATAAATTATGTAGAAGGAAATCCACTATTTTAAAGGAGAAATTAAGGGCTGACCATGCAATTAGGCTTCATGTGAAAGTACACCAGCTGAACCTACTGGGAACAAAGGTGTGTATAAATTGGGGAGATGCTTAACATTTGCAAGGCCACACAAAATGTATTCCTAAAGCTACATAAATAGTGTGTATTTAAGCTGTAATTGGCATGTTGTAATTGGTGTTCTGTAGCAATGTTGTTTATGTTATACACATTTTAAATATGGCAACAATGCCTGGAAGCCAGCACAGGGATTGGGAGTTTCCTTGTCCCCTGGGAACACCAATGACACCCTGTTTTTCCTGGGAAGGGTAGAAGTGCTGAAGCATTGGTTGTTATCCCTCGTCCTTAAAATGCTTTGCTGAAGATCTTTGCATTTGGAGTGTTTTCTTAAACTCTCTCTAAAATGAAAATATTCCTGGTTATTTTGTGATTCTTTAGGAAGAGTAGGCTAAGAACAGATCAATGTGTATCCTGGGAACTTCCACCAGATTTTCATTTGAGTGTTTGCTGTTAGGTGTCCTTAGGTCATTCCAAACTTCCAACCATTACCCTTGATTTTAAAAAATGCCATGTGCAGAAGTAATTTACAGTTGTAGTCAGAGAGGTCAGATATCACTTCTACTCTAAAATTCCGTGCTTGTCTCAGCTGAGCCCCATCTAAGGAAGAGCATTGGCATAAAGAGCTGAAATAGATTGAAATGAACCTCAAGCTCATTAAAAGAGAACTGTTATTTTTCAGAAAAGCAAAACCATTCCAGATACAGACATATTTTAAAAATTTAGCCTTGAGACATTGCTCTGGGAGTCTCAGTGTAGGTTGCATGAAATACTTCATTTTGGGATGTGATGATAATGTGCTCTTTCCTGAGCCAAGATAGCATGCTGCAATTAAAAAAAAAAAATTAATGGGATATTGTAAAGTGAATATTTTATTTGCTGATGCTAAAGACATTTTCACTGTCTTTATCCAGAGAAGGAGAGGAATTGAGAGGAAAAACTTGAGATGTTACAAGTTAGAGGAAGAGAGGAATGGATAAGTTTGGGATTGTGACAGGGTGTGGAATTGTGGCTTTATGCCTAATTTCTCCCTTTCCAAAGCCGTGATTGGATCTGTCTGTGGTGGTATGGGTCTGTTACACAGTGTACTACAGGAGGAAGCTGAGAAGAGCCACAATTAATCACTGCACTGCATTTTTTTGCTGTTCCCAATAACAAAATTTATCTGTGTTTGTGACATGTGAAACTACATCTGCACTGCTGCAACCTGTGAGCAGAACCACCCGGTTTGGGGGCAGCCGTGGGCCTTACCCAGGGTTAATTCTTCCAGCAGTAGCAGGAAGGGCTTTTCCTCCTTTTAGGTTCCAAAGTTGATATAGAAAATAAATTTGTGATTGTGTGGTTGATTTAAGTCCATTCTTTGTCTGCAGTGAGGGTTTACAAGAACGTTCTTCATCGGGTTGGTACAGCTTCAGTGGGGTTGTTGCCTGTGTGTCATCATCCAATCTCTGATTTTAGGGGAAGTTTGAAGGATTGCTGGTGCCATCCCATAACTTTGGTTCTTTCTCTAGTCCTGTTAACTACCAGGAAAATACTCTTTTAGGTGGTAATTTGTTTTCCCTGCAGAGATTTAAATTCAGATTACAGTCCTACTTTGTATTTAATTTTTCTATGTGTCACAATACATAATATAGTTGTGTATCTAATTATTTAATCTGAAAATAAGTTGCTTATTGAGAAGAAAAAGAGTCTGGCATATTCTTCCTGTAATCTCAGATTGATATAAATTAGGATAACTTCTCATATCCATTTCCTCTGAAAAAAGGATTCTCTGAATGTAAAGGCTATGGTCAGGAAATGCTTGATATTGCCTTAATTCTGAAATAGTTCAATGAGCTATTTATGCTCTAGAGCTGCATTATATTTTGTACTAGCAAGAATTCATTAGTTACAGGGAGAATTTTGGATGGCGGTGGTAATAATTGGGAGTGATGGAGCATTGCATTGAGATTCTGGAGCTGCTTTGTGATCCTTACAATGCTGAAAGAATTTGGAGTGGAATTGAATTAGTGAAATCCTTGCCAACTTTCTTCATGGATAATGTTTGACTTTTTATATATTCTTGAATTCAAACCTCCTTGGGGTTCATCAGTGGCTTTTCCTTGCAATTGCCGTCATTGGGCACCTTTGCGGAGGAGCTCAGGAGTTGTGGGAGGTCCTGGCTCTTCCTGGGTCCCTTGATTCTGCCTTAGAGGTGTCCTCAGATTTTGGGCACATTTTCCTACAGCTTGGCTTGACCCCTTGGCTGGGTTGGTTTCTTGAGGTAGAACTCACTCACTGTGGGGTTGTCAAGTGTGTTCTATCACAAAGTAATTTGAGTTTCCCTCGTAGTTGGATTTAGATGCAAAGATTTATGAATTCTTGTGATGGAGTACTGGTGATTCTTTATGAGATGTAGGAGAGCATAAACAAGGTTGGTGCTACAAGAGGAAAGCAACATACTTTGGAGACTTACCCTTGAAAGATTTGTACTCCATGCTCCTCTCTGCCCCACTCAGGTCACATAGTTCTGAGCTCTGACTCTGCATTCACTTCTCACAACTCCTAAAACTTCTTTGCTCTGTGATTCTGTCACTTTTTTGATTCTTGGATACACGAGGGCAGGAAAGTACAAGATTTTAGTCTTGGGCAACAGAGATTGTTTTAGGCTTGGGATTTTTCACCTGTGAAGGCCTTGAGCTCTTTCTGATCCTGTAGGTACTTCTGTGGGAGTCACTGTCTGCACTGAGACCTGTTGTAAAGTGCTTTTGGTTGCAGCAAATTGCAAAACAATTCAGAATCCCCACACTTAATGTTTGGTAGCAATGTTGGAATGCTGAGTTTATCCTTCTCTCTTGTGTTTTATGGGACCACTTTCAAATGATACATGCTTTTTCCTGCTCTGGGAGTGACTTTGTGTAGCTGTACCTTGTCAAAGAGTTTCGGCATCCCCAATTAAATGTACATATTAAAATTGGTTTTGAAGTGTCTCATATATCCAAATTTTGAAAGAATTGGAAAAATTGATACTCCCAGTACAATTCTCCACTTTCTTCATTGTAGCTCCACACATCCAGAATCACCAGTCTTGATAATTAGTTAATGAATCTGTACAGACAGGGGCAGAGCAGAGGCTGCTTTGTGCACAATTGCTAATATTATTCTTATGCTAATATGCTATTATGTTATTTTATATCAAAAAAATATAAACCAAAATAGTAAAGTGAATTGTGTGAAGTGTTGCTTATGGTTTTCTTGATTTTTAAATAAATACTTCTCTGTGTTTGTCAGTGTAACACATCAGTCCAATAAAGCTGATCAACACAAGAACACTGTTAAACATAAATTCTCGTTTTTGTTTTATTGCAGTATTTGTGAATGAATTTGGCTGAATATGGATCCCGGTGGTGGAAGTCTTGGATTGCAGACACAGGAATCCAAAATGCCTCACACTATGATCATGCAAAGATTTTGGTAAACATTTTAACTATTAAAAATATGAGTAAAATCCAGGAGATGATCTTTTCAGGTATTGGGAAGGACCATGTCTATACCAAGATATTTGCATTTGAATTAGAACACTGAATAATTTAATTATTTTTTTTAAATTCTGATAAGAACAAGTTTGTTGAGTGTTTTCAAGATTAAAACTGCTGTTTGTCTGTTAAAATAGTTCACTGTGCATTTTTTGTTATGTCTAGGAAAAGTAGTCTGCAAATATGACTGGCCAGTCCAGCCTGGTAATGAAAACCAGGTTTCTACCTCCAGCCATTCCTTGTGATGTGGCAAGCTGTTGGAAATTTTACTGTAAATATTGCATAAAACTGAGTGTTTATTTTTAACAAGGCCCTTGCAGTCCAAGGATGAGTCCTTTTATTGCACAGCAATTAATGGTTGTTACCACACTTCCAGTGTCCCACAAGTATTCTTTGAAGGTTCCATTGCTGCTGCAATGAAATGTTTTCTAACTGGGAATTAAAAGAAAAGATACTGAATTGTAAACTGGCCTTTAGTTTTGGCAGATCCTAAGTTTGGGACAAACTCCACATGATGTCTTGAAATGGTGTGTTTTGTTTATCTTAACTGGTACAGAGCAGGCTGCTTTGGACAGTGTTTATCTGGTGAAATGCAAAACATGGATATGGAGAAGTAACAGATTTTTACATCTGTGTTAACTTGTCTGTGTGATAACTCCATTCCTTAGATAGACCAGTTGCTGGTGCGTAATTGTAACATTTTTCTCCTGGTTCATGGTTGCTCCCCTAGTGGCTGGAATGGCTGGCACTGCTCACATCGATGGAGACCACATTGTTGTGTCAGTCCCCCGAAGCTTGTCCTGGTTTCGGACGTGGTCACAGATGATGGGATAACCCTGGATCGTGGCTTGGCAACCGAGGTAGTGCAGGGGCCCAACTCATCACGGAAACGGACGTTGTCACCGAGGGCGTCATAGTGCCCGACTCCGTGTGGAGGCTGATGTTGCCATTGAGGAGGCTTTGGACACCAGTGACCACGTGTTGACTTCTGACCTGATCACAGAAACCGTGCGAGTTCCCGACCAGGTGTTTGTGCAGACCTTGTCACGGGCCCTGAGGGACACTTGGAGCATGTGGTGCAGGACTCTGTGTCCGGGTGCCGACTCGCCCACCATGTCTCGGAAGAGGTGCTGGTGACCAACTCGGATTCGGAAGCTGTCATCCAGGCAGCTGGGACTGCCCCCTGGCTCCACGGTCACCATCAAGACCGAGGATGACGACGATGGCAAAGAGCACATCGAAGACTACCTGTGAATATCTGTAAGTCCACAGAGGTAGATGGAAGCAGGAGGGAGCTGAGCTGGAAGTGCTCTGGTGGGGATAAGTTCTTATAACTGGACTCTTGGAATGCTCAGGGGAATAGGCTGGTACCCAGTTAATTCTAGGGTCTGGATTGGGGATTTTGATGAAAAATCACTGATACAACAAGACAAGAAAAGGACACTTGGTGCCAATGAGTGAGTGGGTGCGTATGTTTGTGTTTCTGAAACTAGATATTCAGGAAATTTAAGATAAAAAACTTGGAAAGTTAAACATTCCATTTATTTTGAATATACAACTTTTTTCTAAAAAACAGCACAGGTATATTACAATGCTGTGTAGATCATGTAAAATAACATATTGAGATTAATCAGGAGAATCCCACTAAGAAATAGGTTTTTTTTTAAGATCTCAAAGTTTTCTCAATGTGGTCCAACAAAATGTGGTTTGTTTAGTGTATTAAAAATTATAATAGGCATTTCATTGTCCGTTGTGCTGTTCTGGCTGAACTTGGAAATTAAGGAGTCGTGCTCATTAATGGATTAGCTCATTAACACATTCCAGTTCCCACACAGCATCCAACTCCATATGATCCTGTTGACAGGTAGCTGAAGTTGGCTGTTGTAAGAACCTTGGGTACTTTGTGTTTCTTCAGTGCTTACATTATACCCAAGGTACCAGTTGTTGCTGCTACAAAAATTGGATAAAATATATTCCAAGTAATTTAATTTTTTTACTCCTTCAAATCACTTATTGAAATGTGAGTAGGTCAAAACAGATTTTATTTAGTCAGAAGCAATATGTTAAAAAAAAAGAGCTTTCAGTACCTGATGGCCCCACATGTGTCTGACATTCGTGGTTTGTCAGGTGCTCTCAAGCTTGACTTTCACAATATTTCAAGGCCGTTTTGAGGCCTGGTTTTCAGCAAATTAAAATTTTATATATGTATAATCGTGATGTGCCTGAATAGTCACAGTTGGAAGCTACATTACTTATCTAGGATTTTGTTTTAAATAATCATTTAGATAAATTAAGGCAGTCATAGAATTGGTTAGGTTGGGAAAGAGCTGTAGGATTACAGAGTGTAATTGTTCTTCCAGCACTGCCAAGGTCACCACTGACTGTGTCCCCAAGAGCCACATGCACATGGATTTTGAATCCCACCGGGGATGGGGACTCCACCACACTGCCCCGGGCAGCTGTGCCAGGGCTGCACAGCCCTTTCCATGAAGGAATTTTTTCCCAGTATCCAACCTGAGCCTCCCCTGGCACAGCTCAAGGCTGTTCCCCTGTTCCCTGGGAGCAGAGCCCAACACCCCACCCCCCCAGCTGCCCCCCTCCTGTCAGGGAGTTGTGCAGAGCCAGAAGGTCCCCCTGAGGCCTCCTTTTCTCTAGGCTGAGCCCCTTTCCAGCTCCCTCAGCCTCTCCTGGTGCTCCAACTCCTTCCCAGCTCTGTTCCCTGCCCTGGACTCGCTCCAGCCCCTCAATGTCCCTCTTGTCATGAGGGTCCCAGGCTGCCCCCAGCACTGGAGGTGCCCCAGCAGTGCCAGCGCAAGGGGACAGCACTGCCCTGATCCTGCTGGACACCGTTCCCCTGATCCAGGGCCAGGTGCCATTTGCCTCTTGCCCACTGGGAACCCCTGGCTCAGTCCAGCTTGCTGGCACCAGCACCCCCTGGGCCTTTCCCAGTTCCCCAGCCCCTCTGCCCGCCTGGAGCTTTCCATGGGGTTTGTTGTGACCCCAGGACAGGACCTGGCACATGTGAACCCCCACAATTGGCCTCAGCCCATGGATCCAGCCTGTCCGGACTCCCCTGCAGAGCTTCCACCTCCAGCATCAAACACTTCCCCAACTCGGTGTCATCTGCAAAGGTGATCCCTACATCTGGATCATTGATAAAGATCTTAGAGTTCTGTTGTGTTTCCTATGTTTGAGCCTGTGTTGTGCTGGGGATGCCAGCCTGACCCCACAAAGTATCTGCTATTGTGTTTTTGTCAGTGGTAATGAATCATTCTTATGCAGTTGTTAATTTTTTTTATTGTTTAAATATTACCCTTGAATTTTTTGTTTATGGAGATAATGTGTTGTGTAGAATAGACAAAGACCTCAATTTATCAAGCAGGTCAAAAAATTTTATTTACTTATATGTATTCAATTGGTCAATTGCTGCCAATATTGTAGAAAGTGAATTTTACAGTATTTCATTGGGGTGGATATAGAGGACTGTTGAACTGTTTTTATAATGTAAATCACCTCAAAGTGATACTTCTACAGAATTTCAAAATACTTAGTTGTCTTTTAATGAAATTTAGCATCTAAAAAGTGGAGACTTTACATATGATGCCAGATATGCCCTTAGGGAATACCACGAGTTGTTTTGTGGAACACATGTGGGAACTACCAAAATACGACATTTTAGGGTATGGAACTGACTGTGGAGTTTTAATTTCCCAATGCTTGTTGGGAGTTACAGCTTAAATGGCAGAACCATAGAATGAGTTGGATTGGAAGGGACTTTACCGAAAGGTGATTTTTCACCCATTTTGAGGTGACATTCCCATGTTGATACTTTATACACTTCTGGTAATTACATTTTCTGTGTAAATACCATTTGGACAATAGTAAGTTTGTCTTGATAGTTGTGGGACTATCTGTGTATGGATTTGTGATTGAGAATTTTCACTGGAAGATTATCACCACTCTGCAGATAAATCAGCTTTTCAAACCAGCTTTACAAGCACAGGACTTAAAACATCTACTTCTGATGCATTCACAACACGAATACCACAGGGTGTTCACGATTCTTGGCTTTAAACCATCAGAACACCTTGATAGAAAGGAATTGAATCCCAAATGCGGTGGTGGGCCCCTGACCCCAGCCTTGTCAGAGAGAGATGGAGCTGGTGAGCAGCACGTGCTGTGCTGCGGGGCAGTGGGCTGTGGAGCTGAAGCCTCCCCTCTTTGTTTTTCAGGTTTGCGATATTCAGACCCACAGCGGGTTGCCAGCCCCCGCTCCGCGTGCCGGCCCCATGCACTATTCTGGTGACCTCAAAGCCACCACTGACCCACACTGGAGCTGGCCCGGGGCTAAGGTACTGTGCCACCAACACCTCCTTTTTAGTGTCTTACACTGTTGCCTCATTTCCTGAACATTTTATGATTCCCACTCCTCTATTTGAACCCATGGGACTTAAGTAGCTCAGACATTAGAAAAACCTGGAGAATTGTCAAAGCGTGGGACTTACCTTGCCCTCCTGTTGCTCCTCTGGTGGCTGTGGTATCACCAGCATAGTGCATGTGAGGCATCACATGGATTGGGAGCTGGCAATCCACAGTGAATCTGGACATCACACACCTGAAAACAGCCAAGCCAGGTAAGTTTAACACTTGAGAATGTGCTGAGTTTTCCTTTAAAGCTTGTTCACTCGAGGAGGATTCAGCATCTATTTATGGAGGTTCTCTGTTTTCCTCGAGTTATTTAAGGGTCCAGATAATAACGTGTAGTGCTGCTGGTGGATGAGTCAGAGCTGGAAGACACTTTTGATATTCCGTTGACAGAAAGGAAGCAAGCATTCCCTGTTTCCCCCTGAGCTATCCCTGGGAAAAGCAGCAGGGAATTTAGCACTGATGGGTTAGCAGTGATTGAAGGCATCTTAGACAACAGAATATTTTCATGAGCTGTTCTAAAAAACAATAATAGTTTAGAACCTGACAAAGATTACTTGTCCTGCTGTGTTGTTTTTCTCTTACCTAAATCTGTTTAAAAGGTAGATGGAAGCCATGAGATGTACTTCAGATAAGACAGGACTTTAAGCAAAAGCAATTGCCAATTCGGTGTGTTTTTGTGTATTTGAAACAAAAAGCAACATCTTATAGATAACAGTCTATATTGATATCATTTTCTCAGCTCAGACAATATTTTTCACATTTTGCTATATTACACATTTGCTTTTTTAGAAAGTGATCCAAGCCAGGCCCTGGATACACACAACTTCCTGATAGGTTTCCATTTTTTTTAGCTTAAATTGTAAAGACTGAATTTTTTTGAGAATACACAGGATAGTTAATGGGTAGAAGTAACCACAATGTTAAAAATACTGTTCTAAGTTTGCCCCTCTAAAACAGGAATCCCTATTTTTAAAGGATATTCAAGATTTGGGGGCTTTACAGGCAATATTAAAACACAGTATGTGAGTGTACATGCTATATTCATGTTTTGGGGTTCTCTTTTGCTGAAAACATTATTTAAAAAATTGGAAATTTCCCCCGTTTTTCCCTTCATGTAATGTTTATTGCATTGCAGTTGATGTCCTGGTAACTCTAAAATTGTGGGATTTTTTTCTTATTTTATTTCACCAGCCCCATAGTGGTGCACAGTCACTGGTCACATAATATTAGTTAAATAGTTGGAAATTTTTCCAGAAAGAAAACTTCCTATCACACATGTGGTAACTCCCCTGTTCAGCAGGAAGTTGCTGTTGTTGAATAACTTCCCAGGACAGAAGTACTTACTTCTGTTAAACTGGTAACATGTTACATTTATAAAATATATGAGTTAGAAAAAATTGGTGTTGCTTGAGTTGCAGATTTGAAAAGAACTTTATTACCACCTCCCAATTCTAAATGGCAGGGTTTGTAAGCTTTGAAATACTCTTTTGGCAGTCATAGAGCTGGGTATATAATCCCTCCTTGTACTAGGAATTACCTCCAGTCCTTCCAACACTCACACATGCAGTGGGAATGGTCATTCTATTAAGCTTATATTTATCATTTTCCAGAACATGATAAGAAACTTTTATAAACATTAAAAGCCTTGCAGGGAAAAAAAAAAGCCTTTAATAAATTCATGATTAGCAAATGTATGGAAATACTATTCCAAGATAAGGGAATTTTAGCATCACCACTTTTCTCTCTTCTGACAACCCCATTCTGGCAGCATTAAAAAATGTCAATTAGCAGGTGCAGTAACACTCCCACAGTGGATATAAAGGAGTTAATGAACCTGGTACTGGGAAAGTCGAGTGTCAGAGGAATATTGCAGGTTCTCTGTTGTAGCTCTCTCAGTGTTTGTGCTCTGACTGTTCCAGTGTCCTGCCAGGTCACACAACATCAGGCAGCACGTGTCAGGACTCTCACTCATTAAGGTGTTGATGTTCCTGGCATGGATTTCAGTGGAGATTAGAAAGTTTTTTTTAATTAAAAAAGCAGAAACTCTCTTCCTGAGGAATTTTTTTTTCCTGATCCATGTTTGATACTTTTTCAGCAATGGAATTAATCTGTTAGTTACAAAAAAAAATAAAAAAACCAACAACAACAAAAAAAACCCCAAAAAAAACCCCCCACCAAACAGCTAAACCAGCATTTTTAAAATGTTTTCCATAGATATTTCAGGTTATAGAGCCTGGTGCTGATAACGAGGTTGTGGGATCAATCCCCATATGAATCATTCACTTAAAGAGTTGGACTTGATGATCCTTTTGGGTCCCTTCCAACTCAGAATAATAATTTTCATCAAAGTATAGACTTCACAGAGGTTCTAAACAAAACCAAATATATTTGTACTTACCTACATTTTATCCAGTTCTGTCCTCAGTAACTTCTGTACTCACCTGGTGCAGTCCAAGATTTGTGAATAGAGATGAGGTTCCCAGTGCTGTGAGCTGGGTGTGTGTCCATGGAATCCTGTCCATGAGTGAGAAGAGCTTACTTTGGGATTGCTGGTGTGGATTCCCACTCCCCTGCTGCTGGAGAGGCACCTTCTCCTTCCCACCTCTTGTGACTGCTCTGAGCTTTAAAGGCTTAAAGGGACTCCAGTTTAGCCAGTGCTTCAGGGGGTTAAAAGCAGCTCTTGGGAGCAGCCACCAGTGCCCTGGGAGCAGGAAACTGGGAGGGGATTGGGGACCACTGCAGCCATCCCAGGTAAGCCAGCTTTTTCCAGGGATCAGAGCCTTGGCATCCACATGGCATCAGGAAGTTCTGCTGTCATCTCAGTGTTCATTTTAAGGAGTTTTTCTTTGCTTAGTGCACACGTATTTTAATGTTACGTGTGCAGTAAGATGCTGTTTCCCTGGAAAGTATTTAATTCAGATTTTGTCTACATTTGTGGGATTCTCCTGTATTTAGAGGACTTCAGTGGGTGTTCAGCACTGCCCAGGTTTGTGTTGACCATCTGCACAGGAGCTAAATTTATCCTTGGAGAGAGTGTGTCAGTACATGTATCAGAGAGATGCTGAGTTCAGTGCCCTCTGTGTTGGCAATTTGAGGTGTATCTATGGTCATCGCTCTGAATGCCCTTTTTACCAAAATATGTTGATTTAATAGTTTGGATGTATTTTTTTCCTTAGAAATTAAATTAATGTTTTGAATGTATAACCAATAATCAGCGAGTAAATTGTGTAAAGAATGAGAAGTCAATCTCATAGTAGTATTTGGATTTATTGTCACTGCATCTTTTAATCAGCTGTATATCATGCATTAATCTTCATTAATGTGTATGTTTTCAAGTGATAAAGTGGATAAAATCATCATTTCTTTTATGGAGAAGATACAGTCAGATTTTTGATGCACACTTCTTTAGCTGGGAATATACTCCAAGTCATCACGCTCCACAAGAGTTTCAGCCACTAAATTTTAGTCACTATGCCTCAGAGTGAAACTTTTGAGACTCAGACTGTAACAGGCAATTCTGGGTTAATTTTTAACACTTTTGAATAAATGTTTATTTTAATTATTGATAAATTTTTGCTTCTAAGAGTAATAGTGTCAGCCATAACCAGTTACCTCATTCCCTTTGATTACAAGCTCCCTCTTGGTGTCCTTCATTCTGCAATTCCTGCTGTGTTTCCTGCATTGCAATAAAGTACTGGATTTCTGGAATCTCTTTTAAGTTTCTTGAGATGAGCTGCTTTTAAAGGCCACTTATGAATACAAACCTTTTCTGTGCATGGGGAGAATAGTGGAGAAAATCATGCTACTGATTACTTTGACTTCTAAAAATGTGTTTGAACCTCAATTATTATTCTCTTCTCTTTGCAGTGGAGATGTTTGGAGAGAAATTGGACCATATAGGAAGCACTCCCTTGAAGATCAGTACCGAGGTGGCAAATGATGATGTTGCTAAAGATGATGCTTTGGTTCAGAAGTTATCAAAGTCTACATATTTAAAGCTGAAGCTGAAGATGATGTTGAAATAGGTACCTTGAAATCTTATTTATTCTTTCACTAGTGTGAAGTGTTTGGGAGCTTTCTGTTTGTTCTTCATTCCACGTAATCCAGTGACTGGAGTGTTTTGTAGAACATGACATTTGTGGAGGGTGCCCAGATGCAGCAAATGCTGGGTGTGGATTAGTCTCAAGTTCTTTTTGATTAGCAGGGCTATTTTCAGGCAGCCAAAGCCCAAATGTAGAAGTGGCTGTGTGTCTGCAGCTGTTTTTTCAGCTGCTGCTTTTCTCAGACTTTGCAAGGCACAAGTGTGTCAGCACAGCAGAGTCTCTGGAGTGGATCCCTTTGTTGGTGGGAGCTTTAGGTGGCCTTTGCAGAGAGAGGAGGACTTCTGGGGCTGCAGGTGAACCAAGGGACTCAGAATTCTCTGCAGTTCCCTTTCCCCACGGATGACCCAGCACTCCCCATGCTCTGAGGGGATGCACAACTCATCTGTTCCTGAAAAAGCAGAATCCCCCTCTTGGTTGTTCTTGGAGCTGAAACCTCTGGATCATTCCCAGGCTCTGTTCCCAAAATACAGTTTGTTCCTCTGGGATGCCTGTCAGTCTCCAGGGACAGAGGGGACAGACTGCTCATGCAGCAGCATGGAGAACCAAAATCTCTGATGGCTGAGAAGTAATTCCCAGCAGGGTTGTTCTCTGATCTGCTCTCAGGGAGGTGGTCCCAGCAAGTCAAAAAAATACTTGGATCTGAAATTAATCTTACCAGTGCTTTGTTCACATTGACTTAATGTGTGTAACTTCTTTTTGTTCAAGGTGGGACAGAAATTGTCACTGAGAGTGACTTCCACAATGGCCATTCTGTACCTGGAGTCATTGAACAAGGAGGTGTTGGGAGAATGCAGCGAGAAAAAATGGTTTACATGGCTGTTAAGGACTCTTCTCAGGAAGATGAAGATATTAGTAAGCATAATAAGAAACATCTTTGTTTCTTAGCTGTTGTACCCCCATATAACCATCATTCTCAGGACATTTTTATTTTTTCTGAAAGATTCTTCAGTCTGAAGTAGTAGAAAACTAAGCTCATCTTCCCTAAAATAAAAGCAGGCTATAATTATTTTAAAGTGATGTGGATAATGCACTTTGTGCATACTGGTGCAATCATTTATTATTTATATTAAATTTAACATGTCCCTGGATGAAGTTAATGAGGTTAGTCAAACTTCTTATTTTTCTGTTGTCCTACTGTGAATTAAGCAGTTTTCTGACAAAGTGGCAAATGTCATCAGTTGCAAGTTCATGAGTTGTATTGGAAATTTGTGGGCATTTGTTTTGGATTAGTATTTATTGATACATGTTTTCTCTCTTTCAGTAATATCTGAATAAGCAATGATTCCCTACATGCCAAAGGAAGAAAATTAATTTATAATGAGTATCAATCAGGGCAAGAGCAAATTAAATGAAGGAAAGTTTGGACAGGCAGAATAAAATTAAAGATTTATTCTCCTCCCTTCATCCAGGCTGTGCTGAAATAGCAGATGAAGTTATATGGAAGTTATTGTAGGGGAAGAAGAAGCCACATCCCTTCCAGACACCCAGCTTGAGGACTCTGGCATGAATAAAACCTTTGTCCCTGTTGCTTGGGGCTGCTGCTTACGGTAGGAAGCTGTGCTGCTTTCCTGAAAATCCCTGACATTATTTCCTCTAGCTGCCAGCATCTCTGGGATGACCTCACCTTGTTCTGGGGTTTGGAAACAGCTCCTGACCTCTGCCATCCAGTGATTGCTGTGTGTTGAGTTTCGTGAATAGAAAGGAAAGCTTGTTAGGAGAAGTTTGATTCTGTTTCAGATCCCAGCTCAGATTACAGAGTATGCGGGGTTGATGCTTAATGTTGAAGATCTTAAACAACAAGAACAGCCTTAAGTATTTTACATTAGTAGGAGGAGGGGGGGAAAGACTGTAAAAAGGGAATAGTAGGAATAAACATGTAAATATGTTCCTAATAATTTCAGTTTATATACACGTTTTAAGCCTGCTAGTCCTTCAGGTGAGAAACAAAAAAGTGATTTGTTTTCAAATAGTGGAACTGTCTTAGAATATATTGTAAATTCTGTCTATTCTTTTGTGTAATTTCCTTGGATTTTGGTGTGTTAAATGTTTGTTAAGAGGGTACCAAGTTATCCATAGTCTCTGTTACAATTAATTAAGCAAGTTAGTGAAAATTCCTTGGTGTGGTAATGAGAGCAGTTTACAGTTGGGCTGGTAAAATGCTCAGAACCACAGAGCTTTGGCACATAGCATCAAATGCTTCCAATGTGTCTTAGTTTGAAAGACAGGTGTCTGCTAGGGAGGGCAGGGCCTTCTTGGAATGGAGAATTCAAATCCCCTCCCTCCAAATTATTAGAATTTGAAAATTAAGTGGGCTCTCAGGCAAAGATATGGGGATAGGAATAACAGTTCTTTACTAGTATGTATAACAAGGCAAACAAACAACGACTACAGCACTAATAGTAAACAGAACCAGGAACCTCGAGGGGCTTTGCTTCACAAAGCCTGGGCAGTCTGATCTCGGTGCCCCTGCAGGACTCCGAGAGCACCAAGCTGGAATGATGGAAAAATCCCGGGCTGGTGGATGAGATCAGAAACTCTGTTGGTGGTAGCTGGAATGGCAGGAATGTCCCGGCAGGGCAGGGCAGTGCGGGGGCAGTGCGGGGCCACAGCGTAGCAAAAAGCCTCAAAGCAGTGCCGAAGAAGCGGCAGCGGTGGGACAGGACGGGCCCAGCAGGGCAGGGGGAGGCGAGCTCAGAGTTCCAGGGCACACAAGCAGATGATGGTAGATTTCTCAGGACCGGACTTGGTGGTGGCAGTGAACTTCTCCCGCAGTATGCAACAGCCTGGCCGTCCTCTCTCTCCGATGCCGAGAGCAGGAGAAGCGTAGCTGCCCTCGCCCTGTCCTTTACCTGCCCCCAAACCTCGACGTATCTTTTTCCCTCTGAGAGAAAACTCTCAGAGACCAAAAAAAGGTGTAGCCCGGTGCTACTCTCCTTTGGCCACTTCTTTGTTTTCCTCAAGCAGCCATAAGTACTCAGTAGTTAGTTTCCTGGCAACTTATGGGGAAAAAAAGCTGTAAGAAGAACCCCCAAATCTAACCCCCAAAATAATGCAAAATGAGGAATGTGCTCCTGAGGTATTCCTTGTGCATCTCCAAAACTCCATTGTGCTGAGAGGCTGATAAGGGCCAAGTCCTCTTTCTTATCTGCCTGCTTCTACTCCAGACAGATAAAGGTGCTTCCATCTCAGGAGCAAAGTGTGCATTTCAGATGACCTCTGCATTGCTATCTGAGGGGATAGATGAGGCTAAGTTTGCAGAAACAAGCATATTAATAATGGAAAGCAGGAGAACCAGCAGGGTAAGCATGCAAACACAGATGGGGTGGATATTAACTCCTCCCAGGGATGAGATTTTGTCTCCTGAGGCTCATGATTACATAACATCAAGCTGCATATCTCCACTTGGATGATGTTAACCTGTTACTTATTAGCTAAGTTAGTTTTCTCTCATTATCAGGCTTTCAAAAGCAGCATCTTTAAAAAGAATATTATTTTATAATGACTAAAATACCATTTTCTGCAGGAGATGAAGGAAGGCTTCCCCGAAGATACGAAGATGTTCAAGTGGCAGGTGAGAACTTTTAACAGCATTAAAACTAAAACTGTCTTTGAAAAAATAGACATTTCTGTGTCAGTGCTCCTAATCAGAGATGCAAAGAATGAGCCATAAATTAGATATTGAAGAACTCCACAGTCTTTCTCTACCGTTTTGAATGAAAACAATTCTACATGTCTGTAGGCCTTTGGAGGGATGGGGAAGTTGGGAGGCACTGTCAACTTTTTAATGTAATTTTGCCGACAGAAAAGAGATAATGCAGTTGTTTAGAAGTAAAAACAAATTAAAATCAAGGAATATATTTAGAAATTAGTGTTTTAAACAATCATACCCTTGACTTTTTCCAGGAAAGATAGATAGTGGTTCCTATTAGCACACTTCTTTTTAATGTATGTTGGTGGTAGAGGAATGGGCAATGCTTGTTTTTAAAAAGTAGATAATGCTGCTGTGCAATTCCAGTCATCAGTCCCAAAGAAACAAGTTGTTTAAGGTTTTTTATGGTGTCTAATTTTTGTTTCTAGGAAATAACTTGGATACACGATTAGAAAACAAAAACGGTAATGCAACACAGTACCTGCAGATTTGTGATAGCATTAGCACTAATAGAGTGCTCAAACAAAAAACCAAGAAAAGGAGGAGAGGAGAGGCCAGGCAATGGCAAACAGGTAAACAGTGTATGGTTACGGTATTGTCATGGAGTGCCACTTACTCCTGTCCTATTCCTTTTCTCTTTTTTAAGCTGATGCAGAATTAAAAGCTATTAATGATGATTTGCGTATTTCCTGTGTCCTTCCCCCCTCCAGTTCTGTGCCTAGAAAATGTCATATTTTGCTATTCAGAGTCAATACACTCAGGGCTGATGCAATTCATTGGAATGTTGCAAGCTATTAAAAAGTACCCATGACTATATTCAGTGCACATGTGATATTCCTGATCTGTTTGAGCAGTTTCTAAAAGAACATTATAAACTATAGGTGCTGTAGATGGGTTGTTTTTAAACTACTGAGCCACTCTCTGCTGCAAGTGCATGAATCTGAACAGCACTTCGCTGATTTAAAACTTCTTAATCAGTAAATGTGTTTCCTTCATAACTTGTTTTTGTTTGTTCAAAAACAGCTGTTATAATAGGTCCTGATGGACAGCCCTTAACAGTTTACCCTTGTCATATTTGTGGGAAAAAATTTAAATCCAGAGGATTCTTGAAAAGGCATATGAAGAACCATCCCAATCATATGATCAAGAAGAAGTACCAGTGTACGGACTGTGACTTTACAACTAACAAAAAAGTAAGTTTCCACAATCATCTGGAAAGCCATAAACTTATAAATAAAGTTGATAAAACACACGAGTTTACAGAGTACACGAGAAGATACAGAGAGGCGAGCCCATTGAGTTCCAATAAACTCATCCTGAGGGACAAGGAGCCCAAGCTCCACAAGTGCAAATATTGTGACTATGAGACTGCAGAGCAGGGGCTGCTCAACAGGCACCTGCTGGCAGTCCATAGCAAGAACTTCCCTCATGTGTGCGTGGAGTGCGGGAAGGGCTTCCGCCACCCCTCGGAGCTGAAAAAGCACATGAGGACCCACACGGGGGAAAAGCCATACCAGTGTCAGCACTGCATGTTCAGGTGTGCTGACCAGTCCAACCTGAAAACTCACATCAAAACCAACATGGCACCGACCTGCCCTTTAAATGTGAGCACTGTCCCCAAGCCTTTGCCATCGAGAAGGAGCTGCAGCAGCACACCGAGCTCTTCCAAGGGCATAAGACTCACCAGTGTCCCCACTGTGACCACAAGAGCACCAATTCCAGTGACCTGAAGCGACACATCATTTCAGTGCACACCAAGGATTTTCCCCACAAATGTGAGGTGTGTGAGAAAGGTTTCCACCGGCCCTCCGAGCTCAAAAAGCATAGCGAGACCCATAAAGGGAAAAAGATCCACCAGTGTAGGCACTGTGACTTCAAAACCTCTGATCCTTTTGTGCTCAGTGGGCACATCCTCTCCGTTCACACCAAGGACCTGCCTTTTAAATGCAAAGGTGTAAAAGGGGCTTCAGGCAGCAGAACGAACTGAAGAAGCACATGAAGACCCACAGTGGCAGGAAGGTGTACCAGTGCCAGTACTGTGAGTACAGCACCACGGACGCGTCGGGCTTTAAGCGCCACGTCATCTCCATCCACACCAAAGACTACCCCCACAGGTGTGAGTACTGCAAAAAGGGCTTCCGCAGGCCCTCCGAGAAAAATCAGCACATAATGAGGCACCACAAAGAGGCCATAATATGATAGGTGAGCACCAGAAGGAAGTGGTGTAGAAACTGTGATATGCTAATTGGGGAAAAAAAAAAACTCACAAACTGTTTCTCCTGGTTTCAAAGCTTGATATTAAACCATAACGTTACATTCTTTGTATTAAAAGTCTTAAAAAGTATTAGGGTTGGCAGAGGATCTCATAGCCCTACAATTGTTGCTGATCAAAACCTAAAGAGCATTAGAGAATGCAGAGGATGAATGAATGTCTTAAATTTGCAGAAGGATGGATGAATGTCTCCAAGTGAACAGTATTTGCCATTGCTGAGTTTAGAGGACAGGGCAGAGCTGATTGAGTGACCCATTCTGTCAGTCCCAACGTGTGTCTCCAGTATGGAAGCAGATCCTTGATGGGGTGAGCTACAGAGGGTTTGCAAAGGAGCCCACTCTTCACTGTTTGTACAGTTTGGAATGGGGAGTTTTAGTCAGACACTTCATCACAACATTTTCAATTGTGCCTAGAAATTGAATTCCAGACTGGCCAAATTGCGGAGGGGTGTCCCTTGTTTGGTTTGGGTTTTTTTTAAGCATTTCATAGGGAAACTTTTGGTTTCCTTTATTAGTTTAGATCCAAGAAGCATTTTTTTACTGGTTTTCAAAGCTGCTAACCTATTTTATTGACAGATATGATATTTAAAATAGAGCATTACGTTATGGTCTTGGAGGTGGTGTTCTGGTGCTAGGGTTAAAGATGTATATGTGTATAATTTCCCTTTTTTATCTGAAACTACAGTTGAATGTTGTTCAATATGGCACATATAACAAAATTGAATTTGACTTTTTTTTTAAAGGATAAAAATGGATGCAGCTCAGAGTGTCGTGACTCAACACTAATTTTTTTCCTCGCTACTTTAAAGTCTTCTCTAAAAAGAATATTAAAAACAGTTGAAAACTGTAGGGTTTTTTTAATTAAAATTCAAAGTACGTAGAGGTTCTTTAGGGCAGTGTTCTTAACAGGTATGACAGTTACTGTCCTACCTCCTAATATGAAATTTTCCATATAGACATAAAATTGCACCTTTTAATAGATTATTTTAAAAAATGATCTATACCATGCTATAAGCATGCATTTTCAATTTGTAAGAAAGTATATATGCAGTATTTAACCAGAAAAATCTGCTGCCACTAGAGTTTGGAGGTGGATCTTGTTTACAGTGTATACAGTTAAAATATGCATCCCTTTAAAAATGCTTTGTGTTAGCATGCTGCAAATCCAATGGCGCTTATATAACGAGCTGGTCTAGGGCTATTTAATGAAAAACCTGGTCATAAATGTTAAGCATATAATGGGTATTTTTTACTTTTTTTAGTTGCTTCATGTTTGCACACAGCTGTTCACATGAGAAATTGTAACTTCATGCTATATTGTGACTTTGTGTTCCAGATAATATTCATATTTTGTTTTTGCACCAGATGAGAATCAGTTCCTTGAGAATAATTTTTTTTATATTTCTAAACTTCAGAAAGTTAAAATTTGGGAAATCTCTTAGACAAATAAGTGTTTTATGTGACTGTAAAAATTATGTACACGCTGTAAAATAAGATTGTCACTGTTCTGTGGGATTATTATTTCTAAATGTGTTACTCATCGTAATGGACATACAATAAAATGCATCTCATGCACTCCAGATTTTTTGGAGTTTCCTTTTCATTTATGGTGTTTAGGAAAGTCCCATTCTCTGTAAATTCACCTGATTTTTAATTGCATTATTCACTAATTAATATGTAATCACATTTCAAGTAAACAGGTTACTGCAGGTCTATTTATCAGACTGTTGAGGAGAGAACATTGGTATGATTTAACCCTTTAGACTTACAGGTAATGTATTTGTGTTTGTTTTGCTTATTTCTAAAATAATTATCAAATGTGATACTGACATTCCTTTGAATTTTTTTTTTTCCTTTAAGAGAACAAAAAACTTCTCACATATTTTGGGAAAACCCAGGTAGGTTTTTATCTTTTTACCTGTTTAATAGAACAGCTTGCAGAATGAAATGCTAAAAATGCTGCTCTCCTAAACTACATCTCTTTTTAGAATACTTGAATTACAACATCAGTAACAGATTAAAAAGCTGAAGAACATTTGCTATTAAATAAACCCTTCATCGAGGATTTCCAACGAGCTTTGAGCCACTGAACTCATAGGTTTTGCACAAAGAGCAGAAATTAAGCAGACAGGAATGAATTCCTCTGGGTTTTGTTGCTGCTTTTCCTTGCATACCCAGCAGTTAGAAGGGAAAAAAAATCTTAGTGATTTCAAGGTGTGGATTTCTGACAATGTCAGTGCTTTGTTCCTGAATGTTATGTTGAATACATGGACCAAAGGAGTTTCTTCATAGCCTGGAGATGATCCCTGACTCTGCTCGTGGCGGTGCTGGCACATTTTTCCACCTTACAGACAGACCAAATAATCAGGTAATTATTGTTCTGTACCAAAGCAGGAGATCAGTTGCTGTTCTTGACAAGATTTTACTAGCAAGTGGTGTTTTAAATCTGAAATGCAAGGATAAAGTGCCACCTAAAACCTTAGCAGTTTGAGGGACAGTTCCCAAATCCTTAGTGCCCTTTCCCAGTAAATATTTGAGAGCTGTGACAGGTCAGGGGTGCTTGAGCAAGCAGAGTCTCATGAAGTTGTGCAGGGCTTGCTCTAAAATGTCAGATCTGTTTGGTGCAGCTTTTTACTGGGCTGACAGGTGCAGTTAAAAGTGATTCACATCCTGTTCATCAGCTGTGTTTTTCTTTCCTCAGGTTTCAGCTGCCTGCAATTAAAGGTAATAAATCAGAGAGAAAACACAGAAGAGCTGTAGCAGAACTGTAGGTAAAGGTGAGGTACTGGGTGTGGGCTGGTGGCTGCTGGGGTTGTCAGGGACTTCCCAACTAGGACTCTCTTTGGCTTTTATTTTACAGCTGAGGAAGAGAAACTTCAATACTGCAGAAAGGTCAGTCAAACCAAAGAAGACAGTTTTCAGTGCAAAACAGGACTCTGCATTCTGGCAGATAAAGACAGGGCAGAATGTAATTATATAAAGTAAATAGTGTCTGACTTTTTTCTAATTTGTTTCTGGAAAAAATGTAGAAGTCTTGGTGGACCTACTTGAAATTGCAAGGATTTACAGAGCTGAGTAAATGAAAAAACTGGTCTGAGCCCTGTCCCTGCTTAAGGGAGTTCCCTGTGTGCCCTGTGCTGTGCCATGGAGTCATGGAAACACAGGTTGGTGTCAGTGAGGGGCTGGTTGGGAAATCCATGGTTGGGATTCATGTTCTATCAGGAACTGTGACCATTAATAACCCCTATTTCTGCTCTTTGTAGCTTTGTCCGAGCTGTGGGAAACCCCTGGCCCTGGTGAGAGCACAAGGAGCACTTGCACCCAGACACCTGCACAGGTAATTCTGATGGCATGAGACAAACATGGTGCTCTTCATCTCTTAGTCCTTTCTTTGGTTAAGACTACCAAAGGTGAAAAGTCTTTTGCTGACAGTGTAACTAAAATTATTTATTGCACTGATGCTGTCCCATGGCAGGAGCACGTTAACTCTGAGTGTAGCTGTACCTTTTATTCACTGCTCTGCAAAAAGAGGGGTTGCTTTAGAATCTGTTTTAGAATAATTACTAAATGCAGAGAGGCAAGGGACTCCTCATTCAAATGATGGTATTTAACTAATTAAAGCCTTTCTCTAAAGCCAGGCTCAAGGAGGGGACCAGGCTGATGAAACTGCAGGCCCATCTCAGCCTGGACATACTCAGAGGGCAGCAACAGGAGCAGGTTTTACTCGTGGCTCATTGCCCAGTCCTGAAGAGCACAATGCCCGCTGGACATCCAGCAGTACCTGAGGGAGTTCTGGCAGCAGCAGCCAGAAAAGGGAGCCAGCCTTAATCCTTCACTTTTAAAGATTCATGGAGAGGAACCAGATGCCATCTACCCCCCTCCAGCTGTACACAAGATGTTTCCAGGACAGACAGACAATCATCCAGAGAGTTAGAATTGGGGTTATTTCAGGGTTACAGGTAGCCTCCAGCATTCTTTCCCCATTAAACATTGCCTAGGGTCTATATTATCTGGGAACAGAAATACATGGCTACAACAGGAAAGCAAAGCAAGAACCCCATGATAAAAGAGCACCTTTGGATTGCAGCATTGCAAAATTTCCCTGTGAGTCTCTGTGCTGTGTTGCTCAGACAACACACCCAGTCATTAATAAAGGGATGACTTAGAACTGAGAGGATGCTCAGCTTTCTTGAAAGTTTGGGGTTTAGGTACGTAGCACACACTGTTGAACCTTTGTGCTGGGTGGTGAGCACTGGGATCCTGGACACTGCCCTTCCAGTCTGTCCCAGAAACAATTTAAATAGAAGCCAACAAAAAAAACCACCCCAAAACTAAACCCACTGCACAGACCACTTGTTCTGTGCTCAAGTTCAAACTCCTCCCTCAACTTTGCATTTTCCAGGATAATGCTGTGACATTCCCAGCAGTGCCAAGCACTTGGGCTGGTGTGAGAAACATTGCTGCTTCCCTAACAGGAATTGTCTGCTGCCTGCACCCACAGCCACAGGGCTGGGATGGCTGAAGGCCAGAGAACCTCTGGAGCCACCAAAGCCCCTCGTGTCCATCCAGCGCCCCCGAGGCACTGACAGAGCAGCCACTGCCACCAGCAGAGCCACAGCCTGGAATGCCAGCCCTGACTCCTGCTGCCAGCTGGGAACAGCTGGATGAGCTGTGGGCAGGGAAGAGCAGGACTCACTCTCAGGTCATCCTGCAAATGGCAGAGCTCCTCACGCAGATTCTTGAATGTGGAAAGCACAAGTCTTAGGGATTTGTCTGCTGTCACTCTCATCTGGGAGGGGAGAAATTAAAAGGATAATTGGGATTAATTAGGCAGCTTTGTTTACAATATGCCTAACAAGAGATAGAACAGAAACTGCTCTACAGCTATAAACTTCTAAAACTTTTGCCGTGCCCACAGTTTCTACAAGAAACATTTTCATTGCACTTTGTTCTGCAAATGCCAGTGTTCAGTTTCTGCCTTGGAACACAGGACAACATTGTTAAAAGTGGAAGGAACAACAGGGTAAGGAACTGCTTTTGTACACCAATAAAGGGAAAAAATAAATGTGTTAATACTGCACAATTATTTGAGCTTTCAAACCTTTGTGCTTACACTGACTTTTAAAAATTACAGTCCTGCCTGAAAAGGCACAGAGGAACGAGTCATGTTTGAGATCTGGAAAAGCTTGGGCTTCAAGGGTGAGGGAATTTAATTACCATTTCTAAAAATTTAAATTAAGAAAGTTCATGTAGCCAACTCCTCCCTTTAAAAGGAAAAAGATCCCAAAGATGAAAGGAGTCACTTGGATGAAAGAAAACCAGAAGTGAACCACAGCCCAACACTGTTCTCCTTTGGAATATTAATTTTAACGCCTTGAATAGCTATGTATTGATGTCCTGGGTTGTAGTTTAGGATGTATTCTATCACCATCTTCAGTTAATGGCCCATCAATGCCTTGTGCATGACTCAGAGATAACTCCCTCCAGGAGCTATCTCTCTTTAATGGGCCATCAAGGCCCTCTTCCATGACTCATCATCCCATTGTGAGATGCTCCGCCCATGGGGAAGAGCCAAGCATTCTCACCTGGATATAAGCTGGGATTTGGGACAGTAGAAGCAGCCTTCACCCACTGGATTCCCAGAGGACTGGAGCTACCAGACCTTTCTATGAGATCACTGCTTCAGGAAGACCACCTCATCTGGACTGCTTCCATCATCCATCCAACATCCATCAGGTTGTATTCTGACTCTGTCACTGGTTTTTCTTTTTGTATTGTTGCATTTATTTTATTTTATTTTTTTCCTTTTCTTCTCATTAAATTGTATTTCTGACTTAGAGCCTCTCACTTGGTTTGTTTTCAAACCACAACAATTGATTCAGGTGGAAACATAAATTTTTGCATTTCATGATACATTTATAATATATAAAGAAAAATTGACTTTGAAAGGACACACAAAACTCCTCAAGTTGTGAGTCTCCTGGAAGGGCTGAATATTCTGTGCAAAAGCTGTGGTTTTTCTTGTCTGGACAAAAGTGAAACCCTCCTGTGCATTCCCTTAACTTGGAAGAATGAGCTCTCATGCTCTCTATCCATATGGGGATTGGACCTTGCCCAGTTTTTTATCCCCACTGGTGTCATGGTGTGACTGAGACTTCATTCCTAGTGTAACTCACCTTTTTGTTTGTTTTGTAATTAAAGTGGAATTTCACTTTTGCCTTATGGTTTTGTTGGTTTTATTGTGTAATACACTATAGAGTAGTTTGAAAGAAGGAATTGAGTCAAATGGTGAAATTTAGACTATAAAAATGTAAATAAACCCCCATTCAGCAACTGCTTAGTGCTAGAGGTTGCTAAATCCCAGAGGTGCCATGTGCTTCTACAGTGGAATTCTCTGTGTCCTTAGAGGAGCCTCTGGGCATTCCCAGCTCACTATCCTGGGCTGTGCAAACCCTTCTCTCCCAGCTCTGTCCTGGTGGCCAAGGGCTCTGAGAGCACTCTGGGTGGTTCCTGAAAACACATGGTTCCCCAAAGCCTATTTTGGCTGCATTTTATAATCACAGCTGTGAGGATGTAAAAAATAAAGCTGGACACAGAGACAACAGGAAATGCCTGTTCAGCTTTTTCACCTGGAGCTGAGCCAGGACAGTTTGCCGGCATGAGGCCATGGAATACTTGGGGGTTGATGTCCATCTTCCTTGTAAGAGAAGCACAGAATAATTCCAGCTGGAAGGGATGGAGGAGGTCAGAGGAGGCAGCTGCTAACTCAGACCAGGCTGCTCCTTCTCAACTTCATTTCAATCATTTCAATGGATTTTTTTTTTTTCCAGGAAGTGATTCCAAGGTGCAGCTCCCAGGTAGGATCACCCTCCCCATACCTGAGGGAGCCCAGATCAGGACACTCCTGCTGAGGCTGCCTGGCAAAGGCAGCTCCGAGTGCTGAGCTGTGCTTTTGGCATCAGGCAAGAAACAGAACCATTCCTGTTGTGGTTCAGGTGTAAGGATTTTGTCCTCCTGGGCTGGTTCTTCAGCTCCCTCCCTACTCCATACCCAGCCATGGGGTTGGGCTGGGAGCAGGTGGGATTCAGGCTCTGCTTCTGGGTTTTTAGCACCTCCTGTTTGTGTTTGGCTTTTAAAGTAAAGGCTTAATACATAACACAGAAAGATGAAAGGTCTTTGTTCTCCTGCCAGTGGTCAAAAGCCAAGACAGTTTCCAATGATACTGGGGCTTTCTTGCAGTTAAGTTTAAAATACACAAGTGGACTGTGGGTCCATGTGACAGCTCCTTTAAAGCTGCCATTCCACCCCCTTCACTCTAGAAACAATGGGATGAGGGAATAGAGAATGGTGTTATGTAACAAGTCCCTCCTTTGTGTGAGCCAGCTCCCACTGCTCCCAGTTCCTACAGGCTGCCAAGCTCCCATACCTGGAGGAAATAACAAATCTGCTGCTTTGTTGCCTCAGACAGTCCTTTGGGAATTAATTCTTCAATATCTTCAGTCTAAGCAAAGAAGGGAGGAAAGGGGAAACATCTTGATTAAGAATTTTGCCTGGTAGATAGTAATATGGTTTTCTTCATTAATTACACAGCTCTGCTATGAAAAACATCCTTAGTACAAGGCAAATAAGAATAAAAATAGATCAAAGTCTATCCAGAAAATTTCCAAAGTCTTATATGTGAGGCATGTACAAAGTGAGATAAAGTGATACATGAAGCATATATTCAAATCCTTAAATTTAAGATTTAAAAGCAGTATTCAAACCAATCCTCTCTCAAGGATTAACAGCTGATGCTACAATTCCCAGCAGTTTATTGTGGGACAAAATCTCATGTTTCTGAATGGGCTGCCAATAAACCCCAGATGGCCACCAGGAGATGCTGCCAGGATTCAGTGGCATTTGCTTCCTGCAGGTGAACCCTGGGCAAGTATTTCTGCCCCATTCACACGAAATGCCTTCAAAGGTGCAGCACCTGCTGCTCAGCAGCAGCTTCACTGGTCGGAGTGAAAGAGCCTTTGCAACAAACACATTATAAAAATACAGGTACCTGTGCAAGTCGTTTTCCAGTGAAACAATTACTCGAACATCAGGAGAGACTTCCAAAATGTGACTCTCATACTGGAATAATGCAAATTCTTAAGTTTCCTTTCAGTATTATCACATTTGCAAATACCTGCCTGGCAGTAGTTTTCAGGCTCTGAATGTTCTTACCAAGCAGGAAGCATTACCTAACAAAGACCAGCCTCCTTCATTTCAACTGCTTTGGCTTAATTTGCTCGAAGCCTCTCCCCACCGGTGTCAGGCCTGAGCCTTACCTGGCACGTGAATTCGATGTCGTGGTTCCTGTAAAACACAAAATCCAAGGGTCTGTTAACTCAAAGCTGCTTGAGAATTTTCAGGATTCAAGCCCATATTCACCACTAAAATACAGAGCAAGGAAGGGTCTCTATCAGCTGAAGAATCATTACCTTCCCTCTGTGGAGGAATTCCTGGGCAGACTGGAGTCCTACGGCTAACACAGGCTGACTATCCCCAGTCCTTTGGGCAGTTATCCCAAAGATGGGCCATTAACTCAATTACTCCCTTAAGTGCCTGGGTAATGGTTTGCCCACAACTCTGCTGCAATGCACTGCCCTGCCCCAAGTGTTGACTCGGCGCTGTCAGGGTTTCTGTGATGGTTAAATTCCCTTTTGCCTCTGCTACAGGACCACTTTCCTTATTCAGTGACCTTGGAAAGCACCAGACAAATTCAGGAGTGAGGGGCAAGAATGAGGGTAATTGGGAGGGAAAGGGGGAAGGTTGTTCAGGACACTGCCTGCTGTGACTCCCATTTCTTCCCACAGATGGTATGCAGGGCTCTGCAGAAAATGTGCTTAATGTTCATTTGGAGGTAGAGACTGAGCTTTATGCCTGGTGGTGGCTGTCCTTTAATTCATGACACAACATCACAAGAGGACAGAGGAAATTTGGATATTTGGGTTGTTTCTTCCGGACACAGCAACTGTGTCATGAAATAGACTTCAGACCATGCTGTAAGTTCTTGTTTGCTCAATGTACAAACATGTGGGAGACACAATTCTTAAGCATCAAATTCAATAAATTTCCTTGGCTTACAGCATTTCTGTTCTCAGTTACTTGCCAATCAGATGAATGTGTAAAACATCCAGTCAGTTCTAGCTGTCAGGAAGAAACAAAGAGTACAACCAATTCACAAACAACTCTGTCCCTGTCAGCTGTGCAGTGCTGGATGTCTGGGACACAGGAATGACAGATCCAGTGGCAATACCTTGTCCCAGTCTTCTCCACGTGCTGCAGCAAGCAGCTGTACAGGTCAGTGCTCTTGCGGTGCAGCTCTGCCAGCAGCTCCCAAAAGAAGCAACAGTCCAGCTGCTCGGGGCTGTCCTGGGGGCAGCTCACCTGGCAGGAGACAGGCAGGACATCAGAACAGGGTCCCTTCTTTGGGATGAAAGCTGAACATGAAAATGCTACAGGTAGGATGGATTTGGGTCTGGCTGCTCTTAGCAATTTATTTATGCTTTTCTTGGTAGTGAGTCTTCCTTATCTGCTGATTTTCAATAAACTGTACAGAGAGGAATTACTTCCTTTAGAACAACAAGAAACAGGCAAAGTCCTGCTTCCACAGGATGTTCCCATCCAGCTCTATGGGAAAATCAGCCCAAGCTGAGTGTCCTGAACTGGTTGATGGGAGTGTTGGGCTCTGGAAGGTTCTGCACAGGTCTGATACTGAGGTCCCCAGGGTATTTGTCACCCAAACACCAACTGGGGACACAGGAGGTACCTGGTACACTAACAGGCTGCAGGAACACCAGGAAGCTCCTTCCGTGCTTCCACTGAATCTGTGTCAACAACTTTTGCATCAAACTGAAATATATTTGAAACCCTGGTTGATCAGCGTAGGAGGAAAGGAGCCCTGAGCTGATGTTTGCCAAGGTTATAAAGCAATGTGTGTTCCCTCCCAAAGCAGAGGCTGTGCATCCCTTGGTGTTTGTGTACAGGCTGACAGATGAAACCCGACTTGAATTGATGGGTAAAGGAAAAACAAAACCCAAGAAGCCAGTGAGACTGGGCACAGTTAAACACCATGGGTTGACCTCAGTGCAAAGGTCTGTGACAACGAGAAATATAATTCCTCAGACAGCCTTTCCCCCCCAACAGCACGTGAGAAAGCCTTGGACAGTCCCAGGCAGACACACAGGCCCTGCTTAGTGACAAGGGTGCGGTGCTGAGAGCCCAACACAAACCTCTGGAGGCTGCAGAGCCATAAAACCGCTCATTCCCGGAGCTGTGTCTCTGCCTAAGAACAAACCGCGCCGAGAACAAAGCGTGCAGCCCTCACCATCTCGGGCGGGGCCGTGCCCCTCCTGGCGGGATGTCCCCGGCACTCGTCGCCGCCCGGGCCCGGGCACAGGTCGCAGGGAGAGCCCGTCTGTGTCTGCTGGCACTGCTGGGTGACCGCCACCTGCGGGCACTGCTCCGCCGGGCACACCTGGAACTGCCGCTCCTGGCACTGAGGGGGAAAGGACGGACCTGTTAGCGCTCCGCATGGAGTGAGGAATGCCTCTCCTGGCACACAGAGCCACCTGTTAGTGCTGGGCACTCAGCAAAGAGCGGGACATCAGCCTCGGCAGAGAATGAAATGTGTCTGCGGCTGCCAGTGCTGGTGGTGGTTTGGGATGTTTTGATAATCCGAATAAAATTGCTTCTGTGCCTAGCTGAATGTGAATTTGCCTCGTACTTTCATACCCCAGGGTTGTAATGCACCCACTTTCCTTCCAATTTTAGAAGCTGCCAGTGAGAAGCACAGGCAAAAAACCTTTCCCAAGGTGGATGTCCCATTACAAATGAAAATTTCCTTTAAAACTATGCTCCTGATTTAACCTAAATCTAAACATAGCCCAGGTAACAAAAACCAGAAATAAAGCTATGTTTTCCAGGGCTAAACTCCACAACTTTTTATTCTTTCCTTTATACATCATCTGCAGAAAGAAAGAAGCTGTTATTTATAATTATGCAGTTTTTCTTTTTCCACTTCAGAGACTGTATATCACAGAATTCAGCTGTCTAAAATCCAGAGGCATGAAAACTTTCATTTTATAAAACAAAGGAAAAAAACCTCAGGTAAATCACTCTGAGATACAGTAAATTTCAAATTTTTTTTCCTGTTGGAAATGTTTTAGAGCAATAAAATAGAGCAATATTTTTGCTACTGACAAAACACCAATTGTGAGATGAAATTTCGGACAGGTTTGCCAAATACATTTTTTCAAGAGTTAGTAAAAAAGAAATTATGTTTTAAATTTTTTTTCTAAATGGCTCCTGTAAAACACATAAATAAAAACATCCATAAATCTTGTCAAACAGCAAACTCAGGATTAGGGTAATTTTGACTAAAAATAGATAATTTAAAGATATGTGAGATGTCCTTTAGGATGTGAACATGTGAGTGTGTGTCCATTTGGAAACAAAATGGCTGTGCTTCCATAGGGACTATGTGAAATAAATACAGTAGAAACAGTAATTAATCAAGATTAATAAAGACTTAACTGAGGAGCGGTGGGAGCCTGAGTGGCCATTCTACAGTGTTTTCAATCCCTCATAATTCCTTCTCTCACCCTCAGAGGTGTGAGCTGTGTGCTCTCAGAGTGTTTATCATCCCCTGTGGAGGAGCAGGGAAGGAGCTGGAGCTGAGTCCAGCACAGTTCCCCTACCTGATTTGGGTTCTCAAAAATGATCCTGCAAATGGTGCCCTGCAAGGAAGGAAAAAAGGTTCAGAGATTACTGCACTTCAACCTCTAACACCTTTTCTGGCAGAGGAACCTGATTATGGACACTGGCTGTAAATACTTTGGGATCCACTGGCCACAATCACCTGGAGATGTTTTAAACCCAGGGCCTTCACACTCCAAAGGAATTGGTCCATGTGCAGCACAGCAAAACACAATCCATCACTGCATTTTAAGACCTGGGTTTTTATCAATCTCCCCTTTGCAGGTCTGAGGGAATTAGTTCATGTTTTCTGTAAGTGCAGTAGCACAGGCTACAAATCAAAGCTGGATGAGGCTTCCTGGATCCCATGTCCCTGTTCCAGTCCACCTCTTTTATTTTTGGTTTTTCACGTTGCACATCAAACTCAGCTGGCATAGATGGAGATGCATCATAGTCCTTTTGTTTCACCAAGGCATAAAAATTCAGATTTTGCTTAAACTCAGAAGTGAACAGGTAGAGGAGCTGCCCAACAACTCACTGAGTCACATCCAGTGCACACAACTCCACAACTGCCACCTATGGGAATGATGCCCACATAGAGCATCTGCACATTCCTGAATGAAAAATGAGATGTGCCTCTTTAAACTACAAAAATCTGTCCCTGGCAGCAGCTTTGTTTTCAAATAGATTTCTTCAGGTTTTGCCCAAGCACTGTCTAGAAGCAATTGCAGACACTGTCCTCCACCAGTTCTAACAAATCACACATTGCTTCAACTCTTCACATCTAGGTCTTTACCCAAACAAGCAGAGTTCCCACTGAACACAATCTAAGGACTGGGCAATTTGTCAGTTTGCAGCATACTGTTTATTCTCCCTCACAGCACAAACCTACTATTTTCATAATGAATAATTTCTTCCCCAAAGCCAGGAGGATGTTTATGTTCCTGCAGTTGTCTCAGACACATTCTCAGCCAGGTGAGAGCAGCTCTGAAGTAGGTCAGGTTTCCTGTCAACTGTTGCATAAGTTTAGGAAGTCTGAAGCAGTTTTCCAAACCTTCCAAGAGTGAATCATAACAGCATCAGCAAAGAGAAACAAAAGTAGAAAAGAATCTGTTTTTGCAGTAGTCAAGAGCAATTAAGGAATTTCAAAATTAAAACTGCTGCAGAAACTTGGGGAGCTGCTCAGTGCTGCTGCCATCCCATGTGCCAGCAGGACTCTGGGGACACAACACAGAGAAGAGACAGCACAGAGAGGTGCAACATGCAGCCCAATCCTGCACCACTGACACCTGCAGAACTGGAACTGAAAAGTGAAACACTCAGCAAAGGAATGGCCCCTGCTCCTTCCCTCAGCCCGGTCTCAGAGCAGGCACAGCCTGGTGTCCGTGCCCACGGAGCTGTGACACTGGAGAGCCCTGGGACAGCAGGGAGTGCTCAGTTCCAGCACAGGGACAACACATGGCCATTGTGTGACATCAAACAACAGCCTTGGAATTCGCTGAAAGGTTGGACAAACATGCGAGGACTGACTCAAAGTCTAGAGAGGATAACATGCAGGGTGTCTCAGAGGAATAAACTCACAACAGAGGAGTCTGAAGCATTATAAGTTGAAATAGACCTTTAAAATATTCACAAGGACAGTCTCATTGTATATGCAATATTATACAGAACCTAAGAATGTTTTGCCTGGATAAAATTATGCTTCTTTTTGAGATACTCAAACTCTCAGTTTCAAAGAACTGCTTTACAAACAGATTTGCCTGCCCTTTCTCCCATTCCAGCCAAGCAGACTGGACTAGCACAGGCTGGGAGGGGACCAAGAGGCAGAAACGCTGTGTCTGTGCCAGCCTGGATTGCCCACACACAGCTCGGGACTCTGCACAAGGAGGTGCCACCTCCAAGGCCTCTGGAGTTGTCCCCAGCTGTGGGGACACTGCCATGGAAAGGGATCTCGGGCTGTTTCCATTTTCCAGCATTCCCAAGGGGCATAGCTCAGGCTACTCTCTCCAAGCAGTCAGAAGATGCAGTTTGGAGATGCAGATTTTCGAACTGGGAGAAGGAAGGGGAAGGTGGGATTCCAAAGGGAAAGCCCAGTGCTGTTGTGGGCTTCAGTGGCATGACTGGGTTTGGGATTTATGACAGCCTTACCAGTCAGTCTGGGTCTGTTTTACAGAATCACAGAATGGTTTGGGTTGGAAGGGACTTTAAAGTTCTTCCTGTTCCAACCCCCTGCCATGGGGCTTATAAGGAGAATTTTAAAAGGTAACACTAAAACTCCCATAAATATTTTGGTAGTCTTTAAAAATTTTAATAAGGTTTTTTAATTTTACAATAAGCATTTCATAGATTTATCCTGTGTGCCAAGTTTATGTAGAAGGAATCGGTCCAGTACTTTTTTTTTTTTTTTTTTTTTTTAATTTCAACAGATTACCCTTGGCTTCAGCCAACCCAGAGATGAAAGTGAGAATTTCATCTATGTCAAAGGCCTTTATCCACAACACAATGTCTTGCTAATTACAAGCAATCCAGTCATCTGCTCATAATTTATCAGTTCCAGTTGGCAGGTGAAATGGGGCTGTGTTTGAGGCTGTTACAACACAGACCAACCCTAAATCTGGTTAATATTACACCATTTTCATGGGAGCCCTTTGCACATCACAGAACTGAGCCCAGCCACACAAACACCCGACTCCCAAAATTCCTCACATGGACAGAGAACCTCTACAAAGCCTGTCAGGGTTTTGCCCTCTGCAGACATTTTATATGTGCCACTTCATAAATCACCTTTTCAAGACCATGGAGAAGGGATTCATACACATAAGTCACACTGGAAAGGAATTAATTCCAAACACTTCTCATTTAGATCAAGCAGAGCAAAATTTGCTGTGAATTACTCCAAGGACAAAACAAAGTTACACCAAGAAAGTAAAAAAACCCTGAATCCTGAACCACAAAAAGTACCAGCATATGTGCTCTGTGCATACATCAATTTCAAATTCTCCCTCTCTCCAGCTTATTAAAAGTGTACATAAACACAAGAGCACACCCCAGCCAAATGACTGAAGACTAGCACTGTGTCAACAGGGATGTATATATCTGTTATTGTTAATCCACTCAAGCTCTGCAGACACAAATTAAATATTGCTCAAAGACAGCCCTTTGCTTTACCAGCAGTACACTAACCCCAAAATCTCCTGTTACAACAAACACAGATGTGAGTTAGGTATTGTTGTGGTTTTGAAAACAAACCAAGTGAGAGGCTCTAAGTCAGAAATAAAATTTAATGAGAAGAAAAGGAAAATAAAATAGAATAAAATAAAATAAATACAAAAAGAAAAACCACTGACAGAGTCAGAATACAACCTGATCAGGGTGATGGAAACAGTCCAGACGAGGTGGTCTTCCTGAAACAGAAATCTTGTAGAAAGGTCTGGCAGCTCCGGTCCTCTGGGAATCCAGTGGGTAAGGGCTGCTTCTACTGTTCCAAATTCCAGCTTATATCCAGGTGAGAATGCTTGGCTCTTCCCCATGGGCGGAGCATCTCACAATGGGATGATGAGTCATGGAAGAGAGCCTTAATGGCCCATTAAAGAGAGAGATAACTCCCAGAGGGAGTTATCTCTGAGTCATGCAAAAGGCATTGATGGGCCATTAACTGAAGATGGTGATAGAATACATCCTAAACTACAACCCAGGACAATCCACCCCTTATTCTATTACCATCTACAACATGCCTAAATCAATACATTCTTACAGATGAATGCATATATACATACAGAATGAAACCTTACACACTGCTCTCACTTAAAATTAAGTCTCCCTGTGGTACACAACGGGTTTCTTCATCTTTTTGCATTACCCACCAAGTGTAGCCAGGTCCTTGAGCAAAGACAATCTCATGGACGGGTCTGCCTTTGCCTGAAGTGGGATTAATCCAAACACTCTTTCCTAAAATGCCCTTCATGTGTACCACAGGTACTTTGTCTCCATCTACTGTGTGTAAGGGTTCAGACTGGGCAGGACCACCTCGATTGATAGACCCTTGGGTGTTAACTATCCATGTGGCTTTGGCTAAGTTTAGTTCTCAATTCTTGAAGGTTCTCCCACCAAGTGCCTTCAGGGCAGTCTTTAATAGTCCGTTGCACCGTTCAACTTTTCCGGCAGCTGGTGCATGATAAGGAATGTGGTATATCCATTCAATACCATGTTCTCTAGCCCAGGTGTTTATAATGTTGTTCTTGAAATGGGTCCCATTGTCCGACTCAATTCTCTCAGGGGTGCCGTGTCTCCACAGGATTTGTTTTTCAAGGCCCAGGATGGTGTTCCGGGCAGTGGCATGAGGTACAGGATGGGTTTCCAGCCATCCAGTGGTGACTTCCACCATGGTCAGCACGTACCGCTTTCTTTGGCGTGTTTGGGGAAGGGTGATATAGTCAATTTGCCAGGCTTCCCCATACCTGTACTTCAGCCATCGTCCACCATACCACAGAGGCTTCATTCGCTTGGCCTGTTTGATTGCAGCGCAGGTCTCACAGTTGTGGATGACCTGTGAGATGCTGTCCATAGTGAGGTCCACCCCTCGGTCACGGGCCCATCGATATGTTGCATCTCTTCCCTGATGACCAGAGGCATCATGGGCTCAACGAGCTAGGAATAATTCTCCCTTGTGCTGCCAATCTAGATCCATTTGTGATACTTTCACTTTGGCAGCTTTGTCTACCTGTTCGTTGTTGCGATGCTCCTCATTAGCTCGGCTTTTGGGTATATGTGCATTCACATGTCGAACCTTTACGGTTAGCCTCTCTACTCGGGCAGCGATGTCTTGCCAAATGTCAGCGGCCCAGATGGGTTTTCCTCTGCGTTGCCAATTGGCCTTTTTCCAGCGATTCAGCCATCCCCACAGAGCATTAGCTACCATCCATGAGTCAGTGTAGAGATAGAGCCTTGGCCACTTTTCTCGTTCAGCAATTTCTAAAGCCAGCTGGACAGCTTTAAGCTCTGCAACTTGACTCGATCCACCTTGTCTCTCGGTAGCTTGTGCAACTTGTCGTGTGGGGCTCCATGCTGCAGCTTTCCATTTCTGGTTAGCTCCTACAATTCGGCAGGAGCCATCAGTGAACAGAGCATATCGTCTTTCAGTCTCTGGTAGCTCATTATATGGTGGGGCTTCCTCAGCGCGTGTTACTTGCTTTTTTTCTTCTTCTTCTTTAGACGATAATCTAAAAGTTTCACTTTCCGGCCAGTTCGTTATAACTTCCAGAATCTCAGGGCGATTTGGGTTTCCAATGCGGGCGCGCTGTGTAATGAGGGCAATCCATTTGCTCCATGTGGTATCGACGGCATGATGTGTGGAAGGAACCTTTTCTTTAAACATCCACCCCAGCACTGGTAGTCGGGGTGCCAAAAGCAGCTGTGTTTCAGTGCCAATCATTTTTGAGGCGGCTTGAACTCCTTCATAGGCAGCCAAGATCTCCTTCTCTGTGGGAGTGTAGTTGGCCTTGGAGCCTCTGTAACTTCTGTTCTAGAATTTTAATGGTCGGCTTTGAGTCTCCCCAGGTACTTTCTGCTAAAGGCTTCAAGACAAACCATTGTTTCCAGCTGCGGAGTAAAGCACATTCCTCACATCTGGTCCCGTCCTGACTGGGCCCAGGGCTACTGCATGAGCAATCTCTTGCTTGATCTGAACAAAAGCTTGTTGCTGTTCAGGCCCCCAGTGGAAATCGTTCTTCTTGCGGGTCACCAAGTAGAGAGGGCTCACGATCTGACTGTACTCAGGAATGTGCATCCTCCAAAAGCCTATGGCACCTAGGAAAGCTTGTGTTTCCTTTTTGTTGGTAGGTGCAGACATGGCTGTGATCTTATTGATTATCTCTGTGGGGATTTGGCGACGACCATCTTGCCATTTGACCTCTAAAAACTGGATTTCTTGAGCTGGTTCTTTAACCTTGCTTCTTTTAATGGCAAAACCAGCCTTCAGCAGAATTTGGATAATTTTCTCTCCTTTCTTGAAGACCTCCTCTGGCGTGTTCCCCCATATGATGATGTGATCAATGTACTGCAGATGCTCTGGAGCCTCACCCTTTTCCAGTGCAGCCTGGATCAGTCCATGGCAGATGGTGGGGCTGTGTTTCCACCCCTGGGGCAGTCGGTTCCAGGTGTACTGCATGCCCCTCCAGGTGAAGGCAAACTGAGGTCTGCACTCAGCTGCCAAAGGAATGGAGAAGAAGGCATTGGCGATATCAATGGTTGCATACCACTTTGCTGCTTTGGACTCCAGCTCATACTGAAGCTCTAACATGTCTGGCACAGCAGCGCCCAGTGGTGGCGTGACTTCATTCAGACCACGGTAATCCACCGTCAGTCTCCATTCTCCACTGGACTTACGCACCGGCCAAATCGGGCTGTTGAAAGGTGAACGGGCCTTACTGACCACCCCTTGGCTTTCCAGTTTACGGATCATCTCATGTATGGGAATCACAGAGTCTCTGTCTGTGTGGTATTGCCGACGGTGTACTGTTGCTGTGGCAATTGGTACTTGTTTTTCTTCTACTTTCAGCAGTCCCACAGCAGAGGGGTCATCTGAGACACCAGGCAAAGTATTCAACTGTCTGATGTCTTCTTTTACTATTGCGGCTATCCCAAAAGCCCAACGATATCCTTTTGGATCTTTGAAATATCCATTCCTGAGATAGTCTATGCCGAGGATGCATGGGGCCTCTGGGCCAGTTGCGATAGGGTGTTTCTGCCACTCGTTCCCAGTTAAACTCACTTCGGCCTCTAATACAGTCAGTTCCTGGGACCCTCCTGTTATTCCTGTAATAGAAATGGATTCTGTTCCTACATACCTTGATGGCATCATGGTACATTGGGCCCCAGCGTCAACCAATGCCATATATTTTTGTGGGTCAGATGTGCCAGGCCATCGGATCCACACAGTCCAGTAGATCCGATTGTCCCTTTCTTTTTCTTGGCTAGAGGCAGGGCCCCCCTATTCCTGGTCATCGCATATGTTGTTCTCTTCCTGTAAATGAGTTGCTGAAGTTCCTTCAAGAGGATCAGTCATATCATCATTCCTGTAACGTCTGGAGTTCTGTGCACAAGAGACCGGAGCAACACTGATTCTAGATGAGCTTTTTGTGGTAGGTATTTCTCTTTTCAGTTCACGTACCCGGGCTGCTAAGGAGGAGGTGGGTTTTCCATCCCACTTCTTCATATCTTCTCCATGCTCCCGAAGAAAAGACCAAAGGTTACCTCGGGGTGTGTATCCTCTCTCCCTGGCTGGGGGACGCCTGCTCCTAATCGCAGAGACTCTCGTCGGCTCTGGTGAGATATCATAAATTTCTTCCTTATGTTCCTTTTATCAGTTTCTGATGGCCTTCTTCAATTAAGTTCCTGACTTGCTCAGTCAGTCTTGTTTCCACAGATGAGACATGGGCACGAACTGGGGCGGTGACAGTGTCCTCATAAATCCTTAGTTTATTAGCCAGGACACCCACCTTGTCCTCACCTTGTCTCCATTGCAGTGTTGCCAGGTAACGTGAGTACATCTCTGGTCCAAGCCGTGCAAATCTCAACCACATCCGTGATGTGCACTGGACATCATCTGGGCTCTTAGGAAATCTCTCATCTTCTGCAAAAATGATCTCCAGCACAGCCAATTCCCTTAGGCATTGGATACCTTGTTCTATTGTGTTCCATTTTCCTTGGTGCACTAGGAGGTCTTCTTTACAAAGGTATCTGTCTTTCACACTTGTTAGCAGTCGCTGCCAGAGGCTGAGAGTTTCTTGGGTTTTTCCAATTCCCTGGTCAATGACCACATCCCGGGACAGTGATCCCAATTGCCTGGCCTCAGTTCCATCCAGAATGGTGTCATTGGCTGCAGCATCCTAGATGCGGAGCAGCCAGGTGAGGATGGACTCGTTGGTCTGGCGGGTGAATTCCCTTTGCAGGTCACGCAGCTCACCCAGTGATAGAGAGCGGGTGATGATCTCTGTCTCTGTCTCTTCAGCTGAGTGCGAAGGTCCTGCTCCATCCTCGTCAGTCGCTATGCGGACTGATTTGCTCCTTGATTTCTTCTTCTGAGTGGTGACAACTGCTACTGGTTTAGGCTGTTCCGGTTCAGTGACGGTTTGTGTGGAGATGCTGACAGCACTTTTGGTTCCTTTCTCCTCTGTAACAGTCTGTGTAGTCGTCGATGTTATTGCTTTGCTTCTTTTTACCTCTTTTACTTCTTTAAGAACATGCTCCAACACACCATATAGTGTTTTGATTCTAAGCATGGTGCGGGCCGTACAGAGAAAACCAAGCAAGACTAACAAGAACATCATGCTGTCCTTGGCATCCAGAGGGTACTCAATATTTTCAAAAACTGCTGTGTCCTTCCTGAAAAGCTGGAAAAAATCATTCTTTACTCCTCCCCACAGGGGCTGGGTGAGATTGTTGAGGCTCCAGACGTAGCATCCTAGACTAGAACAAGAATACAAAACTGGGTATATATTCTGAATAATGTTCATTGCCTCAGATTTTATCAAGCAATGGACATAATAGACCAGTAAAGCAATTTTAGTACCATATCCTGGTCTACGCAGGAGTATTAAGGCCGGCAGATAGTGCCTCACGTTCGGAAAAATATAGAGAGATAGGTATAAGACACATGTAAGCATGTTGGGCATCATAACCGACAGGTGTCTTCTTCAATAAAATTGTAATTTCTGACTTTTCTTGTTGCCTCTGCCGCACTTTGGGCGCCAAAAATATGTTGTGGTTTTGAAAACAAACCAAGTGAGAGGCTCTAAGTCAGAAATAAAATTTAATGAGAAGAAAAGGAAAATAAAATAGAATAAAATAAAATAAATACAAAAAGAAAAACCACTGACAGAGTCAGAATACAACCTGATCAGGGTGATGGAAACAGTCCAGACGAGGTGGTCTTCCTGAAACAGAAATCTTGTAGAAAGGTCTGGCAGCTCCGGTCCTCTGGGAATCCAGTGGGTGAGGGCTGCTTCTACTGTCCCAAATCCCAGCTTATATCCAGGTGAGAATGCTTGGCTCTTCCCCATGGGCGGAGCATCTCACAATGGGATGATGAGTCATGGAAGAGAGCCTTAATGGCCCATTAAAGAGAGAGATAACTCCCAGAGGGAGTTATCTCTGAGTCATGCACAAGGCATTGATGGGCCATTAACTGAAGATGGTGATAGAATACATCCTAAACTACAACCCAGGACAGGTATCGGTCCATTATTCACTTTATGTGGCCCTACACAGTCGGCTCAAAGGGCAACTAATCCACTCTTTGGGAATGTCCTACACCCCTCCCATGGCTTCTCTCTGGCAACTCCCATTCAGCACCAAGCATGCCACTTGTGCCTCCTCCTAGCCAACGTCCCTGTTTGTTACTGTTTTCTGCTTTAGTGACTTCCTAATAATCTCTATTCCTTCTCCACTGCTGAAACTGCAACCCACACAGAGCCTGACTGAGCTACACCCTCCTGTCTTTAAAGTCTTGTCCAGCAAAAAATTAGTTTTCATCAGCAGGATGTAATGGATTCAGTGACTACAGCAGATGTTGAAAATTAAACATTCGCCATAGAGCAGTGACAGCATTTGAGTCTGTAATCCTTGTTCATGTACTTATCTAGGCAGAGGAAGCCTGGGACTGTAATGTTTATGCCAATGAATATTTAATTAATTAACTGCAATTCAGACTATCATCCAGCCTAACTGAGCAGATCACTTACCTGGGAGGTAAGAGACCTGTGTTTACACTCCTGCCCTACATCTTGCAAAAGAGGATTAACAGCTTGGGTACAAAGGGAATGGCTCTGCCATTACCAACTCCTACAAAGCCATTATGATCACAGACTCGTTTAGGCTGGAAAAACTCACCAAGATCATCGAGTCCAACCATTCCCCAGCACTGCCAAGGCCACCACTCGACCATGTCCTCAAGTGCCACATCCACACATTTTTGAACACTTCCAGGGATGGTGAGCCCACCAATTCCTTGGGCATTGTGTTCCAATGCTTAACCATCCATTCCATGAAGAAATTTTTCCCAATATCCAACCTAAACCTCCGCTAGCACAACTTTAGGCTGTTTCCTCTTGTCCTTGTATTAGCACAGCTGCTTGCTCACCTCCCAGGATTTACATAAACCATCCTCGAGAGGAAGGCAGCCCTCAAACTATGCAAACACTGCTTTGAAAGGAATTCAGATCTTCACCCAGATTCTTTTTGACAGGTAAATATAACATGGGAAGAAAAATTCAAGTAAGAGTTCATCTTGAAACAAACATACCTTTTAAAACTAGGCAGCGTAGGATTCTGAATGCCAACACGATTAAAAACAAAACAGCAAAAAACAACAAGATTGTCTTAATTATCACAGTCCACCACCCTGAGAGTCCCCAGCCTTTGAACATCCCGCTGAACCAGTCCTTGGATTCTTGCTTCATCTGTCCAACCATGCTTTTCAGTTCTTTGAGGGCCGTGTGGACATTGGGTGCTTTTGATGTTAAATTCATGCAACAGAGTCCTTCAAACTCCTGGCATTCGTGTCCATGCAGCAGCAGGAAGAAGTCTATGGCAGCACGGTTTTGAAGGGTTACCTGCCTGGTAATCTCCTCGTCTTCTAGGAGGGAGCTGATGGCAGTGGATGTTAAGTTTGCCTGTTTGACCACCCAGCATTCTAGGTGGCCCAATTCACCTAGGGCTTTGGCTGCTGAGACTCATGGAAGGAAGAGGGACACTGCGACTCTTTTTGACTGGGACCAATAAAAAACTTTGAATTACTATTTGGGTCCAAATTGTCAACGCTTCCCTTATGAATTTTTTTAGCTGAATTGTTTTTTCGGGTCCATTAGCCAATCAGGGTTTGGTTGGGTGCCAACAGAGACAACCGCCCAATGGTACACGGCCCTCCTAGAAGCTGGGATGGGATTACTGCCCATGCCCGATCTCCACAGATTAGGAACAAACCCTTAGGGAGGCTCCTGGGGTGTGAATGATATGGATTGTCTGCTGCAACATGGCTCAGGATATTACATCAGTTTTTTGCAGTGAATTCCTCTCGATATTGTAGTATGCTACGAAAAGCTTTAGGGCTAGACAGTGGGGTGAAGACAAAGTGAATGCAGTGTGGTGCTGGAGAGGAGCCTAATAATTCTAATTCTTGGGGTTCCTGAGCTGCTCTGGGCAATTTTGGTAGCCCTTCTTCTATGGGATTTTTTATCATTACAGCCCTCTGATGGCAGATCTCGTTTGGGTGTGTGTTGTGTGATTTTGGATTTGGATTTGGCACATGTGTGTCAAACCTGTTTGGATACTCTCCAGCTCACAGGGGAATCCCTACCACACAGGTAGACATTGGTTCTTTTGCTGCTGCTGTAGACAGGCATATATTTTCTTGTTGGAGTGTCTGTGCCAGGGTGACCCAGATGTTTTGGCATGGCTGAGGGACGATCCATGCAACTGTCAGGCTGCTCAGTGCAAACAGGATGACAATTTTGACGAGGTTCATCATGGGGCTGAGTGGGAGGTAGGGTGTTTTTTTTTTCTCTAAAAGGAAACACAAACATGTTTAAAGCACAATAACAATCTGAAATCTGCTGGAATTAACCCAATACTTAAGAAAGTTCTGTCTTCTTCCGGCGGCATCTTTTTTTTGAAGCAACAGCTGCTTGCTTCTCATTATCTTCTGCTGGGGATGGGTTTTTAGGAACAAAAGGTTTTACCCATTTTGGGGTATCCAGCATGGGCCTGAGGGGGGTGGAGACACACCTGTAGCCACACCCCCAGGTCACAAGTTCATAGGGACCTTTGATTTCCTAGGTCTCTGGGTCCATAATTAAAACTGGTGGACATTGTGACAACTTAAACAGATTACGACTGTTAAAATTATGTACAACTGGAGGACTCATTTTCAAATGAACAATTCAGAAAATTGATTCTAAACATTGCTTTGCAGAGTTTCTGTGGTGGTGACATCCACGCTGTGGAACTATTTTGCCTAGCCAGGACCTTTTTGAACGTCTGGTGGGCATGCTCGACCACGGCTTGGCCTGTGGGGGAGTGGGGGGATGCCTGTTATGTGCTCCACTCCCCACTGCTGGATAAACTCTAGGAATTCCTTGCCTTTGTATGCTGGGCCATTATCAGTTTTGATTTCCCTAGCGATCCACAGTACTGAAAAGGCTTGCACAAGATGTTTCTTGGCATGTGCAGCCATTTCTCCTGCGTGGGCAGAGGCATAAACTGCGCTTGAATAGGTGTCAATGCTTACATGTACATATTTTAGGCGACCAAAACTAGGAATGTGTGTGATGTCTGTTTGCCACTCTTTGCAGCTCCCAAGCCCTCTGGGGTTAACCCCCATACATAGTGATGGCATGGCTTGTTGTTGGCAGTCAGGGCAGGTGGCCACAATGGCACAAGCCTGACTGCATGTTAGTTGGAATTGACGCATTAGGCCTGGTGCATTTTGATGGTACTGCTGGTGACTTAGCTTTGCTTGTTGGAAAACGTCTGGAAGGCGTGTCAATTCTGCTGGGGCTGCAAGGGTATCTGCTTTGCGATTACCTTCTGCAATCTCACCTGGCAAATCAGTATGTGACCTTATGTGCATCACAAAATGGGTGCTCTCGATGCAAAACTAAATTAGTTTTGAGAGCAACCTGAAGAGACGCTCGTTCTTGATGTGCTTGAGAATTGCCTGCTCCACCCTGGACACTACCCCAGCCACGTAGGCAGAGTCCATGACCAAATTAATTGGCTCCAGGAACCTCTCCAAAGCTCTCACCACTGCAGCCAGTTCAGCCACCTGAGGCGACCCCTCCACAAAGTCCACATCAGCTTCCCAACGCTGAGTTTGGGGATTTCTCCAAGTTATCACCGACTTGTGGGATGTTCCAGATGCATCAGTGAACACTGTGAGTGCTTTGAGTGGCCTATGACTCCTTTTCTCACAAGGAATGAGGTGGAACTCCTCATTAAACAATTTGTGAGATGGGGCGTGGACTGATATTTGCCCACTGTAGCTGTCCAAGGATATTTGGAGGTTGGCATTCCCTTGGAGCAGACACTCGAACATCTCTTTGGTTAGCCTCTCAGGAGTGTTCTTTTCCTCCCCAGAAAGCTTGACTGGGAGGTGAATACACACGAAGTCACAACCAGTCAGCTCACGCAGTCTCAGCCTGGCTTTCTGGATCAGCTGAGCTATTAGCTCTTGTGGCCTTGTGATAGTCTTGGATCTTTGACAGGAGAGGAAGACCCACTCTATTATTAAGAGTGCATCTCTCTGCCCTTTGATCCATTGAAATGTTAAACCATGTAAGTGTGGCAATTTTCCTAGAACAATGAATTTGAAAGGCAGCTTGGGCTGGTAACAGTGAGCTTGCCTCTTGGTTAAAGCCTTTTGTGCTTTTACTATTGCAGTTTTTGCCTCCAGGGTCAGTTCCCTGGGAGAGAGCAGCTCTCTCTCCCCCCTCAATAAGTTGTTGAGGGGTGCTAAGTCTTCGCTGGTAAGACAAAGCCAGGGCCTGACCCAGTTCAAAGACCCACACAGGGAATGAAGATCTGCTAGGGTTTTGGGATCACTCTTGATTTCCAATTTTTGCGGAACAATGGTCCACACAGTGATCACCAAGCCCAGATATTTCCAAGGTGGCATCTTTTAAACATTGTCTTCCTGGAGTTGGAATCCAGCAGAGGTTAAAACCTTAAGCACTAGGTCAAGCGTGTGTTGGAGTATAATGTCATCGGGGGCATACACAAGCACATCATCCATGTAGTGGAGGATGATGGCCTCCTTTCTTTCGGCGCATACTGGGGACAGTAATGAGACTACGTACTGCTGGCAGATCGAAGGACTGCATTTTAAACCCTGCAGCAAAACTTTTCAATGATAATGCCTCATTGGGGCTTCCCGATTGATGGTAGGAATTGAGAATGCAAACCGTGGGGCATCTTCTGGGTCTAGTGGAATTTGGAAGAAGCAGTCTTTGATATCAAAGACCACTAATTGCCAGTTTTGGGGGAGCATGGTTGAGGAAGGCATCCGTGGTTAGAGTGAGCCCATGTCCTGTATCACTTTATTTATTTTTTGGAGGTCATGGAGAAGCCTCCACTTATTTTTCCCTTTTTTTTTTTTTTTTTTTTTTATTACAAAGACTGGGGATTTCCAAGGACTGGTTGTTTCTTCTATGTGACCTTTTGCCAATTTTTTTCTTCTACAAGCTCTTTGAGCGCCTTAAGCTTTTCTTTACTGAGTGGCCACTGATTTATGCAGACTGGGGTATGGTCCAGCCATGTTAACTTTTGGGTAGGGTGCTTCACAGTGGCCACTTCTAAAAATCCTGGGGTTTTTTGGGATAACTAATCTGACCCCCCACTGGGACATGGTGTCTGTCCCCCACAAGGGAGTCTTATAGTCGATGACAAACAGATGGACACTAGCCAATTTTCCATCTGGCCCCTCAATTTGTACCATGTTTTTCGAGATTTTTGCTAATTGGAGCCCTCCTATACCATGAATTCTGTCAGCCATGGGTTGCAATTCCCAGTGAGAAGGCCACTTCTCTTCTGGTATAATCATGACGTACGAGCCGCAGTCTAACAAACCTTTTACGTGGAGATGGTCTGCCCCACGGGTTAGGTTGCATCCTTGCATGGGCTTGTCCTTGCCCACCACTTCTGCCCAGTAGACATCAGGTGTTTTGCCATCCACTGAGACCCCCACTGGAATGGGAATGGCCTCAGTGATGATTTGACCCGTGGCTAAATAGAAGGGTGGCTGAGGACAACGTGCCAAGAGACTGAATTTAGGTATGCTCCCTTTGGTGGTCATGGGAACAATTTCTATTGGTGTGTGTACAGTGTCCCCAATAACAAAAAACTCGCTGTCCAGTCCTGGGTGATCTACCGTCACGTCTCATGATTTTTCAGGCAATTCTACTTCAATTACTGTCCAGTGGGTAGATCTAAAAAGAAAGGTATCTTTAGTTACAAGCTTAAAACGCCTGCAAGGTTGCCAAGCCTTGTTAGATAAACATTCCCCATCTTTTTTGTTTGTTTGTTTCCCTCCCACCCAGCTTTTCTTCCTCCCCTATTTCTGTTGGGAGAGAGTCTTTTTTCACATTGGAACCCGGTGCATTTGTGTCATGGAGCGTTATGGGTTTGCGCTCTGGTTTTAGTTTCTTCGATTGCTGGTTGTTTCATCTTTTTGAATGTTTTTCTTCTTTTGCTGGTTCTGGGGCAATCTCTGGCGAAATGTCCAGGCTTTTTGCACAGGAAACAGATGATGTGTCGAGACTGTTTTGGTGTGGTCTGTTGTCTGTCATCTTCTGGTGTTACAGCTGCTACAGTCTTTGGGTTGATAGATTTGGGCTTTTCTTCAGGTGTGTCAAACAGCTCTGCTTTCTTGGCACATGCTTTTGCTATCTGTGTCAGTGTAGGTGGAGGATTGACAGACAGTCCTAGAATCACTCTGCGGCAGGCCTCATTGGCATTCTTCTGAGCCATGTTTCGGAGTATCTGTGCCTGTGCCACTGAGCCTTGCCCCTGTCTTTCAGTCACTGCTCAAAGCCTGTCCATAAACTGCAGAAAACCTTCAGAATCATGCTGTTTAATATCAAGATAGTTACTTTGTGGTTCGATTGTCAGTAACTGGTAAAAAGCTTTTTCTGTAACTTTACAAATTTTCTGTAAAATGAACTTTGATAACACTTCAGCTTGTTCCTCTGGGACAGCCCACTGTCCCTCACCACATAGGTGCTCATAGGTGATGTGTCTACCCTCTAAATTCTTAGCACCTTGAGCGGTTTGACTAAGCTCCTCTAGAAGTTCTTTTAAAGATGTTTTCCAGGTATCTTCCCAGAAATCAAATTCTGAGGGAGACAACAGGCATTTAAATACTTCTTTTAGATCTGCTGGTGTTAATTCGAGAGATGAAAAAGTAGTTCTTATCATACTTTTAAATACCTCATTGTCTCTACCAAATTCCCTTTGGATTTTGCTTAACTCCTTTCTGTTTTGGAAAGAGAAAGGCTGGTAGTTCCTAATTGCATTTTCTCTCCCAGTATAAGTAACAGGAACTGTTGAAAATATGACTTCATCTTTCTGGCCTTGATCTTGGGGCTATCACACTCGGTTTTGTTTTTATGGGGGTTGGCTGTAGGCTTGTTCTGTTCCCTGCTTTCTTCCCTTTCACCCCGCGCTCCGGCTGTGGCTGCAGCAGCAGCCTTGGCCCCACCCCCGACCCTGGGTCTGGCATCACCCGGGGCTCTGGGCTCTTCTCAGACCCTGGCCTCGGGGCTGACCTCTCCCTCATGGGGATTGGGTTTGGGGCTTGGGACCCCTTACAGTCCCGGCTTCTTCCAGTGCCCCGGGGCTAGCTCTTGCCCCGGCACCACCCCCATCAGACCATGCGGTCCTGGCACCACCCCCATCCCCACGGGCCTCGGCACCCCCGGCCTTGCCCCCACAACCACCCCCAGCACCCCCCACCTCCAGCCCCGTGGGAACTGGGTAGGGCTGTGTGGGTGTCAGGTGGGGGGTGTGGTAAATGTAATGTATAAATTCGTGTATCAAAGATTTGGTTTATAAAAAGCTAATCCACGGCATCTCCGAGATTCCAAGACCTGTGGTGCAAGCCGCGAAACCACAAAATTTGCAACAGAAATGACATGGCCGGACTGGAGATGGCCCATTCATCAGGTGTTATAAATGGGCCAGGAGACCTGCTCCTTTGAAAGGCCTTTATTAGTCAGCTCTTTCAAGGGGGAACTCGAGGGGTCGCCTGCGCCGTCGCCGCTCCTGTCGTTGTTCCCGCTCCTGTCGCCGTTCTCGTTCCGGCCGCCGCTGAGGATCAGGTGTCAGACGAATCTGCTGCTCTCGCCGCAGCAGAGTCCGGAGTTCCGGCCTCGCGGGAATCCCCAGGAACTCAACTGGGCTCGTGTGGCCTAGGGGCGTCACTTCTTCCCAGTCTCTTTGTGGTCATGGCGAGGCGGCAGAAGCAGAATTCAGTCCTTAGGTAGCTGAGGGTCTTCTCGGTGTTGTAGTGTCTCCCTTTTATCTGGATTTTGTGCTGGGTCGCGGCTTTTGGGTCCATTTGCCGGCAACTGCACTTCGGTTTGGAGCGGTGCACCATGGAAGTCCTTGGATTTTCCTATTAGGCAGGGCCGGCAGTTCAAGGAGCCGGCGGGGAATGGCGACAGTCAAGCCCGACGGAAGGTGAAGGGAACCCGGGGTTTTGGGGGGGGGTATACAACTTGGAATAAGGTTTTGAGGGTACAAATTTTGGCACAAACAGCATAACTTTCTTAACAGACAGGTTACAACTGGCATAACATTTTAAACAGCATAACTTTCTTAACAAATGATAGACTGTGTCAAAAACGGGAATTTCTTACATTTTATTCATTTCATCAGGGATGGGCCTCCACTTCACAGCTGCTTGACATCTGATTTCCATCTCGGTGAGAGATCCGGAGGATGATCAAATCAGCACCCCAAAGACAAGATCCGGGAAGATTATCAACATCTTCTCACACTTACGGGAACCTCTGACAAGACCTCGCTTGGAAATAAAGAGATACATAAATATTTGGACTTTCAATGGACTTAGCCTCAGGACAAATAAACCGTATAAAAACCCTTACACCAGGACATAGGGTGTGTGGTTGAGGTTGGACGGTACCGTTGTTACTGTCACTCTGCCCACTCAACATTCGATCGATGTTGTCCAATTTTATTGTGGCTTTTAATTGGGTTTTTTTAAATTGTTTTTTAAATTGTCTTTTTAATTTGTTAAATAAATTCTGTTATTTTTAATTGACTTCTTCTCATTTATAACAGGGGTGTGGGAGCCAGGTGTTGAAAGGGGCGAGTGGGGGGACTGGGAAGGGTGAGGGCTATCGGGGGGGGGGGGTATCAATGGGAAACAGGATTGCAACATTGGGGGGGGATAGAGTTGCAGGATGACATCATGCAGGGCGGGAACATGGGGGAGGGGGTAGGGGCATCTGAGGGAGAGAAGGGGTTGTAGGACTGGGATGGGACATGGGTGCAAAGGACTGTGGGAAGAAGAAAGATAGCATGGAGGTTTACTCACGTGGCCACGGCCATTTTGGCTGCATGCCATGTGGTTAGGCTTGCTTATGGGGTAAGAACCCTTATTTTCAGAGCCATCAAAGCACAGATTTTCAGATATAGTGGGTGAGAAAGAAGGGCAGAGGGGAGAATCTCTGTCAGCCTGCGCAAAGCTGCTAGAGCTGGGGCACTGAGAGGCAAGAGGCTTTCTGGCCAGGCTCTCTGCATTTCTCCGGTTGTCTCACACTTCTCCCTCAGCTCAGGGGCAGAGGGGATGGAAGGAGGGGTAGGGGGGCTAGTGGTGGTGGTGAGGTTTACCAGGTGTGCTAAATGTAATGTACAAATTCATGTATTAAATATTGTATAAAAAGTTTGCACTATTAAAAGGCTACTCTAGGGCGTCTCCAAGATTCCAAGGCCTATTGCGCAAGCTGTGAAGCCACAACATTTGCAACAGAAATGACATGGCCGGACTGGAGATGGCCCATTCATCAAGGATGAGCCTCCACTTCACTGCTGCTCGACATCTGATATCAATCTTGGTGGGGGATCCGGAGGATGATCAAATCACCACCCCAAAGGAGAAATCTGGGAAGACTATCAAATCGTCTTTTCATACTTACGGGGAACCCCTTTCAAAAGTTCTTTTGGAAATAAAGAAATACATGAATATTTGGACTTTCAATGGACTTAGCCTCGGGATAAATAAACTGTATAAAAACCGTACGCTGAGACCCAGCATTTGTGGTCGAGGTTGGATGGTACCTTTGTTACTGTCACTCTGCTCACCCAGCATTCGATCGATGTTGTCCGATTTTATTGTGGCCTTTAAATTTGATTTTGGAAAAATTGTTAAATAAATTCTGTTAATTTGAATTGGCTTCTATTCATTTATAATATGGGTGTTCTTTTGCCTGCTTCTTATTTATCTCCTTATGAATTAAAATGATCAGTGGGAGAAATTTCAGAGCTGTTTTATCACCTAATTCAACTTGGTTTGTTAACAATGTTTCAACTTTGTCCCAGTAAGAGACAGAATTTATATTTTGCTCATTAAAGTCAGGCAAAAGAGAGGATAGGCAGAGAATGAACTGTTGTAATTTTCTCTTTGAGATTTTTCTATCCCCTCTGTTTAAAGGTGAGATATTAATTTTAAAGAATTAAGGACTTTAGTTAAACTAGATATTGCTGACGTAGACTTCCCTTTTACTAACTAGACATTGTTGAGGTAAACTTCCCTTTTTTTTTTTAACATAAGCCGGATTTAAGGAACTGATAAATCAGGAGACCTGTCAACTTAATCAATAGACTCCAAGAGCACAATGTGATCATAAATCAGATAGTCTTGAGAAAACAGGATCCAGGTGTCACCAACACTAAAAGGTTCAAAAGGCAAAGCGAGGAAGACGCATCTTACTTCATCATTTTGAGACCCCACCCCCTAAAAAGGACCACCGACCCATTTCAAAGAACAAACTACGCATGCTTAATTGCTTTTTGGCTAATTACCATACGAAGCGGGGAATGGGATGGACCAGAGTCATGAATATGCATTTTTGTTTTGGGTATTCAACACTTTTGTACATAAAAAGACCCTGTGATCATCTGTAAATTGCGCGTGTGTATTTGGGAGCTATCCTGCACCCTGCCCGGCGTCGTAATAAACATACACTTTCTAACTTCAAACTGTTAGAGAGTCTTTGTCTGTCATAGTTGGATATTGGTATTAGATCAATATCCATTTTTTTTTAACAAATCAAAGCTTGTAGGATTAGGGAATATCTGGCTTTTTCCTGCACAGAGTTTTGACCCCATTATGTATGTTACAATGCAGTCTGTGCAGTTTTATCTACCGTGTTTACAGCAAAATGCAAACCAAACCCAAAAGCAACAGTAACCCAGCTTAGAAAAGGATAAATTTCTCCTCCCTCCCGGTAGTGAGGGAAGATGAAGAAACCACGTGTCAGGGGAAGCCCGCAGCTTTTCAAATCCACCCACCCACGTGGCGTCGCTTCCCTATAGCTAAAGTTACGTGCCCCGCCACCCCACACACTCGAGGGTCACTTTGGGGGCTCCCAAAAGGTACTGTTATAAATTATAAGAAGCCAATTCAAAATAACAGAATTTATTTAGCAAATTAAAAAAAAAAAAAACAATTAAAAAGCCACAATAAATTCAGACAACATTGATCGAATGCTGGGTGGGCAGAGTGACAGTAACAACGGTACCATCAAACCTCAGCCACACACTCTAGGTCCCGGTGTAAGGCTTTTTATATGGTTTATTTGCCCTGAGGCTAAGCCCATTTAATGTCCAAATATTCATGTATCTCTTTATTTCCAAGCGAGATCTTGAAAGGGGTTCCCATAAGTATGAAAAGACGTTGATAGACTTCCTGGATCTCATCTTTGGGGTGCTGATTTGATCATCCTCCGGATCCCCTATCAAGATTGATATCAGATGTCGAGCAGCGGTAAAGTGGAGGCCCATCCTTGATGAATGGGCCATCTCCAGTCCGGCCATGGCATTTCTGTTGCAAATGTTGTGGCTTCACAGCTTGCACCACAGGTCTTGGAATCTCGAAGATGCCCTGGAGTAGCTTTTTAATAGACCAAATATTTGATACACGAATTTATCCATTACATTTACCACAGTCCCCCACCTTTTTATTTATCTAATAAATTCATGTTCTACAGATCTTAGTTTTTCCATTTATTAATTATTCTCTTATTTGTTTCATTCATCCTGTGTTATCTCACAGTATTTTTGGAAGGATAAATTTTTTTCTTGACTTTATTTTTAAATTTTTTCAAGGCTTCTGCCACTTTGTTTTAGTCTTTTAACTTCATTAACCTAGATGTTTTGGAAAGCTGTCCAGTCTTTCTTCCTGCTAGTTCAGGGTCAGTGGGTAAAGCAGCAATTTGCATGCCTTGTACTGCTGAGGGAATTAGCCGAATGAAACGGGATGAGACAAGGTAGAAATATGATTCTGGCTACTGAGCATAAGATAAAAAAATATTATCTTTTTTACCAGATACTTTACCCAAACAGCTGGTTTCACCATGAAGCCTGAAGTACAGAATTCCATTTCTGGACAGGCACATGGGCTACCTTTTTAATTTTAGTTGCTAATGTTTTTATTGTTTCTCCATATTCATTAATTTCAATACAACATTCTGATTCATTGAATTTTCTACAGATTTCTCCTTCTTCTGCCAATAAGTAATCGAGGGCCAACCTATTTTGATAAACAAATGCCCTCATTTGAGAATGCTGTTTGGCCAGTAATTCCAAAGCATCTGAGGTGTGGCTGGAGACTACCACTGCCTGTAATCTTATCAGTCTTTTTAAAAGATAGATAGGGGTTCGGTATCCCCAACTCGTATCATTTGCCCAAAGTTGCAGGACCATAATTTTTTTTTTTTCAAATTTCTTTTCTGTTTATTTAAGGTTTTATATAGTGGAGGCCCCAGCAGATTACTTTCTGTCTTGGGTAAAATGAAAACTGAGGGTTCTTTTAGGCTCTTTCCAGTTATCTCTCAAATCTTCAAATGACTGGTAAGGGTTAGTTCCAGGACTCTTATAGCAATATAATCTAATTGACTCAAACCATTCACAATTATCCTTTTTTTTTTTTTTTTTGGCTCCAAAACCCCCTTGGGGGTTCAGGCTGCCAGACTTTTGACTGGTTATTTGAATTTATTGCTAGGGTGGATATGCAGGGGGTGTAGCCTACCAATTCAGTGTATTCCTTACCTTCCTTGCTGATACAAATCGTTCCAATGATTCTTTTGTCTAGAATCCACTCTTCAGGTCTTTGAATAGTTTTTGATATTTGGGTATTGTCCCATTTTAGTAGTTGTTCTGGAGTCAAACCCTCATGTTTTCATGGCCATTTTTCTGCTGATTTTAATCTTCTGTAAATCAAACAGTTAGATAGACCTAATTCAGTGGAAATTTCCTGCATCAGATCTATAAATAGGTTGTGATTTGGAGCAGGTAATGCCCAATCTTTATATATATATATATTTTTTTTTTAACTGCTCATAATGTTCATTTAATGTTTTTAATCTTTCTTTCTTTTTTTTTTTTTTTTTTTTTTTTCCTCTGATTCCTGTCTCTTTAATTCTTGTGTTAACATTTGCACCTTACTTTCAGGGTCAAGTCCTTCCTCATTTTTTAAAAAACAGAAGGTCTCATCAAATTGTAAACATGCCCTACTGTCATTCTGATTGAGGAGACCCAATACTATGGGTTTGTTTTCTGAATGTGTTTTACCTCATATTTTAGGTTCTTTCCTACCCAATACATTTTTCCATCCATAGCACATACTTCTAATTTGTTTTTGTCATAGCACAGTCTATTGATTCGATAGTACCCCAAAAAAATAGATTTCTTTCTCCCACCTATCCACACAGTGCAGTTACATTGGTCACACATTGGTATAATTGGTATCTTTCCTGTTTCTCATTTGTAAATTCTGTGTGCTTTTGACTGCCCATTTTTATTAATTGCCCTCGGGTCATGGCACACCACCCCTTTTTCTGATTCACAAGTTTTATATTGAGTGCCATTAAAGATACAATATCCCTTTCTCCTATCCCCTGGACAATCATAATGTGGTTGATACTTCAGGTTCTTTGTCTCTTTTGTGTAACCTCCAGGTATGGTTCAAACTCTTTCATGAGGGTCAGCCTCCGAAGGTTCTCAAGGTGGAATTCCCCTACTTCGCTCAGGACTAGGCTCAGGATTACAAGGACTCCCCAGTCCAACACTCCTCTGCCTTTCCCTTCGCCCACGGGGTAGCAGTCTGCGGCGGGGTAACCCATCTTCTTGGCAGCAGGCGTGTGTTTTTGGGGTCCTGTTGGTCCGAGCCACAAACCTCCTTTTAAAGACACTCCACCGAGACAACCTGACTGTATCTGAGTAGCAAGGTACTTTGATTGTCCTTCAGCACTCAACATTGAGCACTTCGGCCTCTGCATCCAATTGTTCTTTTATTCCCATTTTATATATTTGATACCACTCTGGAGAATCTAACTCCAGTAGACCCAAGTTAGTGGCAATTACTGAAAAAATGGCTAGTCTCTTTTTGCTCTTTTTTTAGATAATTAGTACACAATTCACTTGGTTTACACCCCCCTTTACAATGGGTAACCCAAATATGCTTACAATATACACACTTAAAGCAAACAAAGGGAAAACAATCACAGTTTGGTTTTATACAACTTATCTGATCCCCTCTGTTCATTTGTGGTGGCGTTGTAATCTGATTTTCAAGTCTTCAGGAGACGAAGACACTCTCCACTTTGGGGCAGTGCCTTGAGACTCAACCTTCTTCACTCTCGAAGCGTGTGTCCACCCTTTTCTGCAGTCCTGGTTGCTGTATCTGTAGTAAGAAGGACAGTGAAAGGACCTTCCCAATGAGGTGCCAGAGGGACTTCCTTTCAGGTTTTTATCAAAACTTCATCACCAGGATTTATTTTGGGAACAGCAAACCCCAAAGGGGCACTTTGAGGAATGAGCCCCTTTCTCTGTAGGTCCTGTAGATTTCTGTTTATGGCAATTAGATATGGCTGAATATGGGTATCCTCTATTTGGGGATGCCCAACTGGCATTCCATGTCTGTAAGGCATTCCATAAAGCATTTCAAATGGTGACAATCCTGTTTCTGAATGAGGCATAGTTCTTATGTTCAAGAGAGCTAGAGGAAGGCATTTTACCCAAGACATTTTAGTCTCTATCATTAATTTGGATAGTTGGGCTTTTAGTGTTTGATTCATTCTTTCCACCTGCCCTGAACTTTGAGGGTGCCATGGGGTGTGATATTGCCATCGGATACCTAAGGCTTCTGCAGTTTGTTTGATAATTTTGGAGGTGAAATGTGTTCCCTGATCAGAGTCAATATGATCTACTATCCTGTAGCGAGGGATAATTTCTTCCAGTAGCACTTTTCATACTGTTTGCGCCGTAGCTCTTGCCCTAGGGAAGGCTTCCACCCAGTGAGTTAATTTGTCTACCATTTCCAATAAAAATTTGTACCTCCCTACTTTAGGTAGATCGGTGAAGTCCACTTGGATCCTTTCAAAGGGGCGATAGGCAATCGGGCATCCTCCCAAAGCTGTTTGTCTGGATCTGGCTCAATTAACCTTCTGGCAAATCATTCACCCATGCACTTCTTGTTTAGCCAATTCATAGATGCCTTTACATCCAAAAAATCTCAAAAAATGTTCTGCTAGAGCCTGTGCTCCCCAATGTGTTTGCTGATGCAATCTTTTCAGAATTTTCCTGGTATATTCTTTTGATACCAGTTCCCTCCCATCAGGTAATTTCCACCTTCCTTCCTCTAGGTTACCCCCTATTTTTTTATATTCTTCAATTTTCTTCTGAGAAGGGCGAGGGGGATATTCCAGGGTCTCCCCTTCCTGAACCTCGGGGATACTTACTGTGAGCAATGCTGCTTTTTTTGCCTTCTTGTCTGCCAAATTATTTTTCTTGGTCTGGAATTGCATACCCACCTGGTGTCCTTTGACATGGACAATGGAGGTTTCTTTTGGATCCCTGGTTGCCTCCAGGATTTGCTTTATTATTTCCCCATGAATTAACCCTTGTCCTCGAGTGTTAATTAAATCTCTTTTTTCCCATATTTTACCAAAAGTGTGTGCAGCTCCGTAAGCGTATTTTGAATCAGTGAAGACAGTGCCTCTTCTTCCTTTTTTTTTTTGAGTGCCCTTAGCACTGCATATAATTCGCAGGCTTGGGAAGATCAATTTGCATTCAGAAGTCCTGACTCCACTACTTCCCCAGATTTGCCATCCACTATGGCATATCCTGATTTCCTTTTTCCTTCTATTACCCTTGCTGATCCATCTACAAACCATTTTTCTCCTTCTTCCAATTCTTCCTTTCCCAGGTCTGGTCTTACCTTGGTTTGCAGTTCCACCATTTCTGTGCAGTCATGAGTGGTTTCCCTCAGTGCCTCTCCAAACAGAAATTGGGCTGGTTTCTGAGCAGCCTAAGTTCCAAACCATGTGAATGCACCAAAATAGTCTCATAGTTCAGGAGCCTGGCATCTGTGAGCCATTTATCTGCCTTTTGTTGCAGAATGCTCCTCACATTGTGTGGTGAGTATACTACCAGGGGAGCCCCAAATGTTATCTTTTTAGCCTCTTCCACCAGCAGAGCTACTGCCACAATGGCCTGCAAGCAAGTAGGCCAACCTTTGCTTACTGGATCTAAAAGCTTAGAGACATATCCCACAGGTTTTTTTGGTCCCTGCCCAATCCTGATTTAAAACACAATGAGCAGTGTGATTACTGACATCCACAAACAACTGAAACCACCTATTTACATCTGACAAATTCAACACAGGAGCAGTTATTAGTGCCTCCTTTAACCTCTTAAATTTTAATCCATCTCGTTCAGTCCATTTCACTCTATTTGTATTTAGTCTCTCATAAAGAAACTTTACCTTTTCACTATATCCTTCAATCCATTGTCTGCAGTATCCTAATAGTCCCAACAATTGCCTGATTTCCCTCTTCGTCCGTGGGGGGGGCAGAGCTATAATTCCAGCCACCCTTTCAGGATCTAATTTTTTTTACCTTTTGATATCCAGTGTCTTAGCTACTTTACCTCCGATTCAGCAAATTGTAGCTTTGATTTTGTAACCTTTAATTTTCAGAAAATTCAACAATGAGATTGTACATTTTCTCACTTGCTTCTCTCTTGGGCCAGCTATTAACAAATGATCAACATATTGTAATAACTTAATTCCTTCTGCTGGCACAAATTGACTTAATAATTGTTTAAGGGCCAGACCAAAAAGGTTAGGACAATCCACTAATCCTGACTTTTTTTTTTTTTTTTTTTTTTTTTTTTTTTTTTTTTTTTTTTTTCCCAGTGGGCAAGTCCAAAAGGCATCTTTTAGATCTATTACACTGTATCACACATCCTCCGGAGGGACCCTGTTTAAAATGGTATAGGGATTGGCTACCACAGGGAAACTTTTAATTGAAATTGGTTCAATTTTCAACCTCCACACCCAGGACTGATTCATTCTGGTTTGTATGGGTTTTGGGTAAAAGTTTTACTATACACACAAGGCTCTTTTTGGTGTTTGCTTTTCTCTTGCCCTATTATATTTAAAAAAAAACTTTCTTAACTTTTTTGGTGGTGAGTTTCGCACTGAATTCTTTCTTAGCTTCCGCTAAGAGTTGGGATCCTTTCCCAAACTGTTTTGTCACAAACCGGATTCTGCTTTTTGGATTACTTACATGTCCAGCTAGCTGAGCTGTGGGTCTGTTCATCCAGCAATAAATCTTCGGTTTGCGTCCTGGGCTTCTCACCAAGCCCGTAGCTAAAAGGCTTACCAGTTTCCCGAACTCAGAGGAATTCTTTCTTTTCTTTTAGCTTCCTTGTGATTGGTTCCCAAGACTCCCCTGAGTCTGGGTTTGATGAGCGAAATGAGTTTTCTCCGACTCGCTTCCCTGTCAGCCGACCAAGTCCCTCGCGAGAGTTTGGAAATGCGGGCTCCAAGTCCGCAGTTGTTCTGTGACCAGGTCACATCTCACACACTCACCCAATCACCCTCACTCAACCAGCAATACTTACAGCTATTTTCTTGCGTGGAATCTTTGTGCACAGAGAAATTTTACGAGTGAAAACAATAGCCGCGGCTCTGAAAGACACCCCCCCCCCCCCACCCCCCACCCCCCCAGGTATTTCCTGAGTTCTTTGGATCAAAAAAAAAAAAAAACCCTTTTTTATTTTGGCACTTAACCTAAATTTGTTTGCCATACAATAGGTGCTGTGGGGTTTCCTGCTCTGCTGGGCTGCCAAAAATCAGGGGGGCACCTCCCAAGCAAAGGGGTTCTGCAGCACCAATATTTTCCCCGAGTCACGGCACCAATCAGTTATAAATGATAAGAAGCCAATTCAAAACAACAGAATTTATTTACCAAATTTAAAAAAAACCCCACCAAATTAAAAAGCCACAATAAATTGGACAACATCGATCGAATGTTGGGTGGGCAGACTGACAGTAACAACGGTACCATCATACCTCAACCACACACCACTGGGTCCCGGCGTACAGTTTTTATACAGTTTATTTATCCTGAGGCTAAGTCCATTGAAAGTCCAAATATTCATATATCTATTTTTCCAAGCGAGGTCTTGAAAGGGGTTCCCGTAAGTATGAAAAGACGATTCAGGAGTCTCCCCGGATCTCGTCTTTGGGGTGCTGATTTGGTCATCCTCCGGATCCCCTATCAAGATTGATATCAGATGTTGAGCAGCTGTGAAGTAGAGGCCCATCCTTGATGAATGGGCCATCTCCAGTCCGGCCATGTCATTTCTGTTGCAAATGTTGTGGCTTCACAGCTTGCACCACAGGTCTTGGAATCTCGAAGATGTCCCAGAGTAGCTTTTTAATAGACCAAATATTTGATACACGAATTTATCCATTACATTTACCACAGGCGATTGAAGAGACGGGGTCCCCATGGTTTGCATCACGAAGCCAATTTTATTGAACATACTGCTGGTTTATACACCTTTCAAGCATGGGCTAAAGCAATAACAACTATATCTATGTTTCTTAGTAACATTGTATAACTATGGGCTAGTACAGACTTGTACAGGCCTGTACTGTCTTGCATACAAACATACATATATACACCCTGATCTCTTCTTCTTTTAGGGTCTTGCCTCGCCTTGCCAGGGCTTGTAGCCCTCCAGCCCATCTACTTTTGTAATGAATTCAGCAGTACTTTGAGTCCTGCTTCCAAGCTGTATTCCCACACCTTGGGATGGTACTGCATTGTGGTGTGGAGGGTGTTACCTGCTCTGGAATTCTGGCTGTGACATCTAGGGCTACAAGGAACAAAATTGCTTTGATATAAAATAGAAAAATACTCCTTTGGGAATATCACAATCCGGAACAGCATTTACAATATTTATACTTACATTATTTATGGGGTTGGGAAGCTCTCTGAAGGACTGAGGCACAGAGGGTTACAAAGCCTGGCAGGCAGCAGCACCCCATAAGCAACTTGATGAGGCAGATAAAAATCTGTTTTCAGCTGAAGGAAGGCTTTAGAGCAGGGACTGAAGTCAGAACCAGCTGGTGAGCAGAGGCTTTGTGTGGATCTCCCTTTGAAGGCAGAGCCATCCTGCACCTGAGGTTTGGTGGAAGGTGCCAGTCTGCAGATAGCGCAATGCCCCCACATTGTTCCTATTAACCCTGGGCTGCCTGGGTGAGGCTGTGCTGATGGTGGGACAGCACCTGTGTAGTGGTTTCACATTCACAGATTTCTGTTTTTGCCAAATTTAGTGTTGTGGTTTGAGTGTCTACTCTCTTTTCCCTCTGGGAGATAGGATTTGGGAGAAAAAAGCAAAACAGGCCCAACTTAAAAGTAAACAGTTTTATTAACACACACTAAGAAGAAGAAAATAAGAAAAGAAAAAATGAAACCTTCAAAACCCTTCTCTTCCCCCCCACAAGTGTTCACTTTTCTACAAACAACATAGAGACAAAGCCTGTGATTTTCAGTCACTTTCACCATTTGAGTATAGTCTCATCAATTCTTTAGGAGAGGATTCTCTCTTAGTTTACCATGGAATTTTCCCCCACTGACAACCTAGAACAGTTCTCTTGTGGGTTGGAACTCTCACAGAAACAGCCGCCTGGGGAAACCTGCTTCCATGTGGTCTCCTCCCATTAACAGTTTTCCAATCTGCTTATGGGTCATAGGAACTCAGGCATATGTGGTGTTATCTTTTAAAGATAAGCAACTTCAAGGCAAAAGATTCTTCATCTCAAGGAATAGAGATGTCTTCTCACTTCTTTCACTGGCGCAGGAGCTTCTCATCTCTCTCTGTTCAGGCATCTCATGGGACTGTAATAAATGAGAAGCTAGAATTTGCAATGCATCAAGCAATATAGCAAATTTATTAATTTGTTCCATAAAAGAGTGAGCAATTACAGCACTGGGTGTGCGGGGGGTCAGTGCCCCAAGCAATGCACAAATTCAGTTCTCAAACTGTGGTCTCATCATTCTTGGCACTTCACTTCCCCAAGTTTTTACTTATTTTCTGCTTGCTTTTCTTCATAATCAGCAGTTGTGGTTTTTCAAGGTCTGTTGGGGAGGTGGTCTGAGATGGTCTTCTGATGTCTCTCCAGGCCCCCCTCCTCCCCCCCCCCCCAATTCTTCCTTTAAAATATCTTTTTCCACTTGCATTTTTTTTTGTTATATAGTTTGCTTAACAACCATATATATTTTGTTAGTCAGCATACATTTTGCAAGCCTCCTTTCAGTCATTACACAATCCAAAGCTTGCAGGGCCCCAACACCTGTCTACATGAGGCCCCTTTCTCAGTTATAAAACCTCAAAATCAGCATGTTTCAAAATATCTCTGTAAAGACTGTCAGTTTGTGTTAGTCCCAGTTCTCCTTTTAATGATTACAAACTCTTCTATACTTATACTAAGGACAGTTTAAAACTTATACAAGGTAATCAAACAATTGCAATTTCGTTGTTAAAACAAACTGTTAGCTAAAGCCTACTGTTATACAGTTGTCTTGTTAAACCCTACTTCTATGCCTTACTTAGCTGATTTAAAACTCTTCTTTATAATAATCCCATGGTCTCTGTCCACATTGCCCACAGACACACATGCTATTTGATTGACACAAATTACAACCTGATTTCTCACAGAACCACAAGAATCACAGATTCTAATGCACTATTACTCAGTCCATCACAAACACCTTTCATCTTCCCAAATGCTTATTTTTTCCCATGATTTAAAGCATAATCTACCTATAGAGTTCATTTCCATAGCCCAATAAGAAATCCAGGCATCAGGCAACTCCCCCATCCTTCCTCTAATTAGTCTTTCACTCACTGTCTCCATCTGACTGTTATGCTGGGTCTTCTCTGAAATGAATAAAATGTAAGAAATTCCCATTTTTGACACAGTCTATCATTTGTTAAGAAAGTTATGCTGTTTAAAATGTTATGCCAGTTGTAACCTGTCTGTTAAGAAAGTTATGCTGTTTGTGCCAAAATTTGTACCCTCAAAACCTTATTCCAAGTTGTATACCCCCCCCCAAAACCCCGGGTTCCCTTCACCTTCCGTCGGGCTTGACTGTCGCCATTCCCCGCCGGCTCCTTGAACTGCCGGCCCTGCCTAATAGGAAAATCCAAGGACTTCCATGGTGCATCGCTCCAAACCGAAGTGCAGTTGCCGGCAAATGGACCCAAAAGCCGCGACCCAGCACAAAATCCAGATAAAAGGGAGACACTACAACACCGAGAAGACCCTCAGCTACCTAAAGACTGAATTCTGCTTCTGCTGCCTCACCATGACGAGAAAGAGACTGGAAAAAGTGACACCCCTAGACCACACGAGCCCAGTTGAGTTCCTGGGGATTCCCACGAGGCTGGAACTCCCGACTCTGCTGCGGCAAGAGCAGCAGATTCGTCTGACACCTCATCCTCAGTGGCGGCCCGAGCGGGAGCGGCGACAGGAGCGGCGACAGCGCAGGCGACCCCTCGAGTTCCCCCTTGAAAGAGCTGACTAATAAAGGCCTTTCAAAGGAGCAGGTCTCCTGGGCCATTTTTAACATTCTCTAGGTTCACTCTGTCTCTCTTCTCTCTGGGAAGAGTTAAGTCTTAAGAGCTTCATGTGGCCAGGAAAGAGTTAAATCTGCCCAGGCCTGCAGTGGTCATGTGATCTCTGCCAGGCAGCAGCTTCTCCGGCATGGGATCTCAGAGCTGGGCTTTCCCCTTCTTCCTTTCTTCTCAGCCCGGGAATCACCATGGAACGGGGGAACCCTCCCCACCCGTTGGTGATAATCGAGTCCATAGCTCTTATCAGGGGCCTGGCCGGCAGCTCCCCAAGCTACAGTCTCCCTTTCCCCCGCCGAGAACCGATGGAGCCCGGCCAGGCCTCAGGCTGCTCCCCCACCTATCAGGGGGAAGCGGAGGAGGCACAGCCAGCCTGGGCCCAGAGGCACAGCCAGGCCCTGAGCCGACTTCCCTTCCCCCCCCAGGAGGGGGAAGCGGCAGGGGCCTAGCCGTCCTGGCTGCTCCTTGGAACAGCTGCGGGGGCTGGTTATTACGTGTCGCTGACTGGAAGGAAAAGGGCCAGTCACCTGGGGTGCTCTGATTTTAAGCCGGGGTTTCCAGAGGTGTAACTAACTCTTTAATTGGTCAGCCAAACTGCCAACATCTGCTATAACTTCCTTAGGGAAAAAACCCCCTCACATCCGGGCTAAACCACCACAACCTGGTACAGGGAATCAAAGCAAGATGTCCCTCTCCTCCTTCCAAAGGCTGGGACAGCTGTGCTGCAGGGCTATTCTCTTGTACCAGTGTTCTGGGTTGACCTGCCTCCTATCCCATATATCCATCCCATATCTTGGATACATTGTTATGTCTCGCAGATGCCCCCTCCCTCTTGGGCGGGTGCCTGCAGGTTTTTTTTCTTTCTTTCCTGTTTCAACTCTTCTTTGCTAGCTTGGCTGCCTTTGCCTTGGCTTTGCTTTGCTTTGCTCTCCGGCTGCCCCTGCCGCCGTTTCCCCCCCCCCCCCCCCGCTGCTTCTGTTTGGTTTTTTTTTTTTTTCCCCTCCTTCCTTCTTTCCCTCCCCAAGGTTTGAACCGGCTCCAGACCCGACTTGACCTGAGAAGTTGGAGAAGTCCCGGGCTTGCAACAGATGTGTCGCACCCTCCTCCTCATCACAGTAACCCGTCTTTTCCCACTATTCGGTGTTGGGGAGTGGGTTTTTTGTCAATAAACCGGTTTTTCCACTTTTCCTCCAAGGTATTTTCCTTCCCAAACCCAGGGCTGGGGGGGGGAAGGGGTGGTGGAGGTTTGGTTTAGGGGACTCCTTTTGGAGGTTCTTCCCTAATTTGCTCCAAACCAGGACATTTCTTGGTGCGCTGGCCGGGAAACAGGCCAGAGAAAGTGGAAAAAACCTTAATAATAATATTGGTGGTTCTAGTTGTTTTGTGGGTGTATTGAGATGGTTTTTTCTGGATTCATAATGTCATTCGGGGTGAAAGCCTGCCAATATTTCTGGTCCCCAGGGGTTTTTGAGGTTTTAATACCTCTGTGGTACCTAGGGTTATTCCCTTACTTAGAAAAAGCTCTGGTATTGCTACTAATACGTAGTTTTTGGGGCCGTGGGGCACTAACCAGAATATTCATTGGGCTGGGCTTGTTTGTGATGCTTTATAGAAGGGCTGTTAAGATGCTTAAATCTGTTCCAGGAGTGTATAGTTCATTGTTATGGTGGTGCATTCAGTTTGTTAGGGGAGAAGCAGGGGGAGAGTTTTTTCAGCCTCTGTCTTCCCTCTTCTCCTTTGAATTTTTTACATCTCTATTAGAAAATGTTCAGTTTCCCCTGAGTGTTAAAGAGACCATCTTTCTGGCATTTAATCTAGTAAGTTTTCTCTATACTGTCTGCAGTTTATATAAAATGAAAGCTGAGATTTCTAAAAGGGCTAATGAGACTCCTGATTTAGGGGTAAAGCCAATGTGGAGGCCCCCAAAGACTATGCAGAGGGAGCAACGCTCCCGGCTCTCCCATGGAGGATGTCTAGCCCTTGAATTTCCCTAACCTAGTTGTCTAACCCCTTGTTATTTGAAGTTGGCAGTTAAATTTACTTCCTGATATGTTAATTACCTTACCCCTGATTGGTTCTTTTTGGATCACTTCTCCGATTGGCTCAGTTCTGTATCCTGATTGGTTCTTTTTGGATCCCTTCTCCGATTGGCTAACTTTTCAATCCGCGCCACTATTGGTTGCTTTAGTAAACCCCACCTCCTGAGTTAAGAATAAAAATCCGGCTCCCGAGACCTTTGGGGTCATTCCTCGGAGAGTCGTCGGAGAATAAAGAAGGCTCCTGAAGAAGACCCCCGGCTCCTGTGGTTTCTCCTGCGCCACCTGCGTAAACCCCTGCCTGGAAGAAAGCTGCTTTGGCAGCCACAGCCTGGCGAGAGCTGACAGGCTTGATCGCTTCTGCGATCTCACAAAAGAGCTGATCACTCTAGAAGAGTGCCTGTGCCGCCTGGGTTGAGGCCGTCTCTCATTGGGCGACTCACTTGGGAAGGTCGCAGCACCCAGAAGACCCCTGCTGGGGAACTGGGCAGTCAGCGACAACTGGCGTCCAATGTGGGGCCCCATTTTAGGTTCCCCTGGTGAACCGTTCCCACTTGTGGGAAGAAGAAACGGCCTTGGGTTATCCAGTTCCTCCGAGGAACCCTCCTGCATTCTAGTAGAAGGTACCAAGGAGGCATCGATTGGGACCTGCCAGGAGCATCGGACGGCAGCCGATCAAGAGAGGCGGCCACCCCCCTTCGGTTTTCTGTTGGCCCGCACCATCAGGCGAAGAAAAGTTGTGAGTTTGTTGGGCCTTTTGATCTTTGTTTTTCCTTTTACCGTAGGGGAGGGAGTGGAGACAAAATGGGGAATAAGCTGAGCCGTCCATCGCTCACCCCATCGGAGCGGAAGTTTTATAACCAAGTTAAAGACACCCTTGTTGGGGCGGGTTTTAAGTTTCAAAAGGGAGGTTTGAAGGGTTTTGTTTGATGGATTTTTCAATCTTTTCCTGATGTTAAGTTGACATCGTTTAAGTCCAATCAGTTTTGGGATGCAGTGGGAACTAAGTTGACTGTTGTTCAGTTGGAAGGGGACATTTCGGTAGCGAGGTTTTTTCCTTTATTTAAGTTAATAATAAAAGCAATTGAGGGAATTAGTTTGGGAGGAAATTCAGGGAATGTTCAGGAACCCCAGTTGAAAACCCGTACCCCTTCTCCCTCACCCCGTGTCCCTCATTCCTCTTCCCTATCTGAGGGTGGGTCGGCGAGCGTGTCCTGCAGTACTGCACCGGGTAGCCACCGTCTCTCGGGCTCTCCCCAACCCCCTCTCTACCCTTCTCAGGACAGTGTTGGCCACACTGCCCTGGGCCTTCCCTGTAACCTCCTTCCCATGCCTTCCTACCCGGTTTCACCCCCCCCCCCCCCCCCCCACGAATTTCAAGTTCGCAATTATCGGGTTCTATTAAGGTTCAAGATGGCGTCGGTGAAGTGGCCAGCCCCGCCATTTCAGCTCCTCCATTCCCAAGTTTTCCCGCCCTTAATCCACAAAATGGCCACCCACCTGTGATGTCATCTCCTGTTCCTATTGTTGACTCCACCCCTAAGTACACTCCCCTCACAAACCCCACCTCCAACCACACCCCTGAAAAGTCCCTGCCCCTTGTCACGCCCACAATTCAGGCCACGCCCACATCAAAGACCACACCCCCTGGACAGAGACACCCCCCCACGCCTCCTCGGCGGAAAACCGGAAGGGAGGGTAGAAATGGCCAGAAGGAAGCCATCTTGGCTTCGGATACTACCCATGGCAAGGCTTCCCCTTCAGGCACTATAAAAAGGCGATGCCATCGATACATTAAACCCCCTCCCTCCTCCTCAGAGGATGAAAGTAGCGAGTCTTCGTTATCAGACCTTGAATATGAGGACCATTGGGCAAAAACTAGGGAAGAGACAATAAAAGACAAGGACTGGGACATTGCTAATAAGATAACAGCTTTCCCAATAATGGTTAAGCAGGGCAGAAGACAAGCCCGAAAGGTAACCTGGCAAGCAATGCCTTTTAACGAGTTAAAAGAACTTAATAAAGCTGCAAAGGAACATGGTCGCGGTTCTCACTACTTCAGGCACCTGCTGGAAGCCACTTTTGCTGTGCATACGCTGTTGCCACATGACATCAGAAATATAATTGGATGTCTATTAACCCCAGCAGAATACCTATTTTGGGAAAGAAATTGGAAAAAAAAATTGGCTACACTGGTGACAGCGTATCAAAATGACCTTGATAAACCTAATTTGATATTAGAACAAATTGCTGGGGAAGGAAATTATTTAAAACCTACTGAACAATTCGACATTCCAGATTCAGCCTTGAGGGAAATTGCCAGTGCAGCAAAAGCATCCCTCCTTTTGGTGCCTGATGAAAATGTGCCTGTGCAAAGTTTCACCATCATCAAACAAGGGGTAGATGAATAATTTACCAAATTCGTAGACAGATTAAAGGCAGCTTTAGAAAAACAGCTGGAAAGTGCTGATGCCAGGAAAGAAATGTTGGTAAAGATGGCTCTACTAAATGCTAATTCAGCTACATATCATGCATGTCAGATCACACACTGACCTCCCCGGAGCTATCGTTGAAGGCAATAGAAGAGCAGATGCCTTGGCAATGGCTGCACGGACTCCTAATTTGCCGGATACCTTCCAACAGGCAAAGCTTTCACATCAATTCTACCACCAAAATGTACATGCTTTGGTTAAAATGTTCCATCTGTCACGAGAACAAGCCAAGGCAATTGTGGGATCATGCCCACAGTGTCAGTCCTACCAAGTCCCATTCCTCGAAAGAGGAGTCAATCCAAGGGGGCTGAATAGTAATGAACTATGGCAGACTGATGTTACCCATGTCCCATCTTTTGGACGACTTAAGTATGTACATGTGTCTGTGGATACCTTTTCAGGGGCAGTCTTTGCGTCAGCACATGCAGGAGAAAATATTTCTTTTGTTAAGAGACATTTCTTACTTGCATTTGCAACCCTGGAAGTGTGTCCTGGTTTGGAGTAAATTAGGGAAGAACCTCCAAAAGGAGTCCCCTAAACCAAACCTCCACCACCCCTTCCCCCCCCCAGCCCTGGGTTCGGGAAGGAAAATACCTCGGGGGAAAGTGGAAAAACCGGTTCAAACCTTGGGGGGGGGAGGGGGGGAGGGGGAGAGAAAGGAAGGAGGGGAAAAAAAAAAAAACCAAACAGAAGCAGCGGGGGGGAAAGAAAAAACGGCGGCAGGGGCAGCCGGAGAGCAGAGCGAAGCAAAGCGAAGCGAAGAAGGCAAAAGCAGCCGAGCCAGCTGAAGCAAGAGCCGAAAGCAGCCAAGAAGGAAAAAGGAGGCAGGAACTGCAGGCTCCCGCCCAAGAGGGCGGGATTCAGCTGCGAGACATAACAACATATCCAAGATATGGGATGGATATATGGGATAGGAGGCAGCTCAACCCAGAACATTCCACCCCTTATCCCATATCTCCATCCAATTAAAACTTTCATCTCCCTTACTCAGACCTTTGACACTTACACATTTCCGTCCGTCTTACTTGCTCAGACCTTCGACACTTACACATTTCCTTCTGTTTCATGTCTAACTGATCTAACACGCAGACAATGGTAGTAACATTCAGCACATATCAATCTTACCCCATATTCAGATCTCCCTGAGGTACACATCGCATTGTTCCATCTTTCTGCATTATCCACCATGTACAACCCGGTCCTTGAGCAGAGACAACTCCACGGATGGGTTTGCCCGTACTCGAGTCAGGGTTGATCCATACTGTCTTTCCCAACAAACCTCTAACATGGGCCACTGGGACTTTATCTCCATCTACTATATTAAGGTGCTGGGACTGAGCAGGACCCGCTCGGTTGGTGGAACCTCGAGTGTTAACTAACCAGGTGGCTTTTGCTAAATGCTGCTCCCAGTTTTTTAAGGACCCTCCACCCAATGCTTTCAGGGTGATTTTTAAAAGCCCATTGTACCTCTCCACTTTACCCGCGGCTGGTGCATGGTAGGGGATATGATATACCCATTCAATGCCATGTTCACTAGCCCAGGTTTTAATAAGATTATTTTTGAAATGAGTCCCATTGTCTGACTCAATTCTCTCGGGAGTGCCATGCCTCCAAAGGACCTGCTTTTCAAGGCCCAGGATGGTGTTGCGGGCTGTAGCATGAGACACAGGATAGGTTTCCAACCATCCCGTGGTGGCTTCTACCATGGTCAGCACATGACGCCTTGGCGGGTTTGAGGCAGTGTGACGTAATCAATCTGCCAGGCCTCCCCATACTTGTATTTAGACCACCGTCCTCCATACCAGAGAGGCTTCATCCGCTTGGCTTGCTTAATGGCAGCGCACGTCTCACAGTCACTGATAACTTGAGAAATGCTGTCCATGGTTAAATCCACCCCTCGGTCTCGTGCCCACTTATAGGTGGCATCTCTACCTTGGTGACCTGAGGCATCATGGGCCCATCGTGCTAGAAATAACTCTCCCTTGTGCTCCCAGTCAAGATCTATCTTCAACTCCCCTATCTTTGCAGCTTGATCTACCCGCTGATTATTTTGCTGCTCCTCATTAGCTCTACTCTTGGGGACATGGGCATCTACATGGCGAATCTTCACAGGTAGGGTTTCTAACCGGGCAGCGATATCTTTCCACTCTTCAGCAGCCCAAATTGGTTTACCTCTACGCTGCCAGTTTGCCTCTTTCCATTTCTTCAGCCATCCCCACAGAGCATTGGCTACCATCCAAGAATCAGTGTATAGATAGAGCCTTGGCCACTTCTCTCTCTTTGCAATATCTAGGGCCAGTTGAATTGCTTTAAGTTCAGCAAATTGACTGGATCCACCCTCTCCCTCAACGACCCCTACGACCTGTCGTGTGGGGCTCCATACAGCTGCCTTCCACCTCCGACCCATCCCTATGACACGGCAGGAACCGTCGGTGAATAAAGCGTAACATATTTCCTCTGCTGGCAACTGGTCGTATGGCGGAGCTTCCTCAACCCGGGTCACTGGTTCTTGTTCTTCATCTGCAACACTGAAACTTTCACCTTCGGGCCAGTTTGTAATTACTTCCAAAATTCCAGGGCGATTCAATTTCCCAACTTGAGCGCGTTGTACAATGAGGGCAATCCACTTGCTCCAGGTAGCACTGGTGGCGTGGTGGGTGGAGGGAACCTTTCCTCTAAACATCCACCCTAGCACTGGTAGTCGGGGTACCAGGAGGAGTTGTGCTTCCATACCTATAACCTCTGAGGCGGCCCGAACCCCTTCATAGGCTACTAGAATTTCCTTTTCTGTTGGAGTATAGCTGGCTTACGACCCTCGGTAACTCCGACTCCAAAATCCCAGTGGTCGGCCTCGAGTCTCCCCAGGCACCTTCTGCCAAAGGCTCCAGGACAGACCATGGCTCCCAGCTGCAGAATAGAGCACGTTCTTCACGTCTGGTCCCGTCCTGACTGGCCCAAGGGCTACCGCGTGAGCAATCTCCTGTTTAATCTGAGTAAAAGCGTGTTGCTGCTCAGGGACCCACTGGAAAGTGTTTTTCTTGCGAGTTACCGGGTAGAGAGGGCTCACAATCTGGCTATACTCTGGAATATGCATCCTCCAAAAACCTATGACACCTAGGAAAGCTTGTGTCTCCTTGTTGGTTGGTGGAGACATCGCTGTGATCTTATTGATGACATCAGTGGGAATCTGATGCCGTCCATCTTCCCACTTAATTCCCAGGAACTGAATTTCTCTAGCAGGTCCTTTAACTTTGCTCTTCTTGATGGCAAAACCAGCTTTCAGGAGAATCTGGATAATCTTCTCTCATTTTTCAAACACTTCAGCTGCAGTGTTCCCCCACACAATGATGTCATCGATGTATTGCAGATGTTCTGGAGCCTCACCTTCTTCCAATACAGTTTGGATCAATCCATGACAAATGGTAGGACTGTGCTTCCACCCCTGGGGCAGTCGATTCCAAGTGTACTGCACACCCCTCCAAGTGAAAGCAAACTGAGGCCTGCATTCTGCAACCAGAGGAATGGAGAAAAAGGCATTGGCGATGTCAATAGTGGCATACCACCTTGCTACCTTGGACTTCAGCTCATACTGGAGTTTCAGCATGTCCGGCACAGCAGCACTCAGCGGTGGAGTCACTTCATTCAATGCCCTGTAGTCCACAGTCAACCTCCATTCTCCATCCGACTTGCGCACAGGCCAGATGGGGCTGTTAAAGGGTGAGTGGGTTTTACAGACCACCCCTTGGCTCTCCAACTCACAAATCATTTTGTGGATGGGAATCACTGCATCTCGAACTGTTCTATAGTGCCGCCGATGCACTATAGAAGTGGCGACTGGCACCTGCTGATCTTCCACCTTCAACAATCCCACAGCAGATGGGTCATCCGATAGTCCAGACAGGGTGTTCAGTTGCTTAACACCCTCTGTTTCTACAGATGCTATTCCAAATGCCCATCTGAATCCCTTTGGGTCTTTGAAATACCCATTCCGAAGGAAGTCTATGCCCAGAATATACGGGGCCTCTGGGCCGGTCACAATCAGGTGTCTCTGCCAGTCCTTTCCAGTCAGGCTCACCTCAGCCTCCAACAAAGTCAACTCTTGTACTCCCCCTGTCACCCCGGCAATGGAAATTGGTTCTGCTCCCACATGTTCCGATGGCACCAAAGTACATTGCGATCCAGTGTCAACCAAAGCCTCATGTCTCTGTGGCGCCGATGTGCCAGGCCATCGAATCCACACAGTCCAAAACACACGATTCTCCCCAACCTCTACCTGGCTAGAGGCAGGGCCCCTCTAAGCCTGATTATCTTTCTTTGTTTGGACATATGTCCTAGAGGTTCCCTCCAGGGGATCAGACATATCATCATCGTCCCGGCTGCAGACAACTGGTGCTGCTCTCTGTTTAGTAGGACTTCCTCTTTGAATCCTACCTTCTTTCAATTTACGCACCCGTTGTGCCAGAGCAGCAGTGGGTTTTCTGTCCCACCTCCTCATGTCCTCCCCAGCTTCACGCAAGAAGACCCACAACTCGGTTCGCGGAGTGCGCCTTCTCTCCCCAACAGAGGTATGCCCGCGTTGAACACCAGGGTCTCTAATTTGAATGGCCGAAATTTGGAGGAAGTCCTCCCTAATCTCTTCCCTGAGTTTTTTGTGATTTTCCTCTAATTTATCTTCCAATTTCTGCAGTCGTGTTTCCACAGCTGCAATCCTGGCGTGAGTTGGGCCATGTACTGAATCAGCATATGCTCGAAGCTTCCTTGCCATATCGAGCACGATTTCGTGTGTCTCCTCCCGCTTCATTATTGCTAGAGCAGAAGCGTATTCAGATGGTCCAAGTCGTACAAGTTTTCACCACATCACGGGTGTACATGGTACCAAATCTGGGTTCTTAGTGTTTAGGTCATCTGAGAAGATAATCTCCGCCACTGCCATTTCTCTCAAGCGTTGAATCCCTTGTTCTATGGTCTTCCACTGGGTCTGCTGCATGTAGAGATCGTCTGCACACAGGTATCTTTGTGCCACACTTCCCAGGACTCGTTCCCAGAGACTGCAAGGGGTAGCTACCCTCATCATTCCTTGGTCAATAACTGGATCATGTGACAGGGAGCCCAAATGCCTTGCTTCAGTGCCATCCAGAATTGTAGCTTCGCCTGCAGCATCCCAGAGACGGACTAACCAACTAATTATAGACTCATCTGGTCGTCGGGTGTAATCCTTTCTCAAACCTCGGAGGTCCTTCAGGGAAAAAGCATCAATAGTGGGTCCTGATCTTGTGCCAGCTGGTTGGACATTTGATCTTAGGCCAGTTGATCTGGCTCCCAGTTTGGTGTCAGTTAGTTCGGCTTCTGATTTTACATCAGTTTGTCCAGCTTCTGATTGGGTGTCCTCAGGAGGCCTTGAGGGCCCTTCACCTTCATCATCATCATCCTCTACTGGTCGATCAGTCTTTCGTGCTCTCTTTGCCCCTGCGACTGCCAGTGTCTTAGACGCCCTGTCTGGTTTAGCTGTTGGCCTGGAGCCCGGGATATTAGCTGCAGCCTGAGTAACTGGGGTGGTAACTAGCTTATCTCCCTGTTCCCTTTCTTTTATCTGCTGTCCTTCAGTATCTAGCAGAGTACAGTAAACATGTGCCAGGGCCCAGCTCACTGCAATAATCCTTTTCTCCTTAGTATTACCACGGCACTTCTCTTTCAAATACTTCGCCACCTCAGCTGGGTTCTGAATTTGTTCAGATGGGACGTCCCAGACTATAGGATCAGAAAATTCCTTTAAAATTTGGCCCATATCTTCCCATTTCCCACTCCACTCAAGATTTCTCTTTGTTGGCTTGTCGCCGACTGCCCAGTTCCCTGGCAGGGGTCTTCTGGGTGCCGCAACCTTCCCAAGTGAGTCGCCCAATGAGAGATGGCCTCAACCCAGGCGGAACAGGCACTCCTCTAGAGTGAACAGCTCTTTTGTGAGATCGCAGAAGCGATCAAGCCTGTCAGCTCTTGCCAGACTGTGGCTGCCAAAGCAGCTTTCTTCCAGGCAGGGGTTTACGCAGGTGGCGCAGGAGAAACCACAGGAGCCGGGGGTCTTCTTCAGAAGCCTTCTTTATTCTCCGACGACTCTCCGAGGAATGACCCCAAAGGTCTCGGGAGCCGGATTTTTATTCTTAACTCAGGAGGTGGGGTTTACTAAAGCAACCAATAGTGGCGCGGATTGAAAAGTTAGCCAATCGGAGAAGGGATCCAAAAAGAACCAATCAGGGGTAAGGTAATTAACATATCAGGAAGTAAATTTAACTGCCAACTTCAAATAACAAGGGGTTAGACAACTAGGTTAGGGAAATTCAAGGGCTAGACACCCTCCATGGGAGAGCCGGGAGCGTTGCTCCCTCTGCATAGTCTTTGGGGGCCTCCACAACTCCCCCTTCTTTATTTAATATGAAAACCTTTTTTGAAAATTTTTCCAAACACTTCAACGCACTTGCAAAAGTAACTAAAACAATCAAGATAATAACCAGAACCCATATAAACCCATTGAGGAAGGATGCAACCCATCCCTTCAGTCCCCAGTTTTTGAAAAGATTGTCCGACCATTCCGCGGTCTTTTCCACCTTAAGTTCCTTAACAGTGTTCTGGATTGCTTTAATCTTTGCCTGGATGCTTTCTCCATGGGATGATAGGTTGAAACAACATAGTCCTTCAAATTCTTCACATCCGTGTCCATGGGCTAGCAGCAAGAAGTCAATCACTGCTCTATTCTGGAGGGTAGCTTTTCGGATCGTTTCCTCATCCTCAAGGAGGTCACTGAGCACAGCAGATGTCAAATTCACTTGCTTGCCCATCCAGCACTCCAGGTGTGATAGTTCACCCAATGCTTTTGCTGCAGCTACCCATGACAGAAATATTGACATGAGTATCTGCTTTTGTCGAGACCAATCGGTGATTCGGCTGTCACAATCCTCCTGAAGGGTTCCCAAATCTCTTTTTCCTGGACCCGAATCTTTTTTTTTTGTTTTGCCAATCATGTAATAGTGTGATTTTTGGGGCCAAAATGGTGAGCTTACCTAGAGTGCAGGGTCCTCCTTGAAGACGAGCAGGGATCCCTGCCCACACCCTATCCCCACAGATCAGGAATACTCCTTTTGGCAACACTCTGGGGTGTCGAGTGGACATAGAAAGTATGTTCGCGGTATAATTGCACCAATCTTTTCTTTTATAAATTTTGTTATTTGGGGACACATCTTTCTGAAACACCGATCTAGATTGCTCACTCATTACCCAATCTCTTCTATTTTGTCTGTAGTAAAAATTTACACAATAAGTGGCTGGGGAAGACCCCAAAAGGTCCAATTCTTGGGGTTCTTCTGGTGCATGCGGTAGGATTCCTGTCCACTCATCCCAGGTGTCCACCGGGTTGGGTGTTTTTCCCGTAAAGGGGTATTCATTTGGCTGCAGTGGGACTCCTACAAGGCAGGTTGACAGTGGATTGTGAGCATTGCCCATGGACAGGCACATACTCTGCTGTTGGAGGGACTTTGCAAGGGTAACCCAAACATTCTCCTGCGGCTGTTTGACGATCCAGGTCTGACTCAACATGACCAGGAAGAGTGTCCAGATTACAAAAAGCATCCGTGCAATGACTATTCGATGACTCATCTTGGCCCTAGGATATTTTACAAATAGAGATTTAAGGTTAGCATCCATCCTTTTAAAATAATTTTGACATTTACAAACTCTTTTAACTTGGGGACAAGGGAGAGGTACAAGGGATTAGGAACAAGAACAAGGGAACCAGAGTACCCTGGAGGAAACAGGTTTAGGATACAAACTTCCAAGCCTCAAGTGAGGCTCAATTTCTTCTTTAGGCTTTACATCACAGTCTTTTGTAAAGATTTAAAATGTAGTGTCTCTAGCAGTATCAGTTGCACTACTGTCTTTCTTTGAGGTTGTTTGTGACCTGGTAAGCGGGCGAGGTATTGTCTTTTGTGTTTGAGGTCTCCTTTTCCTTCTTTTCCAGGCTGCTGTCTTTTGTAGCTCTGGCGTTCCTGTGGGTGGCTCAATAACATTCATGTTATTATCAGCACTGTCCTTCTCTAGTGATCCCATGTATGGTTTGATGTTTTTGGCTGGGAGCCATCTCGGACCTGAAGGGGTCGATACACATGCATACCCTCTCCCCCAAGTAATCAGTTGATGAGGCCCAGATATCTGATGGGACTCTGGGTCTTTGATCAACACAGGCGGTCTCTCATCAAGCTTTACTCGGGCCGAATTTGAGAAATGCCTAATCACGGGGGGATTGGGCTCTGCACTAGAACAATTTAGGAAATTAATGACATATAGAGCTTTACAGAGTCTCTCAATGGGAGATAACGTCTCTGTTCCCCCCCGCTGTTGATGAAGAACCCGCTTGATTGTTTGATGAGTCCTTTCAACAATGGATTGTCCTGTTGGAGAATATGGTATGCCTGTGTCATGTTGAATTCCCCATTCCTGCAAGAAGGTTTTCAGCTGCTTGGACACATAGGCGGGCCCATTGTCAGTCTTAATCTTTTGTGGCACTCCCAGGGTTGCAAATGCAAGTAAGAAATGTCTCTTAACAAAAGAAATATTTTCTCCTGCATGTGCTGACGCAAAGACTGCCCCTGAAAAGGTATCCACAGACACATGTACATACTTAAGTCGTCCAAAAGATGGGACATGGGTAACATCAGTCTGCCATAGTTCATTACTATTCAGCCCCCTTGGATTGACTCCTCTTTCGAGGAATGGGACTTGGTAGGACTGACACTGTGGGCATGATCCCACAATTGCCTTGGCTTGTTCTCGTGACAGATGGAACATTTTAACCAAAGCATGTACATTTTGGTGGTAGAATTGATGTGAAAGCTTTGCCTGTTGGAAGGTATCCGGCAAATTAGGAGTCTGTGCAGCCATTGCCAAGGCATCTGCTCTTCTATTGCCTTCAACGATAGCTCCGGGGAGGTCAGTGTGTGATCTGACATGCATGATATGGTATGGTTGCTTTCTGTGGGAGATAAGAAAAATCAATTTAGACAGCAAGGAATATAAAATTTTGTTGGATACCTCCTTCAGAAAAGCGTGCTCTGCTCTCATTACCACTCCTGCTACATAGGCCGAATCAGTAACCAGATTAGGAGGTTGGTCTTTGAACTTTTCAAAAGCTCTGATGACGGCTGCGAGTTCTGCAATTTGTGGGGATCCTTCCACCACTCGGACATCAGACTCCCACTTCTGAGTCCTCGGATCTTTCCAGGTCATCACTGACTTATGGGAAGATCCTGAGCCGTCAGTAAAGACTGTCACAGCTTGAAGAGGGAACCTACTTTGAACAAATTTTGGAATGAGATTAAAATTGGTTTTGAACAATTTGTGTCCAGGATAATGAATTGAGATTTTACCAGAGTAGTTATCGAGAGAGAACTGGAGATTATCATTTCTTTGGAGCAGAAACTCCAGCTCTTCGGTATTTGCCAATGGGACATATATGCATGTGAAATCACACCCTGCAAGAGAGCAAATGCATGATCTACCTTTGAGGATGACCGAAGCTATGGCTTCTTGGGGGGTAGTTACAGTCTTTTGGGGTTGGGAGTGGAGGAAAATCCATTCAAGGATTAGCAAAGGGTCTTTCAGCTCAGGGTCCCATTGGAAAAGCAGTCCATAAAAATGAGGGGTATTACCTAGAACAGCCAAGAAAAATGGCAAACTCGGCTCATACCTGTGTGCTTGCCGAGCAGACAGGGCCTCTTGCACTCGGATAACAGCATCGCGCGCCTCCGGCGTCATGTCTCTGGGCGAATTGAGTGCGCTGTCTCCCCTAAGCAGGTTGAACAATGGGGCTAGGTCCTCAGAGGAGATTCCCAGAAGAGGTCTTACCCAGTTGATGGATCCACAAAGTTGCTGCACCTCGTTGAGTGTCCGAGGGTTAGTGTTAATGACTACTTGCTGTGGTGTTACTGTCCTCTCGTGTACTCGGAGGCCCAAGTAGTTCCAGGGGCTGGTGAGCTGGATCTTTTCTGGCTGGATTTCAAAGCCCGCTTCCTCAATGGCATTCATGGTAGCTTTAAGAACATCTTCTAAGTCTGTCTGATCCTTAGCACATAAAAGTACATCATCCATATAGTGCAGAATAATACTGTCTGGGAATCTTTCGCTTATTGGGGATAGTATTGCAGCGACATACCACTGACATATGGATGGACTATTCTTCATCCCCTGAGGGAGAACCAGCCAATGATAACGCTTCAAGGGAGCTTGCCGGTTTAGGGATGGAACAGAAAATGCAAACCGGGGAGCATCCGCTGGATGAAGTGGGATATTAAAAAAGCAGTCTTTGATGCCAATGACCGCAAGTGGCCGGTTCCTGGGCAACATCATAGGGGGGGGGCATCCCTGGCTGTAAGGGCCCAAAGTCATCAATTACCTCATTAACCCTCCTAAGGTCTTGTAGCAGTCTCCATTTATCTTTCCCAGGTTTTTTAATTACAAAGAGGGGGGTATTCCAGGGACTATTTGAGGGAACAATGTGCCCTTTGGACAGCTGTTCCTCTACTAAAATTTTCAGTGGGTGCAATTTTTCCTCAGGTAAGGGCCACTGATCGACCCAAACTGGATGATCTTGCTTCCAGTTGAGCCGGGGGATATCTAAGGCGCGCTTTTCAGTGGCCCCTACTAAAAATCCCTGGAATTAATAGTAAGGGTAGCCCCCCATTGGGACAAGACATCTCTTCCCCATAAAGTAATCGGAGCTCTGACTACAAAAGGTCTTACAGTTGCCACTTTACCTTCCGGGCCACTAATGACTACATTCTTCTTGGCCCTCCACGATGTTGCCACTCCACCGATACCAGAAATAAATCCTGAAACTGGTTCCAGCTCCCAGTCAGAAGGCCACTCGGATTTCGCTATGAGGGTTACATCTGCCCCAGTGTCCATCATTCCCGGCCTTCTGATCTTTTCTCCTCTGGAGAACAAAGTACATTGAACTATAGGTTTTCTCGCCTCCATTAACTGAACCCATAAGACAGTTGGGTTCTGTGGCACAGTATCTGATAAATCCTCTGGCAGTAGGAACACTTGAGCAAGAGGGACTCCCGCTGGCAAGAAATAAGGATAGTCCAAACACATAACAGAAATAAAAATCTCCTCTCCCAGCTCTAGAGTCCGCACCTCTGGGATTATTGCTAACTCAGCTGGTTTATGAATAGGATTGCCTATGATCAAAATATCAACTGGTCCTCTCAGAGGTGCCCTCCTGCCCGTAGCAATCCTATATATAGAGTCACAGTCAAACTGAACTGATAGGTCGCTTACCAGCTCACACCGGGTTCCCACCTGTATCTCGGTGTGAACCGATTGATCTTCATCTGTGTAGGAACCTCCGAAGCTGGTGTCTTCTTTCCGTGAGGAAACTGGTCTTTGCCATCTTCTTCTGGTAGACGAGGGTTGCGACCCAGTGGAGCCGGCTGAAAATTTGTTGTCGTCGCGCGGCGCCGATCCGCGCTCGCCCTGGCGTTTCCCGACTTCCACCATTTATTAGGCTTGCTTTTTATCCAATGAGGATTACGTCGGTGGTCCTCTACCGTCTCTTTCTCGGGACAGTCCGCAATAAAGTGTCCAAATTGTCCACAATTAAAACATCTTTGGTTATCTTTAGACGTGATAACCGCAAAAGCCCCTGACATGCCCTGTGCAATGCCTTGTGCGACTGCCTGTGCAACAGTATTTTCAGTAGAATTATGTTTTACACACGCTTCAATTATCTGATCTATGGTTGGTTCAGGATCAAGAGGTAAGGCTCGAAGAATGGGTTTTGTAGCTGAATTAGCATTTAGTAGAGCCATCTTTACCAACATTTCTTTCCTGGCATCAGCACTTTCCAGCTGTTTTTCTAAAGCTGCCTTTAATCTGTCTACGAATTTGGTAAATGATTCATCTACCCCTTGTTTGATGATGGTGAAACTTTGCACAGGCACATTTTCATCAGGCACCAAAAGGAGGGATGCTTTTGCTGCACTGGCAATTTCCCTCAAGGCTGAATCTGGAATGTCGAATTGTTCAGTAGGTTTTAAATAATTTCCTTCCCCAGCAATTTGTTCTAATATCAAATTAGGTTTATCAAGGTCATTTTGATACGCTGTCACCAGTGTAGCCAATTTTTTTTTCCAATTTCTTTCCCAAATAGGTATTCTGCTGGGGTTAATAGACATCCAATTATATTTCTGATGTCATGTGGCAACAGCGTATGCGCAGCAAAAGTGGCTTCCAGCAGGTGCCTGAAGTAGTGAGAACCGCGACCATGTTCCTTTGCAGCTTTATTAAGTTCTTTTAACTCGTTAAAAGGCATTGCTTGCCAGGTTACCTTTCGGGCTTGTCTTCTGCCCTGCTTAACCATTATTGGGAAAGCTGTTATCTTATTAGCAATGTCCCAGTCCTTGTCTTTTATTGTCTCTTCCCTAGTTTTTGCCCAATGGTCCTCATATTCAAGGTCTGATAACGAAGACTCGCTACTTTCATCCTCTGAGGAGGAGGGAGGGGGTTTAATGTATCGATGGCATCGCCTTTTTATAGTGCCTGAAGGGGAAGCCTTGCCATGGGTAGTATCCGAAGCCAAGATGGCTTCCTTCTGGCCATTTCTACCCTCCCTTCCGGTTTTCCGCCGAGGAGGCGTGGGGGGGTGTCTCTGTCCAGGGGGTGTGGTCTTTGATGTGGGCGTGGCCTGAATTGTGGGCGTGACAAGGGGCAGGGACTTTTCAGGGGTGTGGTTGGAGGTGGGGTTTGTGAGGGGAGTGTACTTAGGGGTGGAGTCAACAATAGGAACAGGAGATGACATCACAGGTGGGTGGCCATTTTGTGGATTAAGGGCGGGAAAACTTGGGAATGGAGGAGCTGAAATGGCGGGGCTGGCCACTTCACCGACGCCATCTTGAACCTTAATAGAACCCGATAATTGCGAACTTGAAATTCGTGGGGGGGGGGGGGGGGGGGGGGGGTGAAACCGGGGAGGAAGGCATGGGAAGGAGGTTACAGGGAAGGCCCAGGGCCGTGTGGCCAACACTGTCCTGAGAAGGGTAGAGAGGGGGTTGGGAGAGCCCGAGAGACGGTGGCTACCCGGTGCAGTACTGCAGGACACGCTCGCCGACCCACCCTCAGATAGGGAAGAGGAATGAGGGACACGGGGTGAGGGAGAAGGGGTACGGGTTTTCAACTGGGGTTCCTGAACATTCCCTGAATTTCCTCCCAAACTAATTCCCTCAATTGCTTTTATTATTAACTTAAATAAAGGAAAAAACCTCGCTACCGAAATGTCCCCTTCCAACTGAACAACAGTCAACTTAGTTCCCACTGCATCCCAAAACTGATTGGACTTAAACGATGTCAACTTAACATCAGGAAAAGATTGAAAAATCCATCAAACAAAACCCTTCAAACCTCCCTTTTGAAACTTAAAACCCGCCCCAACAAGGGTGTCTTTAACTTGGTTATAAAACTTCCGCTCCGATGGGGTGAGCGATGGACGGCTCAGCTTATTCCCCATTTTGTCTCCACTCCCTCCCCTACGGTAAAAGGAAAAACAAAGATCAAAAGGCCCAACAAACTCACAACTTTTCTTCGCCTGATGGTGCGGGCCAACAGAAAACCGAAGGGGGGTGGCCGCCTCGCTTGATCGGCTGCCGTCCGATGCTCCTGGCAGGTCCCAATCGATGCCTCCTTGGTACCTTCTACTAGAATGCAGGAGGGTTCCTCGGAGGAACTGGATAACCCAAGGCCGTTTCTTCTTCCCACAAGTGGGAACGGCTCACCAGGGGAACCTAAAATGGGGCCCCACATTGGACGCCAGTTGTCGCTGACTGCCCAGTTCCCCAGCAGGGGTCTTCTGGGTGCTGCGACCTTCCCAAGTGAGTCGCCCAATGAGAGACGGCCTCAACCCAGGCGGCACAGGCACTCTTCTAGTGATCAGCTCTTTTGTGAGATCGCAGAAGCGATCAAGCCTGTCAGCTCTCGCCAGGCTGTGGCTGCCAAAGCAGCTTTCTTCCAGGCAGGGGTTTACGCAGGTGGCGCAGGAGAAACCACAGGAGCCGGGGGTCTTCTTCAGAAGCCTTCTTTATTCTCCGACGACTCTCCGAGGAATGACCCCAAAGGTCTCGGGAGCCGGATTTTTATTCTTAACTCAGGAGGTGGGGTTTACTAAAGCAACCAATAGTGGCGCGGATTGAAAAGTTAGCCAATCGGAGAAGGGATCCAAAAAGAACCAATCAGGATACAGAACTGAGCCAATCGGAGAAGTGATCCAAAAAGAACCAATCAGGGTAAGGTAATTAACATATCAGGAAGTAAATTTAACTGCCAACTTCAAATAACAAGGGGTTAGACAACTAGGTTAGGGAAATTCAAGGGCTAGACATCCTCCATGGGAGAGCCGGGAGCGTTGCTCCCTCTGCATAGTCTTTGGGGGCCTCCACATTGGCTTTACCCCTAAATCAGGAGTCTCATTAGCCCTTTTAGAAATCTCAGCTTTCATTTTATATAAACTGCAGACAGTATAGAGAAAACTTACTAGATTAAATGCCAGAAAGATGGTCTCTTTAACACTCAGGGGAAACTGAACATTTTCTAATAGAAATGTAAAAAATTCAAAGGAGAAGAGGGAAGACAGAGGCTGAAAAAACTCTCCCCCTGCTTCTCCCCTAACAAACTGAATGCACCACCATAACAATGAACTATACACTCCTGGAACAGATTTAAGCATCTTAACAGCCCTTCTATAAAGCATCACAAACAAGCCCAGCCCAATGAATATTCTGGTTAGTGCCCCACGGCCCCAAAAACTACGTATTAGTAGCAATACCAGAGCTTTTTCTAAGTAAGGGAATAACCCTAGGTACCACAGAGGTATTAAAACCTCAAAAACCCCTGGGGACCAGAAATATTGGCAGGCTTTCACCCCGAATGACATTATGAATCCAGAAAAAAACCATCTCAATACACCCACAAAACAACTAGAACCACCAATATTATTATTAAGGTTTTTTCCACTTTCTCTGGCCTGTTTCCCGGCCAGCGCACCAAGAAATGTCCTGGTTTGGAGCAAATTAGGGAAGAACCTCCAAAAGGAGTCCCCTAAACCAAACCTCCACCACCCCTTCCTCCCCCAGCCCTGGGTTCCGGAAGGAAAATACCTTGGGGGATAAGTGGAAAAACCGGTTTATTGACAAAAAACCACTCCCCAACACAGAAAAGTGGGAAAAAGACGGGTTACTGTGATGATGAGGAGGGTGCGACCCATCTATTGCAAGCCTGGGACTTCTCCAACTTCTCAGGTCAAGTCGGGTCTGGAGCCGGTTCAAACCTTGGGGAGGGAAAGAAGGAAGGAGGGGAAAAAAAAAAAAACCAAACAGAAGCAGCGGGGGGGGGGGGAAAAACGGCGGCAGGGGCAGCCGGAGAGCAAAGCAAAGCAAAGCCAAGGCAAAGGCAGCCAAGCTAGCAAAGAAGAGTTGAAACAGGAAAGAAAGAAAAAAAACCTGCAGGCACCCGCCCAAGAGGGAGGGGGCATCTGCGAGACATAACAATGTATCCAAGATATGGGATGGATATATGGGATAGGAGGCAGGTCAACCCAGAACACTGGTACAAGAGAATAGCCCTGCAGCACAGCTGTCCCAGCCTTTGGAAGGAGGAGAGGGACATCTTGCTTTGATTCCCTGTACCAGGTTGTGGTGGTTTAGCCCGGATGTGAGGGGGTTTTTTCCCTAAGGAAGTTATAGCAGATGTTGGCAGTTTGGCTGACCAATTAAAGAGTTAGTTACACCTCTGGAAACCCCGGCTTAAAATCAGAGCACCCCAGGTGACTGGCCCTTTTCCTTCCAGTCAGCGACACGTAATAACCAGCCCCCGCAGCTGTTCCAAGGAGCAGCCAGGACGGCTAGGCCCCTGCCGCTTCCCCCTCCTGGGGGGGGAAGGGAAGTCGGCTCAGGGCCTGGCTGTGCCTCTGGGCCCAGGCTGGCTGTGCCTCCTCCGCTTCCCCCTGATAGGTGGGGGAGCAGCCTGAGGCCTGGCCGGGCTCCATCGGTTCTCGGCGGGGGAAAGGGAGACTGTAGCTTGGGGAGCTGCCGGCCAGGCCCCTGATAAGAGCTATGGACTCGATTATCACCAACGGGTGGGGAGGGTTCCCCCGTTCCATGGTGATTCCCGGGCTGAGAAGAAAGGAAGAAGGGGAAAGCCCAGCTCTGAGATCCCATGCCGGAGAAGCTGCTGCCTGGCAGAGATCACATGACCACTGCAGGCCTGGGCAGATTTAACTCTTTCCTGGCCACATGAAGCTCTTAAGACTTAACTCTTCCCAGAGAGAAGAGAGACAGAGTGAACCTAGAGAATGTTAAAAATGGCCCAGGAGACCTGCTCCTTTGAAAGGCCTTTATTAGTCAGCTCTTTCAAGGGGGAACTCGAGGGGTCGCCTGCGCTGTCGCCGCTCCTGTCGCCGCTCCCGCTCGGGGCCGCCACTGAGGATGAGGTGTCAGACGAATCTGCTGCTCTTGCCGCAGCAGAGTCGGGAGTTCCAGCCTCGTGGGAATCCCCAGGAACTCAACTGGGCTCGTGTGGTCTAGGGGTGTCACTTTTTCCAGTCTCTTTCTCGTCATGGTGAGGCAGCAGAAGCAGAATTCAGTCTTTAGGTAGCTGAGGGTCTTCTCGGTGTTGTAGTGTCTCCCTTTTATCTGGATTTTGTGCTGGGTCGCGGCTTTTGGGTCCATTTGCCGGCAACTGCACTTCGGTTTGGAGCGATGCACCATGGAAGTCCTTGGATTTTCCTATTAGGCAGGGCCGGCAGTTCAAGGAGCCGGCGGGGAATGGCGACAGTCAAGCCCGACGGAAGGTGAAGGGAACCCGGGGTTTTGGGGGGGGGTATACAACTTGGAATAAGGTTTTGAGGGTACAAATTTTGGCACAAACAGCATAACTTTCTTAACAGACAGGTTACAACTGGCATAACATTTTAAACAGCATAACTTTCTTAACAAATGATAGACTGTGTCAAAAATGGGAATTTCTTACATTTTATTCATTTCAGAGAAGACCCAGCATAACAGTCAGATGGAGACAGTGAGTGAAAGACTAATTAGAGGAAGGATGGGGGAGTTGCCTGATGCCTGGATTTCTTATTGGGCTATGGAAATGAACTCTATAGGTAGATTATGCTTTAAATCATGGGAAAAAATAAGCATTTGGGAAGATGAAAGGTGTTTGTGATGGACTGAGTAATAGTGCATTAGAATCTGTGATTCTTGTGGTTCTGTGAGAAATCAGGTGGTAATTTGTGTCAATCAAATAGCATGTGTGTCTGTGGGCAATGTGGACAGAGACCATGGGATTATTATAATGAAGAGTTTTAAATCAGCCAAGTAGGACATGGAAGTAGGGTTTAACAAGACAACTGTATAACAGTAGGCTTTAGCTAACAGTTTAACAACGAAATTGCAATTGTTTGATTACCTTGTATAAGTTTTAAACTGTCCTTAGTATAAGTATAGAAGAGTTTGTAATCATTAAAGGAGAACTGGGACTAACACAAACTGACAGTCTTTACAGAGATATTTTGAAACATGCTGATTTTGAGGTTTTATAACTGAGAAAGGGGCCTCATGTAGACAGGTGTTGGGGCCCTGCAAGCTTTGGATTGTGTAATGACTGAAAGGAGGCTTGCAAAATGTATGCTGACTAACAAAATATATATGGTTGTTAAGCAAACTATATAACAAAAAAAAATGCAAGTGGAAAAAGATATTTTAAAGGAAGAATTGGGGGGGGGGGGGAGGAGGGGGGCCTGGAGAGACATCAGAAGACCATCTCAGACCACCTCCCCAACAGACCTTGAAAAACCACAACTGCTGATTATGAAGAAAAGCAAGCAGAAAATAAGTAAAAACTTGGGGAAGTGAAGTGCCAAGAATGATGAGACCACAGTTTGAGAACTGAATTTGTGCATTGCTTGGGGCACTGACCCCCCGCACACCCAGTGCTGTAATTGCTCACTCTTTTATGGAACAAATTAATAAATTTGCTATATTGCTTGATGCATTGCAAATTCTAGCTTCTCATTTATTACAGTCCCATGAGATGCCTGAACAGAGAGAGATGAGAAGCTCCTGCGCCAGTGAAAGAAGTGAGAAGACATCTCTATTCCTTGAGATGAAGAATCTTTTGCCTTGAAGTTGCTTATCTTTAAAAGATAACACCACATATGCCTGAGTTCCTATGACCCATAAGCAGATTGGAAAACTGTTAATGGGAGGAGACCACATGGAAGCAGGTTTCCCCAGGCGGCTGTTTCTGTGAGAGTTCCAACCCACAAGAGAACTGTTCTAGGTTGTCAGTGGGGGAAAATTCCATGGTAAACTAAGAGAGAATCCTCTCCTAAAGAATTGATGAGACTATACTCAAATGGTGAAAGTGACTGAAAATCACAGGCTTTGTCTCTATGTTGTTTGTAGAAAAGTGAACACTTGTGGGGGGGAAGAGAAGGGTTTTGAAGGTTTCATTTTTTCTTTTCTTATTTTCTTCTTCTTAGTGTGTGTTAATAAAACTGTTTACTTTTAAGTTGGGCCTGTTTTGCTTTTTTCTCCCAAATCCTATCTCCCAGAGGGAAAAGAGAGTAGACACTCAAACCACAACACTAAATTTGGCAAAAACAGAAATCTGTGAATGTGAAACCACTACACAGGTGCTGTCCCACCATCAGCACAGCCTCACCCAGGCAGCCCAGGGTTAATAGGAACAATGTGGGGGCATTGCGCTATCTGCAGACTGGCACCTTCCACCAAACCTCAGGTGCAGGATGGCTCTGCCTTCAAAGGGAGATCCACACAAAGCCTCTGCTCACCAGCTGGTTCTGACTTCAGTCCCTGCTCTAAAGCCTTCCTTCAGCTGAAAACAGATTTTTATCTGCCTCATCAAGTTGCTTATGGGGTGCTGCTGCCTGCCAGGCTTTGTAACCCTCTGTGCCTCAGTCCTTCAGAGAGCTTCCCAACCCCATAAATAATGTAAGTATAAATATTGTAAATGCTGTTCCGGATTGTGATATTCCCAAAGGAGTATTTTTCTATTTTATATCAAAGCAATTTTGTTCCTTGTAGCCCTAGATGTCACAGCCAGAATTCCAGAGCAGGTAACACCCTCCACACCACAATGCAGTACCATCCCAAGGTGTGGGAATACAGCTTGGAAGCAGGACTCAAAGTACTGCTGAATTCATTACAAAAGTAGATGGGCTGGAGGGCTACAAGCCCTGGCAAGGCGAGGCAAGACCCTAAAAGAAGAAGAGATCAGGGTGTATATATGTATGTTTGTATGCAAGACAGTACAGGCCTGTACAAGTCTGTACTAGCCCATAGTTATACAATGTTACTAAGAAACATAGATATAGTTGTTATTGCTTTAGCCCATGCTTGAAAGGTGTATAAACCAGCAGTATGTTCAATAAAATTGGCTTCGTGATGCAAACCATGGGGACCCCGTCTCTTCAATCGCCTGTGGTAAATGTAATGGATAAATTCGTGTATCAAATATTTGGTCTATTAAAAAGCTACTCTGGGACATCTTCGAGATTCCAAGACCTGTGGTGCAAGCTGTGAAGCCACAACATTTGCAACAGAAATGACATGGCCGGACTGGAGATGGCCCATTCATCAAGGATGGGCCTCTACTTCACAGCTGCTCAACATCTGATATCAATCTTGATAGGGGATCCGGAGGATGACCAAATCAGCACCCCAAAGACGAGATCCGGGGAGACTCCTGAATCGTCTTTTCATACTTACGGGAACCCCTTTCAAGACCTCGCTTGGAAAAATAGATATATGAATATTTGGACTTTCAATGGACTTAGCCTCAGGATAAATAAACTGTATAAAAACTGTACGCCGGGACCCAGTGGTGTGTGGTTGAGGTATGATGGTACCGTTGTTACTGTCAGTCTGCCCACCCAACATTCGATCGATGTTGTCCAATTTTATTGTGGCTTTTTAATTTGGTGGGGTTTTTTTAAATTTGGTAAATAAATTCTGTTGTTTTGAATTGGCTTCTTATCATTTATAACTGATTGGTGCCGTGACTCGGGGAAAATATTGGTGCTGCAGAACCCCTTTGCTTGGGAGGTGCCCCCCTGATTTTTGGCAGCCCAGCAGAGCAGGAAACCCCACAGCACCTATTGTATGGCAAACAAATTTAGGTTAAGTGCCAAATAAAAAAGGGTTTTTTTTTTTTTTGATCCAAAGAACTCAGGAAATACCTGGGGGGGTGGGGGGTGGGGGGGGGGTGTCTTTCAGAGCCGCGGCTATTGTTTTCACTCGTAAAATTTCTCTGTGCACAAAGATTCCACGCAAGAAAATAGCTGTAAGTATTGCTGGTTGAGTGAGGGTGATTGGGTGAGTGTGTGAGATGTGACCTGGTCACAGAACAACTGCGGACTTGGAGCCCGCATTTCCAAACTCTCGCGAGGGACTTGGTCGGCTGACAGGGAAGCGAGTCGGAGAAAACTCATTTCGCTCATCAAACCCAGACTCAGGGGAGTCTTGGGAACCAATCACAAGGAAGCTAAAAGAAAAGAAAGAATTCCTCTGAGTTCGGGAAACTGGTAAGCCTTTTAGCTACGGGCTTGGTGAGAAGCCCAGGACGCAAACCGAAGATTTATTGCTGGATGAACAGACCCACAGCTCAGCTAGCTGGACATGTAAGTAATCCAAAAAGCAGAATCCGGTTTGTGACAAAACAGTTTGGGAAAGGATCCCAACTCTTAGCGGAAGCTAAGAAAGAATTCAGTGCGAAACTCACCACCAAAAAAGTTAAGAAAGTTTTTTTTTAAATATAATAGGGCAAGAGAAAAGCAAACACCAAAAAGAGCCTTGTGTGTATAGTAAAACTTTACCCAAAACCCATACAAACCAGAATGAATCAGTCCTGGGTGTGGAGGTTGAAAATTGAACCAATTTCAATTAAAAGTTTCCCTGTGGTAGCCAATCCCTATACCATTTTAAACAGGGTCCCTCCGGAGGATGTGTGATACAGTGTAATAGATCTAAAAGATGCCTTTTGGACTTGCCCACTGGGAAAAAAAAAAAAAAAAAAAAAAAAAAAAAAAAAAAAGTAAGGATTAGTGGATTGTCCTAACCTTTTTGGTCTGGCCCTTAAACAATTATTAAGTCAATTTGTGCCAGCAGAAGGAATTAAGTTATTACAATATGTTGATCATTTGTTAATAGCTGGCCCAAGAGAGAAGCAAGTGAGAAAATGTACAATCTCATTGTTGAATTTTCTGAAAATTAAAGGTTACAAAATCAAAGCTACAATTTGCTGAATCGGAGGTAAAGTAGCTAAGACACTGGATATCAAAAGGTAAAAAAAATTAGATCCTGAAAGGGTGGCTGGAATTATAGCTCTGCCCCCTCCACGGACAAAGAGGGAAATCGGGCAATTGTTGGGACTATTAGGATACTGCAGACAATGGATTGAAGGATATAGTGAAAAGGTAAAGTTTCTTTATGAGAGACTAAATACAAATAGAGTGAAATGGACTGAACGAGATGGATTAAAATTTAAGAGGTTAAAGGAGGCACTAATAACTGCTCCTGTGTTGAATTTGTCAGATGTAAATAGGTGGTTTCAGTTGTTTGTGGATGTCAGTAATCACACTGCTCATTGTGTTTTAAATCAGGATTGGGCAGGGACCAAAAAAACCTGTGGGATATGTCTCTAAGCTTTTAGATCCAGTAAGCAAAGGTTGGCCTACTTGCTTGCAGGCCATTGTGGCAGTAGCTCTGCTGGTGGAAGAGGCTAAAAAGATAACATTTGGGGCTCCCCTAGTAGTATACTCACCACACAATGTGAGGAGCATTCTGCAACAAAAGGCAGATAAATGGCTCACAGATGCCAGGCTCCTGAACTATGAGACTATTTTGGTGCATTCACATGGTTTGGAACTTAGGCTGCTCAGAAACCAGCCCAATTTCTGTTTGGAGAGGCACTGAGGGAAACCACTCATGACTGCACAGAAATGGTGGAACTGCAAACCAAGGTAAGACCAGACCTGGGAAAGGAAGAATTGGAAGAAGGAGAAAAATGGTTTGTAGATGGATCAGCAAGGGTAATAGAAGGAAAAAGGAAATCAGGATATGCCATAGTGGATGGCAAATCTGGGGAAGTAGTGGAGTCAGGACTTCTGAATGCAAATTGATCTTCCCAAGCCTGCGAATTATATGCAGTGCTAAGGGCACTCAAAAAAAAAAAGGAAGAAGAGGCACTGTCTTCACTGATTCAAAATACGCTTACGGAGCTGCACACACTTTTGGTAAAATATGGAAAAAAGAGATTTAATTAACACTCGAGGACAAGGGTTAATTCATGGGGAAATAATAAAGCAAATCCTGGAGGCAACCAGGGATCCAAAAGAAACCTCCATTGTCCATGTCAAAGGACACCAGGTGGGTATGCAATTCCAGACCAAGAAAAATAATTTGGCAGACAAGAAGGCAAAAAAAGCAGCATTGCTCACAGTAAGTATCCCCGAGGTTCAGGAAGGGGAGACCCTGGAATATCCCCCTCGCCCTTCTCAGAAGAAAATTGAAGAATATAAAAAAATAGGGGGTAACCTAGAGGAAGGAAGGTGGAAATTACCTGATGGGAGGGAACTGGTATCAAAGAATATACCAGGAAAATTCTGAAAAGATTGCATCAGCAAACACATTGGGGAGCACAGGCTCTAGCAGAACATTTTTTGAGATTTTTTGGATGTAAAGGCATCTATGAATTGGCTAAACAAGAAGTGCATGGGTGAATGATTTGCCAGAAGGTTAATTGAGCCAGATCCAGACAAACAGCTTTGGGAGGATGCCCGATTGCCTATCGCCCCTTTGAAAGGATCCAAGTGGACTTCACCGATCTACCTAAAGTAGGGAGGTACAAATTTTTATTGGAAATGGTAGACAAATTAACTCACTGGGTGGAAGCCTTCCCTAGGGCAAGAGCTACGGCGCAAACAGTATGAAAAGTGCTACTGGAAGAAATTATCCCTCGCTACAGGATAGTAGATCATATTGACTCTGATCAGGGAACACATTTCACCTCCAAAATTATCAAACAAACTGCAGAAGCCTTAGGTATCCGATGGCAATATCACACCCCATGGCACCCTCAAAGTTCAGGGCAGGTGGAAAGAATGAATCAAACACTAAAAGCCCAACTATCCAAATTAATGATAGAGACTAAAATGTCTTGGGTAAAATGCCTTCCTCTAGCTCTCTTGAACATAAGAACTATGCCTCATTCAGAAACAGGATTGTCACCATTTGAAATGCTTTATGGAATGCCTTACAGACATGGAATGCCAGTTGGGCATCCCCAAATAGAGGATACCCATATTCAGCCATATCTAATTGCCATAAACAGAAATCTACAGGACCTACAGAGAAAGGGGCTCATTCCTCAAAGTGCCCCTTTGGGGTTTGCTGTTCCCAAAATAAATCCTGGTGATGAAGTTTTGATAAAAACCTGAAAGGAAGTCCCTCTGGCACCTCATTGGGAAGGTCCTTTCACTGTCCTTCTTACTACAGATACAGCAACCAGGACTGCAGAAAAGGGTGGACACACGCTTCGAGAGTGAAGAAGGTTGAGTCTCAAGGCACTGCCCCAAAGTGGAGAGTGTCTTCGTCTCCTGAAGACTTGAAAATCAGATTACAACGCCACCACAAATGAACAGAGGGGATCAGATAAGTTGTATAAAACCAAACTGTGATTGTTTTCCCTTTGTTTGCTTTAAGTGTGTATATTGTAAGCATATTTGGGTTACCCATTGTAAAGGGGGGTGTAAACCAAGTGAATTGTGTACTAATTATCTGAAAAAAGAGCAAAAAGAGACTAGCCATTTTTTCAGTAATTGCCACTAACTTGGGTCTACTGGAGTTAGATTCTCCAGAGTGGTATCAAATATATAAAATGGGAATAAAAGAACAATTGGATGCAGAGGCCGAAGTGCTCAATGTTGAGTGCTGAAGGACAATCAAAGTACCTTGCTACTCAGATACAGTCAGGTTGTCTCGGTGGAGTGTCTTTAAAAGGAGGTTTGTGGCTCGGACCAACAGGACCCCAAAAACACACGCCTGCTGCCAAGAAGATGGGTTACCCCGCCGCGGACTGCTACCCTGTGGGCGAAGGGAAAGGCAGAGGAGTGTTGTACTGGAAAGTCCTTGTAATCCTGAGCCTAGTCCTGAGCGAAGTAGGGGAATTCCACCTTGAGAACCTTCGGAGGCTGACCCTCATGAAAGAGTTTGAACCATACCTGGAGGTTACACAAAAGAGACAAAGAACCTGAAGTATCAACCACATTATGATTGTCCAGGGGATAGGAGAAAGGGATATTGTATCTTTAATGGCACTCAATATAAAACTTGTGAATCAGAAAAAGGGGTGGTATGCCATGACCCGAGGGCAATTAATAAAAATGGGCAGTCAAAAGCACACAGAATTTACAAATGAGAAACAGGAAAGATACCAATTATACCTATAAGTGAACAATGTAACCGGACTGTGTGGATAGGGAGAAAAAGGAAATCTATTTTTTTTGGGTACTATCAAATTAATAGACTATGCTGTGACAGAAAAAAATTAGAAAATATGTACTATGGATGGAAAAATGTATTAGGTAGGAAAGAACCTAAAATATGAGGTAAAAACACTTTCAGGAAATGAACCCATGGTATTGGATCTCCTCAATCAGGATGATGGTACGGCATGTTTACAGTTTGATGAGACCTTCTGTTTTTTAAAAAATAAGGAAGAGCTCGACCCTGAAAGTAAGGTGCAAATGTTGACACAAGAATTAAGGAGACAGGAATCAGAAGAAAAAAAAAAATTGAACAAAATAGATTATAAACATTAAGTGAACATTATGAGCAGTTGGAAAAACAATATAAAGATTGGGGATCACCAGCTCCAAATCAGAACCTATTTATAAATCTGATGCAGGAAATTGCCACTGAATTAGGTCTAACTGTTGGATTTGTGGAGAATTAAAATCAGCAGAAAAATGGCCATGGAAAGGTGAGGGTTTGACTCCAGAACAAGTCCTAAAATGGGACAATACCCAGATCTCAAAAAGTATTCAGAGACGTGTAGGGTGGATTCTAGACAAAAGAATCATTGGAACCATTTGTATCAGCAGAGAAGGTAAGGAATACACTAAGTTGGTAGGCTACACTCCCTGCATATCCAGCCTAGCAATAATAACAAATCAAAAGTCTGGCAGCCTGACCCCCCAAAGGGGTTTTGGAGCCAAGAAAAAAATGGATAACTGTGAATAGTTTGAGTCAATTGAATTATATTGGTATAAGAGTCCTGGAGCCAACCCTTACCAGTCCTTTGAAGAGTACTGGAAAGAGCCTGAAAAGGTAAACATAAAGTAGAAAGCCCCTGATGGCATCTACTGGATATGTGGGAAAAAAGCTTATAGTGAACTACCTCAAAAGTAGAAGAGATCTTGCACTTTGGGAATGATTAGGACCTCATTTTTCAGTTTTACACAGGACAAAAGGTAATCTGTTGGGGGCCCCACTATATGAAACCTTAGACAGAAAAGAGATTTGAAAAAAAGCTGCCTTTAGCAGGGGAAAGTCAAAAATGGAGAGAAGAAAAATGGCCTGCCAAAAGAATAATAGAATATTATGGTCCTGCAAGTTGGGCAAATGATGGGAGTTGGGGATACCGAACCCCTATCTATCTTTTAAACAGACTGATAAGATTACAGGCAGTAGTAGAAATAGTCTCCAACCACAACTCAGAGGCTTTGGAATTACTGGCCAAACAGCATTCTCAAATGAGGGCATTTGTTTATCAAAATAGGTTGGCCCTCGATTACTTATTGGCAGAAGAAGGGGAGTCTGTGAAAAAATTCAATGAATCAGAATGTTGTATTGAAATTGATGATTATGGAGAAACAATAAGAGGATTGGCAGCTGAAATTAAAAAGGTAGCCCTTGTGCCTATCCAGAAATGGAATTCTATACTTCAGGTCTCATGGTGGGACCAGCTGTTTGGGCAAGGTATCTGGTAGAAAAAGGTAATATTTTTTATCTTATGCTCAATAGCCGGAATCATATTTCTACCTTATCTCATCCCCTGTTTCATTCGGCTAATTCACTCAGTGGTACAAGGCATGCAAATTGCTGCTTTACCCACTGACCCTGAACTAGCAGGAAGAAAGACTGGACAGCTTTCCAAAACATCTAGGTTAATGAAGTTAAAAGACTAAAACAAAGTGGCAGAAGCCTTGAAAAAATTTGAAAATAAAGTCAAGGAAAAAATTTATCCTTCCAGAAATACTGTGAGATAACACAGGATGAATGAAACAAATATGACAATAATTGATAAATGAAAAAACGAAGATCTGTAGAACACGAATTTATTAGATAAATAAAAAGGTGGGGGACTGTGGTAAATGTAATGGATAAATTCGTGTATCAAATATTTGGTCTATTAAAAAGCTACTCCAGGGCATCTTCGAGATTCCAAGACCTGTGGTGCAAGCTGTGAAACCACAACATTTGCAACAGAAATGCCATGGCCGGACTGGAGATGGCCCATTCATCAATGATGGGCCTCCACTTCACAGCTGCTCGACATCTGATATCAATCTTGATAGGGGATCCGGAGGATGATCAAATCAGCACCCCAAAGACGAGATCCGGGAAGACTATCAACGTCTTTTCATGCTTAGGGGAACCCCTTTCAAGACCTCACTAGGAAATAAAGAGATACATGAATATTTGGACTTTCAATGGACTTAGCCTCAGGGCGAATAAACTGTACAAAAACCCTACGGGGGAGGGAAGGGAAGGGAAAGTACGGGAAGGGAAGGCAAGGCAAGGCAAGGCAAGGCAAGGCAAGGCAAGGCAAGGCAAGGCAAGGCAAGGCACGTCGAGACCCAGTGATGTGTGGCTGAGGTTGGATAGTACCGTTGTTACTGTCATTCTGCCCACCCAACATTCGATCGATTTTGTCCAATTTTATTGTGGCTTTTTAATTTTTTTTTTATTTTTTTTTTAAATTTGCTAAATAAATTCTGTTATTTTGAATTGTCTTCTTATCATTTATAACACCAGGCTGCTCCAAGCCCCATCCAACCTGGCCTTGGTACACCTCCAGAGATCCAGGGGCAGCCACAGCTTCTCTGCAAACTAATGGCCCTCAGGGTGTCATAATTACTTTTATAATTATTTCTGGATTTTGTTGCAGGACACAGAGTTGATTACCTCATATCTGTGTGTGTAATAATCTTGCACTGTAATTCAAACCCACAGCATCATTGTAATGATGGCAGATTTTACTCTGTGTAGTATTTGTAGACAAACAATAAAATATAATGTTGACGATCTTCAACTTTTTCCTAAATTTTCCCAATTATTAATTACTATTTATGTTCTGTGCCTTACTTCTCTCATGGAGATAAATTCTTGTTGGAGGTTAGATTTTGTTCCTTTTTACTCTAAAGAATTTTTTCCCCATAAGTTACCAAGGAGACTAAATGTCATACTTAAGACTATTTAACAAAAGAAAGGTGTGGTCGAAGCTTGGAAGGGGTGGGGGTTTGAGGCAGGTAAATAGCAGAGCTTCAGGTAGCCTGTGGTTCTGGTTTTCGGCGTTCGGGGAGAAAGCACGGCTGGGTTGGTGCTCCTGCCGGCGGATTTCACTACAGTCCTGTCTTGGGAAATCTGCCATCATCTGCTCGCCCTGGAATTCTGAGCTTCTCTGCCACCCTGCGAGAGCTGGGCCAGCCCTGCCCTGCCGTCGTGGTTCCATCAGCACTGCTCCTCTTGCTACAGCGTGACCCTGCACCCCCTGCCCTGCCGGGACATCCTGCCACTCCACAGCTACCGAGACTCTTTTTCCACTGTTCCCAGCTTGATACTCTGGTAATCCTGCAAAAACATTGAGGCCAAGCTGCCCTGGGTTTTTGTGAAGCAAATTCCTTGAAGTTCTTAGTACTGTTTTTATTATCAATGCTATAGTTTATTTTTTGTTGTTGTTGTTTGTTTAGTTGTTTTTTTTTTTTAACATACCAATAAAGAACTGCTATTTCTATTTCCAAAATCTTTTGCCTAAAAGCTTTTAACTGAAAAAAATTATAATTAAAAAAAGGGTAGTGGTAGTAGTTTATATTCTCCATTCCTAGAGAAGCTCCAGCTTTCCCTGGCAGATACCTATCTTCCCAAACCAAGACAATTCTGTATTAAAATTTCTAGAAGTTGCCTGGTTCTGGGATTCTTAAAATATGAACAACATTTGAAAAGAAATCTTGAATTTGGAGTAGCTTTGTCACTACTCATTGAGCCAATGACAGAACAGAATACAATGCAAAGGGAAAGTGAGTGAGCTGACAGAAATTACCAGAAAGGTATTTATAGAGGAAAGTATAGAACATTTACAAAATAAAATAATATTTCTCATAAGTGATCTGGCTACTTTTAATAAAATATTTGTATGCAATTTAGTTTAATAATTCAAATGTTTATAGTCTGGTAACACTAGAACAACAGAATGGACCAAGCTGTACAACTTTCTTTCTAGACTAGAGCAGAGATGCATTTCAGAATCATCTTAGCCCAGTGCATTGGGAAAGATAAGTGACAAGGCAACTTCACAGTGGCTCAGACTCAGAAAATTTTGGTTTGTTACCTTGGTATTGTTTTGAGTCGATGGCAACAAACCTCAGTCTTGTGCAAGCATTTTAGAGAGAGAATGATGGGTATAAATCAGGGATAAGGTACTTTGTAGGGTGGAGTTAAACTTCAAAGGGTGAAATAAAGGCCAGTCATCACTACACCTCACAGCTGTCCTTCCATTGTAATTAACAGGACAAGTATTACGACATTTAATCAGCTATATAAAAAAAAATAATAGTAATAAGGATGATAAGCATCATCACCATCAAAGTTATTATGAGAAAAAGCTGAGATCCCATGCCCAGTATATCTAAAAGTTCTTCCAGACAAGTCGTTCCAGAGTGTCAGTACTGTCCAAAATATTTCCTTGGAATGTATCCTGATAAATTTCATTCTTTAATGGGAATTTTTGCAAAGAATATCATGGTTCCTACTCACCAAATGAAATAACAGCTATGCTCTGCCATTGTATTGGACCTATTTATCCCTATAAAGATGTGAAATAATTTTTATTTTTCTTTTTAGTCAGGACACATTCATGAAAAATTGTTGTTTTGCACCATATTACTGGGGGCAGGTCAAGTAAAGGGATGGCAAATGGTTCATCACAGGGCATGAATAATATTGCAGCTGCAGACCCCAAATAAGATTCTTGACTTTTATTCTCTGATTTTTACACCACTTTTTTTTCCCATGTAAGAAACTTGATTGGATATATCCATTCCTTTCTTCTGTAGCACAGGAATACATAAACTGTCCTTCAATAAACAGGTGATTTAAACCTTATCCTCCAGGCCTTTGCAGAAAACATGGAAACAATGAAAATATGACAGAAATGTAAAAAATTCAAAACCAAAAACCCCACGAAAAAAAAAAAAAAAAAAAAAAAGAAACACCAAAAAAAAAAAAAAACACTTAAACCAACAAACAAACAAAAACCCAAAAACCAACCAAACAAAAAAACCCCACCAAAAACCCACAAAATTAAAAAAGTGCATATTTTAAATTATTTAGGGTGAAAAATAAAGGATGAGTCAACAGACCTCAGTTCCTCCTGCAGGTTTCATACCTTTTCCTTGTGCATTCCCAGTTCTTACAGCTTAGGCAATTCTTACAACTGGTTATTTGAAGCAAATTTCTTTTGTTTTGAGGATTTGCCTGTTTGGTTTTGAGCAAGTCACTTTCAACAAGCACCAAAACCACCAGTGAAATCCTTGTCGCTGGTTAGGAAAACCTTCCTGGGCTATTACAAAGAGTTCTTGAAAAAGGAAGGTGCCTGTTATGTTCCAGCCACATTTCATAAGGATAAAAAACAGGAGTGGTGAAGGAGAATTAGAAGGAATCATCAGTTTTGAATGCAGGGATACAATGTCAGCCAGTGCCTGGATTCCTGGAGCCACTCTGCCAGGGAGAAAATTCCCTCTCAGGATAAAAGGAAGGAATGCAGTCATGAGGAGCCACAGGTATCTCCCAGCTTGGTCCATGTAACCACTCAAAAATGCTCCTTCATGTTCTGCAAACGTTCCATCCCTTCCCTGACACATCCCCTCACGAACACTGCCTGGTAGCAAGGAGGAACCTCCACAAAAAAAAAAAAAAAAAAAAAAAAAAAAGATGCTTTTTCAATTTTAAAGAACAGCCAATTAACCTCCATTTAAATCACATATTTGTGCCAAACAGTGACAGTAAGGAATTTTCTTGTGAACTTGGCCTTATCATCAAGACTACTAATTTGGCAAAACAATTGCTTCCAACCACTTCCTAAGACTCCCCAATTAACTGATTTCTTTCTTGTATTCTCATGTACATAGCAGCCAAATGGGAGTCCTACCAGCAAGAGCATTTTTACTGGATGTTATGTGCCCATTCCCACACTTTGCACTGGTGCTATATTTGTTATTTAGAACAAGCCCAGATTGTTCCTGGAACTGTGCCTATAGAAACTCCTGCTGTAATGTGTTTATATGATCTATGTAGAAATGCAATCCCTGCACCTCTAGCAGGTGCCTCCAAATAAGGAAAGGGTCTCGCTTTACCTTTTGACATCTTAAGAAGTTAGCTGGAAAGTTCCGTGGATTTCTCTTTGCAATTGGCTCAGAGCCAGCCCAGAAGTGTAGGTTGGACCCTGGAAATGTTACTTAAAGACTCTTGGTACACTCATTGGGCCAAGGGCCAAAAAGCCCACCTAAGCAATTAGGTACTAAAGAGAGAGAACAAAGGAACTCCACGCTGCAAGCTTTTCCCTTCTCACGTTTCAAGGTGCTGTAGCAGCAAGGAGTTTGTCTCTGTGCTGTGCTCGGCTTTGTTGCTTTGCATTTTGCATTTTTTCCATCTTTATTAAAACCTTTTTGATTTTTCAAGGCACCTGCGATCAGCCTCTCGCTCATTATTATAGCCACGTTCTGCCATGCTGGACCCTCAGAGTGTGGGTGAAACCCACAGATCTATAATTACAGGCAAGCTGCAACCTGTCCACAGCCACTGCAGAACAAGCTGCATTATCAAACACGAGCCGGTCCCTGGATTAACTATTCCATCTGATAAATTCCCTTTCTTCAGCAGCTAATGCCAGAGAAGCTAAAAGAACACAGGTTGCATTTTCGAGATGGCAAATATACAATATTCCAATATAGAACATTCCAAGCCAGTTAAAGGTCATTCAAAACTACCAAATTCTCTCCAAAGCAACAGGGATGTCAAGGCACCAGGCTGAAGATTAGGCCAAGATTAGTTAATGTCAGGCCTTTGCTTTTGAAAATACTTGTCAAAAACCAGAAAGAAGATGTAGGAACAACCATGGTCCTCACTTGCCAACAGAGTTTCATGCAGCTAAGCCTGTGTACACAAATATAAACTGTAAAACCTGGTTATAATCCTAGCAAACAAGAGATTATTACAGGTCTTGATCTAAATACTGTGTCAAAATAAATAATTAGGACAGTCTTAGTAGCTGTAGGGAGAAAAATCTTTATAGAATTTGAAATGCCGCGGAAAGAACCCCACAACTAATAATAGTTGTTAGAGCAGTATGTATTTATTGATGTCGATATGCGTGGGGAATAATTTCACCAAAGACATGCATGAACACCAGGGAACTTGCCCTCCTTATTATTCCCTGAGATCTTACATATGTATGGCATTACATGGTCCCCCTTCATACATATGCATTCCCTGACCCCACCTGTCCTCGCTTGGTATGGTAATTAACTCTACGCCCTTCTGGGCATGCTCAGTCCATTGTGGTGGTCTTCTGAGTGGTCTTCAGGCATTCACCTCTTCACCTTTATCTCTCCTGTGTGTGCTTTGGCCCTTTTGCCACATTTTCAAGGGAACATACCATCTTAGAGTCTGTTCTTTTCTTTATCTGCACCCTTAGCCCTGTTCTGCTGTTTAGGCTAGTTCTTCTGATTATGCCGAAGGTTCCCCATACTTGTGGTGCTTAAAAATATGCAAAAGGGTAACAGACAACAGCATTCAGTGTTTACTAAATGTCTTCTAAAATGTGATCTCATATTCTAAAGTAATACTTGGAATACATTCTAACATACAGTATATGTTCTTAAATCTACTATAAAGGATCAGCTGGTGTTATAAGTACTGGAGAATTAATTCGTGTTTTATAGAAATATATGGTATTGAATAATTTTAATTCCACCAAATAAAAAGTAATAGTGAAACTGCAGCCTCTGCCGGGAACAGGGGAAGCAGCACATTTGCAACAGAAAGAAGGGTGTCTCCACCAGGAGATGGGTCCTCCCAGAAGATGGGATTGTCAATGACCCGGTGATCAACACCTGATGAAAATCTTATCTACATCCACCTGGGTGTGCATGCTAATACTGGGTTCCCGTAAATGCAATCAGATGTCCAGTCCCACCCGGAAAGCTATTCATCAGACAGGCAGACGGAGAGAAAAGAAATATGAATATGAAACAACGACTGAGTGGACAATGGGATGAGGCAACCTTCTTTCTGGCCGAAAAACTGTATATAAGTTGGCCCTGCAAAAGCGGACTGTGGGAACGGGGGAGGATTCGGCACGCTGCCGGTTCTAAGCTTCACCCAGCAACGATCCTGGGCTCAATGCTGTCTGTTGATTGTGGCTTTTTCAAATTTCTATTTTGCAATATTTCTTAATAAAATGGCATATTGATGAAATTGGGCTGATTGCTTATTACAGCTGGGATTTTTCAAATCTATGTCTCAGAAGTAACATTTTAGTTAAACAGAAGAGTGGAGCTGCAAGGTTTAGTTATTTGAAATGTTCTGATGTAGTTCACATACAGACCTTAATACCTTTTGATACCAAATATTTTATATTTTTTTGACACCAAGCATCTAAACAAGTATTTTCTTAATAAAAATTGTAAATACATGCCAGTAAATTTCTGTTCATTCATTCTGACTCAAGGCAGCAAGTTATCAAGAAGAATTTTTAAATAATCTTAGTAGTTACAAATACTTTTATTCCCATCTATTAAATATCTCTTTCATATGTGATGTCAGAGACAGATTTATAAAACCTTGCTTCAATACTATCTAATCTTTTGCATACATGCCATTGTCTAACCTGTTGCTCTCTGTATACCACCACAACTCAGATAAAAGGGATCCTGGTGGTATTTTTGGATATTCCTTCCCATTAACAGAGGGAGAGGATGACATGGAAATCATTGCATCCAAAGTGAAGAGAGACAGGCAGGGCAGGGGCTGGTGGTGCAGTTTGCTCTTTTATATTTTTTCTTCCTTTACAAATTTTATTTTGAGTGAAATCTAAGCCTAAAAGATGAACTTTGCAGTTATGAAATGGATATGGCCAAAGGACCTCCAGCACAGCCAGTCTCACTGAAATTAGGTGCAGATGGCAGAAATCTTACAGCAGCAATCTTACAAAATTTGACAGGAAAATTGCACAATCTGTCTTATCAACTCACCAAGGGCATTCCTGCACATGTGGGGAAACAACTTCTACTCTCTCATATCTTACAATTCCCAATTGGTAACTCCAGCAATAGTTTTTTTACATGTGAATTAAATATTGTTTTGTTGGTTTACTGTTGCCCTACACTTATAATCGAGTGCAAGAAATAATTACACAGCATTTTGCTATGGAGTTCCCATCGTGTTTTGTGTTTTCTATTGCATCATGACATTATTAAAGATTATATAAGAAGTTACCACCTGCTGGAACCTCTGACACAGTGTAAGAAGGAGGAAGTAAAGAAGTAAAGACCTTCCTGAGGTCACTGGGATTAAAAGGGCATTACAGACATGTCTGACATTTAATCTCCCAAAGGAAATTCCCCAAGAATTGCACTTTAATACCTCAATTCTGAACTCTTACAGCTCCAGCTCTTCCTTCTCAACTCCCTGCAGGTACACAAAGCTACACAATGTTTTAGTCAGGAAAGTAACTCCACTGTAGACCTCTTTATTTTTTTTTTTAATTAAGGTTTTCTACAGCTTCCTGGTGTTCCTTTGAAGGAGGTCTGTCTTGTATGTAATATTAATGACATTTGAATCAATATAGGAAGTATAATGCATGTCATTTCCACTAGAGAATGTTACTTAATTACAAATGCAACCAATTATCTCTTAATGGCAGGACTTCCTGTTTACAAACTGGTTAGTACTGTATGTTTAATACATCTGGGTTTATTCTAAACATTATTAAGACCTCAATATACGAATTATTATAAGCCATTCCTACACAAAACCCCACTATCCGAGTGTGCCAGACCCATCATGGTAAGACAGTGAAGATTCTCAGGTGATAGGAAAATGTGTTTATATGTGATCAGGCTTTTTTCTCTCTGGTTCTATTATGAATTTTAGGTTATCCAAGGTAAACCATCTCTACCTCCTGCCTGCACTGTATTGTAGAATTCCAAGTCCTTGTAGTAAACGATCCCTTCTCACATCAGAGACTCCAGGCACAGATGATCCATCTCATCCCAGTGGCTTCAGCTGGGGGACTTTTGATGTCCCTTTTGCTATGATGTGTAAATACCTAAATATAAATGTATGGATGTGTGAATATGGAGTTATAAAATAGATTAGGCAAATTATTTTCTGCAATATTCCTTTCTTCCCCTTATAACCTCCAGAGCGTGATCCTCTCAAGCAGTTTTCTGAGAGTTCTCATATCCAGGGGGACACGTTGTGACCTCAGTCACAGGACAGTAAATACAGAGTAATTGCCCTGGACTTAATGGAATTACTCCCCTCAGAAAAATATAAGTGAAGAATTTTTCCCTTCTCCTTTACAGTGGTAACTGAATTTCACTGATCCAGTGAAGATGGGGAACTGTTTCTGATTAGATTTTACACCAGGAACACAAATGCCATGTCCTCCTTGTCTACCCAGAGTCATGAACACTAAACTAGAGTTGATAAAAGTGCTACAAGAACCAGAACCAAGCACAAATCCCATCTCCCACCTTCCTGCACCCCAGCAGCTCAGCAGTGCCAAAGCTATCCTGACTTCTTGTAATAATTGTGCTCATGTGCTCGGAGGGCTCCCAGGGACAGGGACAGCGAACGCTGGCCCTTTGTGTGAAGGCACATTTAGATAGAGACAAAGTCATTGGAGAGAATTCTGCTTATGAACACAGCTGCTCCTTCGAGTCAATCAATTTTTTAATTATGTGTTACTCATCAGGTGGAATTTTGGATGCTATTTTCTTTGATATATTTATGACTCATGCTTCAGTTGAGCAAAGCAAGCTTCAATTTGCTAATGCAAGTGTGTACAAATTTTAAACTGGTTTGGTTGGGTGTGTCTGCCTATAGAAACACACATTTTCTTATAGTTTTCAATGAATGTTACTGGTGCAAAATTATTTGGCTACATCTTAGCTGAATTTAAGTATGTCATAGTTTGAATGCCATTCTTTCAAAGTTAATTCAACTGGGTAATTGCTGAGGTTCAGAAGAGGAAAACTGCATTGATTGTGAAAAAAAAACTGTGAGTAAGAAGTCGTCTATCTTGATCAGGTCACAGGGGTTATACAAACAGTTGGCATCACCTCACATCTGCTGTGCATGCAGGCCAGCTTCCCTCTCACAGCCTGTGGAAAGCAGGAGACAAACAAAATGGTTTGCATTGAGAAAATGAAGAAATCATTCCTTTTGTTTTCCTTCAGAGTGTAGCCCATTGTTTGCCAAGCTTGGGGCGAGCCTTTTCACCCTTCTGCAAAAACACAGGGGAGCAGAGCCCACAGCTCATTCCTGCTGTGATGGGAACATTCCCAGCATCATGATCAGGGATTCACAGTCCCTTTCATGTGGATGTCATGGTCCAAGTCAGACAAACTCAGCAGTGGGAGCAGTGCTGCCCATGGCTCTGCTCTCCCATCTGTGCTCCTGGGCTTTGGAAAAGATGCTCCCACCCTGGCAGGAGGGACCAGTTCAGTGCAAGAGGAACTGCTCTGGTTCTGCTCCCAGACAAGCAAGGCATCAGCAAGCCCCAAAAGAAGGGAAGGAAAAAGCTGGTTTGATCCAAGCCCTCTGTGTACAATCCTCCCACCCTCCCCTCCCAGTTGGTCCAGCTGGAAGCACCATTCCCAGCTCATGCTGCTGTGGTCAGCATGAAAAAATTATAACATTATAAAAAACAAATTCAAGACTTCTTGAGGAATCTTACCAACATACTGGGACTTTTGGGGAAAACTGCAAAAATACAGTTTGCATTTAAATGTGCATTTAAATTTAAATGCACTCTCCCTGGTACATTTTCTGGTACTGTAGAAGTCCTGATTTATCACACACCTGCAGTGTGTTGTAGGAGAAAAATAAGGCTTGCAAATCAATGTTTTAATGTACTAATTCACTGCTTTGCAATATAGGTTGTTTATTATTTGCAAATGTACAAATATGTGAAAATTAATTGTACCATTTGCTTTCTCAAAATAAATATGTTTTTTCATCTACCAATCCAAATGTTTCCAAAGAATTGAGTGATTAATATAATTTCTAAAACTGTGCTTATGTCAATAAACATAAAGCAAGATATTGGACTAAGTATGACTCCAACTGTGAGTGATTTATAGTGATAAAAATACACAGATGCCATCTGTACCAACAGAAGAACACTTGTCAAAAATTTGTCTTCTAGTAACACTTCTCTCTCATTTATACCAACACGAGCACTATTTCTTTTCCAATGGTACTGACAGTAAAATATGGCCACTTTTCAAGTGAGTAACCTATCAGCAGGAGAAATACACTGAAAACTATGAATTAAACTACTACTTTGACTCACTCAAGGCCTCCAGGATGTATCATTGAATGCTCACCAAGTATTAAACCCAGTTTGCCAGCCTAGCTCTGCTAACTCTGTAGCTGCTTCCACACTAAGAGGGTGTTTGGGGGTAACACCCCTTACCTTTTGCAGACAAAATCAAAACAAAAAAAACACCCCCCCCACCTCATCCAAAATAGCAAAAGCTTTAGGTTCAGAAGCCAGTCTGTCATTAGTCTGCGTGTCTGATGCTTGCCAGCATCTTTGCCAGTTCAGCATTAAGCAAGAGGGCCAAGGGGTATGCACTGGGGAAACCAGGGCAGGCAGTGAGCTCTCCATGATAAATATCAGTCAACTTCAAATGTTGACAGAGACATCAAAAGAAAATGATAATTTAAATAGAATCTGCACACAGAGAGCTTCCAGTAGCGGAAGTTGCAGAAACAAAGATATGATACCCAAAGCACTATTAATTTCTAACCATGCACCTGATACTGTGAGTTTGAGAGTGGTGAGGGGTTGTCATTATTATCATTTATTACCAGGTGTAATAAACCCATGGCAAGTCCAGGGGAGGGTCTGGCTGGGTCCCCCCCTGAGGATGCACAGCTCAGCCTCACGTTCCCAGTCCTGCCCTGACTCTGACTGTCCCTGGATGTCCAGAGAAAGGGAGATTACAAACACCCACAGCCTTTCAGAAATACTTTTCACTAGCTGTGGCCTAAAGTGTGTCTGCCTTGGGTTCTAAAATATGGCAAGAATGTAAATTAAAGTTCAAAGTAAAGCTGTATTTATTTCTGATTTTTGTTCTGTCACTGTGCTTCCACCCCCACTTCTGTCAGTGCTCCAACCCCACAAAATTTCCTTTGTATCAGAAAACTGACAGATTTTGGTCCTGAACACTTCAAGCTACTTTGCTTGCTGAATTTTAGGAAAATGGAACAGCTGTCATTCAAGCATACTTTGCAAGTAGCAAGGCTGTTCACTTTCTAATGTTTACTCCCTAAAAATCAACACTTAAATGGCATGTTCTACTGACATTATAAACCCCACACTCTGATCTGACAGATGTGTGGAACAAACATGTGCCAGGGCCTGGGGTTCCAGAGTTCTCACACAGCTGATGTTGGGGATATGTGTAATCACTTTTTCTTTGCTGCTTTCAACTCTGCAGGGTTTTTTTGGTGCAGTGGTCACTCTTGGTCAGGTTACAAATTTGCCTTCTTGGAGTGAAGACTTGAGAATAATTCCACCTGGAGCAATTCACTGCACAGGCATAGCCACAGGAATGGATAAGGAGCAACTTGCCACAAGCTGAATGGCTGAAGCTGCTTATTTCATATAGATTTTATGGTTCTGGTGTCCTTCAGGACCATACCAGAGTGCTACACTCAAATCTGAGATCACTTTCTCCTTAACCAGCTGTGAGATCAAGAAACCTCCCCTGGGCAGTGAACATTTGTTCATGAGCTCACTTGTTCGTGATTTCACATCATGGTCCTCACTAAATCTTCTAAAATGAAGTGCACTGAAAGGCACACATAATCCCATTTATCTGGGACTAGGGAAAGACAGTTAAATCTCAGTTCTTGATAGCTTTTCCTCTAAGAAACCAACTAAGTTTTAGATTCCATAGAACTATCACAGAAATGAAAAATAAATTCACTGACTACACACTAGACAACCCCCAGCAGTTCAGTTTCCATCATTTAAGTCTTGCTACATTCTAGGGGTGGGATTTTTAATTCCAGCTTTGATGATGCTGTGCTCATTAGCAGATTTTCCATACCAGCCAAATGCCACTTATGTGCCAGCAAGACATGCAAAAGTAGGTGATCTGAAATTATTTTCCCTAGTGACATTTTCTTTCTGGATGCAAATAAAAATGCAATTACATGGCTTGATACAAACAGACACAATAACTACAATCCTAAATTAAATAACTGCACATGAAAATTCCATGAAAATATACTCCTGGTATTTAATATCCCTTGTTCACCTGCCAGCAACCAGCATCACAGGCATTTGTCTGCTGGTTTTAAGACAAAATAGTGCAATGTTCATTCTAAAGCAATAAACATTCACTCTTGGCATGACTGACTATGGATTTTTACTAAGGTTAATGCAAAAATCCCAGGAAGCAGTAGACACTTTTCTATTGATGTGCCTTTAAATATGTACTACTAGTTAAGTAAAAGTTGCATAATTTATTCTGTCCATGCTGCAAATACTTTAATTGATAATTTTTTTCTTGAGAAAAGTGATAGAACATTTCTTCAGATATCTGCACTTATCAATACCCCCATCCTGAGAACAACACAGCATGAGTAAATTAAAAATGTGATGAAGACTGGAAAAAAAATGCTGATTTTACATTGTTATAAATCTACGGAGATAAACTGCATCCATATACCAATAGTTTTCATGCTTTTACACCTCCAAATTAATGGGAGAATATGTCCTAAATATCTTTGTGTCCAAGGCCAGGTTGGATGTGGCTTGGAGCAACCTGGGTTAGTGGAAGGTGTCCCTGCCCATGGCAGGGGGTGGGACTGGATGGGCTTTAAGGTCCTTTCCAACCCAAACCATCCTGGGATTCTATGATTCCATACAGAAAAGAACAGACACATGAAAATAAATGTCACACTGTAATTTGGGTAAAAACAAACACAGCATGAAGAATAAGCGAGGTTAACAAAGAGTTTGTTTCCGTCTGCCAAGGAAGCAGAACAAAGATAATAATTTGATAATCCATAAAATCCCATTATGGCACTCATTGTGGGTACCTAATTCTGTGCTATTGAAAATTTTTTACTGCTGGGTCTCAAATTTTGTGCCCATTTTACATCACCTTGTACCACTCGCTTACCTCACAGCTCCTCAAGCCATCACCTTTCATCCACCAGTGGACACTTCTCATGCTTCTGTTGAATATCTGACAATTTCCAGTTAATTGAAAGAAAAATGCCTGATCAAAGGCCTGGATTTCACAGAAGCCATGGTGACATATGGCTGCCCAGCTGGGCCGTGCCTGAGCGCTGTGGCAGCAACTGCAGGGACAAACAGCCCCATCAAACACCTTCAGCAGGGCCAGGTGCTCCACAAGGGGAGCCATAAGCCCAAGTTTCAAAGACCCAATTATTGCCCAAAACCATCCAAAGGCAGCAGATATTGCTCCCCAGTTTTCTAAATGAGGTTGCTGGCAGGTTGGATGAGAACCCTTCAGGAAGTGGCTGGGAAGGGATCCGTGTGTTTGGTGAGAAAGACCTGATTTTCATCCTCTGACAGGAAAACCTTGTCCCAACGTGCAGACACTGCCACCTCGACCTCCAGCCTTGGTGTAAATGTTTGGCTTATAAAAAGCTGTGGCAGGTTTTTCATGAGCCTTTGGCTTGGGGGGACTTGCCTCTGTCCCCGTGGTTTTGTGGGGACTGAGACCACACACCTTTCCCAAACGTGATGCTGTTTCCCTCATAGTTCAATGAAAGCAAAGCTGCTATTAGGAAACGTGATTGGTGGAGGGCAGAGAGGAACACGGAGCTGGATATGGAAGGGGAGATGAGAGAAGATATAAAATCGAGGTTCCTTGTGGGTGGGAAATGGCACAGAGGGCAGGATGAGAGAGAAAGAGACTGAGCCCTGAAACAAGGAGTGTCCAAAAGGGAAAACCACGTGCAGATGAATGCAGGGAAGCTGAAGATAAAACAGAGTGTGAGCAAGGTGGAGGTAAAGGATGTGCTGGATTGCTGGGACAACAAAAGAAAAAGGAAGCAGAACAGGACAGTAATAAAGAGGACAAGGAACTGCAGCTCAGTACATCTTGATTTGTACGAGTACACAAAAACCAGCCCTAAGAAGCTGCAAGGGTGTCAAAATTTGGAATTATGTTTTAAAAATTAACCTGACCTTCCAAAGTGAATTTAAAAATAGTAACAAGGATCACATTTTTCAAGATAAGTAAAATGCATAAAACATGCTTAAATTACTTTCATTAAAATATATATCTTAAAGACAGTCTTGGTGGGTTTATTTGACTATACAGAAGCAGAATTTCTGCCTTTGAATGTATATAAAACCTCCAAATGTCTGAGTAGACACGTTCAGATTCAGTCACGGAGCAAATGCTGAGTTCCCTGGGCATTTACAACACTCTTGTTTTCTGACACAAAACGTGCAGAGCACTCCAGGAGCTGCTGGAGTCGGAGATTCATCAAATCCTATGCGAAACCTGATTTCCGCAGGGGGCGTCAGAATCGCCGCTGGTGGGAAAGTGAGAGAACAGCTCTCTCTGCTCGTGCTTTCCTGGAAAAATAGTGCTGGAGTAGAAATAAATCTGGCATAATAAACGATAACCCCAGCTCAGAGCTACCCACGAGCAGCTCTCCTTTTGTTCAGCCGCAGCTCCTGCGTTCCCCCAATCCTACTGCTGACCAGTGGCTGCAAAAGAACAGAAAGTTAAACTAAAGATAGTTAAACAATGTTTCTAAGAAACATAGATATAGTTGTTATTGCTTTAGCTCACGCTTGAAAGGTATATAAACCAGCAGTGTGTTCAATAAAATTGGCTTCATGATGCAAACCATGGGGACCCCGTCTCTTCAATCGCCTGACACTCAAGGAAGCAAAGAGACTCTGACATAGGAATTTCCAGTATTTTAGGGTTCGTTTGTGGGTAGAGAGCACAGTGAGGAGCCAATGAAGGAAGGTTTGGCATTTCCCCATCCCTGGAGATGTTCCAGACCAGGTTGGATGGGACTTGGAGCAGCCTGGGACAGTGCAAGGCATCCCTGCCCATGGCAGAATGGAGCAGTTGCTTCCCTTACACAGCCTGGTCACAACTCATCACTGGGAGGAAGAAGAACAGAAGACATCAGGAAAAAGCAGATAAATAGGGCTCCCCTCTTAAGCTTTTGATTTCCTTGTTATAAACAAGACTAAAAGCCCATGATTTCAGTAAATGTGATTATAAACCAAATAAAGTCACTTTTTACAAAGCCTTGGTTCAAGCACATCACCAGATGTTGAATTATTGCATCAAATGAAATTATGCCTTCACTGATTCCAGATTTTTTTCTATAGGGCTTTCATGTTTATATGAACTAAATATATTGCTTAATACATTTTCTTTTGATATAAAACCCTGGCAATATTTTAACAATGTGCCCACACAAGGATTCCTACTATAGTATTATTTTTCTTTATATGTAGCATAGAAGAAACAAAAGTAGTGCAATTTTGTGGCCCCTTTTCTACACAAAGGATCGAGTATTTATAGGATTTATTAAGGCTATAATTATCAAAAACAAAAAAGAAAGATAAATTTTAACTGTCATTAATTTGTGGATTGTGAGTTCACATTGCCTACAGGTAGCACACAGAGAAATGCTTATTTTGTGAAATCTATGAAGAGAACTTGGAGTTATTTCAAAGTACTAACATTATACAAAATTTGCATTTCTACAAATGAAACTGTTTTTTATGTCATATTACAATAAAAATCAAGACACATTGTGAACAAGACTTTCAGACCAATTACGCATACAACTACATGTGCAGGAGGCATGCACAATTGTCCAGGTACTTTGTGCATGAAATTATTTTGATTGCACATCCTAATTGGATAAATGTGTGTGAAAATGCCAGCAGTCATTGGTGCTGCAATTATCCAATGCACATCCATAGTCATGGCAACTGCCTGCAGAAATGAGATGCAGCCTTGCATACCTAACTGGGCTTGGGATTTCAGCAGAAATCCTTTTTTATTTCCCCTACCAGGTCTCCTGAACATGATATTTCCAGAAATTTCATACTTATTTCCTATCCAGATGAAGCAAAGTGATGGAAATCAGCATTGCCAAGGAATCTGATTGTTCAGTGAACAAGAAGAGGAAAAGCTGGGAGTTCTTGCCTAGAGATGCAGCACCTTGAGTCTGCCTTTGATAAGGGAGAAGATTAAAAATCTCCAGCAGTACAAAACTGTCTTGGTTTGGGAAGACAGGTATCTGCCAGGGAAAGCTGAAGCTTCCTTTGGAATGAAGAATGTAAACCATTACCACTACCTTTTTTTTAATTACACTTTTTTCAGTTAAAAGCTTTTAGGCAAAAGATTTTGGAAATAGAAATAGCAGTTTTTTATTAGTATGTATAACAAAGTAAACAAACAAAAACAACTACAGCATTGATAACAAAAACAGTATTAAGAACTTGGAGGAATTTGCTTCACAAAACCCCAGGGCAGTTTGGTCTCAATGCCTCTGTAGGATTTTCAGAGCACCAAGCTGGGAACAGTGGAAAAAGAGTTTCGGGCTGGTAGCTGTAGAGTGGCAGAATGTCCTGGCAGGGCAAGGGCAGGGTGTCCCAGCAGGCAGGGGCAGGGTATCCCGGGAGGGCAGGGGGGTGCAGGGTCACTCTGTAGCAGATGAGCAGTGCTGATGGAACCACGATGGCAGGGCAGGGCTGGCCCAGCTCTTGCAGAGCAGCAGAGAAGCTCAGAATTCCAGGGCGAGCAGATGATGGCAGATTTTTTAAGACTGCTTTTTCAGGTCTAGGATGGTGTTCCGGGCTGTAGCATGAGGCACAGGGTAGGTTTTCAGCCACTCAGTGGTGGCTTCTACTATGGTCAGTACATAGCGCTTGCCCTGGCGGGTTTGGGGAAGGGTGATGTAGTCAATTTGCCAGGCTTCTCTATACTTATATTTGGACCACCGCCCACCATACCATAGGGGTTTCACTTGCTTGGCCTGTTTGATGGCAGCACATGTCTTACAGTTATGGATAACTTGAGAAATACTGTCCATGGTTAAATCGACCCCTCGGTCTCGTGCCCACTTGTAGGTGGTATATCTGCCCTGATGACTTGAGGCATCATGGGCCCATTGAGCTAGGAACAACTCCCCCTTGTGTTCCCAATCTAAGTCTATCTTTGACACCTTTATCTTTGCAGCCTGATCTGCCTGCTCATTGTTTCGGTGCTCTTCATTAGTCTGACTCTTGGGGACATGGGCATCTACATGGTGGACTTTTACAGGTATCTTCTTTACCCGAATGGCAATGTCTTTCCAATTATTCACAGTCCAGATTGGTTTTCTCTTACGCTGCCAGTTGGCTTTTTTTTTACTTTTCCAGCCAGTCTTACAAAGCATTGGTTACCATTCATGACTCGGTGAAGAGATAGAGCTTAGGCCACTTCTTTTTTTCAGCAATGTTCAGGGCCAATTGAACGGCTTTAAGTTTAACAAGTTGGCTTGATCTATTTTTTCTTCAGTGGTTTGTGCGACTTGTCGTGTGGGGCTCTATATGGCTGCTTTCCACTTGCGATTCATCCCTACGATGCAACAGGAATTGTTAGTGAAAAGAGCGTAGTGTGTTTCTTTTGCTAGCAGTTGATTGTATGGTGGAGCTTCTTCAGCACGTGTCACTTGTTCCTGCTCCTCCTCATCCGTGACACTAAAGTTTTTACCTTCTGGACAGTTTGTAATTATCTTCAAAATCCTAGGGTGATTTGGGTTTCCAATATGGGCGTGCTGTGTGATGAGGGCAGTCCATTTGCTCCATGTGGCATCAGTGGCGTGGTGGGTAGAGGGAGCCTTTTTTTTTAAACATCCATCCCAGCACCGGTAGTCGGGGTGCCAGGAGGAGCTGTGCTTCTGTGCCAGTCACCTCTGAGGCGGCTTGAACTCCTTCATAGGAAGCCAAGATCTCCTTCTCTGTGGGGGTGTAGTTGGCTTCAGACCCTCTGTAACTTCAGCTCCAGAATCCTAGTGGTCGGCCTCAGGTTTCTCCAGGCACCTTCTGCCAAAGGCTCCAGGACAGACCATGGCTCCTGGCTGCAGAATAGAGCACGTTCTTCACATCCGGTCCTGTCCTGACTGGGCCAAGGGCCACTGCATGAGCCATCTCCTGTTTGATCTGGGTAAAGGCATGTTGCTGTTCAGGGCCCCAGTGGAAATCATTCTTCTTGCGGGTTACCAGGTAGAGAGGGCTCACAATCTGGCTGTTTTCTGGAATGTGCATTCTCCAAAAGCCTATGGCGCCTAGGAAAGCTTGTGTTTCCTACTTGCTGGTTGGTGGAGACATCACTAGGATCTTGTTGATGACCTCAGTGGGAATCTGGCGCCGTCCATCCTGCCACTTTATTCCTAGGAACTGGATCTCTCAGGCAGGTCCTTTGATTTTGCTCTTCTTGATGGCAAAACCGGCATCCAGGAGAATCTGAATGATCTTTTTTCTTTTTTCAAACACTTCAGTTAGTCTTCTTTCACACAATGATGTCATCAATGTACTGTAAATGTTCCAGAGCCTCACCCATCTCCAGTGCAACTTGGATCAGTCCATGGCAGATGGTGGGGCTGTGTTTCCACCCCTGGGGCAGTCAGTTCCAGGTGTACTGCACACCTCTCTAGGTGAAAGCAAACTGAGGCCTGCATTCTGCAGCCAAAGGAATGAAGAAAAATGCATTAGCAATGTCAATAGTGCCATAACACCTTGCTGCCTTGGACTCCAGCTCATACTGGAGTTCCAACATGTCCGGCAGAGCAGCGCTCAGCGGTGGAGTCACTTAATTCAAGGCACAATTGTCCACAGTCAATCTTCGTTTTCCATCAGACTTGCGCACAGGCCAGATGGGGCTGTTGAAGGGTGAGTGGGTTTTGCTGCATACCCCTTGGCTCTCCAGCTCACAGATCATTTTGTGGATGGGGATCACGGCATCTCGATTTCTCCGATACTGCCGGTGGTGTACCGTCGAGGTGGCAATAGGCACTCGTTCTTTTACCTTCAGAAGTCCTACTGCAGATGGGTTTTCTGAAAGTCCAGGCAAGGTGTTTAATTGCTTAATGCCCTCTACTTCCACAGCAGCTATCTCAAACGCCCATCTGAGTCCCTTAGGGTCTTTGTAGTAGCCATTCCTGAGGAAGTTTATGCTCAGAATACACGATGTTTCTGGGCTGGACACAATCAGTTGTTTCTACCACTCCTTCCCAGTCAGGCTCATCTCAGCTTCCAATAGACTCAATTTTTGTGATCCCCCTGTCACCTCAGCAATGGAAATTGGTTCTGCCCCCACATGTCCCGATGGCATTAGAGTACACTGCGACCCAGTATCTACTTAAGCTTCATATTTCTGTGGCTCTGATTTGCCAGCCCATCAAATCCACACAGTCCAAAATAGCCGTTTTTTTGGTGCCTCTTCCTGGCTAGAGGCAGGGCCCCTCTAGCACTGATTATTATTCCCTTCCTGGGCATACATGGTAGAGGTTCCTTCAAGGGGATCTGATATCATCCTCACTTCTATAATACTTGGTGACTCGGTCATGGGAGGCTGAGGCTACCTTCATTTTAGTGGAACCCCTTCTGTGAGTGTTCTCCTTAAGCTCACGCACCCGTGCTGCCAGGACAGAAGTGGGTTTCCCATCCCACCTTCCCATGTCTTCCCCATGGTAGCGCAGGAAGGACCACAGTTCAGCTCGTGGGGTGTACCCTCCTGTTGTATTTCTCTGGGGAATGGTTTTTCCCTAGGACCCCTGAAGCCTGTAACTATGTAGTTTTACCATTCCTTTCTTTCTTGACCTAATTGGCTGAGATCCAGCCATCCTCCCTGGACAGAAACCTTGATAAAGGTCTGTCCTCCCTTTTTTCTTCTTCTTGCCCTCTGGCTTTCCAAGACTCCAGCCCTCTTTCCCTCCTTCTGGACCTCCCTTGCCCTCTGGGCCTCCTGCCCTCGTTTCCCCTCCTGGAATAAACGTCTTGGATCAACCCTGGGGGTAAGAGCCTCTTTTGGATCTTTTGCCCTATCCCTGAAATATTCCCCCAAAGCCTCCCAAGAAACTGAGCTAGCCCCAGGGGGCTGCGGGGGATTCGTTTCAGTTGGTGCCCAAACGTTGGTTTTTATGAAATACTAAAAGCCCACGCAGTAGCTGGAGCCCTTATCCAAGGGTCTCAAAAGCTTTTTGAGCGATCAACTACCCTACCATCTATGAGTTGCTTTTTGCACGGCTCTGAGTGGTTGGGATTGGGCCGGTAGCTTGCTTTATGCCTGAGGCAAGTCAGGTCAGGACAGGGACTTCTGACGCAGCTGCACGACAACCCACGATACACAGGTAAATCCCTTCGTGTTGTGGCTACCCCGGGAATGCTCCTAGCTGGGGGGGGGGGGGGGGGGGGGGGGGGTGTGGGGTGTGTTTACCAGTGTTTCGTGGGAACTGCGTGGCTGCAGGGTGCGCTAGGACCCAGCAGATGCGGTTTGAGTAAACGTGGGAGGGTTTTTCCCTGGCCGGAGCTCCGCAGCGAGCGGTGCCACCCCGGCCGGCAGAGCCCATGTTTCGGGATACCGAGTATCGGGACAAATTTCATGCTGTGCAATTTTCGTGTCAGAAGGTAGATCTTGGACAGATAGCTCTTTAAAACATGAGAAACATGGGTGTACGGCTATCTGTTCACCAAAAGAGTTTATTACAACAGCCTAAAAGCATTTTAATTAATGCTAAAATCCCTAAAAAGTTACTAACACAATTTGTCTGCTGGCTGTCAGCTGAAATCCCAGATTCTGACTTGCAAGACCTAAATTCCGTTTCATTTTGGGATAAAATTGGACATTTATTAACTCTAAAAATCGAGAATAGTGATAAAAAAGCTCCTCTGTTCATTCTGATATTTCTACAAGCTCGCAAACAGCTGTTAGAAGCAAAAAATAGCAGAAAGCCACAGATAAATTCTCCAAATGGCCTTTCCCTTTTCCCTGATTCCTTCATTCCCGAACTGGAGAGGCTGAGCGAGTCTCCCCAGCAGAAACAGGATTCGGTCCTGAGTCCCCCACAGTAGCACGTCATGGGGGGAATGGTGGACACCATGTGCTTGCTCCTTCTCCCAATGACCCCTTCTCCTCCCAAATCCCCGCCCCTACCCTATATCCCTTCCCTGATTTATACACGCCTCTGGCTGTCCTGCCCCATCCTTCCTCCCAGTGCCTCCCCCTCCCTCCGAGCGAGAGCGGGAGGGGGGGCGGGGCCGGGCCCCTTGCAGCCTGCAGCCCCGATGGGGATGGGGGTGGGCAGCGCCCAGCCCACAGCCCCTGCGGGGGAGGAGATTTCCTCACAGCAAGGGGAAATGGGCAGCCTCCCCTGGGACCCCGGGAGAGGGAGGGGGAGCTGCCTCGTGCCAGACCCCAGGGGATGGGGGAGGGAATACCTCCTGTCTCCCTGGGCAATGGAAGAGCAGCAGAAATTTTAGTAACTCAGAAAGATGTTGGTGAAAGCATACCCTCTGTGGCACCTGTAGTTTATCTTGGTAAGAGAAACGGCAGGAGAACTTATCAGCCGTTATCTTATCAAGATAAAAAGGAGCTTTGCAAAATACAGAGAGAATTTGGAAGATCCAGTAAAAATTTTAAAGGTATGTTGAGGGCAACTTTTAATTCGAATTAAATGGTACCCACTGACATCAAAGACCTATTCAGATGCCTGTTAAGTCCCTCAGAATATGATTTATGGGAAACTAGATGGAAAAGAGCTCTGATAACAGTATTACAGGAAATTCACCAAACTCCTGGTGAAGCAAAAGACAATGATGATAATGATATCACACATGATCATTTGTGTGGTGAAGGGAAATGGCACTGTCCAGAAAAGCAAACTCGAGTGTTATCTAAGTCAGTCTTAGATAAGATCTGTAATGTTGCAGAAAAAAATGTTTTATCAGCTACCAACAATAGAAGTTAAGGGCAGTTATATTAACATGAAACAGTTTCCTTCAGAGAATTTCTTGCAGTTTGTGGACCGACTGAGAACACAAGTGGAAAGACAAGTGCAAGATCTGGTGGTACAGGCAGAATTGATCAAGGAGATGGCTCAGAGGAATGCTAATGAGACCTGTCGTAGAATTATTCTTAGCCTTCCCCTCGACCCATCGCCTTGCACATATGATTGAAACCTGTACCAGGAAAGCAGAATTGTTCAGTGCACCTGAAAGGAATCCAGGACTGGCACACCCACAGCATGCAGCAGCTGCGGTACCAGGACCAAAGAGGCAACCAATGTCACCAGAACAGCTGCAGCACATCACCTGCCACCGTTGCAAAAAGCCAGGACACTTCGCCAGAGCCTGCCCACAAAACCAGAAACAGAAGAAGTTCAACAAACAAAGAAACTGAGCTCACAGCACGTACCTGCTGTTGATACAAATATGCGCAAAGATATAAATATAGCAGGACCCACACTGGCGAATGCCTCTCTCTGAACAAAAAAGGGGGAGGATGGGACACACGGTGTGGGGGTGCAGAAAAATAAAAATGTCAAATGTTCAATTAACAAGGTTTGGCAGCCGCGAGGCCAATTTAGGCTCGTGACTACCAAAGGTTTTCATTTCAGGTCTACTGATTGGACAGTCATTACAGTGGACCTGCCAAACATCTCACAGGACCTGACAGTTTGCCACATGGGACTGGACAGTGAGTATTTTGTTATTGGGGACACAGCACACACACCTTTGGAGATTGAGGTAGCTCCCATGACCATTAAGAGAACGATAACAAGCCTTATGCTGTTGGCACGCTGCATGCACCCACCATTTTACCTGGTAGAGGGGCAAATTCTTGCCCAGACCATTCCTGTTCCAGCAGAGGTAACAGCAGATGGAAAAATCACCAGAAGTCTACTGGGCGGAGGTGGTGGGAGAGAACAAACCCTCTATGGCATGCAACCTAGCCTGTGGGTCAGACCGCCTCCATGTGGAAGGGGTCCTGGATACGGGCACGGATATCAGGATTATACCTAAGACCATGTGGCCATCACATTGGGAATTTCAACCAGAAGTGGGCAAACTTCAGGGCATAGGTGGAATCACATTGGCAAAAATTTCAAAAAACGTTGTGCAAATTGAGGGACCCGACGGAAAATTGGCCAGTGTCCGTCCATTCGTTGCAGAATATAAGGCCCCCCTGTGGGGGAGAGACACCATGTCCCAGTGGGGAGTCCAGTTGGTCATTCCTAAGACGCCCCAGGATTTTTACAAATAGCCACTGTGGAGCGCCCTACCCAAAAGTTAACGTGGCTGGATAATACCCCAAGATGGGTAGCACAGTGGCCATTGAGTAAAGAGAAGCTCAAGGCGCTTGAGGAGCTCGTGGAGGAGCAATTGGCTCAAGGACACCTAGAAGAGACAACAAGCCCTTGGAATTCCCCAGTCTTCATAGTAAAGAAACCGGGGAAGGACAAGTGGAGGTTGCTTCATGATCTCCGGGAAATAAACAAAATTGTAGAGGACATGGGACCACTCCAACCAGGGATGCCTACTCCAACAATGCTCCCTCGAGATTGGCAATTGGCTGTCCTAGATATCAAGGACTGTTTCTTCCAAATTCCATTACACCCAGAAGATGCTCCACGGTTTGCATTCTCGGTTCCCACCATCAATCGAGAAGCCCCAATAAAGCGTTATCACTGGAGAGTTTTGCCCCAAGGCCTTAAGGTGAGCCCTTTCATATGCCAACAGTATGTAGCCTCATTGCTATCTTCGGTACGTACCGAGAGAAAGGATGCCATCATCCTTCACTACATGGATGATATATTAGTGTGTGGCCCCGATAACACTATACTCAAGCACACGCTTGACCTAGTGGTTAAGGTTTTAACCTCCGCTGGATTTCAATTGCAGGAAGACAAAGGTCAAGGGATGCCACCTTGGAAGTACCTGGGTTTGGAAATCACTGCAAGGACCATTGTTCCGCAGAAATTGGAAATTGAGTGCAATCCCAAAACCCTAGCAGATCTCCACTCCTTGTGTGGGTCTTTAAATTGGGTAAGACCCTGGCTAAGCCTCACAAAGGAGGATCTAGCCCCCCTCTTCAACTTATTAAAGGGGGAGAGGGAGCTGGTTTCTCCCAGGGAACTGACCCCAGAGGCAAAGACAGCAATCGAAAAGGTACAAAAGGCCTTGTCAGAGAGGCAGGCTCATCGGTGTGAGCCAAACATGCCCTTTCATTTCATTGTTCTAGGAAAGCTGCCACATTTGCATGGTTTGATTTTCCAATGGATCGAGGGACAGAGAGATTCATTTTTTATTATGGAGTGGGTTTTCCTCTCTCACCAAAGATCCAAGACCATCACTGGGCCACAAGAGTTGATAGCTCAGCTGATTTGGAAGGCCAGGGTGAGATTGTGTGAACTGGCTGGTTGTGACTTTACATGGATTCACCTTCTGGTGAAACTTTCTGAGGAGGGAAGGAACTCTCCTGAGAGATTGGCCAAAGAGATGTTTGAGCATTTGCTCCAGAGCAATGCCAGTCTCCAGTTATCTCTGGACAGCTACAGGGGACAAATATCAGTCCATGCCCTGTCTCACAAGTTGTTCAACGAGGAATTCCACCTCATTCCTTGTGAGAAAAGGAGTCGGAGACCACTCAAGGCTCTCACAGTGTTCACGGACGCTTCCGGGGCTTCCCACAAGTCGGTGATGACTTGGAGAAATCCACAGACTCAGCACTGGGAAGCTGATGTCGAGTTTGTGGAGGGATCCCCCCAAGTGGCTGAACTGGCTGCAGTGGTAAGAGCTTTTGAGAAGTTCTCAGAACCAATTAATTTGGTCACAGACTCTGCATACGTAGCAGGGGTAGTGTCCAGAGCGGAGCAGGCTGTGCTCAAAGAAATCGAGAATGAACATCTCTTCAGGTTACTTTTAAGGCTAATTTATTTAATTTCTCACAGAGAGCATCCATACTATGTGATGCATGTAAGGTCACACACTGATTTGCCAGGTGAAATTGCAGAAGGGAATCGTCAGGCAGACTCCCTTGCTGCACCAGTTGAAAAAGCACATCTCCCTGATGTCTTCCAACAGGCAAAGCTGAGTCACCAAAAATACCATCAAAATGTGCCAGGTCTGATCCGTCAGTTCCAGCTAACACGGAGTCAGGCTCGAGTCATTGTGGCCACCTGTCCCAACTGCCAGCTCCAGGCCATGCCATCGATGGGCATGGGAGTTAACCCCCGGGGCCTTGGCAGTTGTGAAGTGTGGCAGACAGACATCACACACATTCCTAGTTTTGGTCGCCTCAAATATGTTCATGTAAGCATTGACACATATTCAGGCGCAGTTTATGCCTCTGCCCATGCAGGAGAAAAGTCTGTGCATGCCAAGCAGCACATAGTGCAAGCTTTTTCAGTGTTGGAGATCCCAAAAGAAATCAAAACTGATAACGGCCCAGTGTATGCATCCAAGGAATTCCTGGAATTTGTCCAGCAGTGGGGAGTGAAATGTAAAACTGGCATCCCTCACTCCCCCACAGGTCAAGCTGTGGTTGAGCGTGCACACCAGACGCTCAAGCAAGTCTTGGCTAGACAGAGCAGTTCAACTGTGTGGATGTCTCTGCAGCAGAAGCTCTGCAAAGCCATGTTTACCATCAATTTTCTGAACTGTTCATTTGAAAACATGAGTCCACCAGTAGTATGTCATTTTAACAGTGGAGATCAATTCAAATTATCTCAGCGTCCACCAGTCTTGATTAGGGATCCTGAAACTTGGGAAACCAAAGGTCCCTATGAGCTCGTGACCTGGGGTCGTGGCTATGCATGTGTGGCTACTTCCTCAGGCCCTCGGTGGATTCCTCGGAAGTGGGTGAAACCTTTTGTCCCCAAAGATCCAACTCTAGCAGAAGGGGATGAGAGGCAAGTAGCCGTTGCTTCAAAGAGAAGACGCCGCCGGATGAAGAAAAATGAATCTTCCTAGGTGTGGATTCCTTCTGGCAGAAACAGAAAAATTCCATCATGTTTTAAAATATTTGTTTTTCCCTTTTAAAGAAAACCTACCTCCCACTCAACCCTGTGATAAACCCCATCCAAGCAGTCATCTTGTTAATGATGAATGGTCTGGCGGCTGCATGGATCGTCCCTCAGCCACATCAAAACGTCTGGATGACCCTGGCACAGACACTTCAGCAAAAAAACATATGTTTGTCCACTGCAGCATCAAAGAATACTATGTCCACCTGTCTGGTAGGAATTCCATTGTGGGCTGGAGAATTTCCAGCAGGGCTGGATCAACATAGGTCCAATGAAATTCCAAAATCACACACTCCCCCACCACACAGAGAACATCAACAGCAAGCTGTGATAATAGTAAACCCCTTAAAGGAGTAGTTGCAAAATTTGCCCAAAATAGCTCAGGTACCCCAAGAATTAGAGTTACTGGGTTCTTCCCCTGTGTCATACTGCGTACATTTTTCTGTCTTCTCAAAACCTTCTAGCATTGAGGAGTATCACAACATACGACAATATCGCGGGGAGTTTACTGCGAAAAGGTAGTGTCTTAATATAAGCCATGTTGCAGCAGACAACCCATCTCACTCAAGTCCAAAAAGCCTCCCTAAGGGATTGTTCCTGATTTGTGGGGATCGGGCATGGGCAGGAATTCCATCTCGGCTTTTAGGAGGGCCATGTACCATAGGGCGGTTGTCCGTATTGACACCCAACCAAACTTTAATTGGTGAGTGGACTCACAAAAACAGATCGGCAAACAAAATTCAGAAGAGAAGTGCTGACAACTTGGACCCAAATTGTAATTCAGAAATTTTTCATTGGGCAAAGTCAAAAAGGATTGCTGTGTCCCTGTTCCTTCCATGGGTCACAGCAGCCAAAGCTCTAGGTGAATTGGGCCATCTAGAGTGCTGGGTGGTCAAACAGGCAAACTTGACATCTACCGCCATCAGCTCTCTCCTAGAAGATGAGGAAATTACCAGAAAGGCCACACTTCAAAATCATGCTGCCATAGACTTCGTCTTGTTACGGCATGGACACGAATGCCAGGAATTTGAAGGACTCTGTCGCATGAACCTGACCTCAAAAGCTCCAAACATCCATGCTGCCCTTCGAAGCATGAACAACTTGATCACACAAGTGAAAAAAGAATCTGAGGATTGGATCAAGGAACTGTTCAAGGGTTGGGGATTCACAGGGTGGTGGATTTCTATAGTTAAAACTATTTTGATGTTTCTTGTTATTCTTTTCCTTGTAACAATAGCGTTCAGGATCCTGCGTTGTTTGATTTTCAAAGCTATCAATAGTCTCATACCTTCTACCTCAGAAGTCAATCACACAGAGTTGACAAACTAAAGCAATCTGACTTCCCCACCAATTGTGAGTGGTGGGAAAATCAACATTCCAAGTCAAAATAAACCTAATGTTTTTCTTGTAACTTTGTTAAACAAAAAAGGGGGAATTGTTGCATTTCTCTGGGTAATGGTTTTTCCCTAGGACCCCTGAAGCCTGTAACCATGTAGTTTTACCCTTCCTTCCTTTCTTAACCTAACTGGCTGAGATCCAGCCATCCCCCCTGGACAGAAACCTTGATAAAGGTCTGTCCTCCCTTTTTTCTTCCCCTTGCCCATCGGCTCTCCAAGGCTCCAGCCCTCTTTCCCTCCTTCTGGACCTCCCTTGCCCTCTGGGCCTCCTGCCCTCGTTTCCCCTCCTAGAATAAACGTCTTGCATCAACCCTGAGGGTAAGAACCTCCTTTGGATCTTTTGCCCTATCCCTCAAATATTCCCCCAAAGCCTCCCAAGAAATTGAGCTAGCCCGGGGGGGGGGGGGGGGGCTGCGGGGGATTCGTTTCACCCTCCCTGTCTAGCTGGGGGATGTTGGGCTCTGACTCTTGGGCCTGTGATTCGTACCCGTGCCACCTGGGAATTGTTCCTTCTCATCTCCTCCCTCATCTCCCTCATCTCCTCTTTGAGTTCCTTTACCACAGCAGACACCTGAGTCTGCACTGGGCCATTGATCATACTTTCATAATTCCTGAGCTTGCTGGCTATAGAACCCACTGTCTCTCGGTTGTTATCAGGATTAATTGTGGCAATGAATACAGTGTAATCACGTGATCCCTGAGTTGCCAGCATCCACAGCATGTGCCCTGTGCATTTAACATTGTCAGGGTCATTATCATGTTTTTCACTCCTCCCAAAGAGTACCTCCAATACTGCCACTTCTCTCAGCCTTTGGATCCCCTCCTCAAGGGTCTTCTAGTCCGTTGTATGATGGTGCTGCTGCATTTTTTTTCTGTTGACAAACCTCTCCCTCATACTCATTAAAAGCCGCTCCCAGATGGAGAGGGAGCCTGGCTCTTTTACAAATACCTGATTTATATCTGAGTCCTGGGTCAAGGGTCCCAAATTCCTTGCCTCACTACCATCCAGTTGTACACCTGTACCTATAAGGTCCCAGACCCGAAGTAGCCAGGTTGTATAAGGCTCACGTCCCCATCGTGCAATATCTTTTTGCAGGTTACGGAGACTTTCAAATGACAGAGACTCGGTGATGATCTCTACCTCTGTTTCCCCTGCAGGTTGTGAGGGCCCTCCTTTCTTATCCTTATTACCTGGCTGGTCTGATTTTTCTTGTACTTCCTTGATTCCACAGGGGCAACTGCTGCTGCTCGCTGTGGCTGCCCCTGTGATTCAGCTGGAACATGGGTGGTTGTAACATCTGTGGGCTCCACTGCTGCACCATCAGACTCTGTCTTTACAGGGCAGGGGGTGGGGTTCCCATCAGCAGGGGCTAAGGAGGCTAATGAGGCCACTACTGGAGAAATGTACTCTTTCATCATCTGGCCCATTTCCTTCACCAGAACCCCCACCCAATCTGGGTGGTTCATTTCTGAGGTGGACTGCGGGGCAGGGTCAGGCAGTGGGTCAGTATCCCTATTCTGTGGGGCAGTGTCAAGTCCTATGGCAGTATCCCCAGTCTCTGGGGCAGGTGTCTGTGCAGTGATCTAAGCTGGCCTCACCTTATTTCTGGAAACTAAGAGATAGACTATGACTATTTGCAACACATGGGTAGTATCTAGAGGGAATTTAAATGCTTCAAAAGCTGTTAGGGTAGGCACAAAGAACTGGTTGAAGGGCTGGGAGAAAATTTTCCTTGCTGTCATTTCTTCACAGAAAGCACCATTCTTAAAGTAACCTCAAAAACACAGGCTTAATGTGTGATAGCCATGTATCCATGTGCCTGCCTTCCAGAGGAAGTTAAAAATCCATGAATGCTTCACCTTATCCACCCATAAAACAAACTGGATGACAGCTACAGTAGCCTTAGTTATAGGCCCCATGTTTAAATAAGGGCCTTCAAATGGGAGGAATACAGCCACAACCACGTGCCATCCAAACCAGGGCAAGCTAGACCACATGATACCGCCTGATGGGATTTTTATATCCAACACACAAAAGAAAATACTAGGTTACTTAAGAACTGCTATTTCTTTTTCTCTTTCTTTTCTCAGTGCCCTCAAACCCCACACTGAGCACCAAAATCTGTCTTGGTTTGGGAAGACAGGTATCTGCCAGGGAAAGCAGGAGCTTCTCTTGGAATGGAGAATGTAAACCACCACCACCACCCTTCTTCCCAATTATAATTTTTTCAGTTAAAAGCTTTTAGGCAAAAGATTTTGGAAATAGAAATAGCAGTTCTTTGCTAGTATGTATAACAAAGCAAACAAACAAACAAACAAACAAACACAACTACAGCATTGATGACAAAAACAGTATTAGGAACTTCAAGGAATTTGCTTCACGAAATCCCCAGGGCAGTTTGGTCTCGGTGCCTCTGTAGGATTTTCAGAGCACCAAGCTGGGAACAGTGGAAAAAGAGTTTCGGGCTGGTAGCTGTAGAGTGTCAGAATGTCCCAGCAGGGCAGGGAGATGCAGGGTCACTCTGTAGCAGACGAGCAGCGCTGATGGAACCACGACAGCAGGGCAGGGCTGGCCCAGCTCTCGCAGGGCGGCAGAGAAGCTCAGAATTTCAGGGCAAGCAGATGATGGCAGATTTTTTAAGACTGGACTGCAGTGAAATTTTTTAGCGAGAGTACCAATCTAGCCGTGCTTTCTCCCCGGACGCTGAAAACCAGAGAGAGAGACAGGCTACCTGAAGCTCTGCCCTTTATCTGCCTCAAACCTCTACCTTTTTCTGAGCTTCGACCATCCCTTTGTTTTATTAAATAGTCTTAAGTACGACATTTAGTCTCTTTGGTAACTTATGGAGAAAAAATTCTTTAGAGTAAAAAGGAACAAAACCTAACCCCCAACAAAAACACAGCAGGAACATGGAGCTTTATTTTCCTTACTCTTACCTGATTTAGCATTGCAAAATGTATTACAGGTTGTAATTGTGGTGGGAATGGGATGGGTGGGACCCCTTGGCCTCAGCCCACCGAAGGTTCTGGACCAGCACCACTGGCTCAGTTTGAGCTTTCTGTTGAGTTGTTTTCATGAACCTCCTTGACAGTAATTTATGGAATTAATGAGTGTGAAAAATCTTCTGTCTTCTCACAGAGGTTTTCAGTAATTCCTCCAGACAAGAGAACCATCCCTATGCAATTAACTTCAATGGTCACAGTATTCAATATTAAAATGAAAATAAATTCTTCCATTTGAAAGCAATGGAGTTAAAATACATACCTAGACTTACAAATAGGGGCCCAAATTCTGAATGAATCCTTAAAAGAAACAGTTGTTTACATTATTTCTTTTACATTTAAAGAGCTCTCTAAACATCCAGAGATACAGAAAAATGCTTTTCAGTAAGAATGGGCTGTTCAAAGGAGTCTGGTGGGGTTTGAAACTTTATGGGGGAAAGGTTCCATAAAGTCCTTTATAGCCCTGGAAAATCCTAATCTAAACAGATACTGAGCAGCTCAGAAAAAGCAGAAGGGTGAGGGTGAAGTTAATGCAAACTCTGTGTTATCAACCCACCAAGAGCACCAAATCAAGCACTTCCAGAGCACTCTCATGAATTTTAAGGATTTTCCTCAGCCAGATGAGTTTATTTTGCTCACTGAAGGTATCTTAGTATGAGTCTATCTTAGAAATGAGTGAAAAGCTTCCTCCCTCAATTGTTGTCTGTGATTCTGTTCACACTCTTTGAAAAAAAAAAAATGTACAAACCAGAACAAAGGGCTCTGCAGAAGAGCAAAAAAATGATCAAAGCTATGAAAAAAAAAAAAAACAGGAGTGAAAAATAGGACATTTTTCTTTAGTCAAGATGTGTAAGAGAAGAATGACAGATAAAATAGTGAACATTTAAGAAAGTAAATTAAGTGATTACTCTGTTTACTCTCATAACAGAGGCAGAAAATTGAAGTACATTTAAATCCAGAAAAACCCATTCTTCTTAAAAGTAAGACATAAAGAATCTGTGAAATGCATTGCCAACAGAAAGCACAAGAAACAAGGATCCTGCCAATATGGCCATGGAACTGCAAATCTCTATAAAAATTGCTAGTATCTGCAATCGTATCAATTTACTTTAAGGAAGGTTTTAGATCTTTTCCTAAACTCAAAAATCCTACATCTCTTCAAGTTAATTATTTTGGTTAGAAAAGCCCCTGGTGATGCCCAGACCTGCTGCCAGCCTGGCCTGATGTGCCTTTGGCAAGTAGAGTTCTCTCCTCAGTCTCTCCTTGCAGGGAACCTGCCCCATCCTCCCTTTATTTCAGTCTCCTTAAACCTTCCTGGCTTTCCAAAATGCTTTGGGAAATAACATTATTCCTGAGCTGAGAGAGAAGTGAACTTTGTAAACTGTAAGGCCTGTCTTAAACAGAAAAATCTTCATTTTCTGTTTTCTATCCCTTAAATGTTTCTCTTTTTGAGTGTTCCCCAGGCACAGCAGTGACACTGAACTGAGACTTTCAAAGTAGGATGAAATCTCTGCCTCTGTGCTCAGACCTGAGTTACAGCCACCTTCCTGAACGTTCACTCAGTTTTCCTGCCCAGATACAGTTTTACTCCAACAGCTTTTGCCTTACCTTGAGAACTCTTCATTTTATGGGTTGTGGAGTGGTAAATCTGATCCCCAAGACACTAAAATGAGACGGAGAGTCACACTTGTGGCTGCTGTTAGGAGCACGAAAGGATGAAGCAGGCAGCAGGAGGTCAAGCAGGAAAGCTCTCTATTTTTCTGACTCCATATATATATAATTTTACAGACAGGCCAAGATTGGCTACACAGGTAGCCACCTCTTCGACCTCGTTGGTGACCATCACCATCAATCATCATTCTCCTCCCAGAGGAGAATTTAAACAATTCTAAAAATATACATAGTTTACTTGAAGCTGTGTGAGAACAAAATGCAAACAGTGAAAAACGGGCAAATTTGAGGCAACACTGAAATCTCAAGTGATTTTGGGCAGGTCACAGCCGCCTCCTGGAGTTTGGTTTGCCCCCAAAGTGGGGTGTCAGCCCTGTATCTGAAGTTTCCAAGTGTGCACCAGCTGTGCCAACAGCAGCATTACAGAAACACCATCCAACCAACAAACCATATATTAAACCCCATAATGTTGGAAGGAGGTGGGAGAGGAGAGATTTGGGGGTTGATAGCTTTTATATCATAATAAAGATGGAGGGATAGCAGTTTTGGAACTTGTTGATATGCATGGAACTCCAGAAGCTCCTGTTCTTTCACTGCAGTGCATCTGTCACGGCTATTCTCTGCCAGGACATAGAAAAATGATTCAGCAGAAATTGAAGCTCCTCATTTCTATGCTGCAAGGGCTTGTATTCATTTTCAGGGCAGTTGAGAGCCTCAGAAAGCTAGTTATTGTCAGCATGCAGCATCCCTGGCCCCCGAGCTGCCCTGCTGAGGACACTCCATCAAGGAAATCACAGCTCTGCTGCTCGCTGTAAGTGATGCCCTGCTATCCTCACAGCCTATTACACTGGCCCTGGGAAATGTGTCACTTGGGGAATTTGGAATTTTCAGCAGTTTGCTGCCATCAGGTGTAACACAGCTCCCCTTTTTTCTGCAGATGGCAGTCTTCTCTATGTACAGGGGAGGAGGAGTAATCTAAAATGGGCTGTTACATCTCTCCTGGGAGAAAGCACCTTCAAGTGTTCCAAATTCTTATACCTTTACTTCAAAATCTGTGTATTACAACTACTATCCAGTTCTGGCAGCAGTAGGAAAGAAAAATTCATTTCTCCAACATAGGTTACAAAAAACCTGGGGAGTCTTTTTGTTAGTTTTATTAATTTTTTTAAAAACAGTCTTCCCATGGAAATAATGTGAAAAAATAGATGCAGTGAAAATGTCACAGTCAGATATTGTGATTATCTACAACTAGAGCTGCAGTCGTTTTTGTTTTTTTTTAAATTTTGAACTTTAAAAGTGCTTGTACGGAAAAGCCAAACTAAGCACCTGTGGTTCCAGCATTATTTTGTCAGTCAAAAAAATCAAGAGTATGGACAATTTGAAAGGGAAATGGCATAACTGACACTGGCCAGCTGCAACCTCTATTCCCCCATTGTTTCATATTCAGAGGACTTTGTATTTCTTTTTAAGTTTCAGCCCTGAGCCATACGTTTTAAGTATCCAGCTTCAGGTCTGACAACATTTCAGCATTTGAATTTTTCCCTCTGGAAATACGTATTAAATGGTATAAAATGACAAAGGAGTCCTCAGAGCCAAAAGTCATAGTCAGCAGTAGATAAAAAACTGCTAAAAATCTTAATCCAATTAATAATCTAAATGCATATTTCTCATACATTCCAGTTTCAGCAGAGCTTGCTACTTTTGGTGATCTCAGGGAAGGGGAGGAGAGGGCTGTGTTTCAGTTTAGCTTCACTTCAGTGCCTCCTGGTTCTCATTTAACATCAAATCTCTTTCAGTGCTGCTCAGTTTCTTGCACTCTTTTATGTCCATCAGCTCTTCCCCAGTCTAAGTAAAAACAGTTTATAGGTTGTTGGAAAAGTGATTAAATCATCTGAGCAAACAGTTTGGGCATTTTCCCTTCAACCCCTCCAATTTCTCCCAGGACCCCTCTGTTCAGGGGCTCTGTTCTTGTTACTTGGCAGTAATTTAACCAATTAAAACACAGGTCTGTAATTACAGCATTAATATCCAAAAATTACCACACATTTTTAACTTTAAGAGCAAAATTTTCCTTTAAACGAGCTACTCTGATTCCTATATTGTAGTCATAGGAGTTTAGTCTTTAACTGCAGCATTTTGTTACTGCCTTGTCTGGACTCACCTACTCTACAGCAGGGCAAAATTCAAATTTTGAGGACTTTTTGAGAAAGAAAAGCCATCACTTTCTATGGTTGCTTTCTTCACAGTTTTCAATGATGACTTTGCTGGAGGTTCTGGTCCTTGCTGTTCTTGCATTAAAGGGGCTTTAGCAAACAAACCTTGATCCAATGAAGTTATTTGTGGGCAAAAAGTTTACCCAATTCAGTTTTTTTTAGATGCACAGGTGTTTCATTAGCCTAACTTACACTTGAAGCTCTTCTCTACATCCTCTTAGTTCTTCAGCACTGTTTACAATTTAAACACCAGAATGAATAAGAAAACACTGTGGAATCAATAATTAAACCTTCCTGGCCTCGGCAGGGCACAACTCAATCTTCATATTATTATTAGATTTATCCTACATTGCACAGCATTTGCTGGGAGGTTCTGTTGAGTCATTTAGTGATTTTTAAAGTCACTCCCTTTGTGGACACAGTGTCCATGCTGTGGCTGGGAGCTCTTTTCCCTGGGCTGCAGCAGCATTAAAACATAGCTCATTATAATGGCACTGCTCCCATTTCCAGCTGCATTACTGAGCATAATGGCCCTGTCCTTGTCAATGCTGATTAAGCCATAATCATTTTGTCAGTGGCAAATGTGTGGAGTGGTATTGCAATATTTATGTTACATTATTGATAAGAATACTGAAGGCATTAGACTCTTCCACCCTGGCAGAAAAGCTGCCTTTCCAAGGATATTTCCCATTGTTGGCTCCTGTGTGAGGGCTCAGATCCATTTTACATTTTACTATGTTCCTCATCCTCTGCTCATTTTTTGTGTTATAGCACAACCTGCACCTAAAATATACATCTGTGCAAATGTCTTTATGAACATGAATTTTGAAGAATGAGATAAAATTCATCTAATGATGCCTGTCATCCATAATCCAATGCTGACTGGCAAAAGAATTGGAATTCCCTACAAACCTTTTCTTATCTATTCTTTGCCTGGGATTCCTGAAGTTAATCAGCCTACATGAAAAAGAGAAAACACACTTGGAAAATCCTAATCCTAATTCTAATTTACAATGATGAGACTCATTAAAAATGGAAACATGGTTTCTAATATTTATTTCTCTGTGTCTATTAAATTTTGAACAAGCTGCAAAACTGAATGGATCTCACTAAAGCCAAATTCCATAGGCTGAGCTTTTATGGGAATTGCACTTAAGAAGCTAAGAATGCAACAAAAAATATCGTTAGAAATGCTGCAGACAGGACAGGTTGTGTGAAATTAAGCAAGGACAATTTGGTAAAAAGTTAGAAGAAGATTTGAAAGCATTTTATGACTAGAACAAGCTTGTTCCTAAGGAGTTGCACACATTTCAAGAAAAGCTCATTGGAAACAAAGTCACTGAGATTGTGCTAAAACCAGAATTGTACAAAGATAAAAAAGGCACTATAAGTGAGTTATAAATGAAACTACTACAGCACTTGTTTATGATATTCAAATGAATATTAATAATTTTTTAAAAATTAAAATAATTCTTCATTTTATTTAAGGTGTACTTTTCCTCTTTGAGTAGCTTTCTGTTTTATAATTATCCTGCTAAGTTACTGCCCCTGAAAAGGTTGCGTGTGGTGGATCAAACCTGGTGCCTTGACTGAGAGAGAACATTTTCAGCTAGATAAAAGTCAGCAATGCATATTAAAGGCTGAGAATTTTGTGGTATTTTCCTGAAAAGTCAAAGTTTTCTTTTTCATTATGCAAATACCTACAATATTGCTGCTGAAAACCAGAGTTACCTGAATCGTCCCTGGCTGACACAAGGCATCCGTGTGTTTTCTCCTTGCCTTTGATGAACACCGAGCAGCCAATGCAGCCATCTGGTCAGGGAGAGAGAAATTGTGTAAAAATGAGATATGCGTGTGTAAATAAAAGATTGATGAATGAAGCCCTGAAAGCTGAGATGAATGTGAAGCAGAACAGACAGGTAAATCATTCTGATACTTATGTCAGTGCTGAAATTATGTTCCTCCACTTTTTTTTTTTTTTTTTTCTTTTATTTTCCTTTCCGCTGACAGCAGTGCAGATGACAAAAAATACTTTCAATTTTGCTGCTGACACAAGTGCTGGAGGTTAGCAAACTGAGTTCTATTGCTGAGGAAGGAGAAGTGAGAAAGTTTTGTGGCTTCATTTTTAATTACTTGGTTCTTTAGTTATGAAGTTCCAGCTTCAATGCTACCTCCAGAGCAGCCTAGGCTGGCTTGCCAAAATTGAAGCTGTGTTTAGAAAAAAATATAAGTTCTGTATATCTTCTGGCAGAATTTTAAAGCTAGATTCCTTCCCCCACAGGTCTCTGAATTTTCAATAAATAAAATATTAATTTTAGCTAAAGTAAAATCCAAGAAATTCTTTACAGGCAAGCTTCACCTAGGAGCCCATTAGACTGAAAATGCAATTAGGATGTGTTTTTTATATGAAAATTAAGTTGACATTTGAGCAATGAACAAAAAAAGATGGTGATATGAAAAAACCCCACTGCAACTCATTTTTCACATAACTAATCACTGTCTGACATTACAGAAAGCTTACTGAGTACACCTACAACTCCAGCATTAAGGAAAAGTAACTAGTAACTCATCCATTATCTAAAATATCTGAAATATCCACTGCTTATTTGTTGGTGCATTGGGCATTTTAGAAATTTAATGCCAGCAGCAGCCTCAGTTTACTCATATTTTACATAACATCCATGGAACAGACTCATTTTGTAGATCAGCAGTATCAGTCTTATTTCTGAGTTACCTAAGTTCCTTATTCAGTGCTTGATATTTAGCGTAAACTATAGAACCACGCAAATCACCATGTTTAAGAAGTTTGGCCTTTTGACTGACATTTTTGTATTCTGTGGCTATTGGTTCCCTGAGAGTTTAGGAGATCCACCATTAGGTATAAAAGGCTTTCCCCACCAATTTTCTGCAGAACATCTGGAACTGAGCAGCTCTGAGTCCACTAAAAAAGCAGGAATTTATCCAGTGTTTATCACTTCATTTGACAGAATAGCTTTAGGGCTAATTTTCAAATGCAGAAGCAGGAATTTGACTCTGGCCTCTTCTCTAAATCACAACCTAAGAGTTCATTCACATGTAGAACAGGGAAAGAAATTCTGTCCCCACAAATATATACAGGCAGTTATATTTAAACAAAACAAAAAACAGTCCAAACCTTTTTACACTTTGGAAAAGCCATTCTAGATTCCATCTAGGCATTAACATCCCTGGGAATGGAAAGTTCTTGAATCAAATATACTGTAGACTTCTTGACAGAGAAATGCTGGCAGTTCACCACACAAATTACTATAAAAATCAAAGGGATAGAGTAACTTATCTCTAATTTGAGCTGGAAGGATAAAATGGGAACAGTGCTTTAATCTGTGCTCCACTGTTTATTCCACAGAGAAATCAATTAACTTCTTCAATTTCTTTTTGCAAGTTACAAAACAGAGATACTAAATATCAGTCATCATATCGAGCCAAAAATCAGGAGTGTTAAAGGTGGCAAAGAAGCATAATTGTAATGAATCCCATGGAAAGAAAAGGGAATACTCACCTGACATGAAAAAGATTATTTCCTTTGAGAAAAGGCAAGATTAAGCAGGGATAACGTGCAGGTCCTGGCACATTATTTACTATAATATTTATTGGACAATACTGAAGCAGCAAGAGACACAGTCACTACCTTGCAGGACACAAGACAACAAAAGAGCCTGACAAGCTGTCCCAGACAAACCTCAACACCTTCATCTGCCAGCCATGCTTGGGAACCCAAGGGTACAGGTGGAAAAGAATTGATTTTGGTAAACAGAATCCTACTTCAGTTGTATTAAATTCCAGACAACAGCAGCATCTCCAAGACACCAGTTCTTAATTCAATCTTTGTTTCCCCTGAGTGTTACAGTTTGAGAGCTCTTCATACAAGAGAGGAAATTTCCAAGGAGGATGTAGGCATGGGGCAAGGGAAGAGCCGAGTGAAGGTGACTGGAGGCAGAATGAATCTCTTGGGCTGAGGGGCACTGGAAAGCCTGTAGCCAGACAAGGCCTGGGCAAGGCTGATGGGACTTCTTAAGCCAGCCTGGTGCTGAGGGAAGGCAGTGCCTAAAGGCAGCAGAGCTCAGCACTCCCTGTGCTGTGCTCAAACACACACTAAAAGCAGAAATCAGTGAGGAATGAAGGTGCCCTCTTCCCTTACTGGGATTTCTCTCCCCTCTGAATCAAGGAAAATAAAAATCCCTTACCAGTCAGAATCACCACGCTGTAGAAAAACTAAACACTGTCATCTGATGCTACACAACAGCCTCAGATAAATCTGTTTTGATGATTTTTGAGCAATTGCTTTCAAAACAGAACATGGTGTTGAAAAGGAAGCCATAGGAACATATTTTACATTGAAAGGCTTTGTGAAATTATATAATCTGTAATAACTGAGAGATTTGGCCTCTGCTTGCTTTCCTTCCACTCCTCATGGTTATTATTGCCTCATTATACAGTTGTTTGTAAAATGTTTTGGCAGACATTCACTACTGCATAAATTAAAGTTGCTGAATCTAGTCATGTTTACAGGTCTTTATGAAAACACCACCAACATTTTTATTTGAATGTCAAAGTTTGTCAACCATTAAACTGATTGATTTTTCATAATGCAATTCAATAGAAGAAGCAATCTCCAGTCTGTATGCAACATTACTCAGAAAAACACGCAGCTTGGAATAATCCTGCCTGCTTTAAGTCTCTCCACAAAGGAACTGTGCTTTAAGGCTGGCTTCAGATATTTTATTAAGACAGTAGCAACAGATAAGATGCTGTAATTCAATTCTGTGAAAGAGAACTAATTCATCTGCAGTAATAAAAAAATTCCAATAATCCTTTAAAAACCTTTCAAAGTGGCTTTATAAGTGCAGTGTCTGTTGGTGTCAGGAAGAAGAGGTTTAAGCCGTGCAGTGTGAAACCACCCAGAGCCCCCACCAGAGTCAGCACTGCACCTCTGGCTCCAGCAGGGAACGAGCCTTCCTGGAGAGCCCAGCAGCAAGGACAGAGAGCAGTCTCCTCACCTTGTTTGGAGTTGGTCTTCTCTGCAAAATCCCCTAGGAGGACAGGATAGAAGTGCCCAGCAGGAACTCCAGACTCACCTTGTATTCCTCTAAACTCCACAGAATTCTGAAGCTCTCATCCAGAGCTGCATTTAGGTGTCCCAGAGCAGGCTGAGCTGGTCAGTGCTGAGCTGTTCCAACAGCCCCTTCCCTTTGGCAGTACTCAGCTGTGACCAGAGAAAATCATCCAGAACTGCAAAGCTCAAAGCAGGAACTATTTCAGCACCTCCCAAATTTTACTCCTCCCACCAAGTACTCCCCATGTGCACCTAAAGGAGGAGGGCACCAGCAGGACTTACATTTTTCTTTACTTTCTCTTCTCATTTATTACTCCAGTATTATTCTTGGCCTGGCAGCATTAAACATCCTTAACTCAAAGATTAAAGACTGCAAAGCACACAATATAAAATCCCTTTTAATTAAACTGGGACGTTACAAAGTTTACAAAATGAGGCAGACAAATATGCAGAAGCTGTAAAAAGGTGAATTAAAGTAAGAATGGGCATGGTCTGGTCACTGAATATAAACTGCATTTAGAAGTTAAGGACTTAAGGACAACAGTGAAATATGCAAAACAGGCTGTGCTTACTGAGTCTTGTGACAAGTATCCAACTCACTACTTTTCTTTGAACATCTCCCCAGAAAAGATAATTTATGCAAATAATATTTTACAAATGCTTAGGGAAATGCCACAAAGAAAGAAATCCATAGAATTCATTATCCCTACTAAAGGGATTACGTGGAGTACAAAATACAGCAGTTATTTTGCACTTCATAACCACAAATAAAGCACACATCCATATTTGTGGTAAGAAACTGAGAGGTGAAGTGCTGTCTAATTACTTGATTTAGAAGCAGTATCACAAAATAAAATTTGGACAAGATTCCAGTTACTTAAATTCAGTGTTCCAAATCCCAATTGTCTTCAAGGACAATATTTCAAACTAAAGATCAGTTTTCAGATAGTCTTGCTTAGTTTGGTCTATTTTCTTTTTCCCCTCAAGGGAAAGGATGACTTAGACTCAACTAAAAATATAATTTAAAAAACCCATGTTTAGTGCATGCAGCAGCATTTTTCAGACTCACTGGACCATGGACAATGAAACTGAAAGCTAACATCCGGTTAGAGTAAGTTTAATTTAATAGCACAATCAGAAGCACTTCACTACAAAAAGTTACGACTTTCATTATGTCTATAAATAGGCGACCTACTGAATTATCAAATAGAATGTTAATGGCATTAGCATTAAGTCCTAATTAAACAATGAAGCAGTATGCATTGCAATCTGCCAGCAAAATATGCATAATCAGAAAAATATTTCATAAAATAAAGATAATTTGGTTATTTTTATTAAGCAGTAAACAAAGAGTTTGTGCTGATTGGTGAAACCTCACTTGAGAAACACGGGAAATGTCAGGGATGGAATGAGGGACTTGAATCACAAAACATCTGCTATCCCAGTCACATTACAAGAGTTACATTGGATTTTTTCCTCACATCATTTGCCCCTCTACTCAGATATTCCTGCTATCCATTTTCAGTTATAACCGCTGTTCATTTTCTTTCTCAAATACATTTACTTTTATATTTCACTGACCTCCTAAAAGGCTTCAGAAAACACCTGTCACTATTTTACACCTTTTTCTTCAGCATTAAAGGGAAATCACAGAATCACAGGATGTGTAGGTTGGAAGAGACCTTCAAGATCATCGAGTCCAACCCAGCCCTAACAGCTCAACTAGATCATGGCACTGAGTGCCATATCTAGTCTCTTTTTAAAGACATCCAGGGATGGTGACTCCACCATCTCCCCGGGCAGACTATTTCAGTATTTAATCACTCTTTCAGTGAAAAACTTCTTCCTAATATCCAACCTATATTTCCCTTGATGCAGCCTGACACTGTGTCCTCTTGTTGTCAGTTGCTGCCTGGAGAAAGAGACCAACTCCCAGCTGTCTACAGTCACTCTTCAGGAAGTTGTAGAGAGTGATAAGGTCACCTCTGAGTCTCCTTTTCTCCAGGCTAAACAACCCCAGCTCCCTCAGCCGTTCCTCATATGGCTTGTTTTCCAAGCCCTTCAGCAGCTTTGTTGCTCTCCTCTGGGCGCGTTCAAGCATCTCAACGTCCTTCATAAACTGAGGGGCCCAGAACTGGAGACAACACTCGAGGTGTGGCCGGACCACTGCTGAGTACAGGGGAAGAATGACCTCCCTGCTCCTGCTGGCCACACCATTCCTGATACAGGCCAGGATGCCATTTGCCCTCTTGGCCACCTGGGCACACTGTTGGCTCATGTTCAGCCAGCTACTGACCAGAACCCCCAGGTCCCTTTCCTCCTGAGCACTGTCCAGCCACACTGTCCCCAGCCTATAATGCTGCAGGGGTTTTTTGTGGCCAAAATGCAGGACTTGGCACTTGGACTTATTAAACTTCATCTTGTTAGACTCTGCCCATCCATCCAACCGTTCCAGATCTCTCTGCAGAGCCATCCTATCTTCTAACAGGTCAACACACGCTCCCAGCTTAGTGTCATCCGCAAACTTACTTATGAAAGATTCAATAGCCTCATCCATATCATCAATGAAAATATTGAACAGAACAGGCCCCAGCAAAGACCCCTGAGGAACACCACTGGTGACTGGCTGCCAGCTGGATGCAGCACCATTCACCACCACTCTCTGGGCCCAGCCATCCAGCCAGTTCCTAACCCAGCAAAGAGTGCTCCTGTCCAAGCCACAGGCTGCCAGCTTATCCAATAGTGTGCTGTGGGAGACAGTGCCAAAAGCCTTGCTGAAGTCCAAATAGACAACATCCACAGCCCTTCCTGCATCCACCAGGCGGGTCACCTGGTCATAAAAAGAGATCAAGTTGGTCAAACATGACCTACCTCTCCTAAACCCGTGCTGGCTGGGCCTGAGACCCTGGTCATCCTGTAGGTGCTGCGTGATGACACTCAGTATAAACTGTTCCATTATCTTTCCAGGTACTGAGGTCAGGCTGACTGGTCTATAATTACCAGGATCCTCCTTCCCACCCTTTTTGTGAATGGGTGTCACATTGGCCAGTTTCCAGTCATCTGGAACCTCACCAGTGAGCCAGGACACTTGGTAAATGATGGAGAGCAGCTTCACAGTCTCATCTGTCAGCTCCCTCATCACCCTGGGATGGATCTCATCTGGGGCCATAGATTTATGAGTATCCAAGGATTTCAGCAGTTCTCTGACTGCCTCCTCTTGGATAATGGGGGGACCATTCTGTTCCCTGACACCATCAACGAACCCAGGAGGACAGTTGTCCTGAAGGCAAGTTGTCTTCCCACTGAAGACTGAGGCAAGGAAGGTGTTAAGCACTTCTGCCTTCTCCTCATCTACAGTTACTAAGTTCCCTCCCCTATCCAATAGAGAGCAAAGGTTGGCCTTACCTTTCCTTTTATCATTAATATATTTGTAGAAACATTTTTTATTATCCTTTACAGAAGTTGCCATTTTAAGTTCAAACTGAGTTTAGCCTCCCTAATTATTATCCTACATGCTCTAGCAGCCCCCTTAAATCCTTCCTGAGGGACCTGACCCTCCTTCCAAAAATGATACATCCTCTTTTTATTCCTCAGTTCATCCAAAACCTTCTCGCCTATCCAGGCTGAGCGTTTGCCTCATCGACTTCTCTTTCGGCACACAGGGACAGTCTGTTCCTGTACCCTCAAAATCTCTGTTTTGAAGAACACCCAACTTTCCTGAACTCCTTTGTTTTTAAGGGCTGCTTCCCAAGGAACACTCTGAATAAGTCTTCTAAATAGGCCAAAGTCCGCCCTCTGGAAGTCCAGTGTAAGAGTCTTACTGATGTACCTCCTGATTTCACTAATTATCGAGAAGTCTATAATTTCATGATCACTGTGCCCCAGTCGTCCTCCAACCACCACATCTCCCACTAGCCCATCTCTATTTGTGAACAACAGATCTAACATATTCCTTTCCCTGGTGGGCTCACCTATCAGCTGTGACAAAAAGTTATCCTCCATGCACTCTAAAAATTTCCCGGACTGCCTCTTTTCTGCTGTATAAAGTTCCCAGCAGATGTCTGGCAGGTTGAAGTCACCTACAAGAACAAGGGTTGATGATCCTGAAACATTCTCCAGCTGCTTATAGAATAAGTTGTCCACCTCTTCCTTCTGGTTGGGTGGACGATAACAGACTCCCAGTAGGATGTCAGCCTTGTTGGTCTTCCCCTTAACTCTTACCCATAGGCACTCAATTCCATCTTCATTAGTTTCAATACCTATGGCATCAAAAGCCTTTTTAATTTAAAGGGCCACCCCTCCACCTCTTCTCCCTTTCCTGTCTCTTTTCAAGAGCTTGTAGCCATCGAGTGCAGTGCTCCAGCTATGTGAGTCATCCCACCACATTTCTGTGATGGTGACTACATCATAGCTATGCTATTGCACCATGACCTCCAGCTCTTCCTGCTAGTTACCCATGCTGCCTGCATTGGTATACATGCACTTCAGCTGGGCTACTGATTTCACCCCTAACTCAGGCTTATCACCCTTGGGCCTGCTTCCAGACAGCCCAGCTGTGTCCCCTTCCCCCTTCAAACCTAGTTTAAAGCCCTCTCAACGAGGTCTTCCAGTTCCTGTGCTAAGAACCTTCTACCCTTAACAAAGAGATGTATCCCATCTGGTTCCAACAGAGCAGATGCCGTAAAAGTTGCCCCATGATCAAAGAATTCGAAATTTTGTCGATGACACCAACCCTTAAGCCACTTGTTAATGATGTGAGCTCTCCTATTTCTTCTATAATTTTTCTCCACCACCAAAGGGACTGAGCAGAACACTACTTGGGTCCCTGTATTATCAATCACGTGACCCAGTGTCCTAAAATCCCTTTTAATCGCCTTGGCACTCCTCTTTTCAATCTCATCACTGCCAGCCTGGAGTATCAGCAATGGGTAGTAATCAGTGGGCTGAATCAGGCCAGGAAGTCTCTCAGTAATATCCCATATCCAGGCCCTGAGGAGGCAGCAGACTTCCCTATGGGATGGGTCTGGTTGACATATGGGGCCCTCTGTTCCCTTCAGATGGGAGTCATCTACTACGATTACCCTTCTTTTCTTCTTGATGTTAGAGGTGGAGATCTGTCTACAGATGATCCATAATTGGGAGGCTCACTGGGCAGATAATTTCCCTCTAAATCACCTAAATCATCTGGCTCGCTAGATCCAGGGTCTCATACCTATTCTGAAGTGGCACCTGGCTAGGGGATGGGGGTTGGGAAGAGTTTTTATTATTACCTCCCCGAGCAGGGACCCAATTCTACTCCCCTTCATCTACCAGGTGCTGTTCTATTGCTTGGGAGTGGGAGGCATAAGAGTCCTCTGAATCTTGATGGACCTCCCTAAAGATGGAAGGGCTCAACTCCACCAGTCCATTTCCCTTTCACTTTTCCTGATACTCCTTAATCGTTCAACTTCCTCCCTAAGCTCGGCCACCAGTGAAAGGAGGTCATTTACTTGCTCACACCTCAGGCACTCCTTCACAACATCCCCTGAAACAACCGATAAGCTCAAACACTCTGTACAGACACATCCTTTCTGGAGGGCTCCACTTGGTCACATACATAAGGAGTACCAACCACAGTTTTGGACCATGTTGAAACCATTACTAACAGAAATCCCAAGACCAATCAGCCAGTAGAAACACCTAAAACAACACACAGCACAGCACACCTTACCAGAAAGAGAACTAGCAACCCTGCCTGCGCGAACTGCTGCGGCCACTCCCCAGAGACCTGCCACTCCCCTGTTTGCCCGCTCCCTAGAGACCTCTTATAATGGGCCATTCAGTAACACAGGAAGCACCACTCCTGAATGACTCACGACCACATTCACTGAGGAAAGCAGTGCCAGAGCCAAAAAATATATCCATTTTTTGGAGTCCCAAGTGGATCCATAATCCACTGGTGATGTTATTCCTCATGTGAGTCCTGCTCTGTCCCCCCTCATGGAACTTGTGCACGTGTTTTCAGACCTGTGCATGCCAAGTGATCCCTAAGCAGACAGGAAAATCCTCACAATGCAACTGAGAGGGCTGCTGGCTTTTACCATGCTCATATTTTCACTCTGGAATCAGACTGAGAGTCTGGCAAGGAACCAAATGTTTCCTGGCTTAATTTTCAGGGAAAGAAAATACATCATGTACAAATGTCACCTAAATAAGAGGGTGGCTTTTTTTTTTTTTTTTTTTTTCATTTTACACTGGCTTCCTTAAAATTTGTTTTTTGTATATTTTTCATAAAGCCATTTCTTCTTTCTTAAAAATGTCTAATGTGATTTTTGAAATGGTGTTGTGAAAAACGAGATTCACTTTTTATGTAGATTTTAAGAAATAGGTTTTAATAAAAGATAAGACAATTAGGAGATAAGGAAAAAAGCAAAGTATGGCCAGCTGGGTGACTTGGCATTTAGCCAAGTCCACAAACTGCTATTTCACAGGCTTTTTTAAAATATCCTTTCTATTGTATCAGTCTCTTGAATATTCATATTTTTTCCATAAACTAGTTTCCATATTCCAGGGACTGTTTTGCATGGCCCCTCGTTGGGTCCGCCTTTTTAGAGCATGCATGTTTCTTGGCTGTGTCTTCATTGTCACCTCCAGATTGGGCCTTGGTCCATGCTTTCTTCAGATGGGAGATGCTGATAGCTGGTGTATCAATGGCAGGGTCTTCTTTACACCTTCACTGGATGTTATCCCAGCCAAACAGATAGTTTAAGCATAGTATATCACTACTACCATTATGCCTAATTTTCTTTACTAACAGCAGAAATAAAAACTTATATCCTTACCAGAAAGTTATTAATCATATAACACACATCTTGCGAAAAGCCAACTGTATAATAGGCCTTTATAACAAATTCCTCCCACTTTCTTTTTAACAATCATTTGGTTTGAGCCATTCTCTTTGTTTACTAGCCTTCATTATTCGTTCAGTTTTTTCACAGATCAATTTTGCTTCTTCAAAGGGGTCTTTTACATTATTTTGTTTCTTTAACACCATGATCTTTTGTGTCGTTCCGGATGTAGTCAATTTTGGTTCCACAGGCATTGTTATCACTTGCATGCCTTGAACTACGTCTGTGATCAGCCGAATAAAACAGAGGATTAAACAAGGAAGAAATATAAGTCCAGCAGTAGCACATAAGAGAAAAAATCCTAGTTTTTTCCACCATTCTATGCCCAGTAAGTTATCCCACCAACTGCTTTTTAACATTGATTCCCACTTTTGGACTGGTACATGAGCTATTTTTCTGATATCATTGACTATATCCAGAACAGCATCTCCATTGTCATCTATTTTTAAACAACAATTTGACATATTAAATTTTCCACACACACCCCTTTCTTCAGCCAGTAAATAATCTAAAGCTAACATGTTTTGATATACTGCAGCCCTGGTTTGGCATTGTTGACTTGATATTAATTCTAACGCCTGACCAGTTTTGTTTGTTATTATTTCTACAACAGCCTGAAGTCTTATGATGCGGTTCAACATATAAATTGGGGTCTGATATTCCCAACTCCCATCTTGTGCCCAGGTGGCTGGCCCATATGTTTCCAGTATGTGTTCAGGGGGCCATTCATCATTTCCCCATTTTTGGAATCCTCCAATCACATCCCTCTTATCTCTTTTAAAGTCCTCATACACTGGTATCCCTAACTGATCTTCCTTTGATCCTGGTAAAAGAAAGAATCCTGGCTGTATGATTCCCAAAGTGCAACTTCCTTTCCATCTAGAGGGGAGTCTTGGGTATGCCCTCTTTCCACATATCCAAAATAAGCCATCTGGTGCTTTCCAGTAATTCTTTTCTTGTTAATTTATATTTTCCCAAAATTTGGATATTTCTAGGATCCCAAAATAAGGATTTTTTTTCTGTATCATTACATTGAAAAAGTTCAACTTCATTATTATATTCACAATTTCCTTTTTTCATTTTTTTTTTAGTCCAATACCAAGTTGGTTTCTCTGGGATCCACCCGGTAAAAGTTCAATTGCTTTACTTTATATCTTTTTCAGGGAGTGTTTCCTACTTGATTAAGAAAGTTTTTTCCAGTGCACCAGAGACATTCTTCCCCTATCACTGTTGAGCTTAAAATCCACCCTTCTGGTTGGTTTTCCCCTTTTATATTTGTCTGGTTCCACTTAAGGAATTCAACTGGGCCTAAGCTACTGCCTTTCCATGGTCATTCTTCTGACATCAAAGCCCCTCCACATTCCCAACAGTTAGTTACATTAAGTTCCCAGCTTATTCTTTCCCCCATTTCCACAAACAGATTTTTCCCTGGTTTTGAGATATCTATCTCTTTTTTGAATTGCTGGTCCAGATTTGTATGCAAATCTTGGAGTGAAATCTGTACCGGCTTTGATTTCTGTGTGTTGGGGGTTAGGTTTTGTTCCTTTTTACTCTAAAGAATTTTTTTTCCCATAAGTTACCAAGGAGACTAAATGTCGTACTTAAGACTATTTAACAAAACAAAGGGATGGTCGAAGCTCAGAGCGGGGTGGGGTTTTGAGGCAGAGAAAAAGGACAGAGTTTCAGGTAGCCAGGCTGTCTGGTTTTCGGCGTTCGGGGCGAAAGCACTCGGGCTCTTGCCGGAGGATTTCACTGCAGTCCAGTCTTGGAAAATCTATCATCTGCTCACCCTGGAATTCTGAGTTCCTCTGCCGCCCTGCGAGAGCTGAGCCAGGCCTGCACTGCCATGGTAGTTCCATCAGCACTGCTCGTCTGCTACAGCGTGACCCTGCATCCCTCTGCCTTGCCGGGACCCTTGCCTCTGCTCTGCCAGGACATTTCTGCCACTCTGCAATTGCCAGCCCGAGACATTTTTATTCCCAGCTTGGTGCTCTGAGGATCCTGCAGGGGCACCGAGACCAAAACTGCCCTGGGGTTTTTTTGTGAAATAAAGTCCTCGAAGCTCTTGGCACTGTTTTTTGTTATCAATGCTGTAGTTGTGTGTGTTTGTTTGTTTTGTTATATATTAGTAAAGAACTGCTATTTCTATTTCCAAAATCTTTTGCCTAAAAGTTTTGAACTGAAAAAATTATAATTGGGAAGAAGGGTGGTGGTTGTGGTAGTTTACATTCTCCATTCCAAGAGAAGCTCCGGCTTTCCCTGGCAGATACCTGTCTTCCTAAACCAAGACACTGTGCTAGCTTTGTCTTTTTGTTCACCAGTTGCTCTTTTACTAAATCTTGGCCTTTACTCCCAACAGCATATGTGAGACAAATACATCTTGCTCCTTTTGGACACTTACTTCCCAATCTGTCACCATTTGCCCCCAAGTTTTCCACAATCCAATATTTTTTCCCATTATGAATACAATTTTGTAATTTGGATGGGTATAACAGTGATTGTTGATGTGGGTATGTGTAATAAGAAAGGAACCTCGGTGTCTTTCCATATACAACTTTCGATAACACCTGTGGCATGACTTAGCTGATGTCCCATAAGGGAAAAGAAGAAGAATGAGTGACAAAAAAAGGAATAACAGAGGTCTGGTATGGCTTGTACCTCCACCTTCCATGCCTATGGGGTTGCAACCCACAGCAGGAGTATATGATCTTCTTTGTGGCAAGTACAGTGGCCAACCCAGTCTTGCCCTCTATTTCCTTGTCACTTTCCTTTTGTTAATTTCCAGGCAAGTCTTCTTTGATACTTCTTACCTCAATTTCTCCACTGTTCCTCAGATATTTTCCCACTCAACAGGCACTAGTTATTCCCATACAGAGCAAAGTTACTATTTCAGTTGGTTTTAGTTCTACCAGGACGGGGAATAAATTTGTTACTCGACACTTCATACAATAAGAATGTTGCTTTTGTGAATTACAATAATGACAATTTAAACATTTATTTTTTAACTCTTTGGGATAAATCAGGCAGGGTATATAGTATAATTCTGATGAAGGTAGTAACTCCTCTTCTGTGTATAAGTCTTAAGGCGAGAATATAAGAATCCTCTGACTGAAACAGTCCTGATCCTCCTGTTTGAAATGGAAGTGTTCCTCCCCAGGGGGGGTAATAGAGGTGTTCTGGAATTCTTCCAGGCTGAACTCGAAAGTTTGGCTTTATTTCCCAATTAGGTGTGATTCTTTGTATATTTCTTGGGTTATTTAGGTTCTCCCCAGTTCATTACCACTCAGTCCTCGTTCTAGAGTCAGTTCGGTATCACCCGGTTCCAAAGTTACAGTCCACTCCTTTGGTTCTTCCACGGGTCCTTTGATCCTGCTGGCGTGGATCCACCCTCGTTCCCTGGTCCGGATCGCAGCCTCAGTTGTCAGCAATACCTGAAAGGGACCTTCCCATTGTGGAGTTAAGGATTGTTCTTTCTAAGTTTTAACTAATACCCACTCCCCTGGATGGATATTATGGATTTTAAAGTCTAAAGGTGTGGTTTGAGAGATTATCCCTTTCAACTGCAGATTTTTCAAAGGTTTTTGCAATTGTGTTGACATGTTTCTTAACACTCATCTCCCCTACATCATAAGTGGCTGTTTCATATTGGGTGGTCAGAAAGGGTAATCCAAACATCATCTCATAAGGTGACACTCCCAAGTCTGATCTGGGTTGTGTGCGAACCCTCAATAAAGCCAAGGGTAGGCATTTCACCCACGACATTTGGGTTTCAATTACTAGTTTTGTTAGGGTTCTTTTTAAAGTCTGGTTCATCCTCTCTACCTTACCTGAACTTTGTGGATGCCATGGGGTGTGTAATTCCCACTTTATTCCCAAGGCTTGAACTATTTGCTGTAAGACTTTTGACGTGAAATGTGTTCCTCTGTCCGAGTCTATCCTATTGACCATTCCATATCTGGGAATAATTTGTTCCAAAAGGGTTTTACATACCACATTAGCTGTAGCTTTGACAGTGGGAATAGCCTCCACCCAATGAGTCAGGTGATCTGTTATTACTAATAAAAACTTCCATTTTTGGACTTGAGTAAGTTCAGTAAAGTCCACTTGGATGCTTTGAAATGGTCGGAGAGCTAACTATCGACATCCTAATGTTGTTTTTCTCATCACCTTTTTATTTACCTTCTGGCAAATTATACATATTTCAGTTACTTGTTTTGACAATCCAAAAATCCCAATGCATCCATAATTTCTTAGGAAGTGATCACACAAAGCTTGAGTACCCCAATGGGGTTTTTGATGCATGTGTTCTAATATTTTCTTAGTGAGTGGCTTATTAAGTAACTGTCTCCCATCAGGAAGTTTCCATCTCCCTGATTCATCTAACTTTCCCCCTATCTTAATTCTTCTTCTTCTGCTTCACTGAATTTTGGAGTTTCCAATTCCTCCTCATTTGAAGTCAGAATTAGCTTAATCTTTTGGGTTCCATTTTCTGCTGCATCCTTAGCTTCTTGATCTGCCAGACTATTCCCCCTTATTTCAGAGGTCATTCCCTTTTGATGACCTTTTACATGTACTACAGCTATCTCCTCAGGCAATTTTAATGCCTCTAAGACCTCCAAAATAAGATCTTCATGTATCAACCCCCTTCCTTTTGAATTTAGTAATCCCCTTTCTTCCCAAATTTTTCCAAAAGTTTGTACTACCCTGTCCTGGTTTGGAATAAATTAGGGAAGAACCTCTAAAAGGAGTCCCCTAAACCAAAACCTCCACCACCCCTCCCCCCCCAGCCCTGGGTTCGGGAAGGAAAATACCTTGGAGGAAAAGTGGAAAAAAACAGTTTATTGACAATGAAAAAGAACACTCCCCAACACCAAAAAGTGGGAAAGGAACCGAGTTACTGTGGGGGAGGGTACTCAGCTTCTCTTGCAGACCCAGGACTTCTCCAACTTCTCAGGTCAGGTCAGGTCCGGAGCCGGTTCAAAACCTTGGGGGGCGGGGGGGGCGTGAGAAGGAAGGAAAAAAAAAACAAACAGAAGCAGTGAAAGCCAGCAGCAGGGGCAGGCAGCAGGCAGAGAGAGAGAGAGAAGAGAAGCAGCAGCAAAAAACAGCAGGCCAAGCGAAGCAGCCAAGCCAGAAAGCGAAGCAGAAGCAGCCAGCAGCAGGCAGGCAGAGAGAGAGCGAGCCAGCAGCAAAAACAGCAGGCCCCGCCAGAGAGGGAGGGGCAGCTGCCAGACACAACAATGTAGTCCAGGATATGGGATAGGAGACAGGTCAACCCAGAACATACACCAAAGGCATATTTCGAATCAGTATATATAGTCCCTTTTTTATGTGCCAAATATTCCAGTGCTCTTTTTAGAGCATACAATTCACAAGCTTGAGCTGACCAATTTGAAGGTAACTTTCCTTTTTCAATGGTTTGCATATTTTTCCCATCAACCACAGCATATCCTGACATTCTTCTCCCTTGTATACACCTGGAAGAACCATCCACATATATTGTTTCCCCTTCCAAAAGGGCTTGCTCTTCGAGATCTTCCCCTACCTTAGTTTGGTATTGGGTAATTTCTAGACAATTATGTGTTAAGTCATTTTTTGGTTCTCCATATAAAAATTGTGCTGGATTTAAACTCTTGTTTACTTCTAATGTCAGATCATCACTGTCTATCAGGATTGCTTCATATTTCAACATCCTAGAGTCTGTTAACCATTTTTCAGCCTTCTGATTTAATACATTTCGAATTTCATGAAGAGTACACACAACTAGTTTACTTCCAAAAGTAAGCTTACGGCTCTCTTCTACCAGGACTGCAGTAGCAGCAATAGCTTGAATACACACTGGCCAGCCGTGGCTCACTGGATCCAACATTTTTGATAAATAAGCTATTGGTCTCTTCACTCCTCCCCACTCTTGAACCAGGACCCCATGAGCTACTCCACTTTCCACATTTACATACAGATGAAAAGGTTTTTCTAATGAGGGTAAGCTTAAAGCTGGCACTGAGGCTAGGAGACTAGTTTTGACTTCAATTCCTCTAATTTATCATCATCTTCCTTGGTCCACTTTATATTATCTCCCTCTGTCAATTTTCCATATAAAAATTTTACTGCCTGTGTATACCCTTCAATCCACAATCTACAATACCCCAATAATCCAAGTAGTTTCCTTATTTCCTTTTTTGAAGAGGGAGGGAGGTGCTCACATGTAGATCTATAGCACTTATATGGTGGCCTCCTTAAGGTGGCAAATGTGTACATTCTTTGGGTGCCTTGTAATGTCAATAAAGTTGTACGGGAATATATATGGATGTACAAACAATAAACGTCAGTGCGACATTTATCACTGCATCAGTGTGTATGTCGTAGCTCAGTCCGACCTCTCAAAAGGGACCCCCAACTTTACGGGTCTGAGTTCTTTTGTTAATCTCCCGTAAATCTTGTACTAATCTATAATTCCCATCTGGCTTCTTTACTGGCAGAATAGGGGTATTATGAGGAGACATGCAGGGTTCTAATGTCCCATCCTTTATTAGTCCTTCTATTACTGGCTTCAAACCATCTCGCCCTTCTAAAGATATAGGGTACTGACGTACATGTATAGGCCACTCTTCTCTTTCAATTGTGACCCTTATGGGGTCTATGTTTAATCCTCCCCTATTTCCTTCTCCAGCCCAAACTTCTTTGTTAATTTCATCCTCATCCTTTTGGTCGAGTTTTAAAATTTTTGCTGTCATTTTCCCTTCTTGTGGTATGACCCCTATTCCCAGTTCTACTTGTAAGTCTCTTCCTAATAAGTTACTACCTGCCCCAGGGACCAATAAGACATCTCCCACCCAAATTCTAGTTTCACCTTCTATCACCACATTTTTAATAACAGAAACTGTAAAACTCTCTCCTTTTGCTCCTGACACCTTTACAGTGTCTTTACTTACATTATAACCTGTTGGAATACTTAATAAGCAGGTCCTCTCAGCACCTGTATCTACAACGTATTCCAGTTCCTCCCCCTGGGGACCCACTTTTAAAGTTATCAAAGGCTCTTGATGGTATTTGTCCCCTAAAAAATAGAGCCTTATGACTTCCCTATTCTTCTTGGTTTATTTCTCTGAAGATTTTCAAATCTTTTTTTCGGTGGGGACACTCACGTTTGTAATGTCCCTCTTCCCCACAAACAAAACAGACGTTCTTAGGGAGCTCCTGGGATTTTGTTTGTACTGGGGCTCTATTTTTCTCCTTTTTCCTATCTCTAAGACCTGAATATCTAGGAGTGGTACCCAGGGGCTTTGGGTTTCTTTGGAAATTACTTTCTCGCATCATGGCTACCATGATCTTTGCTTCTGTTTTGGCTTTTTCTTCATCTCTTTTAACATAAACTTTTTGGGCCTCCCTTAATAAATAATTTAGTGCTTTTTTGTGCCAGTCTTCCATTTTTTTTCAGTTTTTTTTTCCTATATCTGGCCAGGCATGAGTAACAAAATTAACTCTTAATAAAGCCTGTCCAACAGGTGTCTTAGGATCTATTCCAGAATATCATTTCATATTTCTCTTGAGTCTTTCTAGCCATTCTGTTGGTGTTTCCTCTTTTCCCTGCTGTCCTTCAAAGGCTTTCTTGACATTCTGCCCTTGTGGTACAGCTTCTTTTATTCCTTTGATTATCAAATTACGATAATCATTCATAGATCTCCGTCCTGCCTCATCATTATGATTCCAATTTGGAGGTTCTACTGGCATTTTTTGGTCTCCTGGCTCTCCCTGTGGGTTTTCCCTTTCCCAAATCCTTATTCCAGCAGCTCTAATCATCTGCCTTTCTTCCTGGAAAAAAAAATAATCTTCATAATTGATTGTAATTCTGTCCAAGTAAAAAATTGGGCCCTAAGAAAAGATCTAGTTGTTCTGAAACACCTACTGGGTCCTCCAACAATCCTTTAATTTCCTTTTTAAAATTTCTGACTTCTGAAGAAGTCAAAGGGTCATTTACAAACCCTGTACTCCCCCCTCCCATAGGAACTTCCCGTAATGGGAATAAATTGATCCCTTTATCCCAGCTTTCCTGTTTCTTATCCTTATGTTGGTGTGGTGTTTCCCCTTGAAGAGGAGAACTCCCCTGGCCAGCAGGGCTTGTCTTCACAAGGGGAAGGGCAGGGGTGGCTGGGACTGGGAGAGAGGGAGGGATGGGGACAGTAGTCCACCCCGGGCCTGAGGCCTCCAGGAAAGGGAGGGGGTTGGCGGGGGCTGTAGCCGGAACCGCCGACAGGACTGGGTTTTCTGGCGGAAACCAGACTGGGGCATGAATCTTTTGCACGCGTTCTTTACTGGTTGTACTGGGCACAGCCGGAGCCATCAAGGGCAGAGCTGCTGGGGCCGGGACAGCCGAAGTAACCCCAGGCGGGGGAAGGGCGGCCGAAGCGGCCGTGGCTGGGACAGCCGGGGTTCCCGGCGGAGCTGCCGCGGGCCATGCCGCCGGGCCTGGGGCTGGCACATGTCCCGGCATGTCTAAGGGAGCGACCCCCGAGCATGCGGCCGGGGCCGGAGCAAACACAGGCGCGGCAGCTATGAACGGCTGGGCAGCCGGCGGCGCTGGAGCAGCCGGTACCGGGGCCGGGGCAGGTGGGATGGCCACATACGGGGGGCGGCCGGCAGGGGAACAGGGACGTCTGGGGCAGCCGGCAGAGGCGGGGGAGAAAGTGGTGCGGGAGCAGGGACAGGTAGGGCAGCAGGCAGTGATTTGTTAAAAAAATATGGATATTGATCTAATACCAATATCCAACTATGACGGACAAAGACTCTCTAACAGTTTGAAGTTAGAAAGTGTATGTTTATTACGACGCCGGGCAGCGTGCGGGATAGCTCCCAAATACACACGCGCAATTTACAGATGCTCACAGGGTCTTTTTATGTACAAGAGTATTGAATACCCAAAACACAAATGCATATTCATGACTCTGGTCCATCCCATTCCCCGCTTCGTATGGTAATTAGCCAAAAAGCAATTAAGCATGCGTAGTTTGTTCTTTGAAATGGGTCGGTGGTCCTTTTTAGGGGGTGGGGTCTCAAAATGATGAAGTAAGATGCGTCTTCCTCGCTTTGCCTTTTGAACCTTTTAGTGTTGGTGACACCTGGATGCTGTTTTCTCAAGACTATCTGATTTATGATCACATTGTGTTCTTGGAGTCTATTGATTAAGTTGACAGGTCTCCTGATTTATCGGTTCCTTAAATCCGGCTTCTGTTAAAAAAGGGAAGTTTATCTCAACAATGTCTAGTTAGTAAAGGGAAGTCTACATCAGCAATATCTAGTTTAACTAAAGTCCTTAATTCTTTAAAATTAATATCTCAGCAGAGGTGGGGGGAGGTAAGATTTTTAAGAAATCTAAGCCCTTTTTTTTTTTTTTTTCCTCTTCTTGCTCTGTCTCTGGGGGTTTAGATATTTTAAAAATTCTTATGGGATCCATGTCTCCTCTCCAGTAGGCAGCATATTCTTTTTCCTCGGGGTTAAACGGTTCCTTTGAATTTATATATATGTTTAAAGCCTGACATATCCACCTTTCAAAGGAACCATATCTAGGCCAATAAACATGGTCAGATCTTATTTCTCTCCTTGTCCACTCAATCATACAATACTGAATCATCTTTGTCTTTTTTTTCTTGTACAAGGATTTAGGTCCCAATTTGCTAACAAAGCCCCCAACGGGCTATCTTGGGGTATTTCTGCTGGTAACTCTTTTTTTTTCTTTTTTTTTTCTTTTTTTTTTTTATTTTTGAATTCTGATTTTTACTAGTTTTCTGTCCCATTTTCAGGATTTTATCTCGATATCACTTGGTCTCTGCTTTCCCTAACAGCCTAAACACCACCTTTCCCCTTTCCCCCTCTCCCCTACAAGGCACAGAAAACTCTTTATCTCAGTAGCACTTTCTTCCAAAAAAATTCCTTTTTAATTCAACAGTCTATATTACATATACATTCATACAATTCACTCACACAAAGACAACATAAAAAGATTGGTATTCTTACACTCAATCATTCACCTTTATTCAATTCAATGTGCCTTCCTTGCTCACCTTCTTTCACAACAAGACAACACAAGCAGACAATACAAGAAAAATGGTACCCTCTTTTAATCTTTATTATTTACCTATAGGTATTTAGCTATCCTCTCCTCCAGATGCTCTTGGATTGTCACACTTTTAGAGCCTCTAGTGTTTCTCAACCTGGTCGGTTTTTTAAAACCCAGGTATCTTGATCCTTACACCCCTAGCCCTTTTCGTGTTTTTATCCTCAATCTGGCAAAAAAGTCATGCATTTGGCCACTCTCTGGATGCTCTCAGGTTCCGTAATCCTTCAATCCGACAATGTTTTGGCGTACCCCCTTATCCAGTTTTCCCAGTGGATTGTCTAGGAAAACCATCGGCTCCCTACCCGAGGGGTCCAACCCCTCCCTGGGACCCTGTCCCAGCCACCCGGGGGTCACTTTCACTCGTTACCTTTCGCTTCGCCTCCGTACTGGCCGCCCCTCTCACGGGAGCACGGTACCGCAGCATGAGAAGCCACCACACTCGTTTCACCAGTCTGGGGTGCCCGGCCAGTGTCTCATTCACACACCACACAGACCCCCTATCCCGCTCCCCTAAGAGATACTTACAATCCTTTTTTCTTTCTTAGGTTCTTCGTGCACGAGGTTTTTTACAGAGCAAAAATACTGCAGTTTCAGGGAGCCTTTTCCCTTTTCTTTACTTTGCTTGTTTTTCCATCTCCTTGCTTATCTCTTCGCGCGTTTACCTGCAATCCCCAATTCTCACCAGGAAAAACAAACTGTTGGGCCACCAAAAATCAGGCGGGGCGCCTCCCTTGCTCCGGATTTCCTGGGGTTTCAGGGATGAGGTACATCCAGGCAAGAGCTCCCAAATTGTGAAAAACAAGATTCACTTTTTTTGATAGATTTTAAGAAATGGGTTTAATAAAAGATAAGACAATTAGGAGATAAGGAAAAAGCAAAGTACAGCCGGCCAGGTGACTTGGCATTTAGCCAAGTCCACAAACTGCTATTTCACAGGCTTTCTTTAAATACCCTTTCTGTTGTATCAGTCTGTTGAATATTCATATTTTTCCATAAACTAGTTTCCATATTCCAGGGACTGTTTTGCATGGCCCCTCCTTGGGTCCGCCTTTTTAGAGCTGCGTGTTTCTTGGCTGTGTCTTCATTATCACCTCCAGTTTGGGCCTTGGTCCGTGCTTTCTTCAGATGGGAGATGCTGATAGTTGGTGTATCAATAGCAGAGTCTTCTTTATATGTTCACTGGATGTTATCCCAGCCAAACAGACAGTTTAAGCAAGTACTATATCACTACTACCACTATGCCTAATTTTCTTTACTAACAGCAGAAATGAAAACTTATATCCTTACCACAAAGTTATTAATCATATAGCACACATCTTGCGAAAAGCCAACTTTACAATAGGCATTTATAACAGTGTATTCATTATTATGTTTTATTTTAGCATCCAAATATGGAGCAGGGAAATACCCCATGACTTAAGCTAATAAGTTGCTGTAAGAATCCCATAATGGATTCTCCCTGGATAATCTACAGTCTAAAAATGATTCACTGGAGGTGCTTAGCTGGAGCTTACACAAATTTTTGCACAAGAAAAAAGGCTGAATTCACTTCATAATTTATTCACAACAAAGGAATCAGCCATGACTTACAGTGACTTTCACACTAGGGAGAATTTCCCAGAGCAGGGAACTGTTTGGTTGCATTGGGCTGACAGCTGGTCTCTCATCATGATTAAATGGCTTTTCCTTGGGCAAGCTCCAGAAATATGCTGGGTTTGAGGCAGTATATGATACAGGTTAGCACATGGCGAGTCTTATTATCTACGTGCTAATGTATCAATCTCTGTGGGTCCAGCCTTTGCAGAGAAGTGGCTAAAATCAATTAGCGAGACTGCTCTTCAGAGGTGTTTTGTAAAGCAAAAGGTTTAATAAATAAAAATAACAAAATAACAAACGTTACAGAAAACAAATGATAAGCTGCGCACAGGTGTCCAAGAAAACTCTGACACCCTGCTAAAAACACTCAAAAAAGCCTCTTACTTCCTTTATGCTCTTTCCTAAATACTGATTATTTAAGGAGGGATAATTTGGCTTGCTGCCAATAAGATCACCAAGAGGTTTTGAGTTACACTCTCAAAAGCCAATCCATGCTCTTGTGCTGGCACTGAGCCAATTACAATGAGAAAAATACAGAACTTTCCAGTTAAACTTCCTAAAATGTCTAAAGGTAAACAAACTCTTACTATTTGGAAACACCTGCTGCAAGTGTGTGGGGTGCATCACTACAAGAATAGATGCAGAATTCGACATTAGCCATTACTGAGTTTCTTATGCACACAGAGTCTAAAACAGCCCAAGAGGGTTTGGATCTGGGATTTTAAAAATTTTGGTTTTTCATAGAAGACTCTTGTATGTAGCCCTGGTTCATGCCTGAGATGTTTTGGTTTTCTGAAATTCTTTTCCCAGGGAATTTTCTGTAAACAAGAGACATGTTTTTGTAACTGTAAACTCTGTTTACATTCTTTCCCCAGGAGGGACTTCTTCTTGATGTCCCTCTGGTCTGACCAATGTGATTGAAGAGGTTGGTCTTTGTTTCACCAATTGAATTGGTCTGTGTAGAATAGTATATAAGGGAGACACATCCCAAAAAAGAAAGGAGTCATTTTCAGCCTTCTGAAGTCAGTCTTTGTGTCGTTGTGGTGTACAGCAGCATCACTTGTATCCTTTCTCAGACTCAAATTTCCAGTGATAAAATACTTGTTCCTCACTCTAGACATCCAGCTCAGGTACAATTACCAGCTCAGCAGCAAAACCCACACTGGTTTTATGGTGCGAACTGGTTTTGAGTCACTGGTGAGCTGCAGTCTGGTACAGCATTACCTAGACATTTTATCATTGCTGACCTCAGATCCAGGATCGAGCCAACATCCACCCCCAACAGAGCAGCATTTCCCAGACCAGCTCCATGCTCCCCCCAAAAGGAGTGAGACAGAGCCCATGAGAAAAGCTTCCTGAAGCTGGAGCAGCACAAAAACACCTCAGAAAGACAAAGATGCATTTATTTGACACCAGCTGTTGCCACACTAGAGAAGCCTGCGCTATTTCAGAGGGCAGATGGAGGGCCCATAGGCTTGGCCTGCTCCACTTCCTGAAGTCTTAACCCTACAGTATGTAGGAACAGCACTAAGGCCTTCTCCAGAGACCCAAATACACAATGAATTATGGGGTGGCACTTCAGAAGGAAGTATAAGAACCTGAAAATCTCCATCTAAAAATGTGGGTGTTCAGAGACTTTGTGAATTGTTTAGTCAAACCCATCTGGGTCTAATATACACCCAGGTTGATACTTTCCATCTCTTTTGTCAGTGTATGCAAGTAGTGTAAAATAAATTGTCTGTTGGAATTGTGACAAGAAGAGTATTATCTATTAAAGTCCCCTCTGATCAAAACTCCCATGCAGTCAACAACTGCATCTTCCTGATACTTCACTGTCAACTTTCTAAATCTCAGATGTCAGTGAGATTTACAACATTCCTGCTAGGCTCCCCAGCCAGATTTTGAAGAATCATTCACTCTTACAAACAGGAACTGGCAGCCTGTAAATAAACATAATGGTGGAATTGCTAATAAGCTCTGTTTCTACCACGAGTTGTTTTGTTGCTGGAGATGAGCCTGACAATATGAATTCCACATGGCTGACCATTTCCTACCCCTCACCTCTGCAGCTCAAAGAATCCTTCTATGGCAGCTTTTGATCACATAAAAAAAGTTCTTGAAATCATACACCTAAGCTAAGATTTCCATCTATTCATTGCAGCAAGCTTACTATTAAATTGGGTTGCAATAAATGAATGTTTTATATCAGTGTCTTGAACTTACAGTGTCAAAACCACTTCTACAGGTCACCACAGATAGTTGGCATTATTGCTTACCCAAGAAACGCAGGCAATTGCTCTGCCACCACAACTCTCCCACATATTTTTGACAATACTGGCAACACAGGTAATTCTAACTTTTGGACGTTCCATAGTGGTTTTTTTCTGCAAAAGTTTAAGTGCCATGAATGAATAATATTGGCATACAATATTTTACATAGACACCCATTAGAGAAAAATTGTTAGGAATTGTAGACACACACACAGATGCACTGTTTCAAGATGTGATCTCAGCAAATTGCTCCCCTTGCTGGAAAATCAGCAACTGCATTAATGGCTGGCACAAAATCCTCAAAAATAATTAAAAAAGGAACATGAATAAAAGACAACCCACCATAATCTGCAGAGCTTATCGATAATTAATGGCTGAAGAGAGCACTCACTATGGCAGAAAAGCTAAAAGAGATCTCTGGAGCAGTTTAGGGTAGTTGTAGTTCCACATCAGACTTTTCACATCCAAGGCATTGTAAGGAATAAAATACAAATCCCTGATCATTATACAAAAGGTGTTAACTCAGTTGAGTGTTGTTACTGTAAAGTACCTTTTCTGTTAAATGCCATTAACCTTGTACCTGTCGTTATTGTAACTGCAAATGCCTTCTCTAAATGCCACTTACCTCGTACCCATACCCCTTTTTTGTAACTGTATCCTTCCCGTTGGGTATTGCCTCCGCTGCTCCCCGCATGGCAACTGATGACACCACCTGGCATGCAGATGAGGAGAACTCCCATGGGCCTTAGCACCCAGCAGAAGTGGAATTGACATCTAAAAACCCCTGGAGCCAGCGAGCCATTGCCCAGACAGGACTCCAAACTACGTCATTGAGCAGGGAAAAACATCGGCCTACCTGCTGGGGGTCTGTGTCTTGTCACCATGAGTTGAATAGTACCCTCTCTGCATGACTACCCTAGACTTGTCAACAAGTCAGTGTATTCCCAGGGACTCTCATGAGGATGGAAGCCCCAGCTCTGCCCTGTGGCAGAGTTGAACACCTCCTCCTCTGTGTCGTCCACTGGGAGCAGCGATGGTGTGCGTGGCCCCTCAGACCCCCACCAAGAGCTGATCTTAATAAAGGCATTAAAAAGGAGCAGGTTTCCTTGCCCATTCATTTCAGGCATGACTTGCTACTGATATAAAATCACCAGATAAGTAAAACCTAAAAATGCACTGCAGAGATTATATAAAATATCTACAGAAGCAACCGAGTGAATGACACCATACACAATACAGAATGATTAAACTTATTCACATATAAAATACATTCTCATTTGTACTGCCAAGGTATTTAAGCACATAGATGAGTGTTGAGGAAATTAATTTTATCCTTTCTCCAGAAGAGATTATGGATTGAAAGTGACCCAGTCTCTTATGTGTGAAAACAGTACATTAATACTTCTGACTTGTCATTAATCAATACATCACTAGCAAATTATTCCTGAAATTAAGCTGTTGCAACTCACGCTGCTGAAGTAAAAAAATTGAGAGGGGAGAGAGAGTAGGCTAAAATAAAATGAGATTCAATCCAAGGAGCTGTGCAACCTGCTCAGTATGGAATGGGAGATTGCATTTCCCCGCTACACAAAGAGAATCACTGGGGGCACTCTGAGAAGCTTCAGTCTATGAAAAATATAAAATACAATGTAAAAGAGAAAATCCTGAGAACTCCCCCAGAGCATTCCAATGAAACAGCACATGCTCCAGCACATTTCCACACAGGAGCTGGCAGTGCCTGGATGTTTCTGAATCATCAAGTCTTAACACGCAGATATTTTGTTTCAGGGGCAAATTTTCCCATTGATGCAAGGAGGATTTACACATGCAAGTCCCATTAACATTAATAGGAGTTGCCTAAAGTTGGGGTCCCTTTTTGAGAGGTCGGGCCGAGCTGCGACATCCACACCGAGACCATGTTTCATGCCGCACTCCCGTTTCTTGTTTGTCTCTTCATATTTATTCTCTTGTGACTTTTTTGACATTACAAGGCACTTAAAAAATGTACACATTTGCTGCCTTAAGGAGGCTTCCGTATTAACACTAAAACTACATATGAACACCCATTAGAACCTGGAACACCTTAAGGGAGAGAGGTGAATTTTTTGCCACTCCACGACCTGAATTTTTGCTACGCCACAAAGGCCCACCGGTTCTGCAGGCCAAGGGCCCAGTCTGGAATTGCTCACCTTATTCCAAATATTTCTGCAACATCTCCCCCTTTTTCTTTTGAGCAATTTAGACTGAATCAAAGGCACGACTCAGCAAAACACACTAAAACAATTACAATTGCAATACCACACATAATACTAAAATGAACCAAGTCTTTGACCCAACCAGTCAAAACTCTATGAATCAAACCATTGGTCAGAAGGAGCGTTCCTCAGTTGCGCGAATTGCCTATAGATGGACTGTGAATGGTAACTTAGATATTATTCATAACTTAATTTAACTTAGCTTATCTTAACATAACGTAACTTAACTCATGTAATTGATATAACTTATTTAACTTATTTAACTGGTATAACTTGGCCAAGTTATAATTTATACTATATGCTTATAACTCTATTTAACTTAACTCTATGACTGTATTTATATGACTACTTTGTAACTGTTACACCTTATAAGCATAGAGCGTGTAAGACAAATCGTAGGCGTCAACGTTATTGACACTATTTAGCGGTATTTTTGACTGGGGATATGCACAAGTGGATTGACTTAGTACACAGACAGATTCAGATCCTTTCTTGGTCAACTCAGTGAAAGCCTCTGATCTGTTCATGACCCGATTTTTTGGCTGGACAGACAAAACGAGCACTCGAGGATGATTGGTGTCTTCCCCCCCCCCCCCCCTTTTTTTTTTTTTTTTTGCAAGTTTTGGTTTATTTCACTACACAGGGAGCAGAAAACAAAACAAACCAAGCTATAGCTGTTAGCTGAACTTAATGGCTTTGACTTTGAAGTCACTCTCCACAGCCAGGTATTCAATTTTCTCCATGCCCAGCCGATTTGGGAACTTGAACTCTGCCTCGGGCAGCTTCACCGTTGCTTCGGTTTCATCGAAGAAGATGCATATTCTTTGGCATCAGACTGGATCTTCCCTTTGACCTTGATGCACTCACCAGGCTCAACATTCAGCTGAGTAACAACCAGTCCTTTCTTCATGCTGCAAACACCAGCCCCAGCAGGCAGAGAAGCCCTGAGCCCTTTTCCCAGCCCGGAGTGACGCAGCTCGCTATGCAAATTGTTGTTAAGTCCGTCATTGTCAGAGTCAGATTCAGAGTCATGTGGAAGGGGAAGACTCACGGCGGCTGTGCTGGCTTGTATTTGCGCTGCCGTTGCCGGGGGAGACGGAGCCGCCACGCCTTTCACAGGCGCCGCCGTGACCCCGGCCGCCGCTTCCCGACTTCCGCGAGACGGGAGGGGCTGTGACGCTGAGCCGTCGTCTCCGCCTTGCAGACCGCCCCCTCGCGTCATGCCCGTGGCCGGCCCCCTCTCGTCACCGGCTCTGCCTGCCGTCTCATCTTTCACCACGCCCTCAGACTCTGGCGGGTGTGCTTCTTCCCGAACAGGGTCAATTCGAGCCGGAGCGGTCGGGGCCACATCCGGTCCTTGAACCTGCTGAATTACATCTTGCAGCGTTGAGCAAACGGGGCTCGGGTGCCTTTCACAGGGCAGGCACTATGAATACCGAAATATCTCGCCAGCCTAGAGGGTTTCCGCGTCTCATTGTTCTTGATCTTCGCGCTTTCAGGTCTCTCACTTTCCAGAGCCTGAATCGCAGCCTCCGCTGCCTTCCGCTCTGCCGTAAGCAGTTGTAAGGTAACCAAGGTCTTTTTCCACACCATGCCCAGTTCTTGTGCGACTTTTCTTTCCTTGCCGCCCCCAATCGCGGAATCTCAAAGCAATTCTTCTATCTCTCGCCACTCCGTCTCACTAAAAACAAGCGATGGCTTGTTCAGCTTCTCTCTCCTCTTGGCCCATTGGGCCAAATGCTCTAAGTCGGCCTCTTTTAATTTTTCTCCTCTCTTAGATATAATATTGGCAAGAAGTCGTGTCGCTGCCTGCATTTCTCGATCCATGTTTTTTTCCCGCCGCCTCTTTGTTCCGCAGCGAACGCAGTCTTACCTTCCACCAGGGTGTGTCGCTGTAGCCTCACGGATCACTACTGCGAACACTGTTCCCGACCCCTCTCGCTTTCTGCCTCGCTCGTTTCCCCGGTCGAACTGAGCCGAACTCGGTTGTAAAACGAGCACTCCTGCGTCCAGGAGACCGCAAACCGTCCAACGTTCCGGGGATGGCGCGGGATTCATCCAACGATCCGCGATGAATCCTGTGGAATGCTTCGCGGCCAGCGCGAGATAGCGATTCCACACGACCCACGTCTGGGTCGGCTCCCCGATACCGCAAATCAGGGGAGCCCCGCTGAGCCCCTTCTTTCGGCCAGCGGACCGTACCCACCCATGTTCGGGGGGAGGGTTATGGTAACTAAAGCAAAAGGGTCCCAGTTCCAGGCGCCAGATAAAGTTGAGGTCCCTTTTTGAGAGGTCGGGCCGAGCTACGACATCCACACCGAGACCGTGTTTGATGCCTCACTCGCGTTTATTGTTTGTCTCTTCATATTTATTCTTTTGCGACTTTATTGACATTAAAAGGCACTTAAAAATGTACACATTTGCTGCCTTAAGGAGGCTTCCGTATTAACACTATAAAACTAGCCGTTAGAACCTGGAACACCTTAAGGGAGAGAGGTGAATTTTTTGCTGCGCCACGACCTGAATTTTTGCTACGCCACAAAGGCCCACCGGTTCTGCAGGCCAAGGGCCCAGTCTGGAATTGCTCACCTTATTCCAAATATTTCTGCAACATAAACACTCTGCAGCAGGATAACTTCAAGACACGTAACCAACCCTTATGTTTAGAGCAGCCTTATCTTTACTGCAGCCCTCTTCCTTAAGGCAGAGGCCTGGTGTCTCTGGGCTCCCAGGGAGGTAACCTCTGGCTACTGTCAAAGGTGTAGCAGAAGCCATGGGAATGCAGAGCTGGGTGTTACTTTCTCACCCCTTCACTGACCAATGCTATGCTTGCTTTTAGTTTTATGCATGAGCTTATTAGGTGTGCTATATATTCTGTAAATGCTTCTAATAAACTGAGTTTTGCCGTTAAACCGTATCGGTTCGTGACAGTTCTCCCGCGACCGCGGCATAATGGTGACCTCGACAAGATTAAAGTGAAAGGACCACGGCCGGTCGGCAGATGGGGAACGGGTTTCTTTGCAGCAGAAACGGCGGAAAGCAATAGGGTGCCGCGCCCCGGATGACCTCAGCAGAGGGTCCGGCCGTTAACGTGCTGCCGAAGACCTTGGAGGGGCTGCAACAGCACTGACGAAAAAGGATGGAGAGGCAAGCAGCATATGAATTATTTACTTGCTTTTTAGAAAAGCGTCAGATTAAGGGTATAGATCTCCGTAAGGATCACTCAGGGTTGCTAACCTACAGGTATGCACAAGGGTTCTTCCTGAATCCCCACACCGTTCATGAGCTAACTGAATGGCGCAGGTTCGGTGATAAGTTATGGGAGGCCACGCTAGATGATGATAAAACAGCAAAGAAGTTAGGCAAACAATGGCGGGTGGTGTTTAATACTCTGTTACAACATCAGGCAGAGCAGCGGGCGGCAAATCAAGCTAGTGAGGCTAATGATAAGAACAAAAATTTCGGGGCGTAGTCTGTTTATCCGTTGCCCCCTGCCATGTCCACTGTGATTTTGGCGCCCTCGCCGCGTACCGCCGCCGACACCGGCCACGCGTCCCTGACGTCATCCCTGGAGCCCTCCGAGCCCTTAACCCCTTCGGCCCCCTGGCCGGAGCCCCCCCTGTCGGAAAATGAGCCTATCCCTGGGGCAGAGTGTCCTAGTGGAGGCCATTGCTAAAAACAGGAGGGAGGCATGGGCGACCCTAGCTAAAGAGGTGCTGGAATCGGGAGACAAGGAGGCTGCGGCGGCCGCGATGGAGATCGCATGCCCTGTAATGATTTGTTAAAAAAATATGGATATTGATCTAATACCAATATCCAACTCTGACGGACAAAGACTCTCTAACAGTTTGAAGTTAGAAAGTGTATGTTTATTACGACGCCGGGCAGCGTGCGGGATAGCTCCCAAATACACACGCGCAATTTACAGATGATCACAGGGTCTTTTTATGTACAAAAGTGTTGAATACCCAAAACACAAATGCATATTCATGACTCTGGTCCATCCCATTCCCCGCTTCGTATGGTAATTAGCCAAAAAGCAATTAAGCATGCGTAGTTTGTTCTTTGAAATGGGTCGGTGGTCCTTTTTAGGGGGTGGGGTCTCAAAATGATGAAGATGCGTCTTCCTCGCTTTGCCTTTTTAACCTTTTAGTGTTGGTGACACCTGGATCCTGTTTTCTCAAGACTATCTGATTTATGATCACACTGTGTTCTTGGAGTCTATTGATTAAGTTGACAGGTCTCCTGATTTATCGGTTCCTTAAATCCGGCTTCTGTTAAAATAAGAAGTTTACCTCAGCAATGTCTAGTTAGTAAAAGGGGAGTCTACGTGCTCTTCAAAATGTAAAGGGAAGTCTACGTCAGCAAGTCCACGTCTACTTTAACTAAAGTCCTTAATTCTTTAAAATTAATATCTCAGTAACATTCACCCCTATGGCGGGGGGAGGACTACAAGCCAACATAGCGGCTTTAGATTGGAAATTGTTGTCACAACTGCGGGCTACAGTCAGTCAGTTTGGAGTGACTAGTGAGCCGGCTAAGCAAATGCTAGATTACATCTGGGGAACTCACATTCTACTGCCTAATGACTGTCAGAGCCTGGCCAAGCTTATCTTAAGTGAGCATCAGAGGCTTTTGTTCGGGGCCCATTGGCAAGCATACTGCACGGAAAGTGTGGCGGTGCAGAGAGCGCCAGGCGACTCCTTGCATGGCCTGACCCTAGACAAGTTATTAGGATCGGGACCCTATGCACGGACGGAAGCTCAGGCAATTGTAGGACCCGATAAGCTACGGGAAAGCATGCGGCTGGCCCGCGCTGCGATAGATAGAATAAAAGCCCCGGGGGCAGTTCCGTCCTACATGGGAATCAAGCAGGGAAAGGAGTCGTCCCTGGGGTCCTTTGTGGACAAAGTGGCGGCCGCGATAGAACAGGCGGGAGTCCCAGATTATATGAAAGGAACCATGCTGAAGCAATGTTTATTGCAGAATAGTAATCAGGTTCCAAAAAACGTTCTTCACTCCATGGGAGCTAACTGGGGGGTGGAGGAGTTGTTAGAACGAATGGCAAATGTTACCACGGGGTCACAGGTGATGTTAGTAGAGGCAATAAAGGAGCTGTGTGTATGGCTAAAAGAACAAGCTGCAGCCTCACCGAATCAAGTGTTAGCTGCCCTTGCGCCCCTGCAAGCAACGGCCACAAATAGCGCTCAGATGCCAATTGCTGGTCGGCAAAAGTGCTTTCGCTGTGGAGGCCTTGGACAAATTCGCAAGGAACGCCGAGCCACAGCTGTATGGTGCCAGAATTGCCGCTCGAACACTCATTCATCGGGAGCCTGCCGAAGCCGGCCGGGAAACGGGAAGCCCAGCGCGTCCAGCCGGAGGATAAGAACAGCAGAGAGCTGGGAGCCTGGAGGCGGGACCGCCCCGTTTGAAAAGTGGAGCCGCGAAAGTTTGCGCTGAGCGGAGAAGACGGCTGCGGGAAGCGGCGGAACGCAGCGGGGGGAGGCGGCGGCTGCAGCTCCCGCAGCGGCGGCGGCGCGACCCCCTCGAGTACAGCACAGCACAGCACCGCAACTAAAGCGGGGGAGAGCGGCAGCAGCGAGAGAGGTGACAGCGGATGATGTCGCCCCCCACCCCCCCATGATCAGCGGAGAACAGAATTCCAGCTCTTCAGTTTCAGCTTCAGCACAAGAGTTGAGCCCCCACTCCTCATGCAGGAGAAGGAGAAATGCAAATACCACTAAATGCTTGCAATGCAGGTGCCATAATCACAAGCAAAGTACACAAAAGAAAATGCAGTAATCATTTTGTTGAAATAAAAGTGAATTTTTAATTGTAATGATTTGATGTACTTAAATCCAAATTAGATTGTGTTTTAGTATTTTATTGGTATTCAAAAATGATTTTTATGTGGTTTGTTTTAGGTTTAAAGCTTTTAAGTTTTAGGTTTAAGGTTTTTAAGTTTTTAGGTTTAAGACTTGTTAAGTATGAGTTACATTTAAGATTTATGAAGTTTAAGTAATAATAAAATTTATTTTAAGTTTAGGCTTTGATAAGTATAACTTAAGATTAAGGTTTTTAAAGTTTAAGTAATAATAGATTTATAGTTGTTTGTAAAGTTTGTGTTTTAAAATAAAAAGTAAGTTAGGATAAGTAAGATAAGTAAATTAAGTAAGTTAAGTTAGGTTTGAGAGGGGTATTTGAAAGACATGACTTATTGATTGATTATTTTATTGTTGCTATTGGTTAAGAGTTTTGTTTTAAAAATGTTTTAAGAGATATCACTCTAAGATAAAGCCAAAGTCCTGGCCACACTTTGACTTTAACTGGAGGGGATGTTTTCATCAGCAAATCCAGATGTTTTCTGCACAACAAAAACTAAATACAAGTCACTTTGACTTGACAATTTGACCTTATAGATATGACAGCTAAACAGACTTTTGAGGTAAACTTGGAAAGCCTTACTCGAGGAGGCTACCTAAACCCTGCCTGAAAAAGAGTTTTTCAGCTGTTGCAGAATCTGGGACAATGATATAATATTTTAGTAATTGACAACCAGAGTCGCCCTTTCATACGTGCTTGATTGGTGTACCCTTTAATGACACTGAGGTGAGCATTATTACTACTGAAATCAGGAGTCAGCTACAGCGCTGTGGGAGATCCAGAACTCGGAGTATGAAGAACTGCACTCTGAACTATGACTTATGAGATGACAAGTTACCATATGGGGAGTGACCACAGACACTAGAAATACTAGGGTCATTGCATGCCCAGTCATGCCTGTATATCAATGCAATGGGCAACTGCAATGAGGGGAAGGGTGCATGGTGCAACTTGACCATGGCCACAAACATAACACCTGAGAATGAGTTCTGGTGAAATGACACGAATTGGTGTCACCACCTAGGGTGGAACATATCTCACCCTGCCCCAGGCACAACAATTGCTCGTAGATTACCACTAGGGGTATTTCTTATATGCGGGGATCGTGCCTTTACAGGGACTCCTCAAAGACCTGTTGGGGGACCATGTACCTTCGGGCGCTTGACAATAGCTCTACCCACACAGGTGGGAATGGCGACGGCCAAACAGAATGTTACTCTTACTGTCTGGCGAAAGCGAAGTGTGATTGACAGTAACTGTAATGATGAAGTCAAGCTGTTTAATCGAGCAGAGCAAGTGGTGGCATCCCTATTTATGCCAGGCTTAGCAGCCAGCCATGCTTTGTTCAATTTAGAGAAGTTGCAATGCTGGATAGGGAAGCAGGCTAATGCAACTTCTGAAATATTAGGTATGTTAGCTGCAGATGTAGATACTATTAGACATGCTACGCTTCAAAACAGAGCCGCTATAGATTTTCTTCTTTTAGCAAATGGCCATGGCTGTGAGGATTTTTAGGGAATGTGCTGTATGGATCTCCAGACCCAATCAGAATCCATTCACCGGAAGCTGCAGGACCTAAAACAACATGTGCAGCTTTTGAAACAAGATGATGGGTTTTTTGGAATAAAATTTGGTCAATGGGGAATAACCAGTTGGCTGAAGGGGATATTACAGATGGGATTGGTCATTTTACTTATAATTTGCCTTATATTGCTTGTATTGCCTTGCTTGATGTCATGCTTACAAAATATGCTTATGAAAATTGTTAAACAATCATTTAACCATGTTATGCTTGCACAACAGAAAAACGGGGGATATGTAGAGGAATGGTTGTCTAAGAAGGGTCATATAAACACTCTGCAGCAGGATAACTTCAAGACACGTAACCAACCCTTATGTTTATAGCAGCCTTATCTTTACTGCAGCCCTCTTCCTTAAAGACAGAGGCCTGGTGTCTCTGGGCTCCCAGGGAGGTAACCTCTGGCTACTGTCAAAGGTGTAGCAGAAGCCATAGGAATGCAGAGCTGGGTGTTACTTTCTCACCCCTTCACTGACCAATGCTATGCTTGCTTTTAGTTTTATGCATGAGCTTATTAGGTGTGCTATATATTCTGTAAATGCTTCTAATAAACTGAGTTTTGCCCTTAAACCGTATCGATTCATGGCAATTCTCCCGCGACCGCAACAGTGAGAGAGACTCAGTCTAGCCAGCTCTGCTCTTGCCAGCACCATGGGTATTGACAGCACTGCCTTTATCAGTTCCTCCTACTCCTTTTCCCAGCAGTGATGGAATGTAAATTGAACACTCACATTCCGTGATAACTCTGAGGTTGCTATAACAGAACTGGATTGAGGTCAACAACCACCACAGTTTGTCAGATTGTGGCACCACTCAAGGCTGAGAAGTGACAGAAAAAAGAGATTCACTGACACAACTCTCTGACACTTTTGGATCTGAATTTCTGCAGTCAGAATTGTTTAAACTGATAGTCTGGGCTCTAAACAGATGTGCTAATACCGTTTCTGTGGGTTTCTGAAGATAAGAGAGGGAACCAGACTAACTTATTTTATTTCTGACAGAATTTGCAGCAGTAGAAGTAAACCCAGTGAAACGCGCCCACTTTGCATTTTTGTTACATTAAGGGAAAACCCAAATATCAAAAAACCCTTCCTAAAATCCCCAAGATTCTGGTTTTATCATATAGTTTCACATATTACCTAAGGAAAATCATTTAACATAAATCACAATATAACATGCTTCAGACTTTTTGGAAAATGGGAAATCCCAGCCTTCGGTCTTTTTAATTTGTTACTTAGTGGCAAGGTAGTCAATCTTCCATGGCTTCATTTATTTTCCTCATTTACAAAAAAAGTTACAAAGCAAGCCAGGGCAGATTTATAGGCAAACCATTCCAGTTGTTAGGATCAACACAGAAGGTAGACAAAGCAAAAAAGACAAGGGACAAGGGAATGGGTCTGTAGGTATTTGATAAATCTTGGGACAGAGAGAGGCCAAGTCCTTGGCTGTGTTTGTACCACTGCCAGGGCCAGACCCTTGTGCACTGCAGTATCAATGATTCACACAAAGCTGTCACCAATTACACAGTAAATAAATCAGAAGTTAACATCATGTCATATCAGGTTTTCTTTTAGTTATCCTCTATACCTTCCCTTTGCAATAACTTAGTGCTCTCTAAGAAGGATGGCAATTTCCTGTGTCCCACTGCTCTCTCAGCACCTGGATTGTCCAGTGATCACGCAGTATTCCAAGACCTTTCTGATATAGGAAGCACTTGTTCTTAGTATCTCTGTAAAGAGATTAGAATTAAATCAGTAGCATGACACACACTCCCCAGTATGCTTGCTATTAAAATAATCTGTAATCAAACTACATTTTTCTATATTTCTTTTCTTAGTATGTGCTGCTTCTGAGTGTGCACTCACCAAGAGCTTTGGAAGATGATTTTCATGCAAATAACTGAAAGCATTACCACTGTGTGCACACAAACTGAAACAGCTTTGGAAATATTTAAAAACATTTCAGCAGGGTCTGTAACATTCCTGAAGAAAACACCTGCACAGTGAAAGGTGGCTGTAGGCTTTCTGTTAACTCACATCTTTACTTACTCACAAACACTATCAATTTAGTGATGATTTGTATTCAGTACCAGGATGGATGATATAATTAATCTGCAGAGTCTGTAATTAATATGCAGAATATGTAATTAACATGCAGAGGGATGTAATTGATATGTACCCGGTACCGTTTTGCCTCTGGATAAACTGGATAAGGCAAATCCTTCCTGGGATAGTCAAACTCATCCTGATGGGCTTGGGACTGAGGGAAATAATCTGATGCTGGATCTGCTGTCCTTAGAGGCTGAGCATATATGGGACTATGCAAAAGAGAAAAAGGTTATTAAAACCTTATAATATACTGCAAATTGCACAAAAGGTTAGTTTAAACTGAAATACAAAAATATTAAAGCTTACTACTGCATGCATGGCACTGAGGCAATAACATCTAAAAGGTCTTTTAAGTTCATTTTACTGTCACACCCTCATCCTGCAAACAGAGAAGACTGAATTTATAGAAGCAACATTCTCTTTAAGCTTTTATTTTCTTTTCACAACAAACAATGCCACAGTACCTAGTTTTCTATATTCCTACAATTATTTTCAGAATGTTTTAAATTCACCATAGCTATACCTTCAACATTTTCAACATTTATACTGAAAAAAAAAAGACCTCCTCGAGGGACTGAAACATCAGCAAGCTCCAGCCTGTCACTGCAGCAGAACCCTGCTACGTGTGAGGAGACTTGTGCTCTCACTGAGCTGCACCCTGGCAAACAAGTTCTCTGCAGAAGTTGCAGTAAGAGCTGCAACAGTTGGCTGCGTGCTGAGGGGGATTCAAGTGAGGAAGCACATGTGAATAATCCAGCCAAAAGCTTTGCCATTTACTGGATCTTTGTTACTTGCTGTGCCACTGGCAAAGCTGCAAAGTCATTATGAGTCTCCAAACCAGGATATAAAGTGAGAATGAGCACAAAAGACAAAAAATAGCAGCATACCTGTAATTCTGCCTTTCATTTGGGATTGAGGTATCATTAAAAACTTGTCTTTTCAGTACAACTTTTGGAATTTGTCCAGCCCAGGCATCCTGTGTGTAGGGGATCAGGTGATTACACAGAGCAAAATGACAACAAATTAGAATAACCAGCATTCCAGGTACAGTATGTTAGAATGTATAAACCAGTTTTTCACTTGTCTTGGTTGCAAATCCCAGTCTCGGGTGTGAGAAAGCCCTAAGTCCTGCAGCCCTGACCCAAAAAGATTCCTTTTACAAAGGGTTTTCTTCCCTACCAAACTGCAGGATTGGGTCTGATTCACACCTTGGAAACAACAGCATCAGCAGGACTAAGTTCTGAATTAGTTAAAAATTGAACAGCACCATCTCCTGGTAAAAAGGCAGGCTCAGACCTGCTGCATTGCCAAGCTATTGATACTCTACAGATGGATTTAGCAGAAAATAATGTAGCAAACTAGATTATTTTCTCCCTTTTCTCTGACAGCCTTCAAGGTCTCCTTCTCACACAGTGTGTTCCTTAATATGTAAAGTAATCCCTTGAAGTACCAAATGACGAAATGAACACACACACATTCCCTTTCAGTGATTCTTTGTACTTTATATTGGTTTTTAATGGTATTTATCCATCTTTTTTCTTGATACCCGCTAGTTCAAGCCATGATCTCTACTACATCTTGCCTAGTGGAGAAAACTGGCACAGCAGAGCATGATCTCTTTTTAAAGCTGGTCTTCTGTTGGGGGTTAGGTTTTTTCCTTTTTACTCTAAAGAATTTTTTCCCATAAGTTACCAAGGAGACTAAGTGTTGGATACTTAACACTGCTTAACAAAAAATAAAGGGGTGGTCAAAGCTTGGAGGGAGAGAGAACACGAGTTTTGGGGCAGGTAAAGGACAGAGCTTGAGGCAGTTTGGGCACTCTGTTTCTTGGCGTTCGGGGAGAGAGAACGGCTGGGTTGCTGCTTGCTGCTAGAAGAGTTCACTGTCTCTGGAGGGGTCCAGTCCTGGGAAATCTGCCATCATCTGCTCGCCCTGGAATTCTGAGCTTCTCTGCTGCCCTGCGAGAGCTGGGCCAGCCCTGCCCCACCGTTGCAGTTCTGTCAGTGCTGCTCCTCTTGCTACAGCATGACTCCGCATCCCCCTGCCTGCAGGGACACCCTGCCCCCGCCTGCCGGGACATCCTGCCACTCCAGCTACCAGCCCACGACTTTCCACTGTTCCAGCTTGGTGTTCTGAGGACGCTACAAGGGCACCGAGACCAAACTGCCCTGGGTTTTTGTGAAGCAAAGCCCTCGAGGTTCTTGGTACTGTTTTTGTTATTAATGCTGTAGTCGTTGTTTTTGTTTGCTTTATTATACATACTAGTAAAGAACTGCTATTTCTATTTCCAAAATCTTTTGCCTAAAGGCTTTTAACTGCAAATTTATAATTGGAAAAAAAGGCGTGGGTTGTGGTGGTTTACATTCGCCATTTCAAGGGAAACTCCAGCTTTCCCTGGCAGATATCTGTCTTCCCAAACCAAGACATCTTCTAACTGATCAAAAATGGAAAGATTAGAACATTCTGTAAAAATAATCCCTAGTTCTTTGTTTTCTCCTATGCAAATTAGTTTCACTTAATGCTTGATGACGATTTTCACCTTCTCACATGCATTCAGCTGATCTTGGAAATCAAATGCTAAGGAGATTTTAAACTCAAATTCCCTTTTTTTTTTTTTTTTTCCTCTTCCCATCCCATAGTGCTGAATCACCAAGGCCTGGGGGCTGTGCTGTGCCCCCCTCTGCCATCTCTTACCTCAGCTGGCTGATGGTGCCTGTGCCCCAGGCTGGCAGCTGTGTCAGCACTGAATGCGGGGTTCTGCTGTGCTCCACTGGATGGAGGCTTTGGCTGCTTCCTGGAGGGGAACAGTGGGAATTTAGAGCATTAGCAACAGTGAGGGTCTTGACAGATGTTTTGTGTGCTGCAGATTGGTTCAACAGCCATGTCAGAGCTTTAGATGTCCTGTAGCAATGGTTGTACATGAGCTGGGTATTATTACAGCTTTTCTATGTCAGAGCAAGTACCAGTGACACACTACAGAGGCTCAGTGACAGAAGAAAAAACCCATATTGCCTGTGTACTTGGGAGCGGTGTCACTGGGAAAAAGTGTTGAAAGCAAAAAGCAGCTCAAATTGCCAATATCTGAGACCCAAGAGTGGAAGGAATGGTGTTTAAACACCAAGCCTCTTATCAATGGTTATCGGTCTGACTACTCTTTTTTTTTTTTTTTTTTTTTTTTTTTTTACCTGTAGAAAAAAAGCCAGGCCTTAAGAGCAAATAAATCAGAAATAGACATTTGGTAGTGTTGAATTTAAGTAGCAAATGTACTTATCAATCTTTAAAGCTTGCCTGTTGAGCCCTAAAGAAAAGCAGTGACTGAGAGCAAAGTTCTGCATGCAGTGGTAAAATGCTGAGTAAGTGCTGAATGCTCAGGTAAAATGCTTTGAGATAGTTTTAAATTGTATAAATAGTATTTTGGCAGTATGGCAACCTTGTGCTTTTAAACATCCAGAGGTTAAAAATTAACCAGAATACCAAACTCCTTTTGCTGTACTTCCATTTTGAGTAAAAAACTCCTTATAAGTGCACCCAGAGTCACTTAGCCAACTTTTTTTCATTTTCAAGCAGTAGACAATGGAAAATATTACAAGCACTATGATAACCAGTGCCACTCCAGGAAGAGTAGCCATTAAAATGAAATCCAGAGTGTTCCAAAGGTGGTTACATTTAGGGCCCATGTACCAGTACTCCTGCCAACCCACTCTGTAGTAATTACATCTGCAAATAAAAATATTCACTTTTAGCAACAGCATTTTAATTCAAAAGTAAGCAATACAAAAAAAAAAAAGTATAATATTTTGCTATGTAATTATTTATTACTCAACACTGCAGTGGCGAAGAGATTCACTATTTTTCCTGCTTGTTTAAAGGTGTTTTTTATCTTAGTTACATACATCTGTTTTCAGATTTGATGCAAAAGCACTTTGCCAGGCTCTGAGTAACCATGTCCAAGTTGGCATTTCGGAGTCCAAGATAAGAAGCTTTGCTGGGAACAGGGTACAGCAACCAAGCTGTATGCCAGCTGGTGGATGGGGTCCGCCGCTTGGGACCCAGAGAGCCACAGCCACCCCAAAGGATGTCTCGCTAGAAACAGCTCCTTGGGGGGTCAGGGCGCTCCTCAGCTGGACAGAGGGGCTTCTCAGCATCGGGCAGAGCAGTGATTTTTCAGCTCAGTGATTTCAGCTTTCAGTGATTTCAGCTCAGTGCTCTTAGCTCATGCCCTTGTGAGTTAGCCCCTCTTTTATCCGGCCGTGGTGAGAGAGAGAGAGGTCTCGTATGGAATTTCCGCAGGTGGTACTTTATTGAGAGGGTACCAGCAAAAGGGATCCAGGGACGAGGAACCTCTCCCGACCAGAGGAAACCCAGGGGTTTTTATGGGACACCAGGGTGGGAGGAAAAGGGTACAGAATCAATCAATTGTAACAGATCTACATAAAATCCCGAGGGGGCTTGTGGGTCTCCAGACAGGTCGCCGTGGCTAGGAGGTTTGTCTTTTTGTCCTAGGGGCTCAGGCTGAAGTTGCAAAATTCTTCCTTGACTCCTCAGCTTGGCTCCCTCCAGGGCAGAGCAGCCGGGGCTCCGCCCACTCCCACAGATGGTTTTTGTGGGGTTTTTTGATATTTTCAGAAATTTTTAGAGGTTTGTTTGGGTTTTAGAGGTCTTAAAAGTTTTTAGAAAATTTTGAGGGCATTTGTCAGGGTCCGCAAACATATGCGGGGAACCTGATGGTTCATTTTAGGATCTCAGAGTGCAAAAGACACAGCGGGGGACAACTCAATACAACAAAAATGCACCTTTATTTAGTGCCACCAAAATGCGATAGTGGGAGAGAAAATAGAGAATAGTAAGAAAGATAGAAAAGAGGGTAAGGGGATTATAGCTACCAATGTGGAGGGACGAGTCCTTGAGGCCGAGATGCCTATAGACGTGATCTTCTCCAGTGGGGTGATCATGAAGGTGAGCAGGGGTCTCCAGGGTTTTTATAGGTTGGTCAAGGCGGGGACCAAAGCGAGTGGCACAAAGCCAAAGCAGGAGCGTTGAGGCAAAGCAAGGGGCCCAGAGCCAAAGCAGGAACCACCTGCATCAAGGCTGGGGCAAAGGAGAGTCACAGGGCCAAAACCGGAGCCACCTGCGTCGAGGTTGGATGCTCAGGGACAAGCTGCACACCATACGTGCCGTACTCTGGTACGGGCGGACCAGTTTGGGCAAGCAGCCTTGGCTCAGTCCACTGTGACCAGTTCCATTGTTCTGGCACTCCGTTCTCATGGAGATGCATACCAGTCCTCCGAGACTTGGCAAACGTTCCACCTCAGCCAGGCCAGGGGCTCCTTTCAGAGTCTGGGGTCTCAGTCCTCAGTCATTGGAGACGGTCGTGAGGCATATCACATCCTTGGACAGACTCTGACAGCATTAAAATTACCTGAAGAAATAGCTATAAGAGATCAAAGGTGGGGATGACCTCGGAAATGGGAGGGAATAGTTTTGATGGAATAGGAGATTGGAGTCAAAAGAGTTGTGAGAGAGTTCTGGTGTTTGATAAGAAGGTATTGGAAGTTTAAAGAATGTGGTGAGGAAGAAAAAGAAGGCATTATGGATGAAATTGGAATTTTTCATTATTGGGAATTTTTTTAAACAAAAGTAATACTCGAATTCCATGAGTGAGAGGTGTGTTAGGAGTCCAGATGTAACCCAGATGGGAACCTGAAAGTAACACCCTAAGAGGTAATGTTTGGACTGTGAAACTGTTGTTTATGAAATAAAAAGAGATTAATGTTAAAAAGGCATATCTTTACAATTGCAAAAAATGGGAAGGACAGGTCTTTAACCCCACAGCAAGAAGATTCTCTTTTCAGGTATCACAAACAACTGAAGCTGCAGTATGACTGACAACTAAAAGGCTGCTAATTTTGAATCAACACCAACAAGATCAAAAGACTGGTGTAAGAACTTAAGAATCAACTGTAAGATCCCAACCAAGTGATACCAAGTTGAATTTTACACAAAACTGAATAATAATGAACTGAAAAAGACTCAAATACATAAAAAAAAAAATTTGGACAAAGAACTTTCTCTTTTTTACTTCTCTGCATAACACTCAGAAATCAGTCCGGTCTGTCAGATCCTCCTACTTCTGTTTCTTCACAGCTACAAAGAAAATGGACTTTAAAGTAACCCTACTCTACAGGTGTGGAAAATTAAAGTTGAAACGTGTAGTATTGTTTTGAAAGTGTTTATGTCACCACACTGTGTAATGTTGCAGGTACATCAAGATCACAGGAACAGGACTGGCTCCATATTCTTGGCATTTTGGCTAATTTATTTTAGGTTTTATACCTTACAGAACAGACAATATGTTTTTGTCTCTTTTATTTTCCCTAATTGTTTTGTGTATTTAAAGTAGCTCTTTCATACTAACTTAAAGATTTTTTTATTACTCATCAATTGGTGCTACTAGTGCACTAACTGAATATAGCCTAAAGAAGGAGGGCAAGGAGAAGCACCTGTGCAAAATACCAAGAGGACATGTTGGTGTTCACAGAACATAAGTGTGAATTACTACCCAGCAGTGTGGTAATTAAGGAAAGAGTTTTCAACTCAACTTGTACTGTGTCAGAGTTAATACAGTAGCTGTGATTCTTTTGTATACACACACAAACATGCAAACATTTGTAACCAACAGAGGACTTTCTTCAGTTACGCTGGCAGTGTTGTCCCCACAAAAAAGGTACAGTTAATCACTGATAGAAGTCTAATACTGTCAGAATAATAGTAAAAAGAAATTCTCAAGAGCAATTTTTCTTCTGCTATTTGAAAGTCACAAGAAGAGATATAAAGATTTGCTCTTCTAAGTGGGTAGGTCAAAAATAATTTAAGGTACTAATCATATAACTTTATAAAATGGAAAACTTTGTCATCTACCTCTTAAATTGGAGGTTGAGATGTAGATACTGGTTGAGATGGATTCTTTGGGGGAGTTCTTTGTAAGTTTGCTAAGACTTTTGGAGATGTTTTGTTTTTCTTTTTTTAATATAAGATGTCAGATTTCTCTTGTGATAGAGTATGAGAAAAGATACTCTGAATAACAAGATACTTGCTGCTTTGAAATATTATTGTGGTATATGCGAAATTTTTTTAGTAATTTCTTTTCTTTCCCTGTTTGGTGATGTTAAATGACACTAAATTATTGTAAATTTTGCAGAAATTGTTTTGGGGGGGGTTTACTTAGTTTTCCAGATTTTTGCAGATGAGACCTGTCTCACAAAGTGGTGGTGTTAATTGCTGTCAAAGGGGGTTCTCATCAGAGTTTCTAAAAGGTACCTAATCTCTCAAATCAATGCATGACAAAACGGATGAGTGTTTTTGGCTTAAATAGAAATAAATCCTTTAGCGTATGTATCTTTCTGAGTTCTCCTAAAATAGTAAGAGAAATCTTCTGGAATAGCAAGAATTCATTGTCTTTCTACCCTAGGAACAGGCTGGGCAGAGGATTTGTAAACCAGAAACCTTCAGTATGATAAGGCTCTAACATCGGAATATTTATTAAGTCAACAAGTTAAGAACAGCCCATAAATACCTTAATAGAAAAGAAAGAAGGGGTAAGAATAGTTTCTTTTTTTTACACTCTTTAGTTTAAGTTATTTTTGTTGTTGACTAAATTTTTCTCCTTAAGTTTCCTTTTAACCGGTTCCTCAATCCTGGTTGCAGTTAAAAAGCTGGAGGCTTTCAAAAATTAGATGGTATCAGACGTGGTTCCCTGGAGAGGAAAATGACACCCTAATTTCAGTAAAATGATCATACAGGAGAATCACAGTAAATTGAATAGCTAAATTGAAGCTGCAGTTATTTTAGTTTTACTCAAAGTACAGTCTGGCCAGCACGATTAATTGTCAGTTCTAAAAGGGCTTTGCAGCTGGCCTTTGGGATTAAGGGACTTTACTGACTTTTAGTGATGCATGTATACATATATCCTGGTGAATGGGGATTACTAGTGTCTGTTGAATGGGAGATGCTTGAGTAACATAAAACAACTTCAATTAAAAGGTATCAGAAACTGTTTGCCTGAGATTGAGCAAACAGAGTGTGACAAAAAAATAAGAGAGCAAACCCCAGTCCAGACTGCTGTATTTCGCCACCGAGAAGAATCCTACACCGGCTGTGGGAGGCACCCCCATAGGCCTGGTCAGGTGGGGATATAAGTCAAGGAACTGGGACTCTGTTTCTGTCACTCACTCTTTTATCTTTCAAAGATCATAGCAGAATCATGATACAAGTGCTAACAAAGACTGTAAACTGAAGTTTTTTTCTAATACCCATATCAACATTCACTATTATAACCCATCCAAATTACATTCTTACATATGTGTAGAATTGGGACCAATACTGGAATTTTTAGAAATTAAGTATCTATTTGGCTAATCATTGGTGTAGTACAAAATAAGCAAATATTGGCAATGTCAACAGATCCTAAAATAACTGCTTCTAAATAGATAATATAGAAAACCCTTTTTATCGGTGGAAAAATAAGCAAATAATGAAGGCTAGAAAACAAAGAGAATGGCTCAAGCCAAATGATTGTTAAAAAGAAAGAGGGAGGAATTTGTTACAAATGCCTATTATAAAGTTGGCTTTTCACAAGATGTGTGCTATATGATTAATAACTTTGTGGTAAGGATATAAGTTTTTATTTCTGCTGTTAGTAAAGAAAATTAGGCATAGTGGTAGTAGTGATATAGTATGCTTAAACTGTCTGTTTGGCCGGGATAACATCCAGTGAACATGTAAAGAAGACTCTGCTATTGATACACCAGCTATCAGCATCTCCCATCTGAAGAAAGCACGGACCAAGGCCCAAACTGGAGGTGATAATGAAGACACAGCCAAGAAACACGCAGCTCTAAAAAGGCGGACCCAACGAGGGGCCATGCAAAACAGTCCCTGGAATATGGAAACTAGTTTATGGGAAAATATGAATATTCAACAGATTGATACAATGGAAAGGGTATTTAAAGAAAGCCTGTGAAATAGCAGTTTGTGGACTTGGCTAAATGCCAAGTCACCTGGCCGGCCCTACTTTGCTTTTTTCCTTATTTCCTAATTGTCTGATCTTTTATTAAAACCTATTTCTTAAAATCTACCAAAAAAAGTGAATCTCGTTTTTCACAATTGCATAGGGAAAACTATCGGCTCCCTTCCCGAGGGGTCCAACCCCTCCCTGGGACCATCTCAGCCACCCGGGGTTTTTACAACCCCTTTCTTCCCTGAGACTCTGTCCCAGCCACCCGAGGGTCACTTTTACTCCTTTTTATCTTTCGCTTAGCCTCTGTACTGGCCGTTCCTCTCGCAAGAGAAGGAAACCACAGCTTCAGAAGCTACCACACTCGTTTCACCAGTCTGGGGTGCCCGGCCAGTGTCTCATTCACACACCACACAGACCCCCTATCCCGCTCCCCTAAGAAATACTGACAATACTTTTTCTTTCTTAGGTTCTTCATGCACGAGGTTTTTTACAGAGCAAAAATACTGCAGTTTCAGGGAGCCTTTTCCCTTTTCTTTACTTTGCTTGTTTTTCCGTCTCCTTGCTTATCTCTTCGGGTGTTTACTTGCAATCCCCAATTCTCACCAGGAAAAACAAAGTTTTGGGCCACCAAAAATGAGGCGGGGCGCCTCCCTTGCTCCGGATCTCTTGGGGTTTCAGGGATGAGGTACATCCCGGCAAGAGCCCCCAAATTGTGAAAAACGAGATTTACTTTTAATCTAAATTTTAAGAAATAGGTTTAATAAAAGATAAGACAATTAGGAGATAAGAAAAAGCAAAGTACAGCTGGCTGGGTGACTTGGCATTTAGCCAAGTGCACAACCTGCTATTTCAGAGACTTTCTTTAAATACCCTTTCCATTGTATCAATCTGTTGAATACTCATATTTTTCCATAAACTAGTTTCCATATTCCAGGCACTGTTTTGCATGGCCCCTCGTTGGGTCCGCCTTTTTAGAGCATGCGTGTTCCTTGGCTGTGTCTTCATTATCACCTCCAGTTTGGGCCTTGGTCCGTGCTTTCTTCAGATGGGAGATGCTGATAGTTGGTGTATCAATAGCAGAGTCTTCTTTACATGTTCACTGGATGTTATCCCGGCCAAACAGACAGTTTAAGCATACTATATCACTACTACCACTATGCCTAATTTTCTTTACTAACAGCAGAAATAAAAACTTATATCCTTACCACAAAGTTATTAATCACATAGCACACACCTTGCAAAAAGCCAACTTTATAATAGGCATTTATAACATGCCTAAATGACTTTACCCTAAATATGTATCCATCCTCCAGTTGGCCAGGAAATTTTATGGCTTGTGTTGTTATGATTTTTATCTCATAATTTTAAGTGTGGTTGTGTCTGAATTCCACTATATATCATCTCTGGATTGTTAGCAAAGACTAAAAGTCATGAGATTGATTAGAGATTCCCACCTTCCAGTTATAATTCAAATTAGAACCTTTTTGTCTGTTTTGCAGTGGGATTATTCCTTGGTTTAACGTACAAAAAGATCTAGTTTGCATTAGTGTTGGTTCTCCTCTATCTCTTTTGCTGTGTAAACACTGGGCTATAAATCATATTCCATAATCTGAGTGTTTACAGTATTTCACATGTATTTGGCTGGCTAAAAATAACTCCCTCAGCAGCCTGAATCAGCCATCAAACGCCAGCACATTTGGCACTCCCACCCTACATACTTCGCTACCTGTTCCTCTCCTGCTCAGGACTCAGACTCAACGCTGGGCACCAACCTGAACACACAAACAAGCCCCCAAACTGCCAACAGAGCCAAATAAAATTGTGCACAACTGTTCCCAGTGAGAGGATCCACGTTTGGAATGAAGCCAGAGTCAGAACTGGCTGAGATCTCTGAGCAGACCCTTCCGAGCCCAGCAGGCAACTGCTGGAGCAGCTTTAATGTCATTGCCATTGTAAGAGGGACTTTCCACCAGGAACAAACCCCTGACTGATGCATTATTAGCCAGAGGGGAACTGTGCTGGGAACAGTCTGCATTGCAAAAAAAGATGGGAGCCTCTTTCCTTTCCACTGTCCAAGTCCATCTAATCCAACATTTGCTGCTTATCAGAGATAAATCCAAATGATTACAGTGACCAAGGCTTGTACCAATCCATTTACATAACACTGTGTGCTCTCCTCCCAAGAGGGCATCAGGACTGAAACATTTTCCAATAAAACCTGACTACAGGTCGTATGTTATGGCTATAAAGTACAGAACAGTGAAAAATCCCAGGTAGCATTTGGCATGGTTTATCTAGGAGATAAGCAATGTTTTTAGCTACCCCTCTGATCAGTAACACAATTACAATTTATTAGCAATGATACAAAAAATACTAAGGCAGCAGAAAACCACCAGTTGTGATTCTGCTGGGAGAGGGAGTGTGTGCCCTTTGCTATTAGTGCTCTAATATTCCATGTGATAAAGGAACTCACTGCTGAGCCCTTAAAAAAATTGTGGTCTACATAAATGTCAAGTTAGCCTTCAAGTGGTAACTTTTTTTTGCAAATGAAAGTTTAGGGTAGCATAAAAATAATCCTGAGATCACAAACCAAAACTCTGATTAGAAAAATAATAACTGCAGCTGGTTTACACCACTATCAGCTTAGGGATACCCAACTACAAGTAGCTGGTAGCTACCAGGTACAGAACAGTGATGATAAAATAAATAAATATATCAATAAAATATGTGTGAAATCTTCCCATAAAATAACTGCAGGCCAATACCGGTCCTACTCTAACAGAACCAGAGACAATTCCATTACTTAGGTTCTCACTTAAAATAACTTTTCTATCAGTGCATTCTGGTTGTCATGCTCTTAGTTACTGATGATTTTCTCCCTGTTAGTAACAAAAAAAAAGTCTAAGAACATGTGCTATAAAAAAAGTGTATGATTTTTTTAACCCACATGCCAGGTGTTTTTTTCCCCACAGAAAAAGAATCAAACCATTTAACTCATTTAAAAACACCCTTCTGAAATTCAGAGACTGACTCAAAATGATCCTAACCCACTAGGATACTGAGTATCAGGTGAAATTCACATGGTTGTAACCTCTTCCCTGTAATGCCAAACACAGCAGCAGCTGTCTCACCAAGGTTTTCACATTCACATTGTTTTGCTGCTATTTAAAATAAACCCAGCCTAAAGCCTAAGGAGAATTCCCAAGCAGCAATCCCCCCCAGAGGGACTGCAATGCCCCGCAGCAGTCCCCAGTGGAGTGGACAGGGCCACGTCCCTGCTCTGACAAGCCACAAAGCAGGATTCCAGCAGATCTTACGTTGTGAAGCATCATTCAGCAAGGGGCTGCCCAGGACCAGGACACACAGGAGAACTTCCAGAAAGGACATCCTAAAGGCAACAGGGGAAAAAGACCTTTTCTTCCAGACTTTGTCAGCAGCAGAATGAACTTCCCTTTCTGCTGCTGTGGATTGTGGATTTTGAGCTTGTTTTACAGCATCCTTCACTATAAAGAATTACTAATTAACTTAAAACTGCTACAACTTCCTGATAACTTGCCTAGCATATTTTCCTTTATGAAACCAGGTAGTTCCATAAAAATATCTCAATCTTGCTATTTCTGAATTTTTGAAATCAGATGTGAGGTATTAATTTAATGACCTAAATTTCAACACACTAAGGTATCTATCAGGATCACTTTTCTCCTTTTAGGCTTATGTTACCTTTTACAGATAACAAACTTGGACTGTATTTGCAGACAATTTCCTGGAACAGATATTGTTTTCAAAGACAAAGCCATTGTCCTGAAGCCATCTAAGTGGGAGGAGATGGGAAGGAGGGAATCCTGTAATTGGATGCATCTACCATTAAGTTTTGTTGATTCATTTTTCATTTTTCTGAGAAAATACTAGAAAACACCCATCTGGCAAGGATGAGTGATGACAAACTCACACCTTAGCACACCTCCTCTCCTCTTGCTTCTTTATTATTTAAAGATTCCTTAAAAATTCTCAACATTCACTGCACAAGAAGATCCTGACTCTCTGGTCACCCTGAACACTACCCAGGTTACACCCAAACTTTGTGGAGTTTAACTGCATTGAAGCTGAAGTTAGCACAAGCATTGCTCTTAGCACAGTGCTTTCAAAACTAATGCATAACTGATAAAATCCCAACGTGGATTTCCTAATTTGACAGGAGCTGGCTGCTTATGTAAACATGCCAACCACAGTTGCATTAACAGCAAAAGGTAAACTTTAACCTTTGCTTTTCAAAGGATTAATGATCTCTAAAAATCAATGCCTAGCAAATGCTTGAAAGAATACTGCTTTAGCTAAAGCCCAACAGCACTTAATATTACAGCAGTAGATAAGAGATTCTCAGTCTTGCCAGAAGATTGCTTTACAACAGACCACAACAAAGAAATTAATATTTACCTCAGTGAAAGAAATTGCATGATCCTTCTTCAGATGCAAGGCAGAAGTGTGAAGAAGCAGTTCCTGCAGATGCTCCATTCTTCTGGCTGACAGGGAATTCCCCTCTGGCTCCAGCTCCCAACTGCTCAGTGAGAGCCTCAGGTTTTACTTGGGGCTGTCAGATTTCATTCAAGGATGCAGAAATGCACTGGGCAGTTTTTCCTTGGGTGAGATGTTTTAATGAGGCAGGTTACAAACCCCAAACTCTAGACTTTGTGACATCATTGGCATTCATTGGATGCAGCGGGTTTGGACTTGGCCTCAGGAAGGGCTGCAGAGGCTGTGAGTCAGTTTGTGTTTTCAGTGCCCATTTGGGTAACAGCAAATAAACCCAGTGCCAGCAGACCTGAACAGCTGAGAGCTTTGTATTCCACAGCACACACATTTCCTCCTCTTATTATCTGAGTTTCTGGAACTCAGCAGAATCAAGTGCCAAATTATGCATTCTATAACGACATCCAGGCTCATTTAATTTCTTCAAAGAGAGACATATAAGTAAACCAAAGTTACTGACCGAAATTAATGGTGAAAGATGGAACTGCTCATGATCTTTAATCTTAATTCATTTCAGATCTGGTTCAAGATGGCTGTGGAGACCAGTCTCTCTTCCCCAGCATTGCAGGGGTCTTGAGAGTGATACAAAACGAGTACAAGCTACAGATGCCCCAAACACTGGTATCAGGACTGCTACATATAGAGCCCAGAAAAGGTTACCAAGGCTTGAAACCATGACAGGCTCAGTTTACACCTATTCCCTGGTCACAGCAATGGAATTTCAGTTGTTGCAGCAAAATCCATCTCCTATCTGTGTAAGCAAAAGGACAAAAGACTAACTGCACCTTGAACAAGGCTGTTTGCCCACAGTGAATGCAGGGTTTCACTGGGATTTGTTCTCTGGCTTTGGTCCACAACAAAAGCATATCAGGGGCAGGAAGAAAGATACAAAGACTTTTAGAATGGCTTAAATCAGCTTTTCTTGACTGCAGCTTGCCATCAGCACATAGATGAGCTTGGCTTCTGGGAATCCTGCACTTTAAAATAAAAACCACACATAATCCAGTGCCCACCGATTGTGCTTTTTAAAAAGTATTTGATTTGTAGGACCTCACCTTCTTTTTTGATTTAAAATACATTTTCAGCATTTCACTGAAATACTCCAAACTTTCACTACAAGAAAACAACACTGCTGCACTCCAACACCTTTCCAGTATTTCCCAAGATGTTCAATAATCACAGTGACAATCTGCCATTAAAACAGCCCCATTACTCATTCATACAATTTTCCTCCTTTCGAGTAATTCGCTCTTTAGGTTACACCTTGGATTACATAATTTATGACCCTTGCTTGGCACATTACTTTATCTGGAAGACTGGCACAGTCACACTGAGACAAACACATTTACCACCTGCTTCCTTCTTGAACAGTGTCACTCTTCCATCATGGAAAAAAGCTTTAGTTTTTCCAAGTCCTGAACTACACCATTCTTTAGAAAAAAAATACCAAGAGGAGAAAATGGAAGCACTTCTCAAAATTTAGGCCACTGAGCATTGATCTGTCCTGTTATTTCAGTGATTTCTTCCAGGAGTGTTTCAGTACTTCAGGGGTGAAGTTTTTCTCCCAACATTAATAAACCAAGTGTGACTTATTCATTAGAAATGAACTCTTAAAAAGTATTTGAAAGGGAAGGAATTGACAATTTTCCTACAGATGAAAACAACCAAAATTAAACTTACTTTTTAAATAAAAAGTATCTTATCACCCTTTATTTCCAGGTGCTTCACAGCGATATGACAAAATAAAGTATCACAATCAGTTTTATGTAAATAAAAATATCAACAAGTTCCAAATCTCTCTATATTGAATACAATCAACCATAAATAAAAAAAATAATGCATTAAATTAAAGCTATTTCTGTATTATAAAATACCACGTGACCCCATTCTTTAAGACATCAAATTATTCACAAATATATAACTTATATAAAAATTACAATATCCATTCTTACTTTTATGACATTACTGTATTATTGCATTGTGAAATAAACTTAAGTGACTCTTAAGGATACATTTGAGAGGCATTTCAAAGTGTTTCACTATAAATTAATTAAACCATGTCTCACAATAAGACTTTTCCCATGTTTTATGTTAATTTTTCACTGTAACAGATTTGTCTATTGGGTCTGAAATCTTCAAGAGCCCAAGTCAGGCACATGGTTACCCAGGACTCACAAGCATGGCATCATGTAGATCTGAATTTGCTTTTTTAAAGCCATTGCATAGCACCTTTACTAGAAATTACTAATACAGACATGTGGCTACAGCTCCTTGCAGTCAGCTGTAAAGTATTATATAACCCCTGGAGGTTCAGATGTCTGAACTGAAAGCAGAGAACACACCCAGCCAGAATACAAAACTTTCCATACTTTTTTTCCATTTTCTTTGGCTGCAGTTAGGGAAGAGTTGTCTTTAGATGTACCTGTTTCACAACCAAAACCTTCTATTTTTAACCCCACTCTGTGGGGGTAGTAAACAAAAACTGATGATAAAAATGAAACAAACAGAAAACTACTGTGTCTTGAGGAGAAAGAGAAATTTCAGCTGATTAAAAAACTAAATTTAGAAAGTGACAGTAACATCATCAGCAGCATCACGACTGACTGGTATGGGTTGGAAGGGACCTTATAGCCCATTTTCTTCCACCCCTGCCATGGGCAGGGTCACCTTGCTCCAATCCCTGTCCAACCTGGCCCTGGACACTTCCACAGATGAGGCAGCCACCTGACAAACTCTGAGCTGGAATAATCCTGTGCTGCTCACTCTTCTCACCTACCAAAAAATCACACAGCACAGGGACTCCATTCTGTGAGGTACAGAACTGCATCCCTCATCCTGTTCGTTCATCACAGTGGGTAGGAACACTCATTTTATGTTATGTGCCAGAAGATGTTTAACTCTGATGTTTAGTTCAACCCAGTGTTGCCCTAAGGAGTAATTCAAGACTGAAATCCAGCCCCAGGACAGCTTTGTGTACCAGGGCCATGCACAGCATGAACAGGCTCAGGGGCTGCAATGGAAGGGCTTGCATGGAACACCTGAGTCCTGCCTGCCCAACCAAAGAGCCAATGGACATTTGCAGACCAGACACCCCCTCCTGTATCACCAGATCTGAGTGGAAATGCCCTCAAAACCTGGGAAGTCTCAGAGCAGTTTCTGGCACCAGGGAAGAGGCAGTGCCCCAAGGCCTGCTCTCCTGGGAAGGGCAGATGTGCTGGTTCCATAACAGGAATCCAAGGCAGTTCCTCTCCCTGCTCCCATGACACCAATTCCTGGGCAGAGTTTTTCATTATGTCTTGAAAAATCTCACCACAGTTAACTCCTGCAAAATTCAAGCAAGCCTGCATCATCTTACCTTTCCTATTGACTTGCTGTGGTACACATCACTCAAAGTTAGATTTTAAAAATTTAGGAGTAGAGCAGATGGCTTTTCCTTTATGTTTTTATCTAGAATATTATCAAAGGGAGACAGATAATACAATTTCTGGCATCCAGTCATGCACTTGAAAATGATAATTTCTTCACAATTTTCATTTATATCTTCCTCTGTTTCCCTGGAAATGGTATATGAAGCCCAGCTGTCTAATTTTTCTACTCCACTCTCTGATGAAACACTAAATGTGTCACATCCAGGAGCACTCTGAAGACTGATTTAATATCCTCTGATTACTGCCTGAATTCTGACAGTTGCCTGGGTCTTTAAGAGATGATTAAAGAAACAAAACACATTAAATCTTGTCAGTTGTCCCAGGCAAGTTTAAAAGAAGAATTCTATTAGTTAAACTTCACATTTTCTGACTTCACCTTGCACTGGCCTCTGTGTAACAAAGACCAACACTTCACCTGAAATTTGGATTTTAACATATCAGTTTGTTTCTGACCTATCCTAAAAGCTTTTATTTTTTTGCTCATTCACCATTTGTGCCTTCTGCACATTCCATCCTTTGGCATCTCCTCACAACATTGCTGATCCCACAGGGACACCAGGAATTCTGCCTGTATTTCACTGGTCATTTGCCTTTGCATAAGCAGCCTTGGAGAAGGAATCAAGTTGTGAAATTTCTTGCTCTGGAGAGCAGGAGCAAATATTCCATCACATCCCAGTGCTGAGAACAGCAGCATTTCAGGCTTTAGCCTTCCATCCACACTATCTGTTCATATGGGTTTTCTTGCTTCCCCCTCAATTTTACAGCAAAGCCCATATTTTCATTAAATGAAAGGTAACAGAATAAAGAGAAATGGAGGATGAACAGAAGTACAGTGATATACACCATGATAAAAGCAGTGTTTGAAAGTTTCATCTTAGGAAACTTAATTTCTAATATAATTCTTATGGAAAAACACAGAATTTCACAGAAATCCTACCAAAATCAATGAGATATTGCATATAGACTCGTGGGAGGAAAAAGTTGGCTGCCTACTACTTCTGCATTTTTACTGTCTGTCAGCAGTTTAAATCTTGAAACTACAGATTTCCAACTTCCTAAACTCTTCTAATGGATTTTATATAAATTCAGTATCAGTTTCACGGATTAAGCAATTTAAACACAGTTCTTCCAAGTATTAGAAGTAGGTGAAAGCTGATGCATAGTCTAGAAAGGATGTTTAGAGATCAGTTGTGTTTTTGCCCAACTTCAGAGACATTTGAACACAGCAGAGGTGTGCAGGACAAGGAGTTGTTTCCATTCACCTTTTTGAAAAAGACAAACAGTACCAAATTATTTCGTAAGGAAAAAAAGTGACTCTTTTACACAATCTTTAAAGCCAATGCTGTTCACATGATACAATCACGGAGATTTTAAGGATACTCAGACCAGCAGGAACTTGCACTTCCTTCCAAAGCTGAAAGATAAGACAAAGAAGCCTCTGCAAACCCTACCCCTCACATTCTTCATTCAGATCAATAAACATCTGAGCCAAAGCAGAGATATGTTTGCATTTTGAAATATCCTTTGTGAAGTGACATTTTTAGCAAGTTTGGCACAGAGAAACCTCACTGGGAGAAGACACTGACAAATCTTGTTTTCTCAGTGTCTCACTAATGACACTGAGTGAATTCCCACTTCTTATATGGAGTCAGGAACAAAATAAGCACTAAACAGAATCATGTAAGTCAATAATACAAATTAGAGATAAGAAAATATCTGATGAAATTATACCTCACAGAGTACATATTGTAAAGATTATTCCTTCCCTTCTTCCCTCCCCCTTATCTGTAACATTTTGCAGTCTCTAAAGCACACTTAGCTCAGCTCCTGGTGCTGTACATGTCTACATCTTCTGGGGTGGACTGACCATGATCCACAAGCTTTGGATCAAGCTTAAATTTTGATGTCTTCCCTGTTCCTGTTAGAGATAGTAAAGAAATATGGTTAAAAAGTATGCATATACTTGAGCTGTAAGGAAGTAAAGCTTAGTGATACATTTTGAGAATTTCTGTAATACTAAACACTTAGAAAAGATCAAAACCTGTCTGTTCTAGTTCAAAGTGTGCTAGGAAGTAATAGAGTAGGATGAGGGCATGCTGGAATGCTGAGTGCAGCAGTGGATGGAGAGCAGGACCTCTTCTCGCTCTCCAACACCACTTCCTAACCCAGCAGAATGAGAAGAAATTGTGATGCTTTGCCCAACACGTGGAAAGGGAGGGAAAGTTTGAGGCATGGAAAAAAATCTCCAGCGTTTCTTGCCCCAGCACTCCCAGGAGCAGAGCTGGCTCCCAAAACCAACCCTGCCAGATCTCCCCTGAAGCTGCTGCCAGATGGCAAGAATTCTAAATGAAGACAAACACTCTTACCTAGTTTCACTTCATAACTTCCAAAACCCACAAACTGAGTTCAGTAAAACACTGAACCCTCCCACTCACTAAAGGACAGTGCACAGGCTGACATATTTAATGATACTGCAATTCCAGAGGATCCAGGGGAACATAAAGGCAGCTTTTCTGAGGCTGTGTCTCCTGTTCCTGATCTGATTCTTTTCCAGCTACAAGGGATGTTACATTCTCCTGAAAGCTTTGCCCCATTTGGACTGAGAAAATAAACATCTCTGGCAACACAGATTAATTTAGGACATGGATATTTCTGGCTGTATTAGGGACATGAACTAATTCCCCCTATGAAAGCAAAGACAGATCTATAAACACAAACCAAATAAAGACACTTTGGCCTGTAGCAAGTGTAAAAACAGATCAAAGCATTCCACAAACTAAATCAGAAAAAAATTCAGGTGCAAAGCAAAGATGTGAATGTATACTCCAGTGAAAATAAAGGAAAAAAAAAATTAAAACCCTCATCCAAGTGAGATATTAATTTTAAAGAATTAAGGACTTCAGTTAAACTAGATATTGCTGACGTAGACTTCCCTTTTACTAACTAGACATTGTTGAGGTAAACTTCCCTTTTTTTAACATAAGCCGGATTTAAGGAACTGATAAATCAGGAGACCTGTCAACTTAATCAATAGACTCCAAGGACACGATGTGATCATAAATCAGATAGTCTTGAGAAAACAGCATCCAGGTGTCACCAACACTAAAAGGTTAAAAAGGCAAAGCGAGGAAGACACATCTTACTTCATCATTTTGAGACCCCACCCCCTAAAAAGGACCACCGACCCATTTCAAAGAACAAACTACGCATGCTTAATTGCTTTTTGGCTAATTACCATACGAAGCGGGGAATGGGATGGACCAGAGTCATGAATATGCATTTGTGTTTTGGGTATTCAACACTTTTGTACATAAAAAGACCCTGTGATCATCTGTAAATTGCGCGTGTGTATTTGGGAGCTATCCCGCACGCTGCCCGGCGTCGTAATAAACATACACTTTCTAACTTCAAACTGTTAGAGAGTCTTTGTCCGTCAGAGTTGGATATTGGTATTAGATCAATATCCATATTTTTTTAACAAATCACAAGTATGTTCTGCTTGCTTGCTTTCCAGAAAAAAAATAAATCTCTTGTAACAATTCCTTCCTTCCAAGTGATTTCCTTGTAACAAATAAAATTCAGAAGTTGCCCTTAAAAAGGTAACAATATTTTAAAACAAATGTAGTTCTCCTTTAATAGGTAATTCTACTGTTTCCTCTTACAAATTGGACTACCAAATTTTTGTCTTTTAAATAGGCTTTTACATGATCTAGTTAATTATCTCAACCACTTAAGATGCACAAGGAACCACTGCAGAAAACCCAGCAAAATAAAATCCAATGTTTCATTTCTCAATTACACACTCCTCTTTCATTCCACTATGGATCATCTCTGCACTGTTAGCAGAGGCTAAAAGTAATGAAATCCATTTGAGACTTCAATCTTCTAATTATAGTCCAAATTAAAACCTTTTTGTGTGATTAGCAGTTGGATTATTCCTTATTTTTGGCCTATAAAAGAACATGGTTCATGCGGTTGGTGCCTATATCGCTGAGTCCGGCCAGCCCTGACACCACAGCAATATCTGGGTCTTGGCTTGCCAGGAGCGTAGCGTGGCGATGGCAGAGAGAATAAGAAGGGACTCTCGAGGGGGTAAATCCAACAGGGCTTTATTGGGCTCCGACGTGGAGTCCTCACCTCGGGGTACCAACCTCAGAGAGACCCCAGGTAGGACTTTGCAACAACTTTTAAGGGGGGGTGTAACACAGAGGAGGGTTCAGTCAGATCGCCAATGGGGTACAGTAAGGGTGTGGCTCAACATACAATAGACAGGTGCAGTAACCATCCAGAAAATAATGGGAGGGGGAAGCCTGGATCCTGTCCAGTCACTTGATGCTCTCCTTGGAACATTCTGGATGCAAGGAGAGGCCCCCAAGTGACTGACAGGACCAGAGGGTTATATAACAAATGACTGACAGATAACTGTAACTGGGGGAAAACCATAAGGGGAAGAACATGGAGGGGGGTACATAGAACAAACCATTGCATATAACTTTACAAAACAACTATAAAGGTGAACATAAACAAAATGCACCACCACAGGTTCATATTAATATTGGTTCTATGACATTATTGAGAGAGAACAGCAAATATAGAATTCTGATACTATGACAGGGTCCACAGTGAGAATATTATCACCTCCCCAAGGTGCTGAAATATATATTAAATGACAGCATGTAAAATACGCTCTCAGGAATAATATGCACTGACAGCCTGCTCCAGTTTACAGCAAGAGTAAGTGCAAAATTAAGTCAACTAATTGGATTTGCAAGTTACCCTGAGATTACACTTGAAATGTTTAATTCACCTGATGAAGGCACTGGATCTTCATTACAAGAGTCTACTGGAGAGGATTCTGTTCTGTTAAATGATTTTGACTTAACAGCAGACTCAGATTTGGTACTAGAAATTCCCTTCTTTTTCTTATCTTCTTGCATAACTGGTTTTGACTCTTGCTGCAGCTGTGAATCAAACATGAATAAAAGAAAGCACATGGGTATATGCTTAATACATTATTGCAAAATAAAGCTTTCAAGTCTGGGAGCTTATCTTTTATGAAATTATTTTCAGATATGACATCATACAATGATATTCAACTAGTCAGCTGCACACAAGGGACACAGCTGGAAAAAGTAAAATGCATGAAACCCCACAGATCAGATAGAATAAATTCATTTATAAGGGCATTTGTCATGAGTATATACTTTGGACTGAAGGTGTGGTTTTACCTGAGACCCTCCAAGAACTTCATAAGTTCATTTCCAGGTGAGGAGCCTTTAGCCTTACACAAGACTGAAATATCCCTGAGTGTTTACAGAACACTTACTACCCCTAGTTAGCAGAAGATGGAAAGATAAATCATGGTTACACCCTAGTAATGACAAATAATGTGTCTTGGGAAGAGATTTCACTCGGGAAAAAATGAAGTTAATAAAAGTGTCTGTACCACATCAATTCTTGTTTTGCTATCAGTTTAATGACAGTTATCTGAATCTTATTTTCAAAACTCAGAATTCCATTTGTGCTTCTCAGAGGAAATAAAAGGTGAGGACTGCATGCCAATGAACACTGTAAATTTAAAGCAAAATACTTCTACATGTTAATGTAACTGAGAAACTGAAATTTTATTGGAAAAGAGCAATGAAAAATTACTGTGCAAAGCTGCAATTTTACTTGGGAAGTGCTACTTTCGTAAAGGTTTTATAAATTTCCACTTGAGAAAAAACCCTTTTGGGTTAGATAAAACCCACATTTAATTCTGGGATTACTAACCCAAATTCCATATGTCATTTACAGAAGGTTCATATTGCCCTCTACTCTCTGCTGGCAAGGTCTCAGCTGTTTACTATGTCCTGTTTTGACCACTTCACTTAAAAACCAGAAACAACACAAAACACACACAAAGTCCCCTAAAACCAGAAAAAGTAGAGAAACTAGAGGAAAATCTGAGAACAAGAATTGTCAGAGATAGAAAGCCTGCTTTAAAAAGCAAGGTTATAGTGGGGAAGAGAATGTCAAAAACCCTGATAACTTTTCCATATACAGTAGGTCAATATAAAGAGGTTACTGACCATTTATTCACTATGGCTTCAATGAGGACAGGACAAAGAGAAGAACTAAATCAGACATGGACAATTCATATCACAGGGTAAATAAACCAGACTTCCTGTAAGGGCTGTAGAAGAGTAAGCCAGTCATACCTACTGTAATCCTGAGTGTCTTTAGTCTTGTCTAAATTCAGGGCCTGGTTAAGACCAAAGCTTGAATCAAAATGGATCCTTTAAGCCAAGATAAAAAAGGAGCTGTGAGAGAAACTTTTTCTTCTCTTGTGCACCCTGCATGCATTGTGGGACTAGAGAGGATCTCAACATCTACTGGTGTAAAAGGTGTGAAAACAAACACTGAAGTGACAAAAAGATCAGATTGGGGCTTGTGCCTTGCTTAACACCATCAGTAAACCCTGAATAGCATCAGCAGAAGAGTCCACAACTTTCCAAGCTCCCTCTCAATGTGTAAGTTTTCATTACTTCCCAAGTCCTACCTTGGTGACAGTTTCCTTGTCTGCCCACAGTGACCTCACAGCCTCATAGGTCTGATGACTTTCAGAAAGTAAGTTTTCCCGTTATCTATTTTTTTAGAAAAACATAATTTAACAACAGCTTTTAAAATACAAAGACAGACTATTCAAATGAAATTACTTATGTTTGTATGAGAACACGCTTGACCCCATACTAAGGCATCTACTTTTAAAGAACTAGTGCATATTTCCCTTACATCAAGCAAATTGTAAATAATAATTAAATTGGTATTAGGAATCCACAGGAAACATTTCCATGCTAAATCCATCTACTCCAAATGAAATCAAAGCCTGATCAGCAAACAGTATGCTGGCAGTGTTGGCACAATAGATGGGGTACCAGGTTAAAGGATCTAAACTTGCCCCACTATGTTGGAAATGACCACAGATAAAACCAGAAAGCTTACCTTAGCAATGACCACTGACTGAGCTGGGTAACAAACAGAATATCCTACAGAAGTAAGTCCCAATGGATAAGCAATTTTCTCAAATCTAGAACCTGTACAAAGCCAAATACTTTGAATAATTAGGCAAAAATGAAATGCAACCTAAGTAGTTGTAGCAATTAAATGCAGGAGATATTGAGATTCTGAAAGAGAAATAATCCCAAACTAGGCTTTCCAATATTATGAAGAACGAGAAGAATTGTATTATTAGTCTGTCTAGTCCTGCTATGCCAGCTCCCAGACAGCTCCTAACAGCAATCAATCATGTCCCTTCATTTATCAGGAAGGATTTATTTTAGTCACACAGGCTTTTGCCAATGTTTCAGAAGAGCATTCTGACCACTGTAATTGTTACATGCTCCATACCCCACAGAACAATAATGAAAACAAGCAAACCCTACCTTTTCTTGCCAGCACTATACCAGACAGGCCTGACACTGTAATTACAGTGGCTTTGGGAAGAAATTCTGGGGGGCGGGTGTTCAGGAAAACATAAGCATCTAAGAGTTGGAGAAAAAAAAAGACAAAAAAGAAGCAGGGCAATTCAGTATCAGTAATTTTATTTCATTTCCCACTTAAGAAATAAAGGTGAAAAATTTGATTTTATTTAGAGTCTATATAGATGAAATGAGACAGATATGTTGCCTCAAGTTTGCCTGCTTTTCACTGTTTGCATTTTGTTCTCACACAGCTTCAAGTAAACTATGTATATTTTTAGAATTGTTTAAATTCTTCTCCTCTGGGAGGAGAAAAAAGATTGATGGTGATGTTCACCAATGAGGTCAAAGAGGTGGCTACCTGTGTAGCCAATCTTGGCCTGTCTGTAAAATTGTATATAATATGGAGTCAGAAAAATAAAGTAGAAGCTTTCCTGCTTGACCTCCTGCTGGCCTGCGTCATCCTTTCGTGCTCCTAACAGCAGCCGCAAGTGTGACTCTCCGTCACAAGTGTGACCTCGATGGTGGAAAAGGAGTTCAGCCTTCTGTGTGTCTGAGGTAACAAGTGGTAAGAGATGATGACCTCTACCTATTCCTCGGATGATGCCCTCATGATGGACCTTCGGTTTGGGGTCCTAGAGACGGAGGAAGCCTCTGTTTCTAGAGAGGACTTCCAAGAATTGTTCTATTATTCTAGAACCCAGGGTTCTTTCTGCAGCGTTCAGGCAGCTTTCTCCACATTGGATTGGAAACTGTTAGGTGACCATTTGCTGGACGTTTTCTCTACCGGCTGGGCTGTAGAGATTTTGTGGTTGCTAATGACCTGGAAAAGGCTGGAAAGGGTGCTGCTTGGTATGCAGCTTCACAGTTCTGGGGCTTCAGAGGATGGCTCCAGCCTGGTACTGTCTCCCAGGCTAGGTCCCAGGGGAGATGGCAGTGCCTTTTCTCCTGTCCCTGCACCGCGAACGCGCCACTGGAGTAGAGGAGATTTAGCCCCCATTCCCGCTTGCATGGTGCCGGCAGGAACATCAATTCCTGCCCCACGCAGATGCAGGAGTGAGGAAAGCCTGTCTGAAACGAATCCCTCGCAGACCCCGGGGCTAGCTCAGTTTCTTGGGAGGCTTTGGGGGAATATTTCAGGGATAGGGCAAAAGATCCAAAAGAGGCTCTTACCCCCAGGGTTGATCCAAGACGTTTATTCCAGGAGGGGAAACGAGGGCAGGAGGCCCAGAGGGCAAGGGAGGTCCAGAAGGAGGGAAAGAGGGCTGGAGCCTTGGAGAGCCAGAGGGCAAGAAAAAGAAAGAGGAAGGACAGGGCCTTATCAAGGCTCCTGCCCAGGGGGAATGGCTGGACCTCAGCCAATTGGGTCAAGAAAGGAAGGAAGGGTCAAACTACATGGTTACAGGCTTCAGGGGTCCTGGGGAAAAAACATTCCCCAGAGAAATACACCTGTCCTCCCTCAGCGCGGCAGCACAGGAGGGCGTGGGGTCCACAGAGCGGACCTCACCTGTACCTGCATCCCGCAGGCATTGGAGTGCGGGGGATCTTAGGGCTTGTGGAAGCCCTGTGGGACCGGCGCTACCAGCACCACCGACTCAGGTGCCGCGGAGGCGGCAGCAGAAGGTCCCTTTCCCCCCCTGTGCATTCCCGGCGCGGGAAGCGCCGAGAGCGCGTTCGGACCGGGGAGGGGGGGGCGGTCACAGTGGACTGCCCTCATTGTGGGATTTCCACGAGATATTTCGTGGAAGAAGACGGCGTGGGTTGGCGCCGTCCTGGGGGGTCAAGCAAAGCGGCCCCGGACCCGCGCGGCGGGGGCCCGCAGTCCCCCCGCGGCTCTGGGCGCGGCTCCGGGCGGCCAGCCAAGCCTGCTCGGGGGAACACGGCCCCGGAGAGTGAGAGGCCGGCTCCGCAGAGTGAGAGGCCGGCCCCGGAGAGTGAGAGGCCGGCTCCGCAGAGTGAGAGGCCGGCCCCGGAGAGTGAGAGGCCGGCCCCGGAGAGTGAGAGGCCCGCCCCGGAGAGTGAGAGGCCCGCCCCGCAGTGGGCGGGAGGGCCGCCCACCACTGGAGTTCGGGCGGCCGGGGAGACCATGCTGGGAGCGGTACCCGCAGCCCTTCCCGCAGCTGCGGCTCCGCCGAGAGATGCATGGGGGAGGTGGCGCTCGGGTGACCTTCGGGCTGTACAGCCTGGCTCTCCAGCGAGTCTTTCACCCCCTGAGAGCCCCCCTCCTTCCCCCGTGGCTTCTCCCCCCCAATCGTCCGTGTCCTTGGAAGCGGTGCCGCGCGGCGAGTCCCTCAAGGCGCTGCGTTCCCCCCCCGCGCTGAGCCAGAGCGGCTCCGCAGTTTTTACTTTTCGGGGGGACGACGCAGCTGGCGACAGGCCGCTGTTCACCCACGGCAAGGGGTCCCGGGATGCCGGGTCGCCTTCGGCTGGCCATTGGACGCTGCCACCGTGTCAGGTGACGGTCCGGCCGCGGGACCGCGCACGGTTTTGGGAGGATGTCCGATCCAAGGCTGATGCCGTGGGTGGCCGTGGTTCGGCACGGCGCCCCCTGAAGGGCAGGGATGAATTCCCCAGCTCTGCAGGTGCTGCGAGACAGGCACCTGCCTCTGTCCCCGTGGAGTCTACTGGATGGGATTCAGAGGACGATGATGCCTCGACGGGCGGTCTGCGAGTTTTCCCTGTGCTTCGGGAAGCTGGTCACAAGAAACATGCCCATTTGTCTTGGCAGGCATTGATTGATCTCAGAGATAGGGTTGGTAAATACGGTCTGGGGTCTCCGGAGATGATGCAGGTGCTGTGGTTGATAGACACAGACGTATTACCTCCTTATGACATTCTGTGCTTGGCCAAGGTTCTCTTTCAGCCAGTCGAATATGACTTATTTGAGTCCAGGTGGTCTCAATTGGCTGAAAAGACTGCAGCAGAGAATTTGCTGGCTCGTCAAGACGACCCTAGGTATGGGGTCAGGCCAGACGTGCTGCTGGGTATAGGTGAGTTTGCTGATGTTAATAGGCAGATCCCCCGTGAGCCCTTGGTACTGGAGCAGTGCCAGAAAGTTGGCATGGCAGCATTGGTACAGACAGTGGAGATGTCTGCACCGAAACAGTCTTTTGCCACGATTCTTCAGGGGACTGACGAACCCTTCCTGCAGTTCGCAGGGAGACTGACAGCTTCGGTTGAGCGACAGGTGGATGATTTTAATACCAGAATGATGTTGCTCAAGCATCTGGCGAGGAGCAATTGCAATGCAGAGTGCAGGAGGATCACTGAGGCCCTTCCAGGCGATCCCTCACTCTTGCAAATGGCTGAGGCCTGTGCTAAACTGAGCGCCATAGGTGCTAAGGTGGTTGCCGTGGCTACCACCCTGCGGCCGACCTGGAAGGGGAAGCAGGGTGGGAAGCCGAAACAGGCAAAGGCTCAGGCCAGCAACACAAAAGGGAAAAAAGGGAAACAATTTCGCAAGGGGACCACTCCTTTGTTTCTCTGTGGACGGTGTGGAAGGCCAAATCACACAGCCAATGATTATAAGGCCACAGTTCATGTGAATGGCCAGCCTCTATCGGGCTCAGGAAATGGGCAGTAGAGTGCGAAAAGGAAGCGTGCTCAGACACGAGTGTCTTCCCAATCCCCAGAGCCAATGGAGATTTGCTGGGCCAGCACAGTTTCCAGACCCACCTGCCCCTGTCACTGTCCCTGAAGGGACCTGAATTGCTCAACTTGTGTTTTTGAGACTTGTTCACAGGACAGAGTGCCGGTGGCGAGAAGGAGGCTGCTCTGAAGCTACTGTGCTGCCTCACGTTCACTGGACTGTTGTTCTGGCCAGAGACTGACCTGAAACGACTTTTACTCTGTCTGTCTTTGGAGTGGACATTGCAAGTTTCTCCCTTGCTGCTTGGTGTCTGGAATGGACCCTTCTTCAAGAAGACTTTGTCACCCTTCATGACTTGGTTTGGGAGCAGTTGGTCCAGGATCATCTGGAACTTTCTACCAGTCCCTGGAATGTCTCTGTTTCCTGACTCAGAAAGAAGTCTGGGACATGGAGGTTGTTATGAGACCTCTGAAAAGTTACTGCTGTGGTGGAATGCATGAATATGGTGTGGGCTGATGTGCCGTTGCCCACCATACTTCCCACAGATTGGTCAACCCTCATTGTGAATCTGAAAGGTTGTTTTCTTGTGATTTATTTGTACCCTACAGGTATCAGTGGCCGATGGAATGTTGAATAGTCCAATCCCTTGCACGTTTTGGACTGAGTCTTTCTGCCCCATCAGCCCCAAAGGATGGCAATTGCATTGTTTGAGCTCATTGCTTGATTGAAAATTAAATGCAGGCGACAGTGCTTGCAAATGGATGGGTGCAGATTTCGCAAATTTCATACTCTCGGTATTACGGGAGAAATTTGGCTGGAGCTTTGCAAGCAGTGTTTCTCTGCCAAATGCTCTGGAAAATTTTTTTTTTAGGGCAGGTTGCTTGTCATCTGCCTAGCCATGAGCTATTGCAAGTGGCAAAATTCTTTGAAAATTTTTGTGGCCCAAAAATAGTCAGAAGCCAGTGCAAGGAGCTGCTGTCTTCACAGACAGTTCAGGAAGGACACGACGGGCCATTGTTGCTTGGAAGGATGGATCTGAGGGTCAAGTTTTGGAGGGTCATGAGGATGGGACAGCCCAATTTGTTTTATTGAGGGTTGCCGTCATGGCATTTCCAAAGTTTTCCCAGGAACCTTTCAATTTAGTCATGGATTCCGTTTCTGTGGCCGACATGGCACAGTGGTTGGGTCATTCAATTTTGAAGGGAGTCAGCAATGTTGCTTTGTTTCATTTGGTGAAGACCCTGTATTGTGCCCCTGAGGCCTGGGTTCTTCAAAACAAAAATGGGGAATACAGGGTGAAACCCCGCACAGTCAGTTGGCAAAGGCTTTGTATGCCATCAAGCACCATAAAGTGCTGCAGGGTTCTAATAACCCTGTCATGTTGAAAGCAGGAGACCGTGACCAAAATGAAGGTCGACAAGTGAAGGAACCACTGAGTGACGACGCAGATGTCGATAATCACTCCGATGGCCCTTCCACGTCAATAAATTGAACATTGTTAATTTTCTTTTTTCCTTTTTCCTTTTTTTAATGGTAAAAGGGTGAGATGTTGCCTCAAGTTTGCCTGCTTTTCACTGTTTGCATTTTGTTCTCACACAGCTTCAAGTAAACTATGTGTATTTTTAGAATTGTTTAAATTCTTCTCCTCTGGGAGGAGAAAAAAGATTGATGGTGATGTTCACCAATGAGGTCAAAGAGGTGGCTACCTGTGTAGCCAATCTTGGCCTGTCTGTAAAATTGTATATATTATGGAGTCAGAAAAATAAAGTAGAAGCTTTCCTGCTTGACCTCCTGCTGGCCTGCGTCATCCTTTCGTGCTCCTAACAGCAGCCGCAAGTGTGACCCACCGTCACAATATGTGACTTGCCTATCTTTTCCAAACTGAATCGAATCCATTATTCCATTTTTAAGAAAGACATAGGCACTCTACAAGGAGAAAAAAAACAAAACCAGAAAAGTAAAATCTCTGCAAAAGTATCTGTTCACATATATCTCAGCACAATGAGAGAAAGAAATACTGTATAACTTAAAAAACCAAACCAGATCAGTGACTATAGCTGAGACTCTAAATAATAGGAGGCTGGATAGAGAGCAACGACACATCTAAACCAACATGGCTACCATGATGTTCTCTGTTTATTTTCTATCAAACAGCGGGTTATATAGATTCCCAGTATAGTTTACCATGACAGGCCATACAAAGAATGCAAACCAACACTATTTATCTTAGTCTTAATGTAGCTGAACTGTTCATGCCACAACACTATACCTAAAAGTCCACTATTCCCTGGGACACCTTAACGTGAATTTTCACTGCACTACAGAGGCCTTGCCAGGCCAAAGGGCTCAGTCTGGAATTGCTCAACCCTCAATCCAAATATAAATCATGTCCTCGCTCTCTAAGAAACTCTGCAACAAGTGACCTTCTAGAAAGGCTGTGTAGAGATCTATTCTCTTTGTGATAAACATATTTATATTGTTAAAACTTACATTGACAATTAATGAAAAATAAATATCTCTAATGTAAGCTCACTTTTAAAATTGACATTTCAGGAATTTTAGAGTAGGAAAACACCTGGACACCAACTGTATAAGAAAATTCAACTATAAAATACAATCTTCTCTTCCCTAGAGACTTTCCCACGAAAACTGAAAGAGCAACATCTAATTTGTACCACCAGAGGTCACTGCTACTCAGTGTCAGGAACTCAGAATGATTAATGGCATGAAAAAGTTTGGTACAGATTTATAACAAGAGTATTTCAGTCATGCAGTCACTGACAACATTTTCACAGACCAATGGAATCACAATTTACAGAAAATATGTTTTGAAGACATTTTGAATTTTTTATTTCAACTCTTAGGGTCTACATTTTTTTGCAAAAAGCAAAACACAAGCACAAAATCTCCTGCCAACAGACAGGGTGAAGCTGCTGTTTCCCAGCAGGTCCAAAAGCAGTGACAGGCACCACAGTTCCCTCTCCACCTGGAACATGCAGTAACAGAGCTGGGAGGTGTTTCTGACAACTTGTGAGAACAACCTGCTGAAACAGATACATGGGATGCATTCTGTTTGTCTTTTTTTTTTGTCAGGTACTGTGTGGAGTCCCTTCAGCCACTCAGTGTGATGCCCGGGGTCTGGCCTTGGCAAGACAGACCCTAGCTACCCCTCCTGCCTGAGGGGATACTTCCAATGTGCTCTGTACACAATAGTTTGGTCAGTTCTGCCCCCCCTCAATGACCTTGGCCTGTGGTTCCTTCCCCCTCAGTGTGTCTCCATTGGCTTCAGGTCAATGCCCTTACCTGCCCTTTGCCCCGCCCCCAGACCTGTTGGAGTCCAGGACATCCCCTTGGATGGCCTGGGACCTGAGGAAAGGAGTTTGAGCCCTGGACAGGGGGGTGTGGAGACGGTCGAGGGGGCTCGGAGACCTTGGCACAGAGCCCAGGGAGACCCCTGAGATATTAATTTTAAAGAATTAAGGACTTTAGTTAAAGTAGACGTGGACTTGCTGACGCAGACTTCCCTTTACATTTTGAAGAATAAAAGACTTTAGCACGTAGACTCCCCTTTTACTAACTAGACATTGCTGAGGTAAACTTCCTTTTTTTTAACATAAGCCGGATTTAAGGAACCGATAAATCAGGAGACCTGTCAACTTAATCAATAAACTCCAAGGACACAATGTGATCATAAATCAGATAGTCTTGAGAAAACAGGATCCTGGTGTCACCAACACTAAAAGGTTAAAAAGGCAAAGCGAGGAAGACGCATCTTACTTCATCATTTTGAGACCCCACCCCCTAAAAAGGACCACCGACCCATTTCAAAGAACAAACTACGCATGCTTAATTGCTTTTTGGCTAATTACCATACGAAGCGGGGAATGGGATGGACCAGAGTCATGAATATGCATTTGTGTTTTGGGTATTCAACACTCTTGTACATAAAAAGACCCTGTGATCATCTGTAAATTGCGCGTGTGTATTTGGGAGCTATCCCGCACGCTGCCCGGCGTCGTAATAAACATACACTTTCTAACTTCAAACTGTTAGAGAGTCTTTGTCCGTCATAGTTGGATATTGGTATTAGATCAATATCCATATTTTTTTAACAAATCACACCGGGTTTGATTTTGATCCATGGGAAAAGCTTTCAACATTGCAGAAGTAATTACAAACTTCCAGGATGTGAAAATTGTAGTCTAGCACAGTAGATGATGTAGAATTTAATAGTTTTAGGGTTTATAGAATAGAGGTAAATGGGGACAAGATGGTGGAATTTGGGTGGTACCTTATGTACTTCTCCTTCTTCCTCGTCCTCCATTTTTTGGGGCGGTGATGGCACAAAGTAGTTAGAGTGGATTGGACCAAAGTAGAATGTCACTTCTGGTGTGGGCACTGGGCATTGGCACAAAATAGTAAATAACTAGTACGTAATTATCTGTATAAATGTTAGGGGACATCCCATCTGTGGGGCAGTCGCCTCGTGTCCCAGCTGCTGTCCAGACCTCGGCTGGAAATTTTGAGATACCAAATAATAAACAACACGAGAAACCTGAAAACAAACCTTGAGGACTCTGCTTTTTTACACGGACGCGACTCGGGGCTTTTTAGAGGGCCAAGGACTTTAAACCACCTAAAGCTCGGATGAGGAAACCCCCCCGACACAGACCCTCTACTTAAGGGGACATGGGACTGGAGTTCACTCTCTCGCCTCTCTCACCTTCTCTCTCTTCTCCTTCTCCCACCCCGGTGAAAGAAAATGTACTGTTGTGCTTAACAAAAGAGACTTGTCTCTCTGTTTCCCTGCCAGCGCCTGTAACCTCCCTGGACACAATGAACACTGTTGCCACACGAAGCAACAGTACTGCCCTTTGGAAGCAGCTCTTTCTCCGTGGACTGCACCTGGAATTTTAGACTCCAAAACACCCTCAAATTCTGCCAGCAAGAATTTACCAACATAACTCCTGCTGTAGGAGGGCTCATTTTTCCATCCAAAATTATCTTATGCTAAGACAAAGAACTGCCAAAAAAACCCTCCAGGGGGGAAGTAACCTGTTTTTTCAATGGTTTAGTGTAGTGCTGAGGGGAACTGCAGGAAACGTTGGGTGCAGGCATCCCTTACCTGGCACCACCCAAAGTAGTGTCTGGTGGTCCTTCGCACTGCCAAGAGCTGCTGCTGCAGGCACCCAGCCTCCTCCTCGATGTACTTGGACTTCAGAGGAGGTGCACTGTAAATGGGGAGCTGCAAACAAGGGCACAGCTGAACAGCAGGGGCAGAGCTCTCTGCTCTCATCAGCTGCTGCATTTCAAGGGGGTTTTTCAAGCCTGCAAACCCTCAGTGTTCCCATTAGGGCAAACAAAGCCTCCGCGTGGAATTATGAACTTTTAGAGTTCCAAACTCACTCTACTCAAGTGGGACTTCACTCTTTAGAAATGAAAACTGAAACAGCTGTGTAGGTTCTAAGAAGTAGAATTACTAATTAGAAGATACATGTGTTTATTACTAGAAATTGCACATTAGAAAAGGACTCATCAGTAAGTATTATATTTTCACCTTTTCTGACTTCATTTTCGAAATACTGTAATAATGAAAATGAGATAAAACTTTACTAATTTAGTATTGTAACACTTCGTGTTTTATTTGAGCAATAGTGGTCAGTTATTTATTATCACCTATTACTTTGCTATGTATTTTAGCTACTGGGTAATAAAATTCAATGGACAGAGCTGCTATTCTGCAGAATTTTCTAGTATTATTTTAAACACCAAAAAAAGAGGAAGATTCATACCTTATCTGGCTTCACCAGCTGACTTTTGGATTCCTTTTGTTGCTGCATATACAGTAATACATACAAACGGCAGCCCAGAAGAAACAGCTGCCAGCTTTGCCACCCAGGACAGAGAGATGGAAAAAGGGAGTCTTAATGCTGAAATTAAAATTTGTCTTGGGATTTATCAAATATGGGATTAAACAAGTCACTTTTAAAACCATTTTTAAGCATTATGCCTTTTAGAAATGTCTTCTGACTTACACAAAGATTTTCTCAAATTATAAAGGTAAAGAAAAGGTTAAAGATCCCTGACAACAGTTTTATGTCTAAAATACCAGCAGGAAGAATTTTGTGTTCAAAGCAACGCTGATGCTTCCATCACCTGTTAGGGTAAATTCAGTTGTAATATACTCAGCATGCAGGAACTCCATTTTTTAAGAATTACTAAAGGAAAAACTATTTTAAATGTATCATAATTCAGATTGCTCATTTCCATACAGCATGTCACCAGAACAGGACAACAATTTTCAGTAGACACTAGAAGGAAAACTGAATTTGAAAGTGACAGAGCATGAAAAAGTTGTACTGTTCACTTAAAAAAATATATATATATATATATATATTTTTAAAGTCACAATGGATTCTGTGCTCAATGTAAAAGAGAAAGCTATACAGGGAATGATCAAAGTGGTCCAGCTCCTGACTGACAGTAATTGCTTTACTTTTGGGTGCCTGCAGACAAACACATCGATGTTTAAAGATCCAAGGAAAGAGCTGTACTGGCTAACATTTCCACTGGCACAGTTATCCCAACAGGGCTTCATTCTTTTCTGCTGAAATCACAACGAACCAGAGTGAAAGAAAAAGCAACACCACCTTGACTACACTAAAGAGGCTTCACTGCACGGAGCTGTTTATCTTATTCCTTATCTAATCACGAGGTGCACTAAAAAGACCTCCATTAGCTAAGTTGTTTCTAGTATTAATTTATGGAAATTATTTTCTTAAAAGTTACTTACGAGGCATTATGTATTAAACAAGGAAAATCATATATTGTTTAGCTAGAGAAACCAAAAAGAATTTTACCTATGAAAATTTCTCCAGAAGTTACTGAGAATTAAGAAATGGCAGGATCTTATTGTTATATCAATAGGAAAGAAGCACAGAGAAAAACACCTGTAACAAGCTGGAGCTGTGAAACACCCAGGAATTACATGTTCAGCCAGTAGAATGACTCCAGAACATCAGCTGATAATTGACTTACAAATAAATAAAAATCTTCTTTTTGAGCAATTCAGGAAATTGCTGCAGCTACAAAAGCCATGAAGCCAGGAGACATTTCTGCATAGACACAGAGCTGAACACCACCAGAAGGAAAGGTCAATGGCCAGTATTAAAATATTCCCTGTAACACCACTGCCTAGTTCCTGACCTGCAACACTGATAAACTGAAGGATTGTTTTTCCCCAGGCATAAAAAGCACACCAAAGTCAAACAGACATGGCAATCTTTCTGATGAGAAGCCTGAACAGCAATTATTTGCTGAAGAAATGCATTATATGCTTTCTAGCAGAAAATTGTTACAGCTACACCCCTTAATAGTAGGACTGGAGTAAGACAAATCAAAATATAATAACAGAACTGTCAAATGTACCTGGATAATTTTGGCTTTAAGTCTTTGAATTTCAAACAATCTGCTTCAAAGTGTTGGAATCTTATCAATGATCAAAAAATACAGATTCTATTAAAAAAAAAAAAAGTTTAAAAGCTACATTATGATAGATTACCAATCAGTAATTGTTCACTAAACCTATCACAGGAAGCACCTGGTATTCTCGCCAAGACCCTCTCTTCAAACATCCGGCAAAGCAAACAAAAGAAAAGCTGAGTGACCAGTTTTTTGCAGGGATCAGAGCTGCATTCCCACAACCACCAGACCACCAACTACCGGGAAGCAGACAAAGACCCTTCCCCGGCAGCACTTTGCGAAAACACAGGAGAAACAGAAAAATACACGTATCACAGGGAGCTGCAAAGTATAAAAGCAGAGACTCTCAGATAGTGGTGTGGACCGTGGTAGAGCAGGAGACTCCCCCGGCCGCCCAGCACGCTGTTTTGTTTACTGTCGCTTGCTCAATAAATTCCAATCTGAATTAATTGAGCTTGTGTCCAGTCAATTATTGGGACACACATATAACAAATTTGGTGCTGTGACTCGGATAGAGGCAACCTGGTGGGGGTCCCCATACAGGGGAGGTGCCCCGCTGACAAGCGGCCCCTGTTCGGGTAGCACCCCATCTGATCCTCTACCGACAAACCCTAAAATTTGACAGTAAGCAAAAGAAAGCCGGCAACCCCATAATCTTTGTGCACGAAGCCCAAACGAAGACGCAGGAGTGCGTAAGTATAGGCCGGTTATCCGTTTGGTTGGGGTTGGGTATCCCAGAGTGTGTCGCTGTGAGACGTCCAGTGGAGGATGATGCGATTGTGGACTCCTCGGTAGTGCGTTTCTCATATCCCGCGAGGGACTGGGCCACGAAAAGGAGGCGAAGTGTGTGTGTGTGTGAAGGCACTCTGGAAGATGGGATGGGGAAAAGCAAGCCCTCTGATCCCATGGGTGGGGGACCCCAGGCAAAGCTCCCCCCGATACCGCCAGATAGTCCTCTGGGACTGATGATTACATATTGGGATGATTACCCTTCTAGGCAGGGTAAGAGTAAAGTAAAAAACGATTCACTATTGTATGGAGGTGTGGGGTGGAAAGCAAATTAGAGGCAACCACCTATACTGGCCTGTGTTTGGTTCCTTTGAGGATTGGATTTGTCAGGCTTTGAACATTTATGTAAGTGCCAGGGAACCTTTCAGTTCAGAGGAGAGTGAGTATGCACATCTCTGGATCAGGTCAGAAACTAGGATAAATTTATACCCTCTAAAAGAAAAAGGGGGAGAGGGGAAAAAGAAAACATGAAGAGAGGATGAAGTACCTGTTTCACCTTCTCCTTATATACCACCACCCCGTCCCCCAGCACCTCTTCCGCCTGCACTCCATTCTGTGCCAAATTACCCTGATGGTACAGACTCCACATCTGGTTCTCCCAGTGAACACCGGAGAGTAACAAGGAGTCAGACGAAAAGTAAACAACATGAGAGCGGGTTATACCCACTCAGAGAAATTGCTATGGGGGGTCCGCAGCCGGGTATGGGATATGTAGCAGTCCCTTTGAATTCAGGGGATGTGCGGGAATTTAAGAAAGAAATGGGGAACTTGCTAGAGGATCCCTTAGGAGTTGCAGAAAGGGTGGACCAGTTTCTAGGGCCCAACATATACACGTGGGATGAAATCCAGTCTATACTGGGCATCCTATTTACAGCAGAAGAGAGGGGAATGATCAGAAGGGCCGGAATGAGAGTGTGGGACCAGCAACACCAACAGGGTCCCGTGGCAGATGTTAAGTGGCCCCTCCAGAGACCGAACTGGAATAATCAGGATCCAGTGGATTGAGGTCATATGCAAGACTTAAGGACAATTATTGTCCAAGGAATAAGAGAATCAGTCCCTCGGGGGCAGAATATCAATAAAGCTTTTAATGAACAACAAAAGAAGGATGAAACCCCCACTGAATGGCTGGAGAGGTTACGAAAAAGTCTCCAGTTATACTCCGGGGTAGATCCTAATACCCCGGTGGGACAAGCCCTGCTGAAAACTCAGCTTGTGGCCAAATCATGGGCAGATATCAGAAAGAAGCTAGAAAAGATAGAAGATTGGCAAGATCGTGGATTAGATGAATTGTTGAGAGAGGCTCAGAAAGTTTATGTAAGGTGGGAGGATGAGGCTTACAAGAAACAAGCTAGAATGATGCTGGCAGCAGTCAGAGATGGGCAGAGAACAGTAGATTCCAGAAAGGGATTTGAGGCTCGACACAAAGAATCCGGGACAAAGAGACCCCCAAAGGAGGATAGAGGTGTATTAACGTGCTTTTACTGTGGAAAGAAGGGACATGTTAAGAAAGATTGCAGAAAGAGGATAATGGATGAACGGATGTTCAGGGAGGAATAGGGGTGTCAGGGGCTCTATTTACTGGGGACTCGAGAAAGAACTGAGCCCTTGATAAAATTAAAAGTGGGTCCCCAACAACAAGAAATTGAGTTCCTAGTAGACTCAGGGGCGGAGAGATCAACCGTCCAAAAATTACCTCGGGGTTATGAAATATCCTCAGAAAAAGTTCAAGTTATTGGAGCTAAAGGGGAACCGTTCAAGGTACCCGTAATTAAAGATGTATTGTTTGAAACAGACTCTGAACTCGGCATAGGGTCTTTGCTGCTAGTGCCTGAGGCCGATTATAATTTGTTAGGTCGAGATTTGATGATTGAATTAGGAATTAACTTGGAAGTAGTGGGAAAGAAACTTACCATTAAGCTGTGTCCCTTAAGGACTGAGGATGAAGAGAAAATAAATCCTGAAGTATGGTATACTCCAGAGACGGTGGGAAGATTGAACATTGAACCCTTTACAGTAACTATAAAGAACCCAGAGATACCGGTTAAAGTTAAGCAATATCCAATACCTAAAGAGGGGAGACAAGGGTTAAAACCCGAAATAGAGAGACTGATTAAACAAGGGTTGTTAGAACCGTGTATGTCTCCATTCAATACACCTATTCTGCCTGTAAGGAAGGCAGATGGAAATTACTGATTGGTGCATGACTTACGAGAAATCAATAAAAGAACAGTTGCAAGATTTCCTGTGGTATCTAACCCCCATACCCCCCTAAGCCAATTAGGTCCTGAAGATAAATGGTATAGTGTAATAGACCTTAAAGATGCCTTCTGGGCATGTCCGCTAAGTGAAAATAGTCGAGATTATTTTGCTTTTGAGTGGGAAGATCCAGATACCCACAGAAAACAACAGCTAAGGTGGACAGTGCTCCCTCAAGGTTATACAGAGTCCCCTAATTTGTTTGGCCAAGCATTAGAACAAATTCTAAGGGGGTATGAACAGGCTGCAGGGATTACTCTTGTCCAGTATGTGGATGACCTGCTTCTGGCAGGAAAAAGCGAGGAGGCTGTCAGGCAAGAGAGCATTAAATTGCTGAACTTCCTAAGCCTGCAAGGCCTTAAAGTATCAAAGTCTAAATTACAGTTTGTTGAAAAAGAAGTGAAGTATTTAGGACATAGGTTAAGTAATGGAACAAAGAGATTAGATCCTGAAAGGGTTAACAGTATCTTATCGCTGTCAGCTCCAAAAACTAAAAGACAAGTTCGACAGCTGCTGGGTTTATTTGGGTACTGCAGACAATGGATTGAGAATTACAGTAAAAAGGTGAAGTTCCTTTATGTTAAGCTGATAAGAGATGGCCTGGTAAAGTGGACCCAAGGAGATGAAAACCAACTAGAGGAATTAAAAGAAGAATTGGTAAACGCCCTGGTCCTAAGCTTACTGGACTTGAAAAAGCCATTTTTCCTATTTGTGAATACAGAAGAGGGGACAGCATTTGGGATACTTGCTCAAGAATGGGCAGGGAGCAAAAAGCCAGTAGCATATATTTCCAAACTCCTTGACCTGGTAAGCTGGGGATGACCCACTTGTTTGCAAGCAATAGTGGCAGCTGCACTCCTAGTAGAAGAAGCACATAAAGTAACTTTCGGAGGGGAACTAAAAGTATTATCACCCCATAATATTAGGGGTGTGTTACAGCAAAAAGCAGATAAATGGATAATTGATGCTCAACTAGTTAAGTACGAGAGCATCCTCATCTCTTCTCCCAGATTAACCCTTGAAACCACGGCACTGCAAAATCCCGCACAGTTCCTATATGGAGAACCTAGTGAAAATTTAACCCATGACTGCCTTCACAATATAGAAGAACAAACAAAAATCAGGCCAGACTTAGAAGAAGAAGAGCTTGAAACAGGTGAAAAACTATTTGTGGATGGATCTTCCCGAGTAGTAGAGGGAAAGAGGAAATCAGGATATGCAATAATTAATGGAAAAACCTTTACAGTGATAGAATCAGGACCCCTAAGCCCCAGCTGGTCAGCCCAGGCTTGTGAGTTATATGTAGTGCTAAAAGCTTTGCAGCTCTTGGCGAGAAAGGTGAGGACTATATATACTGACTCAAAATATGCTTTTGGGGTAGTACATACCTTCGGGAAGATATGGGAAGAAAGGGGTTTAATCAATTCCCAAGGTAAAGAGTTAATACACCTTGAACTCATAACGCAAATCCTACAAGCAATTAGGCAGCCTAAAAGAGTAGCAGCAGTACATCTAAAAGGTCACCAGAGGGGGCTGACCCCATTGTAAGGGGAAATAACCTTGCAGATCAAGAGGCTAAGTGGGCTGCATTAATGACTCTAAAGGGGTGCATAAGTAAAGCGAAAGCCCGAGAAGAGTGCGAGATCTGTGGAGAACACTTGGATGAGCCCCCATGTTATGTTTGCTGGAAAAAATTTGGGCTAGAAGCAATAAAGTGCACATGTGATGAGGAGAAATACACACACTGCCTCATGCATGACAGAGGTCACCACATTTTGAGTTTCACCATCCAAGAGAAGGATAGATTGAGTCAAATGGGAATTAGGGAAAATAATAATGGGAAGTGGGAACTCCCAGATGGTCGGGAGGTTCTCCCAAAACCTCTGGCCCTGAGAATAATGCAGAAATTTCATGATCTAACTCAGTGGGGAACTCAAGCATTAGTAGATCAGTTTGCAAATAAATACATGTGCATTGGGATACATAATATTGCAAAATGCGTTGTAGGAGACTGTATGACTTGTCAGAAAGTCAATAAACATCAGTTAAGAAAAAAAGTACATGGAGGAAGAGAATTAGCCCATAGGCCATTTGCAAAGATGCAAATAGACTTCACTGAGTTACCAAAGGTTGGGAGATACAAATACCTATTAGTAATAGTAGATCATCTAACTCAGTTTGTAGAGGCATTTCCAACAGCACGGGCTACTGCCCAGACAGTAGTAAAAATACTATTAGAACAAATTATTCCCCGGTATGGGGCAATAGAGGTAATTGATTCTGATAGGGGCCCTCACTTTGTGTCTAAAGTGGCAAAAGAGACTCTCCAGTCTTTAGGCACTAAGTGGCAGTATCACACTCCATGGCACCCACAAAGTTCAGGAAAAGTTGAGCGGATGAATGGAGAAATAAAGAAACAGATGACAAAGCTGATGTTGGAAACAAAAATGTCATGGGTAAAGTGCCTTCCCTTAGCACTATTGAATATAAGAACACAGCCCCGCACAGATGTCGGGATTTCTCCTTTTGAAATGTTATATAGAATGCCATATGATCTAGAAATTCCACAGGATCATCCCCAATTAGAAGAATCACAAATTAAATCCTATCTAATACAATTAATGACTAGAAGGGAGAGACTGCAAGCCAAAGGTTTGGTAGTCCAGAGACCACCTTTAGATGTGGCAATGCACAAAATCAAACCAGGAGACAAAGTATTGATTAAGTCATGGAAAGAGTCTTCCCTGACTCCTCGTTGGGAAGGACCCTATGTTGTTTTACTCACTACGGAAACTGCTATCCGGACAGTCGAAAGAGGGTGGACTCATGCAAGCCGAGTGAAAGGGCCTGTCCAAGACTCCTCTACCTGGCAAGTTATCGGCATACCTGGAGATTCAAAGATCACGCTCAAAAGGACATAAATGAACTGATTGGTAACAGAAGGACACATGAGCAATTATCATGAAGTAACTGAACCACATCTAAATAGTAGTGATATTAGAATTTAATGTGAAAAACCCTAATTGTAATTGTTACCCTTTTGTATGCTGTATTTGTAAAGTGTGCCGAGAATGGTGGTGGTTCTATTGCCAATAAGGATACCCTCCTTCTGGAGTGTGTAGCCCTTGTTGGAAACAAGAAAGGAAAATCTCCAAATTTGCTTTACACTTTAAAGTATTAAAAAAAAAAAGGGGGGGTTCCAATGAATTGTGAAATTGTGAAGAATATTTGTATATGGAATTCGGCCTGAATATTTTTGGTATCATTCCAATGAACCAATCCCATTCATAACAGAAATTATAGAGGAGTGTGACCATAGAGCTCTGGAAGGAGTCAAGTGTGATATACCTTTAGTGAAAAGATAAAAATTTGGAATCTTATAAGCAGAGGCAAGTGAACCAGCATTAATGCTCCTGAAGAATACTCTTGCTGCCGAGAAGATGGTACCTCCCATGGCTCGAAGCAACCGAGTCGACGGGCAAGGCAGAGGGGTGAGAAAGTGTGGAGAACAAAGTCCCATGAATGAGACTGTGCAAAAATGCTGGAAAAGCTGCCTCATATCACTAGAAAAAGGCACCTTTGACTCCACAGGCAAAAGCTCTAGCAAGCCCCTGAGATCAAAAGAAAATTTAAAAGTAATATGTAGACAAAAGGACTCCCACCCTTCACGGCATGCATTAAGACTTATGGTATTTGTAATATTCTGTGATTTAGTAATGACGGAAATTGATCAATATGAACACCAACCATTCAAGTGGTCTCTAGTTAGAGGGGAAGACCAGCAGGGATTCAGACAATTACTACTCTGGGAGCCCTAGTTTTACGCCCACTCTGTGTCAAATAGTGCCCATAGAACCCTGTCCGAATCTGAAGGGATTCTACATCTGTCCAAGATCGAATCCTGGGAAAGGATATTGCAATAGTCCAGGGCATTATTACTGTGCATATTGGGGATGTGAAACTATTGCGACTGACTGGAGCCCAGGAACGGGTCCTGATAAGTTCCTCAAAGTAGGGTGGGGACCATGGGGATGTGATCCACCTGAAAAAGATTCATATGGTGGCATTCAGCTAGGCCCCCGGCGTGGCATCCCACTAGGCAAAGTGAATTGTAAATTCGTATATGTGAACATATCTAAGCCTATGGATCCCGGCTGGATGACTGGAAAAACATGGGGCATGAGATTTTGGAAGTCTGGTACTACCAGAGGCTGGTTGTTCCTTATCAAGAAAGAAATGGTAACACCTGAACCACAAGCAGTAGGTCCCAAGCCAGTTATTAGCCACCTGAGAGACTCAGAAGCTCCACACATAAAAGAGGCCCCAGTCTTGAATATTACCAATACAGCAGAACTTAATCCAAGTTCAAGTATAAAAGATGACCCATTGTGGAAACTCTTAAATACCACATATCAAGTTTTGAACTCTACTAACCCAAACTTAACCCAACATTGTTGGTTATGTTATGATGTCAAACCACCTTTTTATGAATCAGTAGGAGTCCGTTCAAGAATAAGACAAATTAATGGATCAAACCCATCCCAGTGTCTATGGAGAGAGAAGAAACAAGGGATAACAATGCAATACGTATCTGGGAAGGGAAGGTGCATAGGTAACGTGCCCCCAAGTAGGCGACACCTGTGCGGAATAATAACCTCCCTGAAAGAAAAACCACCTGCAGACTGGCTAGTACCAGACAGCAATACCAAATGGATTTGTTCCAAGACAGGAGTCACCCCTTGTCTATCCCTTAAACTATTCAATGAGAGTGAAGAATACTGTATACAAGTGACTATTATCCCTAGAATAATATACCATTCCGAAAATTTCATGTATGATCACCTACACTGCCATCATTGCAGAAACGAGAACCTATCACTCTCTGTGCCCTAACAGTCGCTGCCTTGATAGCTGTAGGAGCTGCGGGAGCAGGGACAGGAATAACTTCACTGGTTCAGCAGAATCAAAAATTCCAATCATTAACAATAGCTGTAGATGAAGATTTAGCTTGGATAGAAGAATCAATTAGTGCTTTAGAGAAATCAGTCAGGTCACTGTCAGAAGTAGTCCTACAAAACCAAAGAGGGTTAGATCTCATGTTTCTTCAACAAGGGGGGTTGTGTGCTGCCTTGGGAGAACAATGTTGTGTTTATGCAGATCATACCGGAGTGGTAAGAGATACCATGGCTAACTCAGAGAAGGCTGGAAAAGAGAAATGAGAACGAGAAGCTCAACAGAGTTGGTATGAGTCCTGGTTTTAATTTATCCCCTGCCTAACTACACTGTTATCAACCATTGCAGGACCAGTAATCTTGCTAGTTCTGGGCTTAACGTTTGAACCATGTATATTTCAATAAACTTATTGAAATAGTAAAAAGTAATTAGAAGCAGCATCACTTAATGCTCATCCAAGCCAAATATGAGCCAATTGAAAATGAAGGTCTAGAAGCTGAAGCTCTGATTCTGAGTCAACAGGAGTTGCAGCGGTTCAGTGAACAAATGGAAAAAAAGGAAAAGGGGAATATGATAGATTACCAATCAGTAAATTGTTCACTAAACCTATCACAGGAAGCACCTGGTATTCTCGCTGTTGGGGAGGATGAATCAGGGAAACCTTATAAATATGATTGCTTAGCAAAAGATTCTGAAAATATGAAACCTATAATCGGATAGAAATGAAAGCTTACTTTGAGTTGTAGGATACTAAGTTTAGTTACTATATAACCTGAAAACAATAGTCTAGCTAGCTGAAGGAGAATCCCTTCTGATTCAGCAGAACCCTTTCTGCTCGCTAAGGGATCCAAAGGTCAGTGTAGCAAAACAGAAGTTTAAAAGTAGTTTTTAGAGTTTAAAATATAACACAGTATAGTAATATAGTAGTTCTTATAGGCTGTATGTAGATTCTATAGGATTTTGTGTCTTGTGTTGGTTGGTCACTGAAATTAGAATATTCATCATTAAAAGGAGATATAATGTATGTAACAAGGACCTCGCTCTCTTACATCTTACATCTTACCTCTTACCTCCTCTTACCTCTTCCTCCTCTCCTTCCCGCTGCTCTTAGCTCTCTCTTACCCTTCCTCTTCTCCCTACTCTTGCTCTCTCCTGCTGTCTTCCCCCCTGCCACTTTGCTCTCTCGCTCCCTTCTCACTAGCCCACACCCTCCTATTCTTTCTCCCTCTCTCTTTGGGACTTCCCTTCAGCCGAGGCTGGTGGCTGAAGGCAAGGCCTTTTTACCCACGACCCTTGCAATAAACCCAATATTCTAGAAAAATACAGGTTGCAGAATTCCTTGTCCCAGCTGTCCGCAGACTCGCCTACACTCGCCAAGACCCTCTCTTCAAACATCCGGCAAAGTAAACAAAAGAAAAGCTGATGTGACCAGTTTTTTGCAGGGATCAGAGCTGCATTCCCACAACCACGGACCACCAACTACTGGGAAGCAGACAAGACCCCTCCCCAGCAGCACTTTGTGAAAATACAGGACAAACAGAAAAATACACGTATCACAGGGAGCTGCAAAGTATAAAAGCAGAGACTCTCAGATAGTGGTGTGGACTGTGGTAGAGCAGGAGACTCTCCCGGCCGCCCAGCACGCTGTTTTGTTTACTGTCGCTTGCTCAATAAATTCCAATCTGATTTAATTGAGCTTGTGTCCAGTCAATTATTGGGTCACACATATAACAACATCACTACAAAGAATTCACTACTTCTGCTCAAAGATGCAGAATACAAAAGAAACCTAATAAAACCATATAGTTAATTTATGCTAATCTCCAAGACATTGTTCCCACTGAAACTGCAAATTCTGTGTGCTCCTTCAAGAATTGGAGCAGAAATCAGGAAACTTGCCCTGAAGGCAGAAACTGCCTCAAAACAAAGGGAATCAGAAGAGTGGAGTATGCAAAAATCTGATGCATGGATTTAATAAAAAATATATGAGTTCTTTATCACGAAATGGGAATCTACTAACCAGGTTAAATAGCATTAAAATTTAGCAGCTACCTCATATCATATTTCCATGAAAAAATGTTAATTAAAGAATAAAGAGTCATAGGTTTATGACTTTCTCCTACCACTCAGATTGTCTTGAGGTGGATCACAAAACTGTCTCATCCTTTTGGTTTTATTTTTTTCCCAGAAGTACATGAGACATGATGATTGCCAGAAGCTTATAGGCCAAACCCAGTATCCTAATTCAGGTATATATCTATAAATCTCTGATGACAACCACCAAATACTCCCACACAAGTGGAACAGATCCTTCCACTTCACCTCAACTCACTGATACTACCATGGATTTGGTTTTAATCTTGGTCTGCCAGATAGTGACCCACAGAGTGAAATCTTAAGAAAAATAAAACTCCTATTAATAATTTTTCATAATAAACAGTAAAGAACACACATAAAATTACGTCACTTCACTAAGGTACTGAATCATTCAAGATTTATGTACTGAACCAAACTACTTCCAAGACCACCCAGCCAGACAGCAAAGCCAAAGACAGTTTCTTTTGCCGTAACAAACTAAAGTAAAATACTTTATTTTAATTTCTCTGTCTGTCCTCGTTGGCATCATCCTTTGCTTTGCAGATATATACACATTTTAAATGCTTTAAAAAAGTCAATATGAGATTCATGTGACGAGTAACCTGTTCATCAGTTGATGGAACACTGGAAAACCTGTCTAATATTTGTGAAGAAGCTTAGATCTTACATGCACGTTTTTCTGTTTAAAGACACTGTATTATTTCTACAAATAGAGATATTTTAGATACTGTAACCCTGTTAGCTCGTAACAGCATGACTTTTCAACAGCCTGCTTTAGGATGTAGAGAACCCACTAGCACTTTATGTGTTACTACCAAACTATCATCCGCGAGCGAAGGTGTTTCGGGGGTGCGAGTACCCGGAGAAGAACCAGAAGAGAAACAATGCTTTTAATCCCTGTTGCACAATTTAACCACCTCTCGAACCAGCTCTTTCCCCCTCAAGTCCCATACTACCTCGAAGACCTCCCACTGCTCCACTCCTCACCTGACCCACGCTTCCGCGGCACCGGGGCTCCTTCCCCCCAGCACCGGCGGAGCTGCGGGCTGGCCGGGCGCTCCCGAGGGGCCGCACGGAGCGGCGACAGCTGCCCCGAGCCTGCGGAAGGGCGAGAGCGGAGCCTGAAGGACAGCGGAGCCGTAGGACCGGGGCAGCGCCGGCCTGAGGGCGGGCTGGCGGATACTCACCTTGGCCGCCATGTTGGACAGCGCCGCGTACGGCGCGCGGGAAGGGCCGCGCCGGGCGGGGCCGCGGGGCCGGGGCGGGACCGCGCTCAGACCGGGCGGGATCGGCCTCGGGCGGCATCGCCCTAAATCGGGCAGAGATCCGTCTCAGCCGACGTCGCCCTAAGGTGGGCAGGGATCCCCCTCAGCCGGGGCAGGGATCGCCCCAGATCGGGCGGGATCGCCCTCAAAAGGGATCTCCCTCAGATCGACAGCGATGCCCTCAGCCCGCATCGTACTCGGCCTGGATCACCCTCAGAACACACAAAATCCCTCATAAACACACAGTCTAAGTGCAGATAATTCGTTTATTGAAGTCCAAATTTACAACTGAAGTTTACAACTTCCCCCCCCCCCCCCAACAAAAGCTTTGTTTGAATTTAGGAAGAATAAATGTTTGGGGTTTTTGTTTGTTGTTTTGGTTTTTTTAAATAATGTACAGACGATATCTCTTAAATAAGTTAATATCTTGATAAAAGAGCAATATGTTCCTTTTTTTAATGTTGCAGTGCAACTTACAACTTACACGTCTGTGCAATGTACCATGAGGTATATGCCCAGTGAGCAACACACAGTGAAGTTTTCCATTCGTAAATTTTCATTGTAGACACACAAAGGTTAACAAGTTATTAATCTGTGATAGAAAACGTAGCCGGTTACAGTAATTCACACAGAACTCATCTGGAAAGAGGGAAAAAAGAAACCTAATGTTCATTGCCTATAGAAACTATTGGATCGTCTCTCAACATAGACAAGTATAAAATTAAACATACTGTTGTGAAAGTGAAGAAATACTGTGTATCCAGGGGTTGAAACCTCGTTTGACCTGTATTAGTCTAGAACCACTGATTTTCTCTCTGTAGCATCCATGAGCTGAGGGATTTACTGCAGTACCAATGGAGCATCTGCTCGTCAAAGCATTAAACACGATGGGCATTACAGAAAAGTTGCAGAATGCTCAAAAACTTACAACTCCAGCATTTTCCCTGGCATGGACAGGTGGTTTTCCATTGCCTCTCAGTTCATCTCTCAACTGATTAGAAAAACAAGGCTGAAACATGAAAGATTACTCGTGTTTGAAGCGTGACGCTTCAAACTTCTCAAGATGGCTCTAAAATACTTATTTTTCTTAAGGACAGAAAACATATATTATTTAAGAAAGAATCATCCACAATATAACTTTGTGATAAATAATAGTTCTGCCCCTAATATATATGCATACTGCTTGTAAACAAAAATGCCCACAGGTCACGGAGTCTCCATGATTTTTATACAAGGTGCTATAGATTACTTTGTTTGTTATTGAAAACAGTCCTAGTGAAAGTTTGGTTTATAACCTCCTATTGCTACAGAAACGGTAAGAATGTTTATATTTACAAAGAAACAAAGACTATGGAGACTCCATAGCATTATTTGCCAAAGATTTGAAATTGGTGGGGTTTGCAAAATACACATTGTCAGCACATTGGACAGGTTGAACACCAGCAGTACAATACTTCAGTGCTTTGGTATTTCAACCCCTGAATATACAAAGACATTACTACAGCCTATTTCACAGTTTAATGCAAGTAAAGTGCAAGCCATAGTACAAGGGTGTCATACATTTCCATACATGTAAGCATTATCTAAAAAAGGCTCTATACAAGGTTTATTAGCTATTTAGTAATCTAGATGGAAGTCACCTATGGCCCAGCAATTAATGGTCTTATAAGGATATGGTCTTTGTAATACAGTATGCATCAAATGTAAAATGTTTATTAATACTAGTGCATTTCTTATATCCTAACCTGTTTTCTTGTCATTTTTTTGGCTGAAATCCTTGTTTCTCAGTAAAACAGAAGTCTTAACTGGTGACAGGGCCTTACTGGTATTTTGGCCAGCAAACACTGTTTGTTAAGATGTATTTGTTTTGTGGTTGCTAGTGAAAAAATGCAATAGTTAATATGTACAATGTGACATCCTTAGGTAATCTGCAGCATTCGGATAGACGCATTTACTGTTAGTAAAAGAACTGTATCAATACCCTCACCAATGCCTGAGGATGAGCAATATTCTAGAAATGTGAGGACAGAAGCTACAGGGCTTAGCTGGTCAAGCAGTAGGTTGTCGATATTTGATAATTTTTACAACATTGCTTTCTTTCAAATACTGCTCATACAGTGGCCTTAATGCTTAAAGTCCCTAACTGTCACTTCTAACACATGTATGTTCTGATAAAAATAAAGATATAAAATAAAGATACATCTGTCTGGCCTGCATTAAGAGTGAATGTGGATCTTTTCCTGAAGGTAGTTTCTGTCTGAATTATTTAAATATTTTTATTAAGAGGAGGTCCCGGTAGTATATCACCTGTCTTCAAACCTGATAAAAGCTTAAACAATATTATTTATAAACCTCCTTTTGGATGTGCAAAACCCAAAATATAGAAAATAAGATTTAAAAAAATGTTTCTTTATCTATTAGTTATATCCAGAGTAGAGAGTTCCCTGCCTGCGTGTCAGAGTGGAACTGATCAGAAACATCACATTTTGCTTGTGTGTAATGGGAGCAATGAAAATAAACATCAACTAAGGAAATACAACTTACTAGTTTTGGTTTAAATAGCCATGAAATTTCCATAAATCAGCTCATACGGCTCAGGTGTGATATTCAGATCTATGCCCACTTAACACCCATCAAGAGCCTCAGCCACACGGTGTGAATTCATCTGACAGAGGAGATGGAGGACCTTTTCCCACAACATCCTGCCTGGGAAACCTACCCCGAGCCTCAGCTTTAGTGAGGGAAATATTCTGGAAGAAAAAGAGCTTAATACTGATATAAATGAATAGCTAATATTCCTCTCCAGTCTTTCCTGTTATTACCCATTTTTTGTCCTAGTGGTAAATAAACATCACTTGGCAGCAGGGAAGGTGATGTGTTGTGGCCTAAGGCGTGTGCCACATGGAAAATCTACCATGGAAAACCTGTGCCCTTCTGGCTGCCCTAAAGCACCATTTTCCTACTGTGAAAACTGAGGAGAGAATAAAATCCTTTATGAGAGCAAGTCAACACTTATTTCTCTAACATTAAATGTAGGGAACTTGGTGTCCTGGGTTGTAGTATAGGATGTGCACAAAGTATTCTGTCACCATCTTCATGAACTGATGAAGCCAATTGTTGGAGCAGGGTTCTTCCCAGGCCCCCTCCCTCCTGGGGTGCCTTCTGTTAATGGCCCATCAAATGCCTTGTGCATGACTCATAGGTAACTCCCTCCAGGAGCTCTCTCTCTTAATGGGCCATCAAGGACCTCCTGTATGACTCATCATCCCAGTGTGAGATGCTCCGCCCACGGGGAGGAGCCAAGCATTCTCACCTGGATATAAGCTGGGATTTGGGACAGTACAGGCAGCCCTTACTCACTGGATTCCCAGAGGACCAGAGCTACCAGATGTTTCTACAGGATCACTGCATCAGGAAGTCTACCTCACCTGGACTGCTTCCATCACCCTGCTCAGGTTGTATTCTGACTCTGTCAGTGGTCTTTTTGTATTACTGCATTTATTTTATTGTATCTTTTTCCCTTTTCTTCTCATAAAATTGTCTTTCTGACTTGGATCCTCTCACTCATTTTGCTTTCAAACCACTACACCTGGGTATGCCATGAATGGGGTTCAAGCTGAGGCCTAGAAATACAGACAGGCTTGTCCTCTCTTCCTTAAGGAATTTCCCTTGGACTGGATCTGAACACAGTCAGAACCCATGTAGAGACACAAGAATTGCTTGTATTGACAAATTGAGTGTTTAAACTACAATTAAATTGCCTGATGGTATCCTTTAGTTCGGGCAGCTGACAGGCATTGTAGAGGGGGCTGGTTTTGTTGTGCTGCATCGTGCCTTAGCCAAGGGTCGTTTTACACAAACCATCTTTGAAGGACTTTGTTCCCCACTGCATGGAGGGTTTGTACAAACTGTTAGTGAATATTATAAAATAGCTCTGTTGGCAGAGCTGTCCCTCCTCAAGGATCAACAGCCCCCAGTTATATCACCGTGGTCATAAATACTGATATTTTTGGATGAAAGAATGATTTTATCACTTTGGAAGACAGTAAGACCCCATGAGGAAAGAATATAGCAATAATATGTGATAATCTTGGCCTGATTTGCATTACTTGAGACAAATATAAGAATGTTCTTTGTACTCCTCAGATTTCTGTTGAGTTAAACAATTTCTATCAGATTTTTTTTTCCCCCAGAGGTCCTATTAACATTTAAAGTGAAATCTCCTAAAGGTCAGCAGCAGAATTGTACCATTTTTGAGGAGGCTGAGCCCTTCCCAGAGCCACTGTAAAGTAACTCCTTCAAAGGTATCTGTACTGTCCTTCACAAGACCTTGGAGAATGAATGTTCTGTAACTGCTGAGAGGAGTGAGAGTAGGCTTAACTGGCCATGTACAATCCTCGGCAACACTCATTTCTTTTTCCTCGGAAAAAGCCAGTGGAGCATCACATTTCCATCTCAAAAGGCAGCTGCTGAGAACTGAATATACTGAAACAACCCCCTCCTCCTCCTCTGATTTTTGTGTTAATTAGAGCAAGCTCAGGGTAGTTTTCACTTAAAACAATGAAACCAAGAAAAATGTCTCAGTTCTCTCAGGAAGTGATGCCGAGAGAGCTATTAAGACACTTTCAAAGATCTGACATATCACTGAATACAGACCAGTATTAAAAAAGGAGAGGCATCAGTGGCTCGGGGGAGCATTAAATCAGTTGCAATAAAAAATAGCCAGTAACAAAAGACTCTGCTTGTGGAATGTTAGAGAAAGTCTATGGGCTGAGATGTTTTACTTGCAGGAATTCTGAATGAAGACGCTAATAAGATCCAGTTAAATAAAGCATATCCAAACAACATTTCCATGTTGCGGTATATGTTAAAAACCAAGTTTTACCTAAAAATTCAGGCATGAAAACTGGTAAATTAATAAATCTATTGTACAGGTGATGCTTATTTCCCTAGATGAACTAAACAGCCAAGCCTTGTTCTTTTATTATTTAAAAATATGGTATCAAAATGACCACAATTCCAGCTGCTTTGTACAGTGTGTTAAGTACCTGTTGGTCCAGGAGAATTGGACATATTTTAAATATATAATCAGGATTTGGTGCATGAATTTTTAAAAACAGTATGTGTATTGCACTTTGCATTCCAGTGAGTTCTAAGGTGGTGAAAATCTAAATAATTGTGCTGAGGTGACTACATTCCTCTCTGCAGTCCATTTAGATTGGCACCTACATCCAGAAGGAAGAAACTCGTGGCAGGAAGGGAAGGGCTTGAGTACATGTGCCAGGAAGATGATAAGTTCTTGTGAAATGGCTTCCAAACGACAGCTGACATTTGTGAAAGAATAGTCTTTGTATTGCTTAATTTAGCAATTAGATTTTGCTTGCTCTAAGGCACAAGAAATGCCAGAAAAGTGGTTCAAACTTTTCACCCAGTTAATATTAAACCCATTAGAGGGAATTTTCCAGTGTATCTCATCTCATTTCATCTCACGATTCTTCTGGACAATTTATTTGGCCTATTCAGTGCAAATCACATTTGCTGAGAGCTGCTCTGCAAGAGCAGAATGCAAACTCACAATTCCAAGAATTTCAGAAACAATGATCTCATGACACTGAAAGATTTTTAAAGATAAGCTGAGAGAAAGTATGAACTCTCTATCTCATCTATTCATATTACAGAAATTGTATTTAAACTTAAAACAGAGATAATCTGTTTTCCCTACTACTTGGGTTATTTCTGAGAAATCTATCTTCCCAATTATGTTTCTCATTTCACCTGTATCTATAAGTAGTATTCTCTGTTTACTTGTGACTTCACTGAATATGCTCAGTTATGTGTGATGATGCAGTGGCATTTGAAATTCTCTTGGAAAGGTATTTGGAAATAATATAGATCTTTGCATTATGAAAGCACAAACCATCTTTTGGGTTTGAAACAACAGACATTTAAATTTCTTTAGGAATTTAGATAGTTCAATTTACATAACTATTTCTGTGACCATCCATCACTGCTTGCATGTATAATATGAATTAACTTCTAAATGGTATAATTTATGCTGTTGCTCGCTGGAAAGGAAGGAATGAAATTAAGACTGGAAAGAAGGGAGGAGGCAAGGGAAAGGGTTTTTATTTTGTCTTTGTTTCTCAGTATGCAATTGTATTTTAAATTGTTAATAAATGAATTTTCCCCAAGTCAGGTTTGTTTTGCCTACAATAACCATTAGCAGATTATCTCCTTGTCTCAACTCAGGAGTTTTCCCATGACATTTTTTCCCTTGTCCAGCCAAGGTCAGCCCTCCTCAGCTTCTCTGTGGAGGCAGAATTAAACACCCAGGACACCTTCATCTGGTCTTGCTTTGGGAATAATGAAATCTCTTCCTGGTATTAAGACCTCACTGAGATGACTTTTTTTCTCTATTATACTGACGGCATTAATTTCACAGTCCTTGATGGATGAGAGACAATTAGGTTTATCTTGTGAAAAAATTATCAGTGAATTTGTTTCAGTGAAATTACATCAGCTGTATTTACATCCCCTTCATTCTGCCTTTTAGAACTATTCTAGAAAGCAGAGTCAAAGCAAAATCTATGTTCGGTAGCATTCAGAGCAATCTTTTTTCCCCCAAGAATACAAGTATTTTGCCAAAAGCTGATTCTTACAAACCGTTCTCACCCAGGCAAGGAAGTGCAATACAATATGACTTGTGTGTCTTCCCAAACCAATCAATACCTATTGATTTTCGAACAATGTTTTAATAACTTCACTCACTTGCAAATGTATGCTAGCAGTTAAAAATTATTGCCAGACATTACATAATTTTGAATAATTAACTCAACTACAGATGCCAGTCTATCACAGAAAGTAATGATTAGTTCAGGAGGTTTTTTTAGCTTCATTCTCCTGCTTTTTTTTAAATTTTGTGACTCACAGTCATGTGTCACTTAAATTCACAGTGAAGAAACAATGAAAACCTGCAGTATGTACCTTACTCAGTGCAGATGTTTTGTTCTTTTTCTTTCCACGAAATACTTCAAATTCTATTAAAACCAGTTTAATTTGCAGCATTAGTGAACAACCAACATTGTTCTACTCATATCTTACTTCTGTGCCAAACCTGCTTGCTCATGTTCCTTTGTTTAAAGGCAGGCACAGCACATTACAAACACAGTATTTAAATGACATGTACAGAGTACCCATAGGGCCAGACTGGGATCTATTTCTTAGATGTACAGTGTACATTTTAAGGCACACTATAGGGATTGAGTTTACATTTTGATAATTCTGTCCTTTTATTTGCAAAGATGGTCACTACCTGGAAATGTTGCAAAAATAAATGTTCATCTCTAGGAGTGGCCAATGTATTCATGTCTTAATTTTTTATATTTTTTCTCCAGAAAAAATGTGTGAAAATGTGAACTTTAGGGCATTTTAATTGAAATGTCAACTACCATGTTACATTTTATATACATAGATATGTTTTTATATATATCTAAATATATAAAATGACGGTAGGAGCTCATACTATAAGCTGAGTTTTAGTACAGTACTTTAAATATACTGGTATTTATTTTCAGTTACACTTCTGCACCACTTGATATGGACGTTGGTTAATAATAGCAAACCAAAAAATTCATAAAGAATATTATTGTCTTATCATGCAATGTAGTAGGCATCCTGTGGCACTATTCTCTTACCCAAGTATTTACAGTACTGCTGAGTACCTTAGCAATAAATTCACCAGTGTTTGTCTGACTGCATCTGTCAGGGCATCCAGCAGTGACCCAGGCTGAAGCTCCTGTCACACGTGAGTCTCGATGAAGGAGTGTGTGTGTGTCAGCATTGGGGCTGAGCTTGCCAGTTCAGAGGCTCCATTTTGAGACTTCCCAGCAGCACTGAACTCACAAATGTCCAGGAAAAACTCATAGTTCTTAATTTCCAGTCTTTGAACTTCTTGGATGTTAAGTTGGGGTCATCCAGAAGGCTGTTGATAACTGTGAGGTCCCCTTCCTTTGCCTGGCAAATTCCAGAAAGACAGAGGACAGGTCAAAATGAAATTTTGTATTTCAGCACTTTATTTCTTCTTCAATGCCAAGTGCCAGGAAAACTACTATGGAAACTTTAATATTTACCTCAATTCAGGAACTTTTACAGCATAAACTGTTTGACAGCTCAGTCTGTGGCACGTGCTACAACTTGCCTACACAGAGTGCCAAATAATCTCTTTTTTTTCCTTAAGCTGGAACATGTTTGCTTTCAAGAATTTTTAGTTTCTTTGAAACTTAATTTTAAAGCTACAAATAAGCATTAACAATAGAAATGTAAAGAGAGAAAGGAAATATAGTGACATTAAGGACAAGGGGGAATGGCTTCATACTGCCAGAGGGCAGGGTTAGCTGGGATATTGGGAAGGAATTCCTGGCTGTGAGGGTGGGGAGGCCCTGGCACAGGGTGCCCAGAGAAGCTGTAGCTGCCCCTGGATCCCTGGAAGTGTCCAAGGCCAGGTTGGACAGGGCTTGGAACAACCTGGGATAGCAAAAGGTGTCCCTGCCCATGGCAGGGTATGGAACAGGATGGGCTTTAAGGTCCCTTCAACCCATCAGCATTCTGTGATGCACAATTAGACTTTTCCTAGTTTATATTTCTTACACAAAATCAGTGATAAAGTCTTACTTTTAAAGTGCTCTTGAGGACTCGGATGTGGTGCAGCTTTTCATTGATCACTGGGTCATTACATCGCTTCACAAAAGATTGCGGAACTCCTGCTTGGGGAGGGACGTTGCTCTCCGAAAGCTGACAGACTGGCTTCTTCCAGAGTTCTGTAGAGCTCTTGCAGACCATCTGTGATTTCTTCAATTTCTTTTATGTTTTCTGAAAGGAAAGAAAGGAACCTAACAACAAACCTGATCATTCAGATGAAGTCTCTAAAATCAGCAATACTGCAACTTCAGTACTGTCTTAACATACTACTCAGTTCTGCAATGTTAGCTTTGATGAGACAAGAACACTTGCATCATCCCAAAGCTCAACTTTTAGTGCTACATCCTGGTGTTTCAAGTACAAACTCCTGTGTTTGCCAGCATCCAGCAGTTCAACCACCAAATCCTTGCTGAGAATAGTGGCAATACTCTTCTGGATTCTGATGGCAGTAAAGTGGATCGGAACATCTCCCAGAGCTTACCTTCTCCATAGAAACTATTGTGCCTTCTAATAGGAACCTTCTTTCCAGATCGTCATTGGTCCCTTCGATGGACTTTATGCGTCCCTTCCTGTGGACATCTCTGTTTCGGGGAAGGCTTTGGCTGCGCTGTTTCTGGGGCCACCCATGGGAGCTGTGTCCCCTCGGACATTCCACCAGAGGAAAAGGCCCATCCTGCTCAAAATTGTGGCGCCTCTGGATGGGCAGAGTGGCTTGTCTCCGTTTGTCCGGTGACATTCTGGGCTGGCCGCTCATGTATTCCACCTCCGGAGGGACAGTCTGGAGAAAATGGAGCCCTGAGCTGGTTAAGGGAGTCTCTATCAGGTCCTGCCATGAGCGCCGTTCTCGGTAGGGAGGTCTGCACCCCGAGGAGTGTGTGCTGCCTGCTGCATCCTGCCGGGAGTCCTCGGCAGAAGAGTGGGAATATGTTGATTCGCTGGAAAAGTGTCGGCCTTGATTGGTGTCAGGGAATGGACTTGAGGAATTCACCTGGAAAGATACAAAAACATCTGCCCATGAGACAATGTTTTGAACAGACCCAAGAAAATGACTGTAGTGTAAATCACTGTATGATATCTAGTAATCAGATGGACTGATGGGTTTGATTTGTTGTAACATGAACCACTGTAAACAGAATTAGCAGCGACAACTTTTATACAAGTGCTCTTTTAACCACTCCCTATTTTTGTTTTGCACATGCTCTGCCCACAAGCAACTCCTGATGGAAAGAAAAGTGTAAGACTGGTGCAGGTTTCCTGAAGACCCTTCCAGCTTACACTTGGTCCAACTGAGGACAGTGGAAGTCTCCAAAAGAAACCGTAATTGGAATTCCTTTTTTTTTTTTTTTTTAGGAGCCAAACAGAAAAAAAAACAAAAAAAAACCCCCCCCCCCAAAAAAAAAAAACAAAACAAAAAAAAAAAACAAACTTTCAGCACCCGGGAAGATTTTTGGCTTGGGGACTGTTGAACTTGTGAAACAATTTGAGTGAATTCTGCCGGGTCTGTGTATAAATTTAATTCAAAACAAAGAGAAAGGCAAAAATGTGGAATAACAGAACAGGAGGGGCTTAACCTGTATCCCAGTTGATAAAACAGCATCACATGGGTGAAAATCAGTCTGAACTTCACCCATGTGATGCTGTTCTCTCAGTCACACTTTCTTTGGTTCTGGCTGTGTGAGGATCATGCCATTCATGCTGAAGAAAAATCTGAAAGAAAAATAGAGAACAGTCCTATCTGTGCTTAGAATCATAGAATAATTATCATAATTGCCTGTGTTTTGTCTAATAGAAATGTTCTATTTGCAATATTGTCATTACCATGGTATTGTACACAGTCTTGTAAAAAAACTCCTTTTCTAGAAAGATTTATTCTTCAGAAAATAACTAAAACATAATTACTGAGTGAATGTGAGCTGATCTTAATCTCTAGCATCCAGTATCCAACATACATCATTGAAAATCAGTCTCAATACAAACTATCCCATCCTCCACATTCTTTTCATATTCTGCAATGAAGGTAAAATTTGAATATTCTGTTCCTGTTATGATGTGTAGTTTCACCAGTCCTACAAAAAAAAGTTCATATTTCCAATTTGGTGACAGATCTGTGTCAGGAGACATTTACCTCTCCTTCCTTCTAACTGATTTGCTATGGAAAAGTCCAGGTCTTGGCTCATGAGGAGCAGCAGTATTTTCATTTTTACAATCACATCTGGCTTTGTTGTGCTGCCTTTATGGTGCTTAAATATCCCAGGACAAGGGAAGTGCAAGTCAAGGCACAGAGATGTTTTTGGTGACCTAGGGTCACATGCAGTGTCTGTTACTCACTGAGGGTGTGTGATGGTAGGTGTCACACAGCGTGGAGGAGCCCTCCTGCTTCAGGATCAGAGAGCCGTCGATGTCATCCTGGTCACTTTCACTCCAGTAATCTGCTGACAAAGCATTCCACGTTTCACTCGGGTGCTTTTCCACAAGCAAGCAGATCCCACATTTTAATAACATCCTTCCATGGCAAGGTAAACATTCCCCAGTCACCTGCAGAGCTCAGCAGCCACTCAGGAATGGGCTGTTGGAAAGGTCTGGCACCTCAAACACACAGGGAGTGCAGGAACCTCCAAATGCTTTAGGGAAGTGTTACAGAAGACATCTTGAGCACCTGACTCCCACTGCAATAAAAACCAACTTCTGCTCACAGACTTTCAAACACAAACCTCATTCCAGATGCTGAAGTAGAGCCAAGCCTGAACACTTAAATTAAGTGAGCATAACAGGTTCCACTGTGGGTGATGAAGAAAGGGCAAGGCTGGCACCTAAGCTCAGGAGGTGCAAACAAATATTGCTGAAGCACACATTGCCCAAGTCTGTGATGTATGCACTGGTTTTAGGGGGATGAACATCCCTGAGGGCTGGAATCCGGGAGATCACACCTCACCCTGAACCTCACATTCTCTTTATCACTAATTTTAAACATTTCTTAAAATTACTGCTCAGGATTTTTTTTCTTTGGTGGTGGCACCAATAAATGTAGTTCTTCAAGGAAATGTATTCTTATCAAAACTGATATTTGAAAAGATATGGCCATATGATAAAGTCAGTAATGACCTCTCCAGCTTTATTGAAATACTGAACAGATTTGTAGTGTCTGCTGTCTTCTCCTAATTATAATCACTGAAGCATTACCTTCATCTGGGTGAATATCCTTGTCATCAGGTGTGTAACCAATTGCTGCAAGACCCAAACGATTCATCCATCTAATAGAACGATAAAAATGTGGAAGAGAGGTATTTAAAAGGAACATCTCATGTAAATCTGAAGGCATCCACAACCGTAAGATCGAAAAAAGTCAGTCACAACACCTAATGCAAAAAGGCTGTTAAACCCACAATTCAGATGTGTGGGTGGTTGATAAATGGGAGTGAAGGATTTATCACATTTATTCTGATTGCTGCTTCTATTATTTCAAGAACATGCCTGAATTGCCAAAATATTAAAATAAAATAGAATTATGATAATTATTGTCTGAAAACCTGTGTTGGGAAATAAGTTATATTAAACTTATATCCTCAGAAAGCTAAAACAGCCAAATAACAATTTGGTTATTTGCTAGTTTGGATTCACAATGCTGATGATATAAACATTTAGTGTTGTTCAGCTGTGATATCAACATTATTTTCCCTAAATTTGTTTAATGCAGACTTTTGGGTTTCTAAAACAAGACTTGGTAAATTGCAAATACTTCAATATTTGCATTTGGCATTGGATGTGCTGGGTTCTTTCTTTGTCCCCAAATTATTTAGTTTGATAGAAAATAAGATTCTTTACTTCATTAGGAAAATACAGGAATGACAAGAGAGATTTTAGGTGCTGCCCGTTCTACAGTTTTTACATCCACTTGCTTAGTTGATTGGGAAGACCACTATGACTCCAGTACCACTTATGTATCTTGGAAACCTGATACACCAGATTCCTGGACACTTAGCAGAAAAATTGGCACACCAAAAGGGATAATATACTGAATTTAATGAAAATTGTGATAGCCAAGTTTATAATTGGAATAAAGGAAAGAGAGTCGTGGTCTCACTGTTTTACCTTGGGTGGCTGCAGCTTAGGCTCTCGGTGAGCTTTCTCACCTGGAATGCTGGCTTAGTAAGAAGGAAAATGCTACCTCTGCTGCACTCAGTGACCTGCTTAGTGACACTGAGATTACCAGGCACGCTACATTGCATAATCGAGCAGCAATCGACTATTTGCTGCTCGCCCATGGACATGGCTGCCAAGACTTTGAAGGAATGTGCTGCTTCAGGCTCTCCTTGCACTCAGAATCCATCTATGCTAACATCCAGAAGCTGAGGGAGCAAGTGAAGGAATTAAAGGCTGAGAGCTCAGACTGGATCAACGAACTTTTCAGACAATGGGGACTGACAGGAGTTTCATCCTTTGTTAAAGGGATCCTTTTTGTTATAATCCTGTTTTGCTTATGTTCCCTGCTTAGTTAAGTGCCTACAGAAATCCATTGGGAGTGTCTTCTTAGGAAGAAAAAACAGAAGTTGTGGAATCCCTGCAGCCCCTCAACATAATACCAGGGGCTGGCCTTGGCAGGACAGCATAGTTACCTGCCCAGCCTGAGAGAGGGGACCTCCAATGGTGCTCTGTACACATGGTTTGCCCCAGCTCCTCCTGCCCCCTCCAATGCCCCTGGCCTTTGGTTCTCCTCTCCTCAGTGTGTCTCCATTGGTTGTGGGACCCGGTGACCAGCCCTGTCTCCTCTATGGAATACTGACCTTACCTGCCCTTTGCTCTGCCCCCATACTCAAGGTCATGGCTGCTGAACCCCATACTTAAGCGGGGACAAGCAGATGACCCAGCCTCTTGACTCTGGGTTTCCCTTCGGCTCCTGGAAATAAACCTGCTGGAATGATCTGGTGTCAAGGCCTTCTGCCTCTCCTAGCTGTGCTAGCCACATGGTGTGTGTGGATGTGTGAGCTTGACTGCTTTGCCTGAGTTTCCCCAAGTGGCCTTTCCACTGGAGAGGCTTACTGAGATCTAGGCTCCAGCTCCACTCCTAAATAACACAACACCACAAATACCTTTTGAGTTTTCTTTATGTAAAATTACTGGATGTTTATACAATAATAATTGAAAACCTAGGGACAAAAAGAAATTAACACACAAAAGGAAAAGTCACTTTAAATGTTCAGCAAGTGGAAAATCAAGAATTACCTTATTTTATCAACAAGGAGATATAACCAAAGAAAAAAGCCCTAATAGTGACATCTATAATGCCTGGGATGTTTTTAACCATTCCTTTCCTCAGTGACTAAATTCTTAATTATGTCATTAATTTCCCAGAATGTTGATGTGAACATTTATCTAGAAGCAGCTCTTTTTTCCTTTTTGAACATTTGCAACATCGAATTTACTAATAATTCTTCTTGGTTAATGAATATTATAATCACAAAAACATCTTTCACAGGCCTCAAGTCAGACATTAGTGAACAGTACGTGCAATATCAAAAGGACGAGTTGTTTTGCAGATTAAAACAAGAAAAACTGTTCAGTGTCATTCTTTCCCACTTGTTCTAGAAGAGAAAAGAAGCTTTTAAGGACATATATGACTTATTGCCAGAAGAGTGGTGTGTGGGAGATGGGAGGCACAGCAAGGAGGCAGAAAATGAAGGAAGAGTGAACTCTCCACTAAAAATAGTGCACAGTTCAGTATGTATTAATCTGGTCTCAGCAGCTCCGCAGAGGCTCCCAGCAATGATCTTAATCTGTAATATTGGATACAGCACTGACTCACTGCACGGCCTACAGCAGAGCCTTCCACGGATCTTATGACTTTCCTAAGTAGACAAAGGGGACAACAACGTTCACTTCTTACAGGGAATTGTGAGAGGGTTTAATTGCTTGCAAAACTATGAAAATAAAGAACTGTACGATCATATTGCTTTGCCTCTCAGTATTAAGTCAGAAGTGAGGAAATCGGAGATGAAAATGGAAATGATGATTAGTTTTCCCAAATACCACCTGCAGGGTCAGGACTGCTTACAGCCACTGTTGCATCAGCATGCCAATAACTCATCATGAGGGAAGTACATTTAAAATGGATTAACAGATTTACAGAAAAGCTTTTGCACAGTGCTCACCAGCATCATTTCCCTTAGCAAACAGCACCTTGATCACCTGGCATTGCTTCCCTTGCAAGGCAGATCCTTTATTGCAGGAATGGCACTGACATCCTTCCCTGCCCATTATTAAGCATTGTATTCACCAGTTTTTCATCAGTTGTTCCCAAATTTCTAAACTCATTAGCACTGGAGCAAAGTAGTTTTAGTCATACTTTGTGTTGAAGGTTAAGTTTTTCCTTTTTATTCTAAAGAATTTTTTCCCCATAAGTTACCAAGGAGACTAAATGTCGTACTTAAGACTATTTAACAAAACAAAGGGATGGTCGAAGCTCGGAGCGGGGTGAGGTTTTGGGGCAGAGAAAAAGGACAGAGTTTCAGGTAGCCAGGCTGTCTGGTTTTCGGCGTCCGGGGTGAAAAGCACTGATACTCCTGCTGGAGGATTTCACCGCAGTCCAGTCTTGAGAAATCTATCATCATCTGCTCGCCCTGGAATTCTGAGCTTCTCTGCCACCCTGCGAGAGCTGGGCCAGCTCTGCCCTGCCGTGGTAGTTCCATCAGCGCTGCTCATCTGCTACAGCGTGTGATCCTGCATCCCCCTGCCCTGCCGGGACCCTGCCTCTGCTCTGCCAGGACATTTCTGCCACTACAGTTACCAGCCCAAGACTTTTTTTCCCCACTATTTCCAGCTTGGTGCTCTGAGGATCCTACAAAGACACCGAGACCAAAACTGCCCTGGGGTTTTTTTGTGAAATAAAGTCCTCGAAGCTCTTGGCACTGTTTTTTGTTATCAATGCTGTAGTTGTGTTTGTTTGTTTTGTTATATATTAGTAAAGAACTGCTATTTCTATTTCCAAAATCTTTTGCCTAAAAGCTTTAACTTAAAAAATTATAATTGGGAAAAAGGGTGGTGGTAGTGGTAGTTTACATTCTCCATTCCAAGGGAAGCTCCGGCTTTCCCTGGCAGGTACCTGTCTTCTCAAACCAAGACACTTTGCATATGCCTTTGGCAATTAAGCAGGATGGCTCAGTGCCTTCAACTGAGGTTCTGCTTAAGCACCAACAATAAATTAGGACTAATTATCATTTTCAAAGTTAAAACAGACTGAGCCATTTAGTGGTCAGTGCATGGAAATTTATATGTCTTAAATTTCTTGCAAAATTTATTTTGTTGTTCATTGTTAATTTAAGGGTGTCAGATCTTGGAAGCAAATATAGACACCAGTTGAAGTCTTAGGATTGACCTTCCAGAGCCAGGGATGTTCTGAGGATACTGAGAGTATCAGCTTTACCCATATGGCCTCAATGGTCAAACCTGGAACTAGCTGAAGTTAATCTTCCTTCTGTAAGGCTGCTCAGGCTTTTCTCTTCCAAAGGCCAAGATCATCCCCAGCTATAGTTACAAGGACTTTCTTACCTCATTTACCACAATTCAGAGTCAGCTCTTGTCAAGTAAACATAAAGGGTTATCTGATAACATTCGGTGGCTTATCATGATAAAATTTCTTCTGATAAAAGAACTAGAACCTGCATTTTAGGTTTTGTGTTTTAAAAAAGAGCATGAGTGAATGTTTTGACGTTAATCAGGAGGTATACAAGTGGTGAGATTACAGCTCATTTTCTTACCGATAATATCTTTTTTTTCCCCAAGGAAATGCAAACTCAGTTCGAAAGGAACCCTGCATAAACTTGATGAATTTCCTTGATGAGCAAACCACTTTGATTTTTCAGAAAACTGCAGTCAAGGTTATAAAAAGCTCTTTGTGGAGAGCTTGGAAAGGCAGGCAGTTGGTTCTTAACTCTGCCCTGGGTGCCCTGTGGGCAAACATTGGGGCCCAGCTGGGCACTGGAGCTCCTGTCAGAGCTGGACTCCCAAGGGATGGAGGATGCAGATCCCACAAAGGGTCAGGCACTGCAGGACTGTCTGTACTGCACCTGGCCAGCAAAACCCCAGGGGCTGGATGGCTGATTTGGGTTCTAGAGCTGTGCCCCAAGAGCTCTGGGACTTCCCTGTGGTCACCCTTGGGATCTCACGTGCACATCCCCACACCTTGACCCAGGCAGAAAGTGAAATGAATAAAATGTAAGAAATTCCCATTTTTGACACAGTCTGTCATTTGTTAAGAAAGTTATGCTGTTTAAAATGTTATGCCAGTTGTAACCTGTCTGTTAAGAAAGTTATGCTGTTTGTACCAAAATTTGTACCCTCAAAACCTTATTCCAAGTTGTATACCCCCTCTAAAACCCCAGGTTCCCTTCCCCTTCCGTCGGGCTAGACTGTCGCCATTCCCGCCGGCTCCTCAAACTGCCGGCCCCGCCTAATAGGAAAATCCAAGGACTTCCATGGTGCACCTCTCCAAACTGAAGTGCAGTTGCCGGCAAATGGACCCAAAAGCCGCGACCCAGCACAAAATCCAGATAAAAGGGAAACACTACAACACCGAGAAGACCCTCAGCTACCTAGAGACCGAATTCTGCTTCTGCCGCCTCGCCATGACCACAAAGAGACTGGGAAGAAGTGACGCCCTAGACCACACGAGCCCAGTTGAGTTCCTGGGGATTCCTGCAGGGCCGGAACTCCGGACTCTGCTGCGGCGAGAGCAGCAGATTCGTCTGACACCTGATCCTCAGCGGCGGCCAGAACGAGAACGGCGACAGAAGCGAGAACAACGACAGGAGCGGCGACGGCGCAGGCGACCCCTCGAGTTCCCCCTTGAAAGAGCTGACTAATAAAGGCTTTTCAAAGGAGCAGGTCTCCTGGCCCATTTATAACAATTTGAGGGCTCGCCGGGATCTAAGCCACACCCAGAAGAGGACCAGGACAGGAAGGCGCAGCCCGGCCTCGGACCTCCTGGACAGCTGGACATCCCGGACCAAAGGACGACGCTCGCCAGCCTCGTGGGACGCCACTGAGGAGCATCGGTAAGAACCGGTGGCGGGAGTGGAGACAAGCGAGTGTGGAGTGAATGAGAGGGAAGCCAGCAGCTCGGACCCCCCAAGCGATTTTGGACTGCTGAGTACCGTATTTCCACACCCTGCGAGGGGGCCGGCCAGGAAAAGCAGGAAGCGAGTGTATTGGGAGTGACTGAGGCGTCTCCAGGGGAATAGGGGCCCCCTCCGGACGTGCGGAGGAGAGAGTGAGTGGCACGTCAAAGAAGTGGGTGGCAGAAAAGGCTTGGGCCAATTTCAAGCGTGCGAAAGGGCTCGAGCATTGTGAGGCACGCACCACACTGGCTGAGGTTATAGCCCGGAGTGTCAAAGGAGACTAGCGCTGGCTGGGGTAGCGGCTGGAACCCTAAGGGCGGGTTGCCCAGGCTACTTTCGGGGCTTGTGAGTTGGCACTGGCTGGGGTAACTACCGGGTGTGGAGAGAGAAAGAGAGCACTGGCTGAGGCTACGGCCAAGAGCGTCTGAGTACCGGCTGGGGTAGCAAAGATAGGCTGCTTTCGGGGTGCTTTGGAGACTGGCTGGGGTAGCTGTCGGGATGCTGGGATAAAAGAGTCTGCATTGGTTGGGGGGTACCCAGGGAAGAGGTACACTGTCCGGGATGCAGAGGAGTAAGAGTTAGGGGAGTCCCAAAGTGTGAGGACTTTTAGGTAGGGTGAGTGAGGTGAGTCGCACACTGTATGGCCAAATCCTGGCAGTAGGTGGTGGCTGGAACCCTGGGCCCTGGTTGACCGGCCACTTACGGGAATTTGCCTGACGTACAGGAGAGAAAAGGAGTGCTGGCTAAGGGGTAGTGGCTGAGGCCCTAAGGGAGGGTCACCAGCTACCTGTGGGGCATTCCGAGCACTGGCAGGGGTAGTGCCCAAACCCTAAGAGGGTCCCTGGGGCTACTTACGAGTGTTCAAAGAGTGAGTGAGAGTTAAAATTTGGGTTGCCCGCCTTTAAACTTGTGTGTGTGTAGGGGCATCTTAAAAAGTTTAGTTAAAACAAGGTCAGATAATTTTGCTTTGTGTTGCCCTGAATAAAGTTTTGATCAGGGTTAAGAGCACCGTAGTTTTTATTTGATACCCAGTGAAAATGGAGGCGTACATAAGTAGAGTGGAGCCGATTGAGGAGAAAAGAGAGAAAAGATAAAAATATTCCACCAGACAGTCCACTAGGACAAATGTTAGAACTATGGGAGGTTGATGAAGCCACTAAAAGCTAGACAGAATCAAGATGATCCATTATTGCATAGAGGGCTTGGCCTAACCTAAATTTACCTGCAAAATGGCCATGGTGTGGAACTAGAGACCCCTGGATGTGTTCACAATTAACCTCAATACTTGAAATCTCGAGGAGATTCAAGTATTGAACAGATACTCTATGCTATCTGTTGGCAAAAACAAGTAGTCAAAAATAAAACAACAAAAATATGTAAGTTACAGCAAGGGAAACAAAGGAATGAAAATCAGAAGGAGAACCAAGAGGAGGCTAGCCATAATTGGGACCCCTTAGAACATTTGCCTCCTCTCCAGTTTATCCCGAAGTAATCCTCCAACCTCACCTGAAAATCATACCTTCCCAAACTGTAATCCCTGTTCCTTCCCCAGCTTGCCCCCCTCCAATTTATAACCCCTCTTACCCTCTGCCATTCCCTAACACTGGTCTAGCCTCCTCTCCTTCACCATCCACAATCCCTGCACCCCCTCACAGCTGGGAGCTAGGTCTGGCACCTAACAATGCTCATGTCAGGCAATAAAAAACCCAGAAAGACCTTACAGTAACACCAGGTCAAAAACCAAACTCTTTCCCCTAAGGGAGGTCCCAATGGGTGGGGCAGTTGGAGGAATAGGGTTTGTCAATACACCTTTAACAGCGTCAGAAGTCAGAAGTTTTAAGAAAGAGCTGGGGAATCTAGTTGAAAACCCAGTGAGAATTGCCAACCAGATTGACCAGTTTTTGGGCCCAAATATTTATACATGGGGAGAACTAAACTCCATCTTAAATATACTATTCAATCCAGGACAAGGTTCGGCTAGTTAGGACAGCAGGGATGCGCATCTGGGAAAGAGAGAAAACGAAGGGCCCCCCGGTGACCAGAAGTTGCCAAAGCTGACCCAGGGTGGGACCCAAACAGAGGAGAAGGGAGGAGAAATATGGAAGATTATAGAAACCTAATGATAAGAGATATTAAAGAATCAGTTCCCCGGAGTAGCAACACTAAATTAGCCTTTGACAGGGTGTGCTGGTTGGAGTAAATTAGGAAGAACCTCCAAAAGGAGTCCCCTAAACCAAACCTCCTTCACCCTTCCACCCCCAGCCCTGGGTTCGGGAAGGAAAATACCTTGGAGGAAAGTGGAAAAAACCGGTTTATTGACAAAAATACACTCCCCAACACCGAATAGTGGGAAAAGACGGGTTACTGTGATGATGAGGAGGTGCTGACACGTCTCTCTCTGGCCCGGGACTTCTCCAAACTTCTCAGGTCAGGTCAGGTCCGGAGCGGTTAAAACCTTGGGGGGGGGGGGGGGGGGGGGGGGGGGAGGGGGGGGGGGGGAAAGGAGGGAAAAAGAAACCAAACAGAAGCGCGGGGGGGAAGAAAAACGGCGGCAGGGGCAGCCGGAGAGCAAAGCGAAGCAAAGCGAAGCGAAGAATGCAAAAGCGCCGAGCTAGCAAAAGCAAGAGCCGAAACAGCCAAGAAAGAAAAAGAAGGAAGGAACTGTAGGCTCCTGCCCAAGAGGGCGGGATTCAGCTGCGAGACATAACAACATATCCAAGATATGGGATGGATATATGGGATAGGAGGCAGCTCAACCCAGAACACAGGGCCCAGAGAAAGATGAAACCCCAGCAGTCTGGCTGAGCAGGCTCAGACGGAATTTTCCAGCAATATTCTAATTTACATCCAGATAGCCCAGAGGACAGATATATTAAAATTACAGTTTGTCACAAAATCCTGGCCATATATCAGAGAAAACTTGAAAAGATGGAGGACTGGCAAGACTGAGAAATAAATGAATTATAGGGAAGCCCTAAAAGTATACCTTAGGAGGAGAAGAAAAAAAAAACAAAGGCAAAAACCAGGATTATGGTAGCCGTGGCCAGGGAAAGTGTAAAGGATCTTGGAAGGATACTAAGGGTGAAGGAAACACAAAATCTTTACCAGGAAAGGTAAGAGAAAGGAACCCACCACCTTGGGGTACTCTTCAGAGACCAGGAGAAACACAAGCCTGTTATTATTGTAGAGGAATAGGACACTTTATGAAACATTGCAAAAAAATGTCATTTGATGAAACTGTCATGAGGGAACAAGAGGCATTAGAAAAATTTTTGAGGGAGGAGGTCAAGGAGGATTAGGGATGTCATGGGCTCTATGCATTAGGGGACCCCATGAAACATCAAGAAGGCCCATAGTAAATTTTGAAGTAGATCCCCAACATGAAGAGGGTTGAATTTTTAGTAGATACGGTGCAGATAAATCATGTATTAACCGACTTCCAGTTGGAATTGCGAATTAGAAGAAAGACATGTGAAGTCCTAGGAGCAGAAGGGGAGCCTTTCAAGGCTTCAGTTATAGAAAATGTAGAAATTAAAGAAAATTCCAAAAGATGTGTCACTAATTCAATATATCTACCCAAAGTAGACATTAACCTGCTGGGAAGGGACCTGCAAGTTCAGTTGGGAGTAAGGATTCTTCCTAGAAAGGAAGAATGGTGGTACAAATGATGAAGCTGACTGGTTGGAGACTTGGGGGAAGTCAGGCCAAGAAGTCTGGGCTGAAGAGGGAAAATATGAATATTTAGATATCCCACCTATAGAAATAAAATGCAAGAAAATACGCCTCCTATAAGGGTCAGGCAATATCCTATCTCTCTGGAAGGGAAAAAAGGACTAACCCCAATTATAACCCATCTACTCACAGAAGGAATATTAGAACCTTGTATGTCCCCCACAACACTCCTATTCTGGCTGTAAAAAAGGCAGTGCAAAAACCTAAGAGAAGTGAACAAAAAGACAATTACCAGGCACCCGGTGGTACAAAAACCCCTACCCACTCCTGAGCAGGATCCCTAGAGAACATTCCTGGTTTACTGTAATAGATCTAAGGGATGCTTTTTGGGCCTGTCCTTTGGCAGAGGGGGGCCGAGATTGGTTTGCTTTTGAGTGGGAGTGCCCTGAAAGTAAGAGAGGGCAGCAACTAAGATGGACTCGTCTTCCTCAGGAGTTCACTGAAAGCCCAAACCTCTTCGGGCAAGCCCTAGAAGAGTTACTGAGACAGTTTATCCCTAAAACGGTGTGCAAATCCTGCAGTATGTAGATGACCTCCTAATGTCGGGGAAAGAGCGGGATGAAGTGAAGGGAACCAGTATTAATCTCCTGAATTTTCTGGGGGAAAAGGCCTCAAAGTGTCAAAGAACAGACTGCAGTTTGTAGAATCGTGGGTCACCTGCTTCAGACACCTCATTGGGGAAGGGTGTAGAAATTAAGACCTGGGAGAATCTTGGGTATGCTCTCAGTCCCAGCTCCAACCACAAAGAAAGATACAAGAAAATTATTAAGAATATTTGGTTATGCAAGCTGTGGATAAAAAAATATTCCCAAAGTGTTAAATTTCTATATGAGAAATTAGTCCAACCTGAACCTCTGAAATGGACAGATAGGGATGAAGAACAATTGAAAGACCTAAAGACAAAATTGTCTTCAGCCCCTGTCCGGAGTCTCCCAGACCTTAAGAAAAAGTTAAACCTATTCATTAACCTCCGGAGGGGGAATAGCTTATGGGTATTAACTCAAGAATGGGGAGGACACAAAAAGCCTGTCGCATATCTTTTTCAAACTTCTGGATCCAGTTGCAAGAGGGTGGCCGACTTGCCTCCAGGCTGTAGCAGCCCACAGCTGTTGTGGAGGAAGCACAAAAGCTGATACTGCAAGAAAAAAATCATTGCACACACACCCCATGATCTCAGGACAGTGTTGAGCCAAAAAGCTCAACAATGGCTGACTGACTCTAGATTTTAAAATATGAAGTGATTTTAACCGCACCAGTGATTTAGAGCTAACTACATCAAAAAGTCTAAATCCTGCCCAGTCCCTCTCAGGGGAACCCACACCAAACTTAGAGCACAATTGCATAGAAATCATAGATTTACAAACAAAAGCAAGGGAGGATCTTGAAGATATACCTCTACCATATGGGAAGGTGCTATTTATTGATAAATCATCTAGACTGACTGAAGAAAAAAGGATATCAGGCTATGCAATAGTCAAAGGTAGAAAAAGAGACAATTTAAAAGTTACAGAAAAAGAAAAACTACCCCCAAACTGGTCTGCCCAGTGTTGTGAAGTCTATGCCCTCAAAAGAGGATTAGATTTATTAGAACAAGACCGAGGTGCAATCTACACAAACTCGCGATATGCATTTGGAATAGTACACACATTTGGAAAGATCTGGGAAGAAAGAGGCTACCTAAATTCAAAAGGGAAAGATCTGATACATAAAGAATTAATTAAATTAGTATTAGAATCTCTTATGAAGCCCCAAGAAATAGCAATTGTACATGTCAAGGGATATGAAAAAAGAGACACATTTGAAGGAAGGGGCAACCAAGTAGCTGATCAAGCAGCCAAACTAGCAGCTCAAAACCTGGGAGAACCAATAAAAATTCTTACCTTGAATGATATACCAGCTGACAAAATTAGTAAACCAATGTATGATAAAAATGAATTACAAGAAATAAAGAAGTTAGGTTTACACCAAAGGAAGCAAGGGGAATGGCTGACCCCAGATGGAAAGAAATTCCTAAATAAGGCAATAGCTCGAAAAATGCTGGCAGAAATTCACAACTTAACTCACTGGGCACCCAAGGGTTGTATGATCATTTCCTGAGAGAACACCTATGTGTTGGAGTCTATAACCTGGCTAGAGCAGTTACTGAAGGATGCCTAATTTGTCAAAAAGTAAATCAAAAAGTAATGAGAAAGCCCACACCAGGGGGAAGACAAATAGCATAAGACCCCTTTCAAAATATACAAACAAACTTCACAGAAATGCCTCCAGTACAGGGACATAAGCATCTTTTGGTTATAGTTGATCACTTAACGCATTGCGTGGAAGCCTTCCCTACAAAAAGGGAAACAGCACAAGTGGTAATAAAGATACTACTAGAACACATCATCCCCCGATATAGACTGATAAATAACATCGTTTCAGACAGAGGCCCCCACTTTGTAGCACAAGTCCTGCATGATGTTGTTTAAGCCTTAAGAATGAAATGGCAGTTACATACACCCTGGCATCCTCAAAGCTCAAGAAGAGTTGAAAGAATGAATAAACCTTCAAAAATGTATTAACTAAATTAATAACAAAAAACTGGAATGAATTGGCTAAAATGTCTGCCCCCTAGCACTCTTGAAAATCTAAGTTCGACCAAGGTCGGACATAGGGGCTTCACCATACACAACTATCCCGAATAAAAAGACCATTGCCACTTCCAGTGACTCTGATACCCCAGCAAAGACTCCCTCCAAATGGACCACCATTAGAGACCCAGACACACTTAAATAACCTTCAAGAGACAACCAAAGCCCAATTAGAGGGAAAAAAAAAAAAAACAAAAACCCGTTGTTCAAAATCTTTCCAAGTTGTTATCAAAAGCTTGTCATTTAAAATGTTCTCTGTAAGTTGTTCTAAGTTATCATGAAGTGTTAAGCTGTTTTTAAAAAAGTTGTGATAATATCATTACAGATCTCTCATAGGCACACCACAGAAGGGCTAATCAAAAACTGAAAAAGAAGTGGGAATACACTGAAAGGAACTCCATAAGGCCAGCTAATACCTTCCCCAACCCAAGAGGCAAGACCAAGTGAGATCGAGACAATGGTTCATACTGGACTCTTGGGAGGACTAAACATAGTCCTATTGAGCAAACACATCGAAAGAGCATGCTCTAAGAGCTATTGTCCCACTTCCCCAACCAAGAGGCAAGACCAGGTGAGATCGAGACAATGGTTCATACTGGACTCTTGGGAGGACTAATCATAGTCCTATTAATAAAGATACACACCATCCCATCTATGACATGGAGAATCTGCAGTCCCTTATAAGAGTTCACACTCATGTGAATCCCACGTGTTTTGATATAAAGCAGTATTAGATTGCATGAAATGCTGCAACATTTAAGCAGCACCTAACTGGAAAGTGCCCTATAAGAGAATAGTTTTACTTTAATTAGAACCTCAAACTGAATAACTAAATAAAAGATATTCCCATGAATCAAAAACTGCCAATTGATGCGGGCAAAGGCCCAATCAAAGAAATAGAGGGGGGACTGAAATGAATAAAATGTAAGAAATTCCCATTTTTGACACAGTCTGTTCATTGTTAAGAAAGTTATGCTGTTTAAAATGTTATGCCAGTTGTAACCTGTCTGTTAAGAAAGTTATGCTGTTTGTACCAAATTTGTACCCTCAAAACCTTATTCCAAGTTGTATACCCCCTCTAAAACCCCGGGTTCCCTTCCCCTTCCGTCGGGCTAGACTGTCGCCATTCCCCACCAGCTCCTCGAACTGCTGGCCCCGCCTAATAGGAAAATCCAAGGACTTCCATGGTGCACCGCTCCAAAACCAAAGTGCAGTTGCCGGCAAACGGACCCAAAAGCCGCGACCCAGCACAAAATCCAGATAAAAGGGAAACCTACAACACCGAGAAGACCCTCAGCTACCTAGAGACCGAATTCTGCTTCTGCTGCCTCGCCATGACCACAAAGAGATTGGGAAGAAGTGACGCCCCTAGACCACACGGCCCAGTTGAGTTCCTGGGGATTCCCGCGAGGCCGGAACTCCCGACTCTGCTGCGGCGAGAGCAGCAGATTCGCCTGACACCTGATCCTCAGCGGCGGCCGGAACGAGAACGGCGACAGGAGCGGGAACAACGACAGGAGCGGTGACCCCTCGAGTTCCCCCTTGAAAGAGCTGACTAATAAAGGCTTTACAAAGGAGCAGGTCTCCTGGCCCATTTATAACAGAAAGCTGTGCTGTCTTCCCCCAAATCCTGCCTAAAAAGGAACATTTCAACTCTTGTTGATAATTAAACAACTTAACCAGGATGTTGCACTGAGTGTAGGCCACCCAACATGGCACGGGGTTTGCATTCTGGATGGAAATTGTGATGACACAGAACAGCACTAAGTGTCCCACGGATCCTCTGCCACAACATTTTACCTCCAGGATTATACAAATAAGATACTTGTATAAGATATAGGATTAGTATATAAGATATAATCACTGTCTTACCAAGGCATGTTGTAACAACCTACAGGGGACCAAGAAGTAGGTTGTTTTTTTATTGCCTGTACTCCAGTGAACCAAAGGCAGGGAAAGGTGAGCCTTGAGTAAAGTCATCAAAATGCACAAGTAAGTTTTGTAATTTGTCTCGATTAAATTCTAAATAAATCAGGCTTGTTTGTAATTAATTCTGTTGGTTACAAACAGGCACTGTTGTCATTGCTTTGGGATAAAATAGAGTTGCCTGGTAGTATTTAAGTTAAATTTACTGAGATAATTCTGGTTATTACCCAGGGATTACACAAGGGCCGTTTCTGAGAGTCTGATTCTGCCCCAGGCGTGGGCTGTGATGAGTAAAGGCATCAGGGCAGTGAGGAGCTGAGGAGTTGTTCAAGAGTCAAAGTCTGATACTGAAGAGTGAATCATGCCTAAAATGCCCTGAATTGTCAGGAATCAGGAGCACATTCACCTACTGACAGAAACACTGGGAAATGTTAACGAGGGACAAACAATTGGAAGCAATTCCACATTGCTTTGCTCCCCTAACACTGTATTGAAAACAAGAATATGCCGCTCCTCAATGTACCAATTAAAAAATTTCTGTTTCCTGGCTGTTGTAGTTTACTCCTGCTGAGCAAAGGCTGAGCCAGCCCAAGGTTAGTGGGAGGTTCTGCAAGTGAAGGCAATTAAAGTTTCCACAGTGGCATCACACTCATCCCCTTGGCTGTTGCTTTCTACAAGCCTGGAGTAAAAAGCACAAATAAAAAAATAAAACAACTTGGACAATCTCAGTTTTGGAGAGACTATTTGTGTAGTGTAGGAGAATGAAAACCAAGGGCAAGAGGATAACCCTTTTTTCTTCCTATATAAAAGGGGTGAAAAGTTACAATTTTTAGGTTATAGTCAGAACTGTTCCATAAACCCAGGGAGAAGTGAGTTTCTGTGGCTCAGAAAAGTCTTATTTGCGAATATCCTCACTTATTGCACATACCAGGTGGCTGGTTTTAGAAGAAGCTATTTAATTCAAATGAATATGTAAAAAAATTATATGTCCTGAAAAGGTGTAAATTCAAGAAAAAGTCCAACTACTTTCACTATTTCTCTCTGCTAAATGTTCCTTTAAAATGAAGTCTATGAAACCCTGACACATTAAAAGAAAGAATAAATAAAATATATTTCCTATCTTTCTTGCATCTTTTCATCATTAATTCTTGCCCTTGTACACCACCTCAGCTTTGTGTTAGGAATGTTTTAGTGCAGAAATATTTTTTTCTTAATTTCTGAGATTGCATCTACATTTGAGATTATTTAGTTAAAAGGAAAACCTACAACTAAGTGGAAGTTAAATGTCACTTAAATCAAGTTATCTTTAAGTCCATTAGAGATTCCCTTGAACCATTTATTTAATACATAAAATTTATTCAGTGCAGTTTACATTTAATTTCTGATCAAAAGCTTTGTATTATATTTTTTTATGTCACTGTGATAATCGGATTCCTGAATTCATAGTAAAATTCTTTGCAATACACAACTAGATTTAAAAATTGATTTTGTACTTGTCATGCTGACTTATCTGACCAGTCTTTCTTTCTGAACACCAGAAAAATCAATGCATTTCCCATTTGGGTTCCTATGGTACATTATTTTCACTATTTTCTATGATTATGCAGGTAATATATTAATTTAAGAGAATGAAGGGTGATAAAATAGGAGTGGCTAAAATGATGCCTTGATTTTTCTCCACACAAAAGAAGCCCCAAACCACCTCCTCGTGAAATTTAACCCTGAGCAGATCCTTCTCTATGAGCTCATCTCTCTCTGTGTATTAGCCTCCAGCAGCCTCTGTCTCTGCTATTTGATTTTTCATAGTTGCTGGGATTTGTTAAGCAAAATCATTCATGGGATAAACTGAATACTCTCTGATTTGATAATTTGGCATGACTTGATCTTGTTTAATGCCTTGTCTACTTAGATTTGTCAGGCTGGAAAAATAGGAAAAAAGCCTGAGACAGCTCAAGAATTGACAAGTGAACCAATCTGTGCCCTCTTTGCATGTGCATCTACTTCCTGCACTTAATGGGATTTTTAAAAAAAATTTTTTTAAACTTTCCTCTGTCAAACAAGTGCACAATTATGCCTCTGTACTCAGAAGTGTGGTTTGATGGGGGGTTGGTTGTTTGTTTTTTGTTTTCCCCAGTGGGTAATAGACAACAGAAATTCACTGCTTTGTAGCAAATAAATTACCCTTCTGGTACTAGCATTTTATTGTACAAATATAGTCACATATCACGGAGAATAAAAGCAGACAATAACTGACAGGCTGTTATTTGATCCAGAACCAATAATAAACCCTAAGGAAATCACCAAAACAGTCACATAAACTCACTCAACTGGAACTTCTCTTTACTCACTTATTCAAACGTTTACCCCAGCTTTCACCAAATGATTGGCCCAAAGGAAAGCTCTGGAGAAAGAAAACTTTCTTTACAAGCAAGAGAACTGATCTTAGCATGGCATAAACTATGGGTGGGGTTTTGGGATTTAGAGAGGAATTTTTAAAAAGAAATGGGATGATTTACTTGGGAAATTGTATAATTCTACTTCCACATAGTTTTTAAAAAATCAGCTCAAATAGGCCAAATAATGCTGTTAAATGTCTGGCTAATTCATTATGAAGAAATTTCTTATTTCTATTACTAAATCTTCAGATTTGTCAGAGTTAACTCCATATCTCCAGGATAACATCACAACATGGACTGTGACTGCTTTCACCTCAGAGAGGTGCAAGGCTGGAATCACTAAATCTGCTCTATGAAATGCAGCTGAACTGCTTGGCTCCCAGAACTCTATCAATTCACACCGGTAGTATTTACAGCAGAATTTGATTAAGTTAATTTTGTAATTAAAGCTGGTGCAGAAGGCCAGTGCAGATCCTGCCTCCTGCACGAGGGATCAACTCTCTCCAGTGCTGATTTGGATGGTGTTGGATATTCACAATTGTGCACTGCCAACTCCATCAGCCTCTGGGGCCGGGACTGAATGAGGGGGGAAGTGGAACTTCAAAAGTCGAGGGTAAATCATTCAGAAATTGTAGTAAGGAGCCAGCTGACCTGCCCAGAAAAGTAGGTTTGGAATATTCCAGCTCAGTCCTAGGAATTCCTGGTGCAGTATTTTGCCCTGACAGGACACAGCAGCTCCATTATCACCCTGTGCACTCCCATGAACATCATACCTTCACTCAGTCCTTGGGACCTGCAGCTAATTCTAATCAGGAAATTGTTTTATTTGTGCTGCACTTAGGAGCTTTTATGTGAGAACAATAAATTAGAGGGCTGGCGTGGCCTCAGGCATGGATTTGAAACAAGTTTATGGGAACATAAAAGGAAGAAAGGAAAACCTACTCTTAATGATTATTTACAACACCATTGGGAAGCTCCATTCCAGGGATTTCTGTTTGAAATGTACCTATCATGTTCTGCACAATTATCTCCTGGCTTTTCATCAGGTAAGGGGCTGAGAGTAAGAGCTCTGTAACAACTTACTCAGCTCTATTTGATAATTAGGCCAGACAGATTTGAAAATCTCCTGCTCACTTGTCCAGTTTAAGAGGGAAAATGTCTAATAGGGGCTCAGGCCTGAAACTTTTAGTTGCTTTATATAAACTAACACCCAATAACTTTACTTGGGTGTTAGTTTATATAAAGTGGAGACAAAGAGCATCGAAACTGTAAAAGATGTGTTAACCCTGGCTCACCATCTGATTTGGCCAAGACCTGTCAAAGAGACCAACATGCCTGAAATTTAAGGGAGAAAACTGAATTAACTTTAGTAATAAACAGGATGATTTAGGGAAAGTCTTGAGTAACTCACTTGGTTATATTCCATATATAAAACTAGATAGGAAACACCATAAAATTTGCTTATAATCAATAGAAATTAAATTCAGAATACTTCAATTTTCAAACAGTTCTTTTTTAAGAAACATTGTGCTATAATCTTTCAGGTCTTGGAAAATATAGGAGTGACCCCTTTTAAATCAATCATCATTCTGTTTCAGTAGCAACTATTTGTTATATTTCTTGAATGAACGCCTAAGATTTATGGGAGTTATTAAAATTTCAAAGTTAACCCAGTTATTCAAATCAAAAGTGATCAAATTATTCATCCTAAAATAGAAACTTTAAAAATTTAATATTTTGAGTCCATGATGAGATTGCAAATGCACTGCACTGCAGACTTCAATGGCACGTAAGTTTTAAATAAAGTAGATATAAAACAACTGAATATTAAATTCAATGCTAATTAAAACCATAAACAGGTTATGTGTGGTGTGGTAGGAGATGAAGCACTTCTGGGAAATAAGGCCTTTAACAAGCTTGGAGTACCAAGCTACAGATGAGCTCATCAAGTTCATCATTAATTCATTTCTAAGAACATGGCTCTGCTCATGTAAGACCTGACAAAACAGCATGAGCATGAATTTTGCAAACCTGAGTAACACAGCAGGCAAAACTCAGCCACAGCTGAGTGCCTCGGTCTGCTACAGAATAATCCATCCCTCCCCACTGAGGTCCAGCTCTTCCTTCAGCAATGTGGGGTTAAAGGCACATTAAAATATTCCAGAGTGGAAAAAAAAATTAATAAGCAGTGAATCTGAGGTGGGAAACTCTAAAAAGAGCTGTTAAAACAAAAGCTGGTGGTAAAGGCAGTTGAAGAAAGGATAAAATTCCCCTCGTAGTGAATAAGGAATGTTCCTTTCCATGCCAAGACTCCTTCGCTTTTCAGCATGAGGGATCCCCACTTCCATCAGCAGGGAAAATCCAGTTAAATTCTGTGCTGAAAGCAGGAGTGGGAGATACCATGCAAAGCATTTTCTCTATTTCTTCACATTATGGGGTCAGCAATTCACTGGGAAGAGAGAGATTTGTGAAATCAGTATTTTAAACACATTTTTCATCTATGAATCTTGCTTCCTCATTTCAAATTTCACACAGGATCTCTGGGAGAAGGAATTCCAGGAAGCCTGTAAAAGCTGCAGGGATGCCTAGGGACTTTACAGAGGTAGCAGAGTTATCCATCATTTGGGTGGGGAGTGAATTCCAATTGCTCTGCAGGGACAGAATTGCTGAAGGGAAAATACTGCACAAAATACTTCAAGTAGAAGTTCACCCTTTGCCTTCTTCCCAAAAATCAGGGAAAAGGCTCTTGTAAATTCCAGTGTAAATGATGTGAAGGATGGTATGGTATGAAAAGACATGCTGGCACCTTCCCAGCTGTTCCTGTGCTCCAAGTCCTTATTGCCACACATGCAGCTTCTTGGGCTCCCCAGGAAAGGATGGAAAAATCAATGGATGTTGTAAAAGCAGCTCAATGAATGTGTGTCAAGATTTCCTGGTTTTCCTTGAGTCAGAACATTTTATGTATAATTTATAGATATGATCAATGGCACTTGAACAAACGAGAGCTATCCCAGCAGCTGAAATCAAGGGAGACCAGGCAGAGTTAAACCAGCAAAACATCCTCACTTTGGTTTTGTCCAAACAAACCTGAACCACACTACAGAACTGAGCAATGGAACATTAACAACTTTGAAAAAATATCTTTCAGCAAACTTATACTCGGAAAGTATCCCTTTCCTGACAACTGAAGCTCATCACCCTCATCAGTGCAGGATGAACAGGCCTCAACAGTTTCACTCCAGCCAGGCTCACACCTCAACACACCTGAAGAGCCATGTAAGCCACAGAAGTTAAATTCAACAATGATTTTTAGGCCTTAATATTCCAAAGGAAAAAACCCATCCATATCTGTCTTTCCCAGCTGGCAAACATTAAGGGATGACTGTAAGTTAGAACATCTCAAAGTTTCAGTCATCTGTGCCAGGACAGATTTAAGACTTCCCAGTATGGTGACCTTGTCCCAGGTGTCCTTGAGCTTTCTACCTCAGCTGGGAATAAACAAATTTCTGATGTAACAGGAGGAGGGAGGACATCTGACTCTGCCTTTTGTGATCTAAGGCCCCATCCCACCTTCACCCAACCTCTGCCTTCACCACTGAATCACAAAGGAGAAGCACGGAGTAATTTGGGTCAGAAGAGCTCCCAGGAGGTGTCTGTTCCCACACCCACCCACAGCAGGGCCAGCTTTAATGTTGGATCAGGTTGTCCAGTGCCTTGTCCAGTCAGAAGTTTGGAATGTCCTCCCAGCACATCCAAGGACATTTAGAAGCTCACTGAAACACCAAAAATGGAACTTTGTTTGCCTCTGCTCTGTGTTGGGACAGTGATGTGGTGAATAAAATTAATTATTGCTGATGTTCCATGTTGTTGGGAGTTGTTCTTCGGATTGGAAGGAGAATATATATATATATATATATAAAAATTAATCTATCTATATATATACACACACCCCACCACCTGGGTGTACTCTTACAAGCTTTGGTGTAGGCACACTGTTTAATAAATCAGAAACACTGATCCCACTAAGACTTCCAGCCTTTACCTACAAATCACTACAAGGATGATGAACCTTGAGCTCATTAACAAAAGAAAAAATTCTAATTAACATAGATAAAACCAACACAAGAAAATTTTACTTTGCAGAACTAAGACGTGTCATGGCAGGAAATGTCAGCAAAGTGAGCCACAGAATGTAATGTATTTACTGAAATTAATGGAAGGCTAATTCCTGAGAACACCATGAGCCAGCATTCCATCGGGCTCCAGGAGTCTGTTCCTGTGTGAGATGAAATATTGAAGCATCAGGATAAAGAACATCCCATAGTGAAGGGGACACATAACTCACCTGTTCATCTCTTCAAGGCAGTCGGTTGCAAAGTAGAAGCTCTTTATTTTGGGGTGACATGCTTTGAAGGCACTATAAAAAGAGCACAAAGAATAAAAAACACCTTTTCTTTCAAACAATTTGCCTACAAATACACCAGACTGCCCTGCTCTACAATTCTTCAGCATGTTACAGGTTTCATAGGCATTTATCATCTTCAGTCTGAATTTTGCTGCCTAAATTTAGAGATGGGTTCCCCCTGATCTGATTTCATCTACATTTGTGAGCCTCATACTTTGCAAAAATTTCAAAAGCCCCTGAATGACTTAAAAATATAAATCATTTGGATAACCACTGATGTCATATATCTAAAAAATTCTTGGGTGAATTTGAAAGATGTATTGAGTATATTCAAGTACATCTTAGTTGTATTCCAAAGATCAACTAAAGGAATAAATGTTTGATTCCCCCCACCTCTCCTCATGTATTTAGATGACTGTTTTATGTTCTACAAAAAGAAATGCAGAGGGCTGCCAAGTTGAGCTAGAAATCACTGGAATAACAGATAATAATCAGATGGCATGGGTGATTATAATTCACATAAAATGCTTTTTAATAATGCTTTTATGTGGTTTAATCCCTGGTCTCTCCCTTGGCTGAGCAGTTGAAAACTGCTAAGAACAATAATCAACAGTTTTTACTAATTTTTTGTGTGGGTATAATGAAAAGGAGTGTTGCTATCAAGGAAACCAGAAGGTCTCAGCATTAAAGACTATTAATTTAATTAGCTGGCAAACGTTCAAAAAATACCACACTATCATTCATAACATTTATGTTAAAATACTGACATTTATATGGTGATTCCCAGATGTAAGAATTAGATTAGGAATCATTACATGTGGAATTATGAAGAACCTGTGATGCAACATTTCCACTATTAATAGCTTAAATGCAAATTAATGTTTTATTAATTACTATGACTTATTGCAGTTTTCAAAGACAAGTTGAAAGCTGAAGAAGCTTCACCTGGGCACAGTGATTTTTTAATATATATAATTAATACAAATGCATCCAGCAACAGCTTTCCTAACACAAGTCCTACAGCAGAGTTGTATTTCTGTGCAGTTTCCTTTTTCATGAGATTAGGGATATAAAGGCTAAGGTTATCTTTGCACAGAGGGTTATCATTAAATATTAAATTCCATAAAAGGAGATTGTAGAGGTACTAAAGTGTTGTTTTGGCATCTGGACAGTGATAATTTCCACTGCAGAGCCTCACTGCCATGGCTACTGGTACTTTGCAAATAAAAGCAGTGAGTGACTGTGAAATCCCATACAGGGATCCTGGTGCCCACTACATGGCATAGACTTGTTAATTATCTCTCTTTTGATCATTATATAAATGCAGTTTTAAGTACGCTCTGATCAAATTTATGCTTTCTTTTAACTGATTGGTATGATACAATTTTAGTGTCAAGAATTCTTATCATTCTTAGTCTCCTGCTTTTAATGTGGAACTTTTTAATCCCCATATGCCAGCTGAGTACCAGCAACTCCAACTGCTTCTATGGAAATGGCTGTGGGTAAGAAAGGTGAAATAGCTTTGTGTGTCATTAGACATGTGAATTAGAGCACTACATGGCACATCTTTAATTACACAGAGATTAGCAAACACTGTACGTTCAACAGAAATTCCTTACAGTGCTGCATTTTTGATGCTCAAAATAGAAAATCATGACTAAACAAACACTCCTGCACAGTTCTACTGTTGGTCTGAACTCTGCAACATCTGCACCTTCTCCTGCTCCACTTGCCCAACCATCTCCCATTGGGATTGGCTTGGATTGAGGAGGATAAGGTGGTGGGTCTAAAGATCCTAATCCTCTTGGCTAATCCTGAAAGAATATCACATGATGGAGTTTCTGCTTGTAAATAGGATTATTTTCCTAGACAGGAAATTTAAATACATACAGGCATTCAAATGCCAGCATTGGGGTTTCAAGTCAATGTTAATGTGTGGAAGTGTGATGAACAGAGTTTGATTTGGCTCCACTGTGCTCCTGTAATGTGATAAAATCTATGATTAGTGGATCATTTTCTAGTGGAAGGTGTCTCTGCCAACGTAGGAGCTGGAATGGGATGATCTTTAAGGTCGTCTCCAGCCCAAACAAGGCTGTGATCCTGTGATTATTAGAATATTTTACATTTTCACAGGAACCCTGCCTCAGTTAAGGCACAGAGAGGTGAAATCAGGAGTATGCAAAAGGTCAGGCACTGTCTGCAGGGCTCCTGGCTCAGCTGTTACAGAACTTGTGAATGTGTCATAAAATGCAGAAAGAGCAAGAATTTTGTCAGGGTAAATCAGTTAAATGCTGCCAGTCTGGCTGCTTTTGCAAAGGAGTTCCCACATGCCAGGTCCCTGCAAACAGCTCTAATTGGTTATTATATGAATGTTTCTTAAGATCTTTCTGTCTGATACTGTGATAATTTCCTCAGATAGTGAACATTAAAGCTGCAATAATGTATTGTACTGTCACTAAGATTATTATTAGGGAAGTGTTTAGATACTTTGCTAGCATTAGGAACTGGAGTCTCCAGGGGAACAACTTGAGATGTATAGATGTGAATAATTTAGAAGAATTATATCTATATATTTACGTTTGGTTTGGTTTGGTTTGGAGGGCCCCAGACTGGCTGCAATAATCAAGATGTGGCATAGTGAGTGCCAGTTTTAAAGAATAATCCCTTCATCCATTGGCTGCACTCCAGTTAACACAGCCCAGAAAGTTTCTTCCCTGCGGGGGCCCACTGGTGGCTGGAGGGGGCTTTGCTGTCTGCAAAGACTGTCAAGTTCTTTTCAGGAGTCATAAAATTATGAAACTGTAGTAACATTTAAGCTGTACCTTCATGTCTGCCTGTACTACAGTGACATTCGTATAGAGCTCTGACAGCACACTTACAATATGAAGTGCCAAAACTGTGGCATATCTTTGATAAATTTAAGACCCAAATTCGCATTAACTAGGCTATGAAAATTTTCACTAGGTGGAAATTGTTGAAGGTTCAGGCAAGGCACCAGTTGATAAGGACTAATTATACCTGTGGTTCAATGAATCTTTATACTTGGGGATCAGCGTCATCATGGGGCATTACAATTATTCAGTATTTGAAAATAACATGATATTTGTGTCATGCCACAGCATACAAACTCAAATAACTATAATTTCTCATATTCTATGATCACTTTTAATCAGGGGGATGCAGGTGTTGCCTAGAAGCAGCAGAAAGTTTCTCAATGGCAATGCAAAAAACCTCCTTTCACAGGGACAGGGTCATTGCACATCCAGCTATAGCCCGGAGAGCCTGAACCAGCCTGAGATAATGCCATGGTTCCTGTAATAATCAGGGTACATTCATTAAATGCATTACTGAGGCAAATCATCAAACCACACCGAATGATGCATTCAATTATCTATATTCTTGTGAAAGTTTTCTTAAGGCTATTCCATCATTGTGAGCCATGGACATCAGGAACAGCCAGGTTGGGGAGCAGAACTCCCTATCCCATAGAACAGTGGGAGAGAGAAATCCATTAATTATCCCAGTAAGCCTTCAAATCCTTTAGTTTCAAAAGGGTTTGAACATTTCACATCAATACCTCTGAAAATAACCCTCTGAGATCTGAGGGGAAATCCAAACTGAGTGCCAAAATGTTCTTAGTTCTGCACTGGGGATAGCTGAAGGAAAACCAACACTGATTTTCACTTTTCAGTGGAACCAGGCAATGGAATGATGCTCACTCCTGGCCTTGTGGGACAACCCAGGAGAGGACAGGTGAGTGTTTTCCAGGTGTTCTCACAGGGGCTGTGGGTTGGAGCTGGCTGGACACAGCCAGGGCCCCCATTCCCACATGCTGGATATACTGAATTTCACTGCACACTTCCAGGTAAAACAGTGGCTAAGGTAAGGTGCAGTTCTTGTGATGGGGGAAATATATAAATGGTAGTCCATGAAGGAAGAAATCAAATGGAAATTCAGCTCAGGAAAAAAGGGAATATACTATGAACATCTTCATTATACTTTTACCTCTGGACCTGCCTCTTTTTGAAAGGATTCAAAGCCTGAAGGTTCTCAGCTTTCAGTCGTGTGCAAAGTTTTAGTTAATCAGACTTTTTCCTGTGCATAAACCCTACAGAAATCCTTCTCTAATCTGAGTTTTGAGGGATTGTGTTCTCATGCTTTGAGGAAAGCTCTGGAAGCTATTTCTAGCTGTGCACAATGACCTTCTGTTTGATCTTGGTTAATTCACTGAAATCTGTTAAGTGCTTTATATTCTAACAAAAGGGTATTATTTTCCTGTATTTTTTTCAATAACATTATTAATATCTACTCATTGCTCTGAGGTATTTATAGTCCTCAGTTCATGTTTAATTTCTATAGTGATACCCTCAGCTGAAAAGAGAAATAGAAGTGTAAATTGCACTGTGTTGTACCTCTCTGACACAGTAATAATATCCCCAGACAAGAACAGGCAACTGAAGAGGTTTGATTTTCTGATGAGCAGTCTCTATTGTAATTGATATCTTCAATATTTCCATTGTATTGTGGTCATAGTTGTAGGACTTGTTTCCTCAGACCAAAACTGCGCTCAGTCATTGGAAAGGCACGGGAAAAATCCAGGATGCTTAATTAAAAGGAGGAAAACATACAAAGACAAATGCAAATAATTCAGGAGATCCCAGCAAAGTGCTACTCTCAAAGCATTGGAATTGTTCTGTTAAACCTGTTGATTGCAATCCCAACACTGTTTGGAAGCAGTTTCCAATGAGTGTCTGTTATTAAATATTCCTTAATTGTGGAAAGTTTATAATGTGCTTTTTAGTGGAGCAGAATGTAGAAGTAGCAATATGCACACAAGCAATAATACAGAGTTCATTTTGCATATGGAACCTAAATATTTTAGCAGCTGAGAACAACACAATATTGGGTATGAAAAGCTTCCTCCATAAAAGAGAAAATTAATATTATATTCACCATCTCCTGCTATAATATTTGTTATGCTATTTCCTGTGGGAAAATACAGCCCTAATGAACCTGAGAAAGTTTTATCTCTTTACTGAAGTATTTATAGCTTTTTGATTTACTTATTTAACTGAAGCTGTAACTGGACTATCTGGCAAGATGGCTAAAGAGTGATTCAATTAATTTTAATCCAGTAAATGGAATTTACATGACATTGCATCTTTTATAATAAAGAGAAATACTAAAGCCTAAGTGGATCTATGATGTTATATTTATGGATTTCAAGGGGTTTTTTCTCAGTAACTTCCTTCTCTGGACTTTGCAAGTGTTCAGTACTATGTATAGCAAACTTCCAAGAGCAATCCTTTATAAACATAATTGACACATTACTTACTGTTTTCGTCTGCATTCAATTGCTCTGTCTATCCTGAACTCGGGTAAACTAATGAATCCTTCTGCTTTTTCATCCTATTGAATGAGAAAAAAAAAAAAAAAAAAAAAAGATGTTGAAAAGGAACACAGAATTAAAGGAGAGAAATGAGCAGCAGCTGTTTGGGTTTTATACAAAGAACAACTACCCAGTGTCCTGCGTTGACTATGATGCCTCTGTATCCCCAGTCGTCTGTTCTGTGTGTGCTGTAGGTTGTGTTGTGTACCTTAAAGAGTGGTTCTGAGGGTGAGCAGGGAAAGAAGACATGTGCAGTTTGTTTTTGAAAAGTGTTCACTCCTCCACATTCCTTTTTTTCTTCCTCAGGACGGTGTGTTCGTCGGATACTCGGAAGAGGTTTTTTTTTCTTTTTAGTTAGTTTAGCTAGCTGAGGCAAAGAAGCTTCCTGGACTGTTTTTCTCTCTTTTTCTTGGGACTGTTTAAGTCTGCTCTGGACTGAAAACTCAGAGAAGTCTCTGGGATCCGGAATCCGTGGCCCACCGGGGCCTGGACCTCGGCATTTTCCAGCACCAGAAAGACTGAAACTAACATCTGGCGAGAACCTCCTCAGTTTGCCATCCCTCTTTGGAGCAGCGAGAGGTTTTGTTGTTTAATTTTCCCATCCCTCATGCCCGTGGGCATTTTGTTTGTTAAATAAATAGTTTTTTCCACTTTTCTCTGAGGAAATTCTTTTTTCCCCGGACCGGCTGGGGGTGGGGCCATTTGGGTTTGCTCTCCAGAGGAACCCCACTCAGAGGTTTCCTCCCAAATTTGACCTAAACCAGGACACCCAGTCAAAGGAAATACAGAATGTATTTTGCACGTACTGTTTTTATTATGAAATGGTTCAATTTATCACACAATGTAAATAACCTCTATGAGGTAACTGAACGGATAATTTCTCAAAGGAGGCACAGCCATCTCAATCCCCTTTTGCCGAAGATCACAGAACACCTTTCTGCCCCAAACACAGCATCTAAACAGTGGAGAGCTCTCAGATTCTTCATTATAAATCTCCATTTTACAGCTGTTTGGTGGATGTCTCTCTAAAGTCACAGTTGTCACACCATGTGCCCTGCTGACGGCCCCTGAGGAGCTTCCTTGGTGAGGTCACCTCTGATTAAATGGGGAGGTAATAACGAGGAAATGTATCCTGTCACTTTTTGCTTCTTTTGAAGCAATTCAGCAGGAAAAGCAGGGAGACATATTAACACCAGGCAGGTTTTTGAAAGGTAATAGCAAGGGCACAGTGAATTATGGCTTGGTTTGAGCCACAGCCTGAGGGACACAGCCAGTGCCGCCCACCTGGCATGGGAAATGTCAAACACCACAAAACCTCTTGATCATCCACAGCCTGAAACAGCCTCTTGGGCTACAAAACCCATAAAAACTGAGAGGAATTACACTGCTAAACTCGTCCTCTGGAAGAAAATGGGAGAGGTGGAGTGAAAGATCAGCAACCGAAGTAGGCTGCAGAGTGCAGCTCAAGCCCTAGGGCTGCTGCACACAAATGGAAGAGTAGCACTGAACCATTTTGGGCTTCTCCCCTCTGTTATTTTCCCTACATTTATGCAGATTGCACCAGCATAGGCCCATTTGTTTTCAGGAAAATTTCGCCAAGAACAGCATTTTACACATGAGAAACTGCAAACTCCAGACTAATTCAGCAAAAAGCAAGAGGAACATCTATATAAAAATAACTTCTAGATAAAGAGATTTACAAATTCAGATTTTCACATCTGCTTCACAGAATGCTTAACTAACACAAATGGTTACACTTTACAGCCCCTCAACTGAAACTGGGGAGAGTTGAGTGTGAACACTGTGTTAGTGCAAATAAATCTGTGGAAAAGGATTAACTACAGATATATTAATTTCTTAAAGACTGCCATGAACATCTGCTATTTTATTAAGCTTGAACATGGACTTGGAGACTTGAAAGAGACTTTAAATTGAAATATTTCCAGCCAGAGTATCCCAGACCTGGCAATTAAAGTGGCAGTTCCTCCGAGTACGCAGTAAAAATAGACTTTAAAAGAACTATAAAGCTTAAGGTTTCATATTTACTTTGTCCAAGTATGGTGTGTACTTACACTCTGGTTTGTGTACCAGTACAAGGAGGAATCCTTCAGAATGAACCAGTACTTTTTCCACTTCTGGGTGAAGTAACCTTTGACATCCTTTTTCTTCCAGAGCCAACCTTCGCAGTCGCCGTGCCCCAGGTCCTTGCAGGAAATGCGCCTCCTGCTCACGCTGGAGAGGGAACTCCCTGGGAACACCACGGGGTGAGAGGGGGGGAAACTGTTCCATACTTAATTCAAAACCCTCCAAGCCAAATCCTCTCTAGACTTGGAATGAACCATTTCCAAATTCAACAGTGCCCTGCAATTTTGGTTTCCCCGTGAACACAAAATAAAAAGGGCCTGGTTTATGCAATGCTTTATTTATTCTCTAGAGGGCTGATTCCTCTAAGGGCTGAACTTTTTTTTTTGGATTAAGATGGACAGAATCATTCCAAAGTAAAAATACATTTATTTAACCTCAGTCAGGAACTCAGAGTATGACACAATCTATACACAGATGCAAACACTACTTTTTTCTGTATATCTTCTCTTTAGCAGCAGAAGCCATGTCAAATTATGGGAATTTTTAAAGTCAGTTTTTATAAACAATAAAAAAGAAAGATTGTTCACTTCCATAACAGTGCACATGTTTACATGATTTTTATCCTGAAGCGAACAACAATATTTTTACTTTACAGAATCCTGTTAGAGGCACAGCACCAGGAATAGGGTTGTTTTTCTTTTTCTTAGTGTTATTTCAATAAATCCCAATTGAAATGCTTAGATTGCCTCTTAAATATTAATAAACCCATGTTTTTTAATAAATATGGTATAATTTATTTTCCTGAAAAAAAACTCTGTAGGAAATCTCCTTAACACATCAGACTTTTTTTTTTTTTTCTGTGAAAAATCAAGTTTATGATGCTACAAGAATTACATTTGTCCTACAGCTGTGAAACATGGAAGAAATTTAGAGAATATAAAATACCATCCTTTGCTCTGCAGTGTTTCAAAAGCAAGTTCTCATCTATTTGCTCATAGATGCTCCTTGTCTTCTTCCTAAGGAAGAGGGAATTTTACCACCCACCCAAGCAATATTCTACCTATAAAACATTTATTTTGGTATTTAAATTTAGTATTTTCCTTTGTGGCTTACTATTGAATTTAGAAATATTTGAATCAAGTTGAAATTTTGATACAGATCACTTATTATCAGAGAAGGAGCCTCATTTTCTAGTTTCAAAATGTTAACTGAAAGAAGTTACCTTTTGACCATTTTCTGCTTTTTACCCTGAGGCAAGCGTAATGGAATGACTGTAAGGAAATAAATAAATAAATAATGAACACCAGTGCAAGTAACAGCAGTAAGATGTAAGAGCTTTTATTCACTCTCCTCTCCAGGGTTATCACAGCAACAGTGATCACAGGATCTCCCTTCTGTCATTTTTCTCTTACTACTTTCCTCAACACCATAAAGAAAACAACACTCTGCTAAATCTGCAAATTAAAATTACTTTAAAAAATATTAATTACAATTGCAATGAAACCATCAAGGATTCTTTGCATGAATAGCTGTGCAGTAGTTTGAAAACTAAAGGTATAAACTCCCATGAATGAGCTGATAGACAGGTATTTGAAGTTTGTTGCATCAACAAAATAATTATAAAAATATGCATTCAAAAATAAATATTCACCACAAATGCAAAATCCTGTGCTCAATGATGTGCCAAAAATCACACTCTTCCCACCACAGAAACAAGTTTTTTGGGTTGGTGGTTGACAGAATAAGTCTCAGGAGAAAAAAAAATTCCTTTTTTCTTTTGTCCAGCATTAGAAAACTGCTACAGATTCTGAAAAAAAACTCCAACTTAAAAGCATCTCTATTTAAACCCAAAACCAGGGATAGCACTCAAAAACTGGTAAGGATTTGCCTCCAATGTACAAATGCTTAAGAACCCTAGAAAATAATCAGGTGAAAACAAGACTCCAGCTCCAGAGAGACAAAGGTTTATTTTAATTAAAGGCAGCAGAGGGAGGAGTGGGTTTGGACATCCACAGCCCTGTTTGCAACCCTGGTGGGATTTAGCCCTCCAGAAGTGGAAGGTTTTCCGGGGACTGCAGGGATCAGCAGCTCCTGACTTCTGAGGGAGCTGGCTCAGAGGGCACCAGCTCTTTGTGCTCTCCTGACCTCAGCCTGTCCTCCCAGCCAGCCTCAGGACAGGAATGTTCCACAAAACATGGTAATACTGGCAGGGAAAGCTCAGTGAGTGAGTGTGCAGCATGTCACTAACCCAGCACATCTCCTCTGTTAACTTCATCTCTGCAAATGTGTCGCTTCGTTCAGGAGAAGACAAAGATTAATGCTGCTGTGCTGGAGGAAACATGGCAAAATACAGAAAATGAAACAGCAAAACTCTGAGAGAAAGTAGCAAATGTGCACAGTGGCTCTGGGGGTTTTGTTGATGTATTGCAAATCACAGCAGCAATACTGATCTGTCCTGTTGTGTCAGCTGAAGTTCTGTGGTGGCTAGGGCTGAAACAATCTGCTCAATGTTCTTTCCACAGAAATGTGTTAGGGCAAAGCAGGTGTGTTCCTGAAAAACACATTACCAAATTTTCCCACAATTTAGGCTAGAGAAATGCAATGATGGAATAAAACCCCATAATGAAATGTGGTTAAATTTAAAGGACTGCAAGACAAATGAAATGTCTGGAGGAGATACTCACCAGAAACTTGTATACATAATTTAATATAAAAGTTTTAAAAATAATGAAAAAAACAGCACAACAAAGCAAGGGAGAGCTGAAAATATCTTTCTGACATTAAAAATATCTTTCTTCTAGAAAGCTTAGTTAATTATTCTTCCTGTTTTATTTATGCACACATAGAATGTATTCAAAACAGGGAAACTAGAAAGTTAAAGGTTTGCAATACCTTGGGGATCAGTAGATAATTAGCACTGCTAACCTAAAGATTCAAGCTCCACATTCTGAGAGATAAAAGAATCATTATAATATAATTAACTTGGTGGCAAACACTGTGAGGAAACAGAACTCACAACTCCAAATGACTCAGAGTTGCTACGGGAGAGAGACAGATGATGTAAACTTGCTGGGGCTATCAACATTTCAATTCTTACCTTGAAACCACAACACAGGGCCAGAGTCAGAGAGTACACACCCTGCCACCCCCACCCAAACCCAGTACAGTGGAAATGAAAAAAAAAATGCTAGAATTGAATGGATGCTACATGGAGGTAAATTAAGGAGATCTCAGTGTAATCAGGGAGTAGGAGAAGTGCTGTCACAGAAACACTCAATGAAAAGCAGAACTGGTTGCTTGTACTTCCACTGGTTTTAACCTCAGGAGTTTTTAGGGAAAGCTATTTAGAACTGAGTCATCACAGCCACAGAAAAGTTTGGGTTGGGAGGGACCTTAAAGCTCATCCCATTCCACCCTCTGCCATGGGCAGGGACACCTTCCATAGACCAGGTTGGTCCAAGCCCTGTCCAACCTAATCAGTGTAAAAAGTGCTAAGTCAGAATGAAGAACTGACATTCTTCAAATGAATGTTGTTTCTCCTTTGTATGAAATAATTGTAAAATGCTAAGTAATCAAACATTTTTTCAGCTATTTTTCATTGAAAACGGAGTACCTTGAAGTTGGTACCACAAAAATATTTGAAAATCTTAATTCCCAATCTCCCTATCATAGTATTGGTACTATTTAAATATTCTGAGTTTTAAAGTTTTTCTTTACCTTCAGGGTAAGCCTCCCTCCAAAAGTGCCTTCCAGCCCAACGTGGTGTGCAATTCTCCTCCCCAAACCATCACATACTGTAGAACACACACTGGGGTTCCTAAACTTAACTGAATTCCTAAGTTCCTAAACTTAACTAAAAGTATTCCAGACCTACTGACCTGCTGTGGTTGCAGCAGCAAATTTCCACAACATGGAAATTATTCCTAGATTTTTGTTTTCAGCTCTTTCATAACATATGAAAATGTCAAGGTTTGGGATATCTTAAATATCTTTTAAAAATATGGCAATGAATTGAACAGTTGAGGAGTTTTTTCTCATTTAAAGCACATTTATAAATCATTACCTTCCTCATGGATGTATTTCCTGGATGGTCAATGGCAGAACTTGCATAACTTGCATATCTAGGACAGACAGAAGAAAGATGTCAAATAACCACAGGAAAAAAATTCAAACTCATTACATGGTGCTTACAGACACTCTGTGGATTTCTAAATATAACTGCAGCATCCTGCAGCACAAAGTTCTGTAAGATTTTGCTACAGGATGACACAGATACCAAGAATTGACACTTTAAAATGCAAAAATACTATCTCTGATATATGTGAGTTCTGTAAAGACTGGAGAACAAAGCAGGGCAGCAGCATCAGAGGCCTTTCCTCATCCAGTGCAAACAGTATTGGCCATGATAGAATTAGAACACTGAATCAGGGTCATATTCTAAAACACACAATTCCCCTTCATGCTCTCAAAAGTCAGGAAAAGGAGAATCCTTAACACTGTGGATGTTTTTGTATATGTCATGTAAATAGAAATAGAATGCAGAAACAAGAAAGCGATCCAGGGGAAAAATTAAAAAGGAATAAAAGGATTGTGGACATTTTTAATATATTGCCAAATTCTGTTGGTCATAATAACAATTGTTTTAAGTCAGTGAGGCAGGAAGTGGCATTTTCTCATTTGAAGATTTCCATTGTTAGGAGAAATCAAATTTACCAGCAGAAACAACTTTTACATTGTGGGTTAGAAACATCTATAGTCCTGAGGCAAAGGAAATTTCCAGCCTGCAGTGAAGGGATGGAATACATAATATTGAAATTAAATTCGTGAAAGTTAATAGGCAAGACTCTGATGTTCTGAACTGTCTGTAGGTGACATTGATTGAAGGAAAGAATTAAAACCTAACAAGTTCAGCTTCAGACATTTGAGGAGGGGATGGAGAGATGCCCCAAATGCTGCTGATTGTGCCATTAATGCCCTATTTCTGCCTGTCCCTGACAATGCCATCAATGCTGTTCCATCCTTCTGGGCACTTCCCCGATTTTGGGGTTGTTCCTTTTAATCCCATATGGAAAGCATCACTTTTGATGCTTCCAGTCTCTCTCAGCCAATATACAACCTCAGTTATACATCTGTGGTGGTATCAAAAAAATCCTTAGTCAAGTTTTATTTGCCTCTGTGCAACGACAATAATGGGCCTCCTCACAGTAATCACAGACTCTCAGCAGCAAAAATGCTGTAAAGTGAGGTAAGCAGTCTGGAATTGGTGATAGGAGCAGCTTGCTCCAGGCTTTTAAAACCTTGACCAGGAAGTCAGGTCAGGATTAGGTGTTCTAGCATGCAACAAGGGTCGTTTTTTCACTTGGGAACAGTTTTCAACAGTCTGCAGGAGGTTTGTTTGTTAAAAAATTTTGTTTCTCAAATACCTCTCCCCAAATCTAATTATTCCCGAAGTAGTCAGATGTGCAGACCACAGAAGAAGGAAATACTGATCTTTTCTCCTCCCTGAACTAGTAAATATTCTGTATGAAAGTGGCAGAAACAATTTAGACACAGAGAACCCCCAGTATCTTGCATGTTCTGGTTGAAATGCTCTGTATCATATTTGGTTGAGTTATTACTCAGCTTTATTTTAAGGAAATCTGTTGTTACAGCAAAAGGGTCAAAAAGGAAAAGAAGGGGGAAGATGTGCAGTGATACAAGTTAAAAGCACATGGACTAATATTTCTCAAATCAATTAAAACTGTTGATCTACTAAATACATGTTAATGTATAATTGTGCTTTTGAAACAAACTTCAGGATCTAGAAAAAGATTCTACCAATTAAAACAAAGGGAAAACAAGAAAAACAAGCAATTATTTCAGTATGTCAGCAGAAACATTCCTTGCATAAATAATATCACATAGAAAAGGCAAAATATTAAGGAAATAACTGCAGAAATTGCATTTATTTATTAATGCAATTAATACAATTTAATAGTTAAATTACATTTACAGGCTTATTCTAAAATATTTATCCTACCCTACAATTTTCTCGAATGGATTTCTGAGCTAATTCTGTTTGACAGAAGCCTGAAGGACTAAAGCAATGTCTATTGAGACTTTGGATGTGCTCTGCCTACCTGTGAGGCATATATTGAAATTTGTGTGGATAAAAAGGTCTCCCTTTTATCCATTTTTCAGAACTTGGACTAATACACACATGTAGCATTTTTGATTTATCTATCTGGTCACAGGAATGAATTTTTAATCATCTCATCTGGATCCATGATTTACATTTAGGTTACTAGAACTTCCATCTCTTATATAATATATTCCTGTTACAACGAGTAAATTCCCACTGCAGATTAATTATTCAGTATTTTGTAGTGAGGTTTGAAATCCCTGGCTGAGGTCTCTGCTCTGGGCTGTTGATGCTTCGAGCAACTCAGGTGCACCTGTAAACCTCTGCAGAACCTGCAGTACAGGTGCAGCTGAACATTCAATCTTGACAGCAAAATGTCAAGACTGAAAGTTATTTTTAAAATGTTCATCTCTTCTTATCTCTCCGGCATTAACCATAACCAAAAAAAAAAAGTAATTTCCAAAGCACACCGCTGTGACCGTGATTAGAATAATCTTTAAGTATTATTTACAAAGACAAAATGTGTGTCCTGGTTTAGGTCAAATTTGGGAGGAAACCTCTGAATGGGGTTTCTCTGGAGAGCAAACCCAAATGGCCCCACCCCCAGCCGGTCCGGGGAAAAAAGAATTTCCTCAGAGAAAAGTGGAAAAAACTATTTATTTAACAAACAAAATGCCCACGGGCATGAGGGATGGGAAAATTAAACAACAAAACCTCTCGCTGCTCCAAAGAGGGATGGCAAACTGAGGAGGTTCTCGCCAGATGTTAGTTTCAGTCTTTCTGGTGCTGGAAAATGCCGAGGTCCAGGCCCCGGTGGGCCACGGATTCCGGATCCCAGAGACTTCTCTGAGTTTTCAGTCCAGAGCAGACTTAAACAGTCCCAAGAAAAAGAGAGAAAAACAGTCCAGGAAGCTTCTTTGCCTCAGCTAGCTAAACTAACTAAAAAGAAAAAAAAACCTCTTCCGAGTATCCGACGAACACACCGTCCTGAGGAAGAAAAAAAGGAATGTGGAGGAGTGAACACTTTTCAAAAACAAACTGCACATGTCTTCTTTCCCTGCTCACCCTCAGAACCACTCTTTAAGGTACACAACACAACCTACAGCACACACAGAACAGACGACTGGGGATACAGAGGCATCATAGTCAACCCAGGACAACGTGAAAGAACTTGAGCAATGTATCCACACGAAAACTAAGCAAATATTCAGAAAAAGTGTTCATTCGAGTAGCAGCTGTGCCATGTGTGAAGGGTGCAGTTTTTCTGCCTCTCTCCCCCTTGCAGGCCTGGCTGCTGAGTGAAGCAGAGATGTGCACCCAGATCTCCACAGGGATGTCGCAGTTACATGACGCACATGTGGCCAGAATCCACAGGTGTTGAGGCTTCCTATGACTGGAAAAAAACTTCTCCTCAAGTGAAATGAAGTTCAAAGATCACAGAGAGCCCTACTAAGCACAGTCAGGTATTTGTCTGCAGGAAAGCTCAGCAGTGATTCCTCCCTGGGCACCTGTTACCTCCTCCTCGTCTGTGAAACAACCTCCAACAGGGCAAAGGCTCCTGGCAAACAGGGGAACAAATCAGCTGCTGCTCAGGGATAGGCATCTCAGCTTGCCCTCCTAACACCTCAGTGTACCCACACATCCAGGGATTCTACCTCCAGCTGCAACTTCCTAAGTCACGACTCCTGCTCAGGAGTGAGGTCACGACTTCCAGCCACAGGAGATGTGAGGAGAGCTCAGATTTGTCTGCCAGCCAGGGCAGGTTTGTGAGTGATGGACAGTGCCCTGCACCAAGGGATGCTGGTGGAAGTCCTGCCCTGTGCACAGAGCTGGGCCAGGTGTGGTGTTCAGGTGCCAAGAGTTTGGAAGAACTCAGAGTTGTAAGGCAGAGATCCCTCATTTCAGCTCTGCTCCAGGCTGTGACAGAGCTGCCAGGCTTGCTCTACATTCTACTCATCAAATGAGTTAAAGTTCTGTGTTCCCAGGGACATCCTGCAGCCTCATAGCTCTCACAAAGCTGCTGGAGTTTCCAGCATGTGTTCCCTGCAGCCTGGGGGATATTCTACTACATGCAAGAAACAACTTCCTTCTCCTTGGCTTTTTTAAGACAAAGGAGGCAATAATAAATATCACAGAAGCTCTATATGTCCCTGTATGTTAAAATCAGAGTCACAGGATGATTTGGGTTGGAAGGGACCTTAAAATCCCATCTTATTCTACCCCCTGCCACAACAGCGACACCTTCCACGATCCCAAGTTGCTCTAAGCCCCGTCCAACCGGGCCTTGGACACTTCCAGGGATCCGGGGGCAGCCACAGCTTCTCTGGGCACCCTGTGCCAGGGCCTCGCCACGCTCACAGGGAAGAATTTCTTTACATCTAACCTAAATTTCCCATCTTTCATTTACTGAAGATAAAGATATTTCACCCAAATATGTCAATCTATCTACACAGTTTGTCTTCTGGTCCCCAAAGCCTAACTCTAGTGGCTAAATATCTGAAAAATGGTTTTTATTTTGGTTTAAGCTGTTTAAATTACTTCAGATAAGGTTATTAGGAAGGTGATATAATTCTGCCTCTTGAACTATTTTTCAACATATTGAAAAGGTATAATATGGTCACATTTTGGGCCTGAAATCTAAAATGTGTGGGAGAAGGATTCTTCTATAAAAGAATATAAAGGCTATGAAAGTTTGCCAAAATTTCATCAAGCCATATGTCCCTGGAAAGTATCTCTTGGCAGGTGCCCTGTCCTGTCCACCAGGGAGGTTCCATCTGGATTGCAAGGTCCCTGCCAAACTGAACATGTGCAACCCACTGGGAAAAATCAGGCGCCCTTTGCTCTGGGAAGAACAAAATTGCTCAGAAGAAAAAAAGACTCCTCTGCAGCTCTTCCTTGTGTCTGCATGAAAATGTGGGTGTGGAGAAGGAAATGAAAAGGGTGAGACGTGGCTGTTTCTGGGAAGGGTGTGGGGTTTCTTTCTGATGCAGAGAAGTCAGGCAGGAAGGACCCGAGGGAGGGCACAGCCAGGCAGAAAATAAGGAGAAACAACTGGGAGAGAAGAATGGGACAAGAGAACCTCTAAAGGGGTTGGGAGACAAAATGAAAACAGTCAGATTTACAGAAAACGGTAGGTTTTCAAAACTCAGGTGTAAGAGGTAAAGGCAAAAGGTGAAATGAAGTTGTTACTTCAAAAGAGAGCAAGAACAATCCATTTCCCCCCAGGTAGCCCTGGACAGGAGGCATGCTGCAAAATGGAACAAAGTATTAATATTTAAATATTAATATATTTAACCTCCTGTAAAAGCAAAGCCCCACTCTTAGCTGAGGTGATGAACTGCTGGCACTGGAGGGACAGGACTGTCTGTTGTCAGATGAGGTGGAATTTCATCTGTACCTCACTTTAATCTCTGCTAACAGTGCTGCTCCATTTGGTTAAATGCCATTTTAACCATGCACAGCACACCCAGGGAAACAGCAGCAAATGGTCACCACTACGGCTGCCTTTCAAGTGCATTGTGATGTTTAAAACACATATAAAGAGGTAAAAATGCTGTCAGCCCTGAAAAATCAAGTATGACATGGTCAATAGCTGATAGTTTTGCACCTCAGACTTTTATCTGTAATTCAGGGATGTTTATAGCACTGAAGGGAATCATGGGCAGTTGTAAATCCTTTAGATTGGTCAAAGCACTCTAAATCTAATTATTCAGCTTCTTAAATAGGTTTAGGCCATATATGGAATGAAAAAACATGAAAAAGAATAATTATCATAGATTACAACTAAACTTAATTAGAATATATGATGATACAAGTAGCTGTTGCTTCAAACATTCTTTTACTGTGACTTTTGGATGCAACATGAAGATACTTCATCAGATAAACAGCAAAGAAATGAAAGACAAATCACTGTTTTCTTCATTAGAATAATTGATTCAATTCAGACCTAAAGGCCAAACTGAAGACCCCATTCTTAATATCTATCTACTACAAACCGCAAATATGAGCAGTAATCTTGTACAGACTGAATTAGATGTAGATGTTCATTGAAACATTCTGCCTGTTGATTACCAAAATCGTGTTAGACACACATTATGTTTCTCATCCTAAGAGTGAATCTGAAATACTGAATTTCAAAAGTAAAAAAGTAAATTGGGAAACAAAACAATATAATTTTTCCCCTCTACAAATATTTTATAAACTTTTATCTGAAGAAATTTTTGTAGCTTTGTAATTTATATTTATGTTTGGTGTTGGCCAATGAATGTTTACTAAATGATATCAGCACTGATATCTTTAAACCCTGAAAATTTATTCCTCAAATACTGCAACAAAGTTTCGAAAAGTAAAGGAAGGAGTTCAATTCACAAATATAACTGTGTATATATTTTAATATAGAATAACAGAAGTAATTACCTTTCGGTATCTCCATTGACTGTATCCCCTGCTCTCTGTAGAAAAAAAATAAAGAGCATTAAGCACGACTAAAGACCAGACATCCTTGGTGCTTTGAGCACAGTGAAACAAGTGACAGAGGTAAACCACAGTCATTCTGCAACTCTAAACCAAGGGAAATTGAACACTTATTTAAATTTCCAGCTAAGAGTTATTTTAAAATGAAGATCATGCTTAAAACAACTTGCATCTGTACTTATAAACTAACTTCAGATGCTGTGTAATTATGATCAAAGCTCTTCAAAATGAGGGAGCTGAAATTTGTTTGAATGTTTGCAAAAGTGATAATATTTGAAGGGGAGTTTAAATGCAAAGAACAAATATTGCAATATAGAATACAGAATTTCAGAAGGACAAACTTTCTTTGACGTCATTCTTAGCTTTAAATGACTTGATTTACCACACTGGTTATTCCTCCGAGGTTTGGAAATGAGCCTGTCTTTGTGGAGTATATAGCAGCTGCTTCGGGGTTAAAAATGAAATCTTCAGACAATTTAAGTTACTTTAAAGTAAGTTTTATGATGGAGGATTTTTTCCCACAGCTAATAATTGAAATTTACAAAAAATGAAATTATACCACCCCCCTCCAAAATAGGTTGTAAAATTAATATGTATTTGTTTATAAATGCAGAAATCTGCACTTACAAAATCTTTGACTTTACTGATAATCTTAGTAAGTACAATGTTTGCTTTTTAATGCCACTACTTGAGGCCTGCAGCATATGTTTGATCACAAATACTGAACCACGGATGACTTCAGAGCACAGAAACAGAAGGGACAGGAAGTTTTCTGGGGCTGTTGCACCACAGGGTTCTGCGCAGGCACATTTTGGGCAAACACATTTTGCCACCTCCTCCTTCAAGAAGTCTCCCTTGCCCCTGGGGAACCCAGTACAGAACCAGTTATCAGCTTTTAGTGAGCTTCAGCTAAAATATTCCAGCAAATGTGAGGAGCAAAGGTGATCCCACTCAAATAAGAGGCCTTATCTGATGAAAAATAATGAAATGGTGCCCTCACACTAAAAGCAGGGAGTTCTCTGACATTCCTTGTCGAAATCAGGCAAAGGCAGGAGCTCCCCACTGAGTGATTGAGTAGAAAAAAACGTAACAGGCTTTCCTGAGAGCCATAAATGCCTCAATTCTCCTCAGAGTATGCTGAAATGTAGCCTAGAGAACTTAAAAAAATTGAAATACCCTGTAGAAATACTCACATTTCTCAAAGCAGACTGGAAGGGTTAACAGCACACAGTTAAGCAAAATATCTGCTTGAGAGATGTTGCTCTGGTGCTGAAAATGCACTGCTAAATACAAATGAACCAGTCTGAGCATCCCTGGAAATATTGGGGACAGCCCAGGAAATATTGTGCGGCCAAGCGAGCAAAAGAACTTCAACAGCGGCACTACCCATGCTACTGTTATAAAAATAGAATTTATTCCTAACAGAAGGCTCAAAGCTTTCCTTCTCTTATCCCTCTGCCTTCTAAGGTTTTTAATTTTAGCAACTAAAAGTGGGACTCCTAATTCAGTCAGAGCTTCCCATTCTATTTCTTAATTTCCTTTTCCAAAAATGCTCCCGAAGTAAAAGCAAAGTGTTTCCCAATCAGGGTTTATTCCCTCTCTCCCAAATGGGACCCAGCCCACTCTCTCTTCCCTGACAAAGCTGAAATAAACCTCCTTCACCCTGATCTGGCTGCTCTTTCCAGCATCTGAATTACAAATTTTCACTGCTATAAGAACTCAGTTATTTATTTCCTTCTAAGAAAATGCACAAAAACCACCTCTGTCACACATGATCATCTTCAGTTGTGGCTTCCAGATTTCTTTTGATCAGATGTATTTCATAAACAATTATTAGTGTGATGTGAACTTGCATATATTAGGCTGAAAAAAGACTTTACTAGAGAGAAAATTGATTCTGAAAATAAACCACATTTTTCTAGAGGTCAGTCTTTCAACACCACTAATTTTTCTGCATTACCAAGCATTAATTTCCAAAGATATTGAATAATGTAATCACATTAACTGAAGCATAGTCTGTAGCAGGGAAATTCAAAAAGACTCTATAACAGTGTGAAAAAGGAAAATATGATTTAACCATTGAACAACTCATAGATTATTGAAACTGATTACTAGTTGCTGTAATTCAGAAAAGAGCAAAGAAAAATATATAAATACAGAGGGAGAGAAAATTGTTGATATTGTTACTTGAAACACAAAAAACATAATTATCTTTTGAAGTTTTTTATCAATAATTATTATATTAGAAGAAAAACCTCAGATCCTGACCAACTCATCACTAATATAGAGATTATTACCAGTATTTAGGTGTGGACACTTGGGATTACTAGAGACCTTCGTCACATATTTATCATCTTTTATTTGACTGATTTTCTCCCCAAAGAAGGTCTCTTGGTAGAACAAAGCTTGAAATGCTAACCTTTATAAAGGATTTCTGATATGATACATGGAAACTCCCACACTGGCATTTTGATAAACATCTACCTATAGCTAAAATTAATTTCCTTGTGTAATTGTAATTACATGCAGATTCAATGCTGACAATGACTTATATGTGGAAGGCTCCTACCTGCATTTTCAGCAACCTTATATATAAATCTTTTTTGAGCAGTTACTTCTTACCAGTTTGTGACATTTGAAAAAAAAATTGCCTTTCCCTAGTTCCCAAACTAAAACTTCATCTTATTACAAGGCCACTTTCATGAGTAGCAGACGTGGGAGGCTCAGGAGGCACAAGTGTTGCCATGCTGTCAGAGACTATAAAGCACAAATTCTGTGAAATTCAGGTCACTGGCACCTATCTGCCTTCTTTAGTCAGCTCCACTTTTCTGGAGCTCTAGGGATTCCCACGGATCTGCTTGTGCCTTGCACTAGTGGAGATGAAAGGACAAAAAGGCCTCTGTGGTCCCACAAGCAGATCTGAGGCTCCTCTCTCCAAAGAAATCCTGTAGAAAGTCCCATTTACCTAAAACTTCTACAAATTACTTACAACAAAAAAAAGTTCCTTTGAATTAGAATTTCTTCTCCTAAGTAAAGAAATCAGACAAACCACAGAGAACAGAAGAACCGTGAGCTGCAGAGATTGTGTGAAAATATTCAACACTCATTATTTACTTGTGTCCTAAAGCAAGAGATAGGAATAGTTGGTAATGAGATTAGAATGGTTTCATAATGTGTGTTACTAATCTCAGTGGCCAAATTCAAGATATTTATTCCATCTACATATACAATTTAGTCAGATGCAAAGATTCAAAGCTTCTTTATCATACTGTTCTTCCACTCTTCTATACTCAGATACTGAATTATTATTAATAAAAGTAAAAAAAGAAAAAATTAATTATTCTTCTGCTTCTTTAACGCCTATATTTATTATCCTGAAGATTTCTCTACATCATGTTTGTTCAGAAACAGTGGCCTTGTTACAAGGGGCTTTACTTATCTCTCTACCTCAAAGAGCAGATGAATCTGCTTTCAAAATTATCGTGCTGAGCTAAAAATAAAAGCAGCCTTTCAGGTTTTCACTCCACTCACCCTTGAGAGATAACAGACAGGAAATCACCCAATGTGATGTACATTAATGTACAGTTTGAGGTACTCAAATTTGTGCTGAAGAAAAACAAGAGGACAGGTGAAAAGACGAACTGAAGGCAGAGGGAAGGGATCCACTCGAATTTGTAATTATGGGGTGATGAGCATTGTCAGCACACAGTGGGGAACAGGGAACAGCAAAGGGATGAGGTCAGGAAAAACAGGCAGTTACCTCCCCTTCCTTTTCCTCACTTTCCCCATTCCCATGGGAACAGGTTACCTATGGCCCTGCCTTGCCCAGGGCTGACCTTTCTGCCATGAAATGCTCCTGTCCTCCAAAACTCCTTCCTTGTTCTCCTGCTGGGGAAGGACAGGGAGCAAGGCTGAGCCACGGAGTAGAGAAAAAATCAAGAGTCTCCAAAATGTTTCACTGGATTCTTCCACATTGATCCTTTCAGCAGCAGGACATGATATTTGTGTGATAAGGGAGAGATTTGTATTTGGTGCATCTTCTGGAGGATAAATATTGCAATTGTTACAGCAATAATATCAGTTATAACTAATATTATTACAAATGGCTGTAAATTTGGCTTTAGACTGCATATATATCTAAAATGTTTTTTTGGTAGCCGGGCAAAACAATAAAAACAAGGCATAAATTAATGTGCTAAAATAATACAATGCAGTACAACTTAGTTGTGTTGTGGTTCTCTGGAGTCAGAGGATTGCAGAATGTTTTACAAATGGCAATTTACCCATGAAGTCACAGCAGGTTAATGAATGCTTCATTTGCTGACTTGCATTGGTAATTTGTAGTGGTTTGTTTGAAGACTGCAGAATATAATCATTTAAATATGCTCTAATAGAGCAAATTACTTCTGAAAACACCGCATATGTTTGGATAAAGGCAGCTTCATATTTGCTTTGTGTAAAGTGTCCTGATATAACTACAAATACAAGGAATTCTAGGCCAACCAGGCAGCCCTGAACTTTTGGAAGCAGCAGGAATGAGAAGCCTGTCTTCGGGTGGAATTTGCAAACACATCCATCCTAACCAGGCTGTTCCAAACAAAATCCCAGTTAGTCGTTTTTTTTTTTTTTTTTTTTTTTTTTTTTTTTTTTTTTTTTTTTTTTTTTTTTCTGGATCCAGGTCAGTTATGAAGTTCTTGATTACTGAAAGAATATCAAACCTAAATGTTAAGATAGTAAGATAGGGTTAAGAATTTCTGTGGCCATAAAGCTGGGGAATAGAACCTCAGCTCTACTGCAACCGGGATGTGCTTTCATTGTTCCAAGCAAATCAAGTATAACTTTGCCTGGGTAATTGGGGGGGGGGGGGGGGGGGGGAAGGTAGGATTGGGACGATTGTACTTATAACTATGTATTTTAGAAATAAAGCTATCCTCTACTAGGTCGGGTGAAACTGTACCTAATCATCATAAGATAGATGATATAATTGTAACGATTGTTGGTAGCTGAACGTGATTATTATCTCAACTAGAATTGTGAGAATCACAAGGGAAGATATTTACCAAAATTCATGCTTGGGTGTATACAATAGAACAATGGAGGTTTAATGATTAACATAGAGTTGTGTAATGGAGGGGTATAATATTGGGGCCTTCTTGGCCCTCGTTGGAGTTGGATTTGGGTCTGTACCCTGAATCCCAGAGCTCTCAAAAAAAGCACCGCACGTGATCATTCATGATTATGTTTTCCTCGCTAACATAAAGACTGATGAAATTATTGTTAAAAAGAACCTTTCTTAACATCTTATTTCCCTTTATGTTCCCTTATACTGTAAAAACCTTTTTATAACACCTTTTCCCCCTTTGAGTTGTTTATAGATTAATGAAGAGTGTAGTTTAGAGAGTCAGGTCTGAACAGAACTCTAAAGAAATACATTATTGGACTTTGCTACTCAAGGATCCATCTTCAAGTATGAGGGAGACACTTGTCAGCTCAAGCCTTCATGTGTACAGTCTCAATGAAAAATAATATTTTTTACAATCAGTACAACTGGGCAGACTCATTTTGAAGCTACAGAAGCCAGAAATACTTATATTAGCTTCTCTGAGCAGCCATAACCTGTGGGAATACACAAGACTGAGAGTAAGACAGATTAATTAGCATAACTAGTCTGGTGACTAGGATGCCGTGGCAAGGACAAACAGAACTTTGAGCTTATGAGAAGATGGGATTAAATCTGCTTAAAAGAAAGATTCAATCAACCCCCTACGATAAAGATGGTGTAAAATGCATAAGTTGCTTGTATGATCTTTTAACCTAATTATTGTAGTAGAAATATTAACCTTACTGAAATGGTATATAAGACTTGGAAAACCTGAGTAAAATGAAATTCTGATCATGAATCAGTCTTCCCGTCTCTCCATCAATCACTGATAATTGGTGCTCCGTGTGACTGGAGAAGAACCGGCTATCTGACGGCAATCGGCGACGCCCCTGGAATTGATCGTAACAGTAAAAGAACTGTGTTTGGGCCTGCAATCCCTGTACGCTACAACATGAGAAATAAGCCAAGAAAACTAAAAATATAAAACAAAGAATATCCACTGAAAAGACATCTATGAAACCATGCTACGCCTCCTAAGCAAGCATGGATCTCTCATCCCTAAGAGGGACCTTAAGTCACTTCTATGATAAGTGTCATGCATATTTCCTGATACCACCGCTATTTTTACTCTCTGCTACTGGGACAAGGTCGGTGTAAAACTCTATGACCTGGCTACGCTGCCTGGCCATGAGCCAGAGCTTCGCCTGCTCCCTGCTTGGAGGGCGGTCATGGATGTAATTTAAAAAGAGGGGGAAAGCAAAGTAACCTGTGAGGCAACCGCAGAGACGGTCCCTGCAGCCGTGTTAAACCCTGATTGGCCCAGCTCCCACACTCCCTCTCCCGTCCGCACCCCCTCCCTGACGAAAGCCAGGGACAGAGCACAGACGCCACCCGTAGCCTTGCCGCTATCCCACCAGCAACCACAATGCCGCCAAATGTTAATTGATAATGCGGACAGTGACTCTAGTAGCGACGGAGAGTCTTTCGACCCCGGCCCCGAAAAAGATCCGGACCTATTCCCTCTAAATATGCATAACAATTAGTACAGATTAAAAAAGAAAGCCCTTAAAAACAAAGACTTTGAAACTGTGGCAAAAATCTTTGTAGCCCCTGTGCAACTCGGCCCGGGGAGGGGGGGGGGGGGGGAATCCATGATGGGAGCCCTTAGGCCACTCAAAATTAAAAAACACCGTACAGCGACAGAATACTGTTTGAAATCCCCTTACTTCAGTAATTTACTAAGAGCAACCTTCATTACCCACCTGATGACTCCTCATGACGTTAGATTCTTGGCAAACCTTTTGCTCACCCCAACGCAATATGCAATATTCATAGCACAATGAAAAAAAAGACTAAAAAACTTAATTTTAACATATACAAGGCATGCAACCCAAGCCCTGGCTGCCTTAACTATTGACCAATTAGCTAGCGAAGGAGTACATACCAATCCGAATAGCCAAGCGGCCTACCGAAAAAAGTCCTGGAAAAAATCACCAAAGCAGCTAGATATGCATTTCTCAAAGTGCCTAATGCACAAACCCCGCAACAATCCTTCATAAATATTAAGCAAGCTCCACAAAAACCCTATATGCAGTTTGTGAACCAGACTGAAACAAACTCTAAAAAGACAAATTGATAATGATCAAGCCAAAAAATTGTACTACTAAAACTTTCTGTTAAAAATACTAATGAAAATTGCAAACACCTTTTGAAACTCTACCCGCAGAACCAGAGCCTACATTGCTACAATAATTAAGGCTTGCAATCGCCTGGGGACATTGCAGCACACAACAGCAGTTACTTACCAAGCCGTAAGGCAAAATATAGCAAATGCCTTTGTCGCTTTAAAATATTGCCCAAAAGCATCAATTTGTTTTGGCTGCGGGGAACCCGAGCATATTAAAAAGACTGCCAAAAGGCGCAAAAAGCAAAAACACCGAATGTGTGCCCTCGCTGTCAGAAGAGTCCTCACTTTGCTAATTCTTGTCGCTCTAAATTTCACAAAATGGGCAGCCTTTGCAGGGAAACTCATCTCGCAGCGCGGGATGGCGACGCGTGAAGACACAAGTTCCACAGCCTTCCCAGGCACAGCTGCCAGAACCAACCTTCAACTTCCAATCAGCTCTGTCCCCTCCACCCGGACCATCGCAGAACTACAGGCAGCCACTCTAAGAATCGCCGAGTTGGACATATCAACCAGTAACACAGTAGCGTTAACCAACAGCTCTGTATTTATCTCCCCACAAGGATTTGTGGTCCTTACCACAGAGTTACCATGCTTTGCTCTTAAGTAGATCTTCTACCTCAGTAACAAGTCTATTTGTTTTGCCAGGAATCATTGACTCTAATACAGTTGAAAAAATAAAAATTATAGCTTGGACTCCACAGCCCCCCTACATAATCCCCGCAGGCAGCAAAATTGCTCAGCTTATACTTTTCCCGGCAGCCCCCTTGTTCTCACCCCTAATAGCTACACAGAGGAAAGGCGAGTTTAGTTCCACAAGAATACCACAGATTTTCTGGACACAACGTATCACTTCTCAGCATCCCACATGCCAATGCAAAGTGTCTCTAAAAGGCAAGAAGTTAATTTTAACCAAACTTATTAATACCAGCGCAAACATTAGTCATATCTCTCGAAATCAATGGCCTAATGATTGGCCATTAATGCTGGTCCCCCAAATCCTTTCAGAAGTAAGTAAAAACAAACAAAACTATCAGAACCAACACCTAGTGCAAATTACAGAACCTAAAAAAGAGTAGCTACTGTCAGACCCTTTGTGGTCTCTGTGCCGCTGGTCTTATAGAAAAAGATGTTTTATCTCAGTAAGAAATTTTATGCAGTCAAATTTTGCCTGAAAGTCATTGGTGCGCGCGACACCCCCAAACTGACTTTAAAAACCTCTGATCCAGTTTGGGTAAATCAATGGCCCGTGTCATTAAAAAAACTGCGTGTATTACAAAAACTTGTACAAAAACAACTAAAAAAGAGACATATAATCCCATCTAATAGTCCTTAAGATTCACCTGTGTTCGTAATTAAAAAAGCGGTCTGAAAAGTAAAGGCTGTTGCATAACTTGAAAAAAATAAATGAAACAATTAAGGGAATGAGGCCCCTACAACCGGAGCTCCCTTCTCCTTCTATAATCCCGAAAAATTAGCATCTAATAATAATTAATTTTAACAATTGCTTTTTTAATATTCTGCTGCATCCAAAAGATGCACCCAAATTTAACTTTTCTGTGCCAAACATTAATATGCAGGCACCACTTAATCGATATCTTAATTAATACTGCCTCAAAAATTATGAAACAGCTCGACCATATGCCAATAGTATGTAGCAAAAATTTTGAGTCCATTACGAAAAAAAATGCCTGATGTTCTGTTGTATCATTATATAAATAATATCCTCATCTCTGCAAAAACTGTAGTTCGTATAAAAGAAGCAATGCGAGCTGTCTGCCAAGCTGTTACATCAGCGGGCCTGACCATTACTTCTGAAAAGGTTCAAAAAACATCTCCCTAAAAATATTTGAACTAACAAATAAGCATGCATTCTATTTTGGCACAACCCTTACAAATTTCAACTAAAATCAAAACTTTACATGATACACAAAAACTGCTAAGACCAATAAATTGGGTTCGTCCCCCTACTTGAAATTTCAGATGCAAATTTAAAACCGTTGTTTACCCTCCTAAAAAAAAAAAAAGCCCGGACCTTTTATCACCTAGCATTTAAACAAAAAAGCACAAATTGCGCTTCAAAAAGTAGCTAATACTATCTCTCAAGACAATCAGCCTCTTGGGCCCCTAAATTACCATTATAGTTAATCGTTCTAAACCCCAACAAGCAACCTCATGCTTTAATATTTCAGTAAAACTCAAAAAAGTAAACTCTTTACTAATCACCAAATAAGTCTTTTTGCTAATAACATACCCAAACTATTTCCATACAAAATGAACTTATAGCCATATGATTATCAAAGCTCGTCAAAAGCTAACCTCCTTGGTTGAAAAAATTTTGATTATATTCTTTTGACCTCTCACTATATTTTATTTAAATAGTTACTACCAATGTCTAAAAAATTACAAATTGCTTTAACAATTACCCAAGACAGATATCTATCCATCCACCTAACAA